>NC_050573.1:118728153-119928153 GCF_011100635.1 Trichosurus vulpecula | reverse complement strand
GATGACCAGAAAAAGAAAAACTGTCCTTTTCCTCAAGGAGCTTACACTCTACTTCATGTTATAACATGTACATAGGTAATTAAGCATAAGATAATTTGTGAAGGGAGAGAATACTAACCACACAGGCCAGGGCCTCAACAACTCCTCACCCCAGAATGCCATTCCTGGGTGTAGGTCTCTTCCTGAGCCCACCTTGGAACTGTGACCCAGAACTGTGTAGTGTTCAAGGAGAACTTAGGGAAATTATCTCACACAATCAGGGTGTATAAGTACAAGTCTATACAAACAAAGGGTGGAAAGAGCTGTTTACACTTGAACCTCACTTTCATCTGAAATGATCAAAGGATGGAAGACTACAAATACAGAATTAGATATAGAAATATATTTCACTCAAGAGGGAAATAGGAGGGAAAATGGAGGAGGAAGAAGTGGGAATTAGAGGGAGGGCGGAATAAGGGCAGGATTAGTCCTAAGCAAAACAAACCCTTACTAAGTATGTACAAAAAATATTTGTAGCTCTTTTTGAGGTGGCAAAGAATGGGAATCTGAGGGAGTGCACATCAGTTGGGAAATGCTTGAGCAAGTAACGATCTCTCAATGTGATAGAATACTATTGTGCCATGAAAAGGATAACTTCAGAATAACCTTGTATGGACTGATGGAGAGCGAAGAGAACAGAACCTGGAGAACCATTTATACAATGACAACAATATTGTAAAGACAAACTATTTTGAGATACTTAGTGACTCTGATCAGTGTATTAATCAACATAATTCCAGAGAAATAATGATGAAATATGTTAACTGCTTTCTGACAGAGAGGTAAGAGTCAGAGTGCAGAAAAAGACATATGTGTGTGCAAATATATATAAACGTGTGTTTGTGTGTAGCCACACCTTATTTTTTCGTGCCTCACAGATATTGCCCTTCGTACAAATTGAAATTTTATGACAACCCTTCATTGAGCAAGGCCATTAGTGCCATCTTTCCAACAGCATGTGCTCACTTTATGACCATGTCACATTTTAGTAATTTGCACAAAGTGAGGCTGGTGACCTTGCACAGCCCTCACCCACTCAAATCAAAGTCAACTGCAAGTCATGTCATCATCTCCTTGATGTCAAGGTCCTCTTCAAGAACGAAGGACAAACACAACAACAACAATTTGCACAATATTCCAAACTTTTTCATTATTATTATATTTGTTATGGTGATCTGTGATCAGTGATCTTTAATATTACTATTGTAAGATAGCAAACTTAATTGATAAATGTTGTATGTACTCTGACAGCTCCACCCACCAACAGTCCCCCATCTTTCTCCCTCTCCTAGGGCCTCCCTGTTTCCTGACACACAACAATATTGAAATCAGACCAATTAATGATTCTACAATGGCCTCTAAGTGTTCAAGTGAAATGAAGAGTCAATTGATTCAGCAAACTTCATTGTTGTTGGAGTTTTTTGTTTTTTTCTTTTAAATTTATTTATTTTAGTTTATGACATTCAGTTCCACAAGTTTTTGAGTTTCAAAATTTTTCCCCTTCCCTCTCCTCCCCCCTTCCCCTTCCCCACTCAAGACGGCATGCAATCCAATATAGGTTCTACATATACCTTCACACTAAACATATTTTCACAATCATCAAGTTGTAAAGAATTATAACCAATGGAATGAACCATGAGAAAGAAGCAAAACAGAAACAAAAAAAGAGAGCAACTTGTTTGCTTCAATCTGTATTCAGACTCCATAATTCTTTCTCTGGAAGTTGCCACAGCCACCCCAACCTTCAGCACCCACCACCCTGATGGCTCAGCAGCCATCCACATCTAGGCAAGACCCTCCACCACCAAAAAAATTATGACTGCTCTGAAGGCTCAGATGATGGTTAGCATTTTAGCAATATTTTAAAATTAAGGTATGTACATTTTTAGATATAATTGCACACTTAATAGATGACAGTATAGTACACATAATTTTTATATGCACTGGAAAACCAAAAAATTTGTGTGACTCACAAATTGCAGTATTCTCAAACAAATTCAAAATATCTATGTATACACACACATACACCATGGTGAATGAAGAAATTTGGTTTTTTTGACTATATATGATTGTAACAGGATCTTTGTTTTTCTTTCATTCTCAATTGGGTATATATGAGAGAGGGGGCAGTATTTTGTTGACTGAAAAAAATAAAATTTTATTTAAAAAAAGAAACAAGAGGAATCATAGGGTATAGTGACCACTTCATCCTAAAGTTTATGATAAAGAAGGAGAGGAAAGCTAAGCTTTGTCTGACATGCAGATTTGCACATGGGAAAGCAGATTTGAGAGTTCAGATGAAAGCTAGATAGAACATCATGCTTCAGGGAAAATCAGCTCATGAAGTATGAGAGATACCCAAGATGAAACACTGAAGACACAAAGAGAAAAATTCCAATGAGAAAGAAAAATGGAATTTGTCTGACGAGATCAATGTGGATGCACAGGGAACTTGGCAATCAGCTTAGATTTTAAAAGAAATTTACAGAAGATGAAAACAATGTAAGTGTGGCACAATTCTATAAAATATGGTCAAGAATATGAAAACTCAGGATGAGCTGAGACTGGTGAAGTAAGCTAAGGATAACAAAAATGTTTTTGTTTTTTGTTTTAGTTACATTGGGAGAGAGGGATCCAAGAAGGAATAGGCCATTTGCTTGGCGTGGTGAGACGATGTTAACCATCAAGAGAAGACAAACAGTTCAATTCTCATTTAGTTTCTGTATTCTATGCAAGTGAGAATGACCTTTACATTAGAAATGACAGAACAAAAATGAATAATAGGGAATTGATACCCAAGCTAGTGAGGAGATAATGAGAGAGTAGCTGCTTGCCCTTGCTCAATCCAAGTCGCTTGGCCTAGATGGACAGCATCCTTGAGTACTGAAAAAAAATGGCAGATGTCATTGCTGAGACCCTGTTGGTGATATTTGAAAGCTCATGACAAGTGGGAGAGGTGTCACAAGGATGGAGAAAACCAAATGCCCAGATGTTCAAAAATGGGAAGAGAAAAGAGTCTGTAGACTAGTGCACTTAACTTTAATCCTGGAAAAATTCTAGAACAGATCATTCAGGAAATGATTGGTGGATATCTAGCATAGTTACAGAAATGATAAAGATTAGCTTCTCAGTTACAGAGAGTGAGCAGGGCTTCATCAAGAATAGGATATGCCATACCAACCTCATTTCCTTTTGTGACAAGATTAATAAAAGTTGTAGCTAATGGGAATGCTTTGGATATATTTACATAGATTTTAGGGAAGCTTTGTTAAAGTTCCTGATACTTTTCTTGTGGAGAAAATGGAAAGATGTGGAGTAGTCTATAATAAAATCAGATAAATGAAACTTGTTGGATGGCCAGCTTTGGACAGTAGTTGTTAACTGTTTAATGTCAATGTGGCCAGACATCTCCAGTAGAGTACCTTAGGGATCTGTGGTTGGCTCTGTGCTGTTGAACATTTGGAAAAAGCATATATGGAAGATGCGTCACATTTGCAAATGACACAATACTGGGGGGGATAACTGACATACTGGATGACGGAGTCAGGATATAAAAAAATCTCGACAGGCCTGAGCCTTGGGCTGAATGTAATAAGATGAAATTCAATAGGTATAAATGTTAATGATTCACACATGGGTATACAAAAAATCAATTTCACAAGAATAAGATGGAGGAAACATAGTTAAAAGACAGTTCTGGAAAAGATCTAAGGGTTTTAGTGAAATGCAAGCTCCATATGAGTCAGCAGTGCGATGCAGGAGCCAAAAAACAAATGCAGGCTTGGACCGCATTAAGAAAGACCTAGCTTCCAGGAAGAGGAAGGTGATAGTCCCGTTGCACTTTGTCCTCATTGAGCTGGGTTCACAATATCCATGGTCAATAGGGATGTTGACAAGCTGGAGAATGTCCAGAGAAAGGCAACAAGAATAGAGAAGGGCCTTGATGTATGAGGATTGGTTGAGGGAACTAGGCATGTTTATCCTGGAAGAAAAGACTAGGGTGGGGTGGAGGAAGAAAGAGACATGATACCTGTCTATGTAGAAAAGGAATTAGGCTTATTTTGTTTGTCCTCAGAAGGCAGAATCAGGAGCAACAAATTAAAGAGGCCAATTTAGGCTTAATTTTAGGAAAATTTTCCTAACAATTAGAGCTGTAAAAAAAAAAAAATGAAATAGGTTGCCTTCAGAAGTGGTGGATTCCCAACCACCACTTGTAGAGTATGGGGATTTCTTTGCAATAGTGGTTGGAAGAGATGGCTGCTAACATCCCTTAGAACTCTTAAATTCTGTGATTCTTTTATTTCTGGGTGTAGGACAGTGTCTTGGATGACAGCAAAACTTAGGATGTTGGAGATAATCATTCAGCAGTGGATACCAAGGAGTTGTTAGATAGGATAACCAGGAGAGACCAATATAATAGGAACCAGGGATGGAGAGAGTTGTCATGTAGTAAGAAATGGTCAACAGAGTAAAAACTTGAAGAAAAGTTATCTTAGAGGATAGGATAGAGAAAAGGCCATCAGATTTGGCAGCTAAGAAATGGTTGGTTACCACTAAGCAAGAATTTCAGTTGAATTTTAGGATTAGAAGCCAAATTGCAAGAGGTTGAGAAATGACTGGGTAGAAAGGAAGTAGAAGCAGTGAAAATAGATGACAGTCTTGGAGTCTGCAGTGAAAGAGAGTAGAAATAGAGGATAGTAGTTTGAGGGGATGCCAGGGTCAAGTGATATTTTTTAAGGATGGGATGGGGGAACCTGGCTGTATTTGTAGGTAGTGGGGGGAGGAGGTAAATAGGAAACATTAAAAGATTGTGTGTGTGTGTGTGTGTGTGCGTGTGTGTGTGTGTGTGTGTGTGTGAGAGAGAGAGAGAGAGAGAGAGAGAGTGTGTAGGCATTGGCAAGAAGAGCCAACTTTTCCTCAGAGGCTAGAATAAAGCAGAGGATCAGTGCTGATGTAGATAGGTTTTGATTTATTGAGTAGGGGAGATGAGGAGACTTGAGAAACACAGCCTCCATTTTCTCCAAAAAGGGAGAATTACATTCTTCTGCTGAAAAAGAGAGGGTGAGAGTGGCACTGGCACCTTACCGATAGCTTTTGGGAGTGTGTGATAGGCAATCAGAGAAGAATAAAAGGATTGCCATGCAGCAGTGAGGAGGGCCCACTTGAGATCAGATAACATAAGTTTCTAGAGGACACCTTGAAAAACACTGTTCTACTTCCTACAGGGCATTCAGCAGCACAGGAGGAGAAAGAGAATTTAGATAGATGAGATGCCCAGGACTAGGGTGACCCAGGGTATGAAAAACCACAAGACAAGGGAAGTGATTAAAGTGAATATCAAGGGGAGAAGGGAGGAAGAAATGCCATAAATGACAAATAGGCAAGCTGACCAGCCTGTGGGGAAGGACATTATTAGCAGGCAGCCAGCCTTACCTTGCCTGGGTTGAGTGGAAGGGGAATTGTATGTTATCTGTGTACCTCTGGTCTTTTAGTATCTTCTGGTGCTATCTGCACCTCACCTTGTACAGCACTAGCTGCCTGGCCCCAAAGAATCACATAACCTAAAGGGAACAGCTTGGGTTAGCATTCTAGATCATAGATACTTCTCGGCCAGCAGATAAGACTTTCTGTCATTAGGGAGGATCCCCACAGGGTAGAGCTACCTTACCTAAAGAAGCTAGGCCCACTTGACCAGACAGAGCCCAAGACTGAGAAGTCCTGGGCCCTTTAGTTATTTCTGCCCCAGTGACACACTGTTTCTCTTGAGTAAGTCTTTTTAATCTCTCTGTGCCAGTTTCTTCACCTGTTAGATGGGGAAAAGATTTATCATCTGACTGCTTCACAGGTGTGGTGTTTAAACAGAATTAATGACATGAGCTTCTTGGAAAAGTGCTGTGTAAGTAGAAAAGACACCAATCTTTTCACTGATGAGTATGTAGCCGGAGGCTTCTGGAGCCAACTGTTCTTTGTTTCATTAGAAAAGAAAACATCTTAGGAAAGAGATGATTTGGAAACAAAAATGAGTGTAATTGTAGAAGGTGTGAGATGAAAGGAAGTGATGATTTTGGGATCTAACTGGATACTATGTTTATTTCTAGAGATTAAAAAGGACAAAGTGTGCACATTAATAATGTGTCTTTTAAAAGTGTCTTGTATATACTTATATATTCATATCATATACACACATATATGTGTGTATACACACACCCTTGCTTTCATGTGTATACATATATGTATGTATGTATGTGTGTGCATATTGCACTTAACAGTGATTTCTTGGTATAGTTTTAAATGAACACATTCCTTGTCTCCTAGAAATTTTATCTAAAGTGAATATTGGCTTAGACCAACATAGTATTCAATTCAGTTTCATTCTGGAAGCGTTTATTGAGATCCTCTTAATTATGTGCCAAGGACTGTGTTGGGCACTGGGGATACAAAAGTAAAATGAAACAGATCCTGCCTTCAGGTAGCTTATGTCCTACTGAAAGAAAGCAATACTCCTTCAAACTGCTCTAATTATCTGCATTATGGGAAATATCTGTTTCATTCCTAATGTTTCCTAATTTCTTAGCCTCCTTCGAACACGTCATTATTCACAAAGCGCTTTGTACTCTTTAACCACTTAAAGCCTAAAGTAGACAGAAGACCAGGTACTATCCCCATTTACACAGGAATAAAATATTATCACTGGAAAACAGTTCTTGATGAGGAATAAAGTAGATGCTGGCTGAAACATAGGGGATAGGGGCTGGACCTGTGTTTTCATTGGCATAAGGAACATTCTGGGTAAGTAAACTTCCTCTACTGATTCAGGTCTTCACCTTCTCTGAAACCTGTAGTCATAGAGAGTTGTTTGGAGCACTGAAAGGGTGACTTGCCCAGGGTCATCATATCATCAGAATATGTTTGTTGGGGGGTGCGGGAGGATGACTTGAAGGATCTTCTTGCCTTCAAGGTCAGCTATCTTATCTACCACGGCACCTTGTGTTCATGAAACACAGAACACAGAATTAGACCTGATCTCTCCCCTACTGGGCTTGACATCTAAATTACACTTGCAGACAAGATACAGAGGGTAGATTTTTTTTTTCCTTAAAGCGCTATGAGAATCAACTGGAAGGTCCTGCTATAGAACCAGTGACTTTCTGACCCAGTCTTTGTTCCTGACTCAATGAGCCATATACCATATCTCCTGAATACCAATGATGTTTTATTAGTGCGATATTTTAAGTTACCCGTATAACATAGAAAAAACCCTACCAAGATGGTTAATAACATGCTTGTTGATGGACTATTGCAAATAGCTTTCAAAAATCATTTGCTCAGAAAAAATTCCCCATGGCTAATATTCAGGAAAATAAAGTTGAGCTTTGAGAATAGTAAGGTTTTAGCTGCTGCTCCTAGCACTAATGAGGGTATCAAGCCTCACCCATTCTCCAACTGCCTCTAGGCGGAAGAGAAAAGGAAAGAGACCCAGAGGTCCAGGGGTTGTACAGACTGGATGGCTGGGCTCCAGGTCAGGAGGATCTGAATTCAAATCCTGCCTCAAACTCATAGTAGCTGTGTGACCTTGGGCAAGTCATTTAATCTCTGTTTCTCATCTGTAAAATGGGAATAATAATAGTGCCTACCTCCCAGGGTTGTTGTATGGATCAAGTGAGATAACGTATGTAAAGCACTGAGCACAGAGTCTGGTATATGGTAAGAGCCATACGAAAGTTAGCTTATTGTAATCAGTATTGTTATTGTAGATAATTGTATTGTGTGAATTGCTGATTGTATTAGAAGGAGGGAAAACAATTGAGTCAGATGAAGCCTCTCAGTGGCAAAGGAGGGCAGCTTTGGGCACCTCCTAGGTGCCTCCCCCTCTGTGTCTGCCCTTGTGTTCCCTTGTGTTGTGTCTCTCGGGAAAGCCTTCTCTCTCCAGGTAGAAGTTGGAAACTGCCTAAGGCCAGAGACCCAAAACACACCAAAGGATGGGGTGGTGATGACTCACAGGCAATTGTGTCCTTTCCCACAGCCTCTGGGTCTGTTCCATAGGTTACAGGTCCATGACATTTTCTTTTGCCTACTGAAATTGCATTAGCTTTCTGCACATGACCACTGCCACGGTCCTTCTTTCCTACATGTTTGCTTCTACCTATCATCGGAGGGGAAGAACACAAGTATCTGGCTGATGCAAAAGAAAACAAGAGGCAGAAAAATCTATTGAATTTCCCACCCAAGTTTCTTCCTCCCTTCCTTCCTTCCTTCCTTCCTTCCTTCCTTCCTTCCTTCCTTCCTTCCTTCCTTCCTTCCTTCTTTCTGTCCTTCCTTCCTCCCTTCCTTCCTCCCTCCCTTCCTTTCTTCCTCCCTTCCTTCCTCTCTCCCTCCCTTCCTCCCTTCCTCCCACCCTTCCTTCCTTCCTTTCTTCCTTCCTCCCTTCCGTCCTTCCTTCCTTCCTTCCTTCCTTACTTACTTCCTTTCTCTCTTTTTTGTTTGCATTGGCATAATCTTTAATGAATTGATCTACCATTTCAATGATTTGTTCTTTGGCCCACTAACTCTGGAGGATTGAGTTAATCTACAATTAATTTTAATCCTTTCTTCTGTGGCCCCTTTAAAAATGAGTTTTTTTGTTATATTGTGGTCAGTAAAAGATGTGGTAATATCTGGTTTTCTGGTCTGTTTTATAAGGTTTTTATGTTTTTATGACCTTTATATGGTGCCACCCAAGGTTCATTGAAAGTCTCTTCCGAGCTAATTTTACTGAGACACCAGATGCATGGCTCAGTATTTATTGTCATGGCTTGGTTTTTCTGAATGACTTCAGCAAACTGCAATGTCCAGGTTTTCTAATTCAGAAGATGCAGATGGGAGCTGTTAACTACACATGGAGTCAACAATAGCTGTAAGTTAAAACCTTCTTATCCAAGCAATGTCACACAAATCATACAGCTTGCACTTTGAGCCCGTTATTTGGCTTGCAGTGTTTTTTAATTATAGTATTCACTTTGGCTGAGATTTATGATGCTTTAAAAAATGTCCTTTCATTCCCCTTTTGCTGCTGCTTCTCTGCCAGCTACAATTCTCCAGTAATTTGGGGGCAATTATTTCTATATTTCTTATTATATAAGCTTATAGTAGATATTATCAATTTCAAAACTTTCTATCTATGATCTTATTGATGTGGATATTCTTTCCACTAGTAGAAATCATACCCTTCAATGCCTTTTGTGACCTTTGCTGATATTTTACCTTGATACTTTCTAAGAATCCTCTCACATGCTAGAGGCTTTCCTTTGGATTTTTTTTTAATATTTCAAGCATAGAAGCACACTGCCTGGTGTTTATCTTCTCCTCATTCTTCCAATGTGACCAGACTACTTCCCTTTATGGCTATACCCGTCACTTCCTTTCTTGCGCCAACTTATTGTTGGTAGCATGCTTTAGTGTACTTAAAACCATGATGTGTCTTTCCATTGTTCTGCGGGCTTACTTCAATTCTGATTCTTCTGTAATTGTGGTACTTTAAAGAATGCTAGAGGTATTAAAGGTACATGTGTCTTGGCATCATTGAAAGCACTGCTTAGTTTACCAAGTGCAATCTAGCCAGTTCCTCTCCTGTTTGATTCTTAGCCAAGCACATTGTTCACTTGTAGACAGATTTCATACAAGTGGAGAATGGGTATCTCATGAGATATTCATTAGTGTCATGTTGTGATCTAGGCAATGTGTGTTTTTCATCCACTTTGTAAATGGCTTGCCTGATTTCTTTCAAATGGCTGTGAATTTCATGGAGGAGAGTTTGTAACGTTTCAGGGTTTAATGCAGTCTCAATCATATTGTTCCTTGTGAATAGAAGCAGTTGGAATATTTTGTAATCAATAAAGAATCTTAGTATACAGAATATCCTTTATGACACTGGTGAATATCATCGTTGTTTTTTGATTGTTTCAGTCGTGTCTGACTCTTTGTCACCTCATTTGGGGCTTTCTTGGCAGAGATACGGGAGTGGTTTGCTGTTTCCTTCTCCAGCTCTTTTTACAGATGAAGAACTGAGGTAAACAGAGTTATGTGACTTGCCCAGGGTCACACAGATACTAAGTGTCTGAACACACTGGATAAGAATATTCTTGTTTTATGCCTCAATTGATGCTGAAATTGAATAAAGTTATCTCTGTGATCACACTTGCCATGGAATCTTGTAAGATTTTCATGTGTGTGTAGGAGACATCTTATTCAAGAAAGTTTTCAGGCTGTATCTCTTCCTAAGTCAGATGCTTTTAGGGAAAAATAAAGACTCTGGGATCTTTTGTTCTCTATGTAACTTTGAAGATGTGATCTGCTTAAGAAAATGATCTGTGAAAGTTTGTTTCCCTTTCATGTCTTTATCAAGAATGCTTTTAATATGTATACAGACCCTTATACAGATTTCATAGAGATGAGAAAATAGGTATGAGTGTTGTTAGTCACTAATGTTTTTTCAGGAGGCTTTTTGGGGCTCGGAGTACTGTCTGTGATGTTTTTCATTCTTTTGGAATATTTCTCTATTTGAAATACCCTGAAAATCTACCACTAAATACCTTTAAAGTGTGTTGCCTCCAGCTCAAGCAACTTTTCCTGGACCACTGTCATTTCCTCATATGTGGATACTTAGATGGGAGATTCCAAAAGACGTGCCTCTACCATTGTGGTTGATGAGAACAGACCATTATAGAAACAACAGCACACATGTGATACTTCTGGTCTTTTTTTCTTTTTCCTTTAACAAATGACATCAGGATGATCACCTTTAGCTGGGTCTCATTCCATTTTCTGCTCAACTGCTTTTTTTGGTTTTGTGAAGCAGGATTGCTTGTCATCTTTTTCCCCCTTTTCTTTGATGTTTGTCAAATAACTTTATACTCTAAACTCGAGTTATCCTTGGCTATCTTGTATCATCTTGTCAAAAAGATGTTTTGATGGCCAAACTGGTTTCTAGACTCCTTTAGCCTCCTGTTTTTCCCCTGGTTAAATTTCTCTGGGAAATGGTGTTATAGTCAATGTCTTTTTTCCCCCACTTAATCATTTTTTGGAGCTGATAACTTAGTTAAAAATACTGGACTGGAGCTACTATAGTCATATAGAGTATTTTCTTCTTATTTTGTCCTTATTTTAATTTGGTGTTGATCCTGACCTTTGTGTCAAAGTCAAATTGCAAAGGACCAACCAATATATACATAAAAATTTTTGCCACTGCACGTGTGGCATGTGTGTGTATTAGCATTCATCTTCTTTTGCCAACATCTGATGATAAAACTCTCTGGGCACTTAGACTTAGCACACTGTGTGTTACCAGGCCTATTTTCTAAGCCCTTCCAGTTTGTAAAGACTCTTATAGACTTTCTGCCTTTGTGAACTCAGCATCACCTGTACACCTTGATGAGCCGCTGGAGGAGGACTTTATTAATCAAGGAAGAATAAATTATATTTGTTCTCTTGAAAGAGGAAATTATGTGATGCAATTTTAGCTGTTCCTTAGCTGGGCATAAATAGTACATGCAGAATAACCTTTTGTCTTGAGTAGTTTGACCAGCTGCCTGAGAATAATGAGGGGAAGATTTCATACTTGTATTTCATATTTAAATTTCTTAACCACTGGGATAAAAATGCAATAATAATAGAAGTGCTTCTGTCCTTAGTTGTTCATTGATTGGCCTTTGTCTTATGTTCCTGTTGTAACCAAATGTGGGCACTTTTTTTTTGGCTAAATAATCAGTAAATATTTGATAAGTAATAATGATAGCATTTATATACTGCTTTAAGGTTCAGAAAGTACTTTATAAATATTATTTCATTTTATCCTCATAACATCATAAGGAGGTAGGTGGAATTACTATATAAACTGAACCAGAGGAAGGCTGAATGATTTTCCAGAAGTCATACATCTAGTTAGTATAAAGGCTAGATTTGAACTCAGGTCTTCCTGACTGCAGGTCCAGCACTCTCTCCACTGCACTACCTAGGTGCTTATTAAATGATTATTAGTTATTGATTTTGGCCTGTAGTGTAATTAGTACTCTATCTAACATTTCTTTTTAAATAAGAGAACTTGAATATAAAATTCTTTAATAGGGCTCAGAAAATCAACTATGCAAATATAGGAGAGCAGACATAACCAGACATCAACAATTCCTTTGAAAAAGAATGAGAGGTCTTGGTGAAGAGCATGCTTATTAGGATTCAAAGGTGTGACATGACAGACAAAAAAACCTAATGGCTTCCCAAGCTACACGCTCATACTATTGAGAATGGGGAACTTTGCTTCACTTTCCTCTATCCACATCGAATCCAGAGTACTGAATTCAATTATGGGTGCTGCATTTTGGAAAGGATCTGTGAGAGAACTCCATCTATCAGCACAAATTGCAACCAGTCTCTAATCTAGTAGCTAAGCCTTAGAGAGTTTTCTGAGACTCCCAGCCAGTATCAGAGGGAGAATTTGAACCCAGGTTTTCTTAATTCCAAACTCAACATTCTATCTACTTTGCTATATTCAAAATCTAAATAGTATTGTTGCTTTTAAGAACAGATTTCTGCAAATTAAGCCACTTGACCTTTCTCAGCTTCAGCTTCTTCATGTATATATAAAATGAGGATAATAGTAACACCTCCTAAGGTGATTGTAAAGATCAAGTAAGATGATACATAAAGCACGTTGGTGCTATGTGTAAATGCTAGTTAATATTCATTGAGCCAGAATTGGTTATTAAAAGAGATGAAGATCTTTTGGAGGCATATCCAACCTAACAGGATGACCTTTTGGGGGATAACTACCACCTTCCTACAAAGTACCCTTTCAGGCCACTGTCAGAAACAGAATCCTGGATTTGGAGGAAGCCAGGGTAGCAGGTTTTTTTTTCTTACCCTTTCCCCAAATGGTCTAGTTTTTGATAGTCACCTTTTAGATTTTGATTTCTCTGTCCAGATAGAAGAAAAAAATCATGGTGACTTTTGATCATCAGGTACTTATCTAAGAGCAACTATCTAAAAATATAGCATGGACTTTGTTGGTTGAATCCAAGTCTTGCCATATGGCTTTAGTTATCATCAGGATTGCCTTTTTTATATTTCCTGATTGATCTTGATTTCCATTCATAGCTCCACCTGGATGCCCTGGCAAACAGAGATTAAGTGATTTGCCCAGGGTCACCCAGCTAGTAAGTGTTTGGGGTCACATTTGAACTCAGTACTTCCTGACTCTAGACTCAGCACTCTAAGTTACAGCTCCATCTATCTGCCTAGGAGGGGTGGGAAACCTTATGTCTCAAGACCACATGTGGCCTTCCAGGTCCTCAAGTGCAGCTTTTTCACTGAAACCAAGTTTAACAGAACAAATCCTTTTATTAAGGGGATTTGTTCTGTGAAGTTTGGATTCAGTCAAATGGTCGCACTTGAGGACCTAGAGGGCCACATGTGTCCTCAAGGCCACAGGTTCCCTACCCCTGGAATAAATGTTTGTTAAATATTTGTTGGTGTTGTCACCATTTACTGGTTTTTTTTTCCTTTCCTTTTTCTTCCCCGTCCTCCCTCTGCTTGGGGTTCTAACTCTTACATTCAGAAACTTGGAAATATTCCAGGATCTTGTGGTGAGGAGAAAGTCCCAAATTTTCCTGTACTGGGCATCAGTAGTATTAAAAATAATGCAGGGTTTATAAAAGACCAGAGCCTTTTAAAAAACGTGTTTAGTGTAAGATCTCACAGATAATTTTCATGCTTCAAATTTACTAGTTTCCACTCAAGAAATCATATAGGAGGTCATAGGATCAGAAGACCATAGATCTAGAAAGAAGCTGGGAAAGCCCAGTAATACAACACCCTCATTTTGTAGATGGGGGAACTGAGGCCCAGGCGGGGGTTAAGTGATTGAAATTATATGGGTATTAAGTATCAGAGACAGAATTTGAACCCAGGTCCTCAGACCCTAGAACCAGTACTCTTTCTATTGTACCCTTTTCGTCTCTTCTTTATTCCCCACACATGTTATGAATAGATGGTTATACTTTTCTGATTTGTTAACAAATTAGAATTCATGTGTCATGGATCTCTGACAGGCATTATGTCTAAGAATTAATGCATAACAGTCTGCCAGCCTGAATATTTTTCAACCAATTAGGCAGTGTTCCTGTCACTGTATTAATTAAAAGAAGCTGCAGGACTGATTTAGCAGCAGTCTAATTATTCTTATTTCTATTACAGGTCTGTTTTTTCTCGTTTCAGATTTATATTCACGGGAACGAATTTCCCTGAAAAACTAAAAGTGTAGATAGGATGGCCATCCTTGAACTTGCTTCAAAGATGCCTTCAGAGGATGAGCCCCTCCTTCCTAAAGGCACTAAGTCCTACAGGGGAGGGATGAGTGTGCATCACAAGGAAGCATTTTTTCTCCTGGTCTTTTGAAGTTATTGTATAGCCTCCTCTAATAATCCCTCTTCCTCCCTCCCTGATTTTTCATTTTCTTCCTTTGTTTATCAGGTTCCTATAAAGATGGGGCAGTGTTGAGAATGATGGATCATGCCTATATCCCTGCTACTTGAGTTCAGTAGTTCCGAGGTGTAGTGGACTAAGCCAAATGAATATCTAGAACAAGTCTAGCACCAATAGTGAGTCCCCGGGTGTGGGGGACTTGGAGCTGCCAGGCTACCTAAGGAAAGGGGAACTAGCCAAGTCAGAAATGAAGGTCAAAGCTTCTGTGCTAATCATTGGTGGGATTGGGACCATGAGTGACCAGTGCACTTCCAGTCTGGATGAGATAGGGATGTGGAAGATGTGGAAGCATGCAGGCACCTTACTATGGACAAGAACCTCCTTGAATTTTTCACCCTTTGCCGCAGTACAATTCAGAGATGCCATGGGCAGGGATGAGGCAAAGTGGGGAGACCTTTGGAGATCATAGATCTAGAGCTGAAAGCGATCTCAGAGACCATCTAATTCAACTTCCCACCTCCCTTATTTTATACATGAGGAAACTGAGTCTTAGGAAGATGAAGTTACTTGACTAAGGTCACACAGGTAAAATAAGAATTCAGGTCCTCTGGCTCAAGAGCCAGTGTTCCACTGTAACACATTTTTTTTTTCATCCCTCTGTATTGCTAATGAATTCTCATCCTGTCTTGTATCTTGAACTCCTGGTGTGGTAACTCTCTTCACCAAAGCACCTTGCATCTTGTAACTAAATCCTTGGGAACTGCCTGTGATAATACAGATTAAATGACTTGTCCAAGGTCACACAGCTAGTGTGTATGTTGGAGGCAGGATTTGAACCCAAGTGTTCCTGACTCCATGGCAAACACTTTTCCCTACATTCTTGCTGAATTAAATAGGAGCTTAATAAAGGTTTGTTGACCTCAATGGGTTTTCTCCAGAGCTCATCAGACAAACTTTTTTGCAGCTTTAGACGTGAAGGGTTAATAATGAGCAGGGATCCTTTGTTCTTGCCAGTTTGCATATCCCTGAACATCATAATTAAATTCAACAAACATTCACTGATTTTCTTATTGTGTGTTCCTATGCTAGGAAATGGAGGAGATTCAAGAGTTGAGATATGATATGAACCCCACTTTCAACAAATGTAAAGCGCCCACTGTGTACATACAGGGCATTCTGCTGGTGGGGGGAAGGTATAAAGTATAGACAAAGTGACTGTCCTGATGGAGTTTACATTCTGCTAGGGGGATAAAATTCATATAGACAACTAGGCTACCCAATATTATGTGTTACATGAAGTTAGTACTTTTTATATGCTTGTTGACTGACTTTTGAGGATCGTAAAAAAAAGTGTCATGTGAGGTCTGAGAGGAAAGGTCATTACTGACAGGGGAAATCAAGAAAGCCTTTATAAAAGAGATGGCATTTGAATTGATCCTTAAAGATATATAGGGATTTAAGAGATGAAGATAGGGAGGCAGGATTTCTAAGCATTGTGAGCAAATTGGGTGAGCAAAAGCAGGGAGACAGAAAAACATGGGTGTCATGGCTAGGGAGTGGAATTCATTTAAGAGAGTAATATGAAATAAGGCTGGAAAGGTATTGTTGGTTCCATATTTCAGATGGCTTTGAATGCTAGACAGTGACGTGTAAACTTTACTTGGTCAGCAGTAGAGAGTCACAGAAATTTTTTGAGCAGAGGCATGAATGAAATGGTCATTTTTATGCAAAAGTAACATTATTCTACCAGTGATATGAAGGAGAGATTGGAGAGACAGAGACAGAGACAGAGAGAATGGGAGAGAGTGAGAGCGAGAAGTGGTAGGAAAACTTGTTAGGAGTCTTTAGGAATAACACAGGTGGGTCAGAATGAGGGCCTGCATTCAGGTAGTAGCAGTGGCAGTCAAGAAGATGGGACAGTTGAGAGATGTGTAGCCAAGGTAGAACTGACAGGTTTGGTAACTTAAATGAATAGGAGAGGTGAGAGAGAAGGGGTGGGGCACGGTCAAAGATAGCTCCAAGGTCTTAAACATGGTAAATGGGTTAGGTGATGGTATCATAGACCAGTGAAGTAAGAAAAAGGAGTAGGTAAGAGGATAAAAATGATCACAGATGACATTTATATAGCTCATCAAGGTTTGCACAGCACTTGGGGGGGAGGGGAAGAAAACAAGCATTTATATGGGGCCACTATATAGTAGTTCCAGGCACTGTTCTAAGTACTTTACAAACATTATCTCATTTGATATTCACAACAGCCCTGCCAATTAGGTGCTGTCATTATCCCCATTTTATATTTGATGAAACTGAGGTAAGCAGAGGTTGAGTGACTTGTCTAAGACCACACAGCTAATAAGGGTCTGAGGTTGGATTTGAACTCAGGTCTTGCTGACTCTAAGCCCAATGCTCTTTCCACTGTGCCGCCTAGCTGCCCAGTTTGCACACATCCTTGCTAAAGATTATATACATCAATTTTTTACCTCTGCTTGAAGACCTCCAATGAAGGGGAATTTGATCACCTCCCAGGGGAGCCTGTTCCACTGTTCTAGTTGCTGGTCTGTTTTTCTTGTTATCAAGCCCAAGTTTGGCTCTTTTTAACAATTATCTATTGGTCCTGTTTCTGCCCCCAGGGGCCCATCCATTCTCCACATATGGGCCCCACATGTCCTCCCAATTATTCTCTTCTGCAGGCTCACTATGCCCAGGCCCTTCACACTTTCACCATGTGATATGGACTCAGCACCCTTCACCATATCCTAGCTGCCCTCCTGTGGAGGTGTAATGGCAAGCAAAGTGGGACTTTTTACTTTTTTTTTCTTTTGGAGTGCTTCTTGGCACTAAGGCAATCAAGTGCCTTTGGTTTGAATTGAGTCTTTGAATCAGGAGTTCTTAACTAGAAACAGTATATGTACTCGGAGGTTAGCATTTTGCTTTGGGGGCTCACTCATTGGAAGACTGTTCGTGTGATTTGGCCAGATGAGACTCTGGGTAGCCATTAAGGAGCCCCCCGGCTTTGAAAACCCAGATGTTGGTGCTTCTCTCTCTCTCTGGTAACTATGTATGCATTGCTATGGTCAGACAGTTAGAAGCCTGTCTGTTGATTAGTGTTATTTTCTCTGTTTGTAATTTCTGTTTGTATTTGCTCTGAAGTTGAGGGTGCTGACTTTTTCTCCTGAACTAAGTGAATGATATATGTATGTTTAATAAAAGTAAGATTGATAACCCCTTACAGTTTTAGGAAAGCAGATGAAAGAACCTGTGCTAGCAGCCCTCTTGTGTGCTGGTGTTATTGGCCTTACGCCTCCACAGTAGCTGCAAGTAACATTGTTACAGGAGGTTCTCCAGTTTGTCAATGTCTTCCTTAAACTCTGGTGCCCAGAAATGAGCACAGTTGTCCAGACATAGTCTGACCGGTCTGGAGAACAGTCATCCCTGCTTTGCCCTCGAAGCTCTGCCTCTCAGTGCAGCCTAAGATCACAGTAACTTCATAGCGGGTCACACCACTCAGCTGACTCACATTGAGCTGGAAGTCCATTAAAGGTTCCAATACAATATTGCCTAGATAGAATAAACAGACTATTGACAACTAATTGCCTGTAGGATAGGAGAAGCAGTTACGTGGTGTAGTTGATAGAGCAACTGGAGTCTCCAGCCTCACTTACTAGCTATATGACCCTAGGCAAATCACTTAACCTCTTTGCCTCAGTTTCCTTAACCGTAAAATGAGGATAATAATAGCACCCTCTATGCAGGGTTGTTGTGAGAATTAAATGAGATAGTATTTGTAAAGTGCTTAGCAAAGTGCCTGGCATATAATTGGTGCTATGTAAATACTAGTGATTATTGTTATCATTGTTAATCAGAGATGTCTGAAGTTTTAAGCCTAGGCACAATGGGGAAAAAATGGAAAAAAATACTAGCTTTGGAAACAGAAGTTTTTGTTGTTCATTTGTTTCCAATTGTATCCAACTCTTTGTGACCCTGTTTGGGGTTTTCTTGGCAAAGATATTTGAGTGGTTTGCCATTTCCTTCTCTAGCTCATTTTACAGATGAGGAAACCGAGACAGCAGACAAACAGGAAGTGACTTGACCAGGGTAACAGAACTAGTAAGTTTCTGCGGCCAGACTTGAACTTCGGAAGATGAGTCTTCCTGATTCCAGGTCCAGCGCTTTATCTACAGAGGACCTGGGTTCAAATCCGGTCTCTGGTGTTTACTGCCCATGGTACCTTGGGTAAGTCACTTAACTTCCCTGGACTTCAGTTTCCTCATCTGTGAAATCAGAGGGTCAGAGCTGCCTGACTTTAGCTATGGAGCTATGATCCAGTGAGCTTATCAGTGCCATCTCTAGAAATAGGCAGTGACTTTAGGGCTTCTGGGACATATCCCTCTCATTCAATTCAATTCAACTGAAGAAGCATTTCCTAATAAATATAAATTGATCTTTTGTTGGCTGGTGGAAGGAGCAATACCAACTAAATAACCGGGAAAGGCCTCTTGTAAGAGGTGACATGTAAGCAGAGTCTTGAGAACTAAGGGTTCTGGGTGAGGAAGAAGAGCATTGCAGGCACAGGAGACAGCCTATGCAGTGACATGCATGTTGGAGACGGAATGGTGTGTACCGAGAACAACAGTCTAGCTTGGCAGGAGCAGAGTGAGCAAGGCGAGTGATGTGAAGTCATCTTGGAAAGATGGTTGGATTTAGAATAAGAAAACTTTAAATGCAGAAAAAGGAGGTTTTCTTTTTTTAGATTTTATCCTAAAATCAATAGGGAGCCACTAAAACTACTTGAGCAGTGGAGTGACATGGTTAGATCTGTGCTTTAAGGAATATCAATTGAGAGCTGTGTGGAATATAGACTGGAAAAGGGGAGGCCAGTTAGGAGGCCATTGTAGTTATCTGCTGAGAGTTGCTAAGACCTTGAACTAGGGCGCTGCTCATGAGAGTGGAGAGGATATGAATGCAAGGAATATATACAAGACTTGGCAAATATTGGACATGGGGGTGAGAGACAATCATGAGTTGACAGCTGCTGGATTGCAAATCTGGGTAACCCAGAAAGATATAGTATTCTCCAAAGAATGAAGTGAATTGGAAAAAGAAGAGGTGGTTTTAAGGGGAAAGATAATAATTTCTATTACAGACATATTGTATTTGAAATACAGAGAGGTCATCCAGGTGGAGATGTCTAGAAGGATTGATGATGGAGGCCTGAATCTCAAGAGAGAGACGAGGTGTGAATATGGAGATTTGGGAGGCATCTTCCCTGAGATGGGAGTTCCATCCTAATCTCAGATCTGAATTAGTTGAACTGTTTTTTTAAAAAAACATTTTTACTGTGTTATCTCCAAAATCTAGTTATAACATGATTGTTATTTTTTTCCAGGCTCAGGCTACATGAAGAAAAAGTGATTAAAGATCGAAGACACCACCTCAAGACATATCCAAATTGCTTTGTGGCCAAAGAGCTAATTGACTGGCTGATTGATCGAAAAGAAGCTTCTGATAGAGAGACAGCTATTAAACTAATGCAAAAATTGGCAGACCGGGGAATTATTCATCATGGTGAGTCAGATTTTAACATTTCAGTTGAATAAATATTAAATCAACAGATAAGTTTGAGTGGAGAATATCATTCCCAACCTTGAAGAAGGAAAAAAATCAGGATATTTCATATTCATCTATAGGTGACGGTGACAAAATAATGTGTTAGAAGCTTCTCTTTCAGGTGGTTAACTTGAAATGGCTTTTTAGTGTTTGATTCCCCTTATCCTCCTTGCAGAGGAAAGGAAAACAAGTGAAGTTCTCCCAACGCTTTTTAAATTTCATGTTTTTAAGGCTTATGCAATCTTCCAAAACTTGTTTCATAGACTGTTATAAATGCAGCTAGGTAGCAAGGTAGATAGAATCCCAGGCCTGGAGTCAGTTAGAAAGACTCCTCTTCTGAGTTCAGATCTGGCCTCAGAAACTTACTAGCTCTGTGACCTTAGGCAAGTCACTTCAACCTGTTTGCCTCAGTTTCCTCTTCTGTAAAATGAGCTGGAGAAGGAGGTGGCAAACCATTCCAGTGTCTTTACCAAGAAACCCTAGATGGAGTCACAAAGATTTGGACACAACTGAAAAATGACTCAACAACTCAGATGTGTCCACAGTAACCACTTCATAAATGTGCAGTGAATTGAACAGAATTACACCAAACACACAAATACAGCCCTAATTTAAACAAGTACGTTGTTCTTTCAAGTACTGATCTTTTACCAGCCCTTATTATCCTCTATAGACAATTCCTTTTTTGCCTTCATTATTCAGTCTCATGCTGTATGCTCTACAGACGACTGTATAATTGCTCAGTTTTCTGATTTGTGTTATGTCTAGAGAATTGAACTATGACATGTAAGTTGAAAAAAATGAGTGTCAGAGAGGGGTTACATAATTTACGTATAGTCACGCAGCTAGTAAGTAGCAGCCAGTATATGTGGACTCTCACCTGAGGATTTTAATGTAGGTACAATTCACTAATAATTGTGAGGAGTGAAATTTTTTTATTCCACACATAGAATAAAGATTATTTCACAGGAATAAATCAGCCTTTTCCACTGAATTTATT
The DNA here is from genome assembly GCF_011100635.1 of Trichosurus vulpecula. NCBI lineage: Eukaryota > Metazoa > Chordata > Mammalia > Diprotodontia > Phalangeridae > Trichosurus > Trichosurus vulpecula. The sequence goes on along the minus strand of NC_050573.1, from coordinate 119,907,056 downwards.
TTGCACATATATTGTCTTGCAGTGTGTGATGAGCATAAGGAATTCAAGGATGTCAAACTCTTCTACCGCTTCAGGAAAGATGATGGAACCTTCCCTTTGGATAATGAAGTGAAAGTATTCATGAGAGGACAGAGACTGTATGAAAAGTAGGTTGCATCAGAAATCCTCTGCTCTATTCTTGATGATACAGTTGGCCAGAAAGCCCTTTTAAAGAGTGATGGGGTGATTTGGGGGGCAGCGAGGCGGTATAGCAGATAGAGTGCCAGACCTGAACTCAGGAAAACTCAACTTCATGAGTTCGAATCTGAGCTCAGACAAATTATTAGCTGTGTGACCCTCTGCAAATCACTTAACCCTGCTTGCCTCAGTCTCCTCATCTGTCGAATGAGCTGGAGAAGGAAGTGGCAAACCACTCCAGTATTTTTGCCAAGAAAATCCCAAATGGGGTCATGGAGAGTTGGACACAACTCAACAACAACAAAGGGGGATTTTTGTACTCCACAATGTTCAGATCATTCCATATGTTTTCAATGGAACCATTCCTTAACTGCCCTTTTTTAGTATAAGCAAAACAGACCCCTCATTTGGTTTTCTTCTTGCAATAAAAAGGAATTGGATTTAGGAAGATTCTTTAATAAAAACTATTATTTCAATTATATGTACTATAATTAAATAGCTTTAGCAAATTTCTAAAAGCAAAAGAAAAAAGATGAATTTTCAAATTTCCATTAAAAATGAGAGCTTACTTGCTGATGCAAATTTTTTTCCCCAATTAATGACTATCAAAACATGGGGATTTTGCTATCATGATGTACTCATAGATCTTCAGTCTGGTCATCGCTGCCAAGACCCTTTCCACAATTGTTCTGGATTCCTAAGGTTGGTAGAGAAATTCTGCCTGAAGTGGCACCCTCTCCCTGACTCTGAGAATAGAATTTATTGGGAGGCAACAACATGTAGTAGATGATTAACTGGTTTCAGAATTATCCAGACTTTTTTCTGACACATGGGCTCAGGCTATGTGACCCTATGCAAGTCATTCCTTATTTTACATGGAAGGAAATTGAGGCAGACAGGGTTCAGGTGACTTGATGAGAGTCACATGGGTAGCAAGTGTTTGAGGCACAATTTGAATTCAGATTCTCCTGACTCTAAATCCATTATTCTCTGTGCCATCTAGGTAGCCATCTTAGTGCCCTCTGGCAACTCTCTAGGATTATCAGTTGCAGAAGAGCTGCTGTTATACTTTGGTGAAGGGAATTTCCTTACTGGGAGTTCCCTAAATCAAGGCAGTCAGTGGTTCCTTCCCTCCCTCCAAATTAAAAAAAAATTAAAAAATCTCTTTATTAATGATTCAAAATTTTTATGATGAACATGAATAACTGGACTGTTCAGTAATACAAGAGTATTCTCAGGGCCTGCTGAGTTGTGTTCGCGCTATTTACTCCCATACTAAATCATTTTAGAATATTGTGGTCTTGAATTCTTGTGTTTGCTTTTTATAACTTTTTGGCATTCTTTTTTTTTTTTGGTAGCACAAGGGATAAATAGAGTGCTAGATTTCAAGTCAGGAATCAAAATTGGCCTCAAGATACTTTTTTGAGCAGACAGACCCTGGGCAAGTCACTTAATCTTTCTCAGCCTGTTTCCTCATCTGCAAAATGTGGATGGTAATAGCACCTACCTCCCAGGTTGTGAAGATCAATTGAGATAACATGTAAAGCTCTCAGCAAAGCTCAAAGCCTTAATACTAGCTATTACTATTTTTATTGCTAATTTGTTTTTCTATCAGCTATTGTTTTCTTTTTGCTGACCACGTGCTTGTCTCTAGTAGGATGCTACTTCTTCCTTTCTAATCAAGATAGCATAGGCAGCTAGGTGGCTCAGTGGATAGAGCACTGGGCCTGGAGTCAGGAAGACATCTGGTCTCAAACACTTACTACCTTTGTGACCCTGGGCAAGTCACATAACCCTGTTTGCCCCAGCTTCCTCATCTGTAAAGTGAACTAGAGAAGGAAATGGCAAACCACTGCAGCATCTTTGCCAGGAAAACCCCCCGAACGGTCAAGTCCAAATGCAGTTCACGAAGAGGTGGGCTCAAATGATTGGGCAAGTCACTTAACCCGGTTTGCCTCAGCTTGTGAACTAGAGAAGGAAATGGCAAACCACTGCCCAAACGGGGTTCATGAAGAGTTGGGCTGAAATGACTGGGCAAGTCCAAATGAGGTTCATGAAGAGTTGGGCTGAAATGACTGAGCAAGTCACTTAACCCTGTTTGCCTCAGCTTCTTCATCTGTAAAGTGAACTAGAGAAGGAAATGGTAAACCGGTAAACCACTGTAGTATCTTTGCCAAGAAAACCCCAAATGGGGGGCAACTGAAAAAACCAATCAAGAGAACACAGCCCCTTGCTCCCACCAACACATATTCTAGCCCCTCAGTGATCTCTGTGTTGTTAATTTAAAAACCTCTCTTCCTAATGAAAAGGTTTGGAATCTAAATGTGTGAATGCCACCATATGGACTCTATAGACTGTACGTAATAGTAAAGTAGAGACGATACCTGAGCTCTTCAATATGGAAAGTAGGGGAAAAATGTATTGCCCTAGATATAGATAAATATGCACATGCCTAGGAGCAAACACTGCCACAAACTGAGATACAGTCCTTTGTCCAGCTCAACCCCATGTTATTTGCCTATTACTAAACTATTTAGCCAAGAAACAGTAGACTTTCTTGTTAGTTCCAGCTCAACCATAGTTAATTTTTCTGGTTTTGATGCTGTTTCTATCTAGGCTAGCACCTCCTACCTCTAGCCCTCTTAATTCCACAACTTATTAGCTGATTTCTTGCTTGGTCCTTTGGACTTGGTATCTCAATTTTGACCCTCACCTGTGGCTGTCCGTCCAGGGAGAAGTAGACAAGAGGTAATTGGTGAGATAGGATTAGAGTTCAGGATAGAGAGACAGGGAGATTAGGTAGATATGGACATCGCCTGTTTAGAGATAATAGAGCCCATGGGAGACGATGAGGAAGTAGAGAAAGGAGAAAGCCCAGAACAGAGCAATGGGGGTACATCTATGTAAAGGAAGTGGGGTGTGGAGATTGATCCAGGAAAGGAGACTGAGAAGGAAGGAGGGGCGTGATGTTGATCACTGCAAAGGAGTGATGATGTAGGAAAGTGAAGAAGTATAAAAATCCCAAGAGAAGAGAGCATCATAGATGAGGGAATGGTCAACAGTGTCAAAAGCTTGAGAGGTCAAGAAGAAGCATGCAACAGTTAAATTCAGGTCAGTGAAGATTTATTAAGTGTCTACTATGTGCCAGGTACTGTGCTAAGTGTTAGGGATACAAGTAAGAGAAAGAAAGACAGTTCCTGCGCTCAAGGAGCTTACAATCTAATGAGGAAGACAATATCCAAAAAGAAGCTGAAAGAGGTGGAGGGGTTGAAGGGTGGAACCTGGTGCAGGGACATGATGTTCCTTGGAGTCAAAACCAAGCTGAGTTGCTGATAGAAAATGGAGAATTACCTGCTACACAGCAAGAACCAATGGCTGTGTAGTCAGATGATCTGGAATACCATTCCACCTCTGCCATTTGCTATCAGTGTAACCATGGGCATCCTTCTCTTGGTTTTGGGGTCCTGAACTATTAAATGAGGGATGGCTTCTGAGGTCTGTTCTAGTTCTATGATTGAGGAAAGGCTATTATGAGACTGATGAGAGAAAAGTTTCAGGGATCATTGGAAGCCAGATTGCAAGGATAATTTGATAAGTGAAGGGGAAGTGGGGAAGTAGAAACAACAAGTGTCAGTTCTTCCCCACCCCCAGATATTTGGCAGTGAAAGAATGGGAGTATAGAACAATAGCTTGAGGTGGTGGGACAGGCCAAGTGAAGGGTTGTTACTATTATTGCTAATGATAGTAATAACTGACATTTATTTAGTACTTTAGAATTTGCAAAACATTTTATGTGCATTATCTCAGGTAAGCCTCACAACAACTTGGTGAGGTGTGTACAGCAAATATTATTATCTCCATTTTACAGATAAGGAAACAAGCTCAAAACCTTGTCTCAGCTGAACCAGAAGGCATGGACAGTTCCACGCCTTAGGACCAATTTAAAAGGGATCAGTATACTGAAGAGTAATGGTGACATTGATCCGGCCAGTTTAAGAAATTAGAGAGATGGGATGGGGTGCGGGGTGGGGGGGGAGAGAGAGAGAGAGAGAGAGAGAGAGAGAGAGAGGGGAGAGAGAGAGAGAGAGAGAGAGAGAGAGAGAGAGAGAGAGAGAGAGAGAGAGAACGAGAGAATGAGAACCCATGATGTTTGAAACCAGTTGAGTGAGGATTGATATTTCATCTCATTGAGAATCTCTGTGCCTTTCTCACAGAGTGGGTATGAGATATCAATACTCACTCAACTGGTTTCAACCATCTTGGGTTCTGTCTGTCTCTCTGTCTGTTTCATTCTCCTCTGTCTCTGCTTCTCTCTCTGTCTCTCTGTCTTTGTCTCTCTGTCTCCCTTTCTCTCTGGCTGGTTCTCTGCCTGTCTCACTCTCCTGGATCTTCCTGATTTCTTAAACTGCTCTGGTCACCATAACCATTACCCTGTAATGTGCTCTGCTAGGCTGTGAAATAGGCAGGGCAAGGATCCTTATCCCAACTTGACTGATGATGAAAATGAGATGGAAAGACACTATATGACCTGCCTGTGATTCCACAATGAGTATGCATAAGAGTCAGAGCACCCAGACCTTCTAACTCCTGGTTACTCTTCATTCCACGCCACCATATTGCCTCTAATTTGTTTGCCTTGTTCTCTGTGTTTGTTTTGGTCCTTTTTTCTTGTCGTTTGCTTTGTGTTATTAATAGTTCTTTGTGAAACTGTAGTTTCTGGCTGAGGTTTTACCGAAACTTGCTGAGTTCTCGTTCATGTTGTTTACGTTGCCTTTTTCTTTATATTGTCTCTTGGAGCTTGTTCACAGGTGAGAAAGTGTCTCAAAACAGAGTCAAGGGGTTTTTCCTCCTCTTTAGTTTATGTTTGGAGCTGATCACCTGAATTTCCAGGTGCAAAGCATATACTGCCTAAGAAGAAGAATCCCATTTTTTTACATGAGGAAGTCTATGGAGTGTGACTTGTAGGATAAAGAGCTACCGTGGGCCAGTTTATCCCTTTTGCTCCTACTCCTGTTGTTACAGGTGTCCTGGCTGGCAGCTGCAGGGAGTGCTGGCTTCTTGGACCACTTCCTCCTGACAGTGGCAGAAGGAAAGTCTGGAGATTTAGGCATAACATAATTTAGTTTCCTCAACTATAAAATGGAGGGTTTGGACTAGATGGCCTCTAAAGGCCTTTCCAGATCTCGACCTATGTTCCTTTGATCTCTGGGATTCACATTTTGAGGAATCTATCAGAATGCCTTTATTTAAATTCATAAGAAGGCTTATTTTTATTTTTCAATCCACAGGCCATCCTTATCAGTTAGGATTCGAAAGCATTTCATTTCAGATAACTCTGTGGGTTAGCCTTCATTTATGCGTCACAGATGGAGGATTTTAAGCTAAAAAGTGCTGTAGAGAAATCTCACCCACCCTTTTCATTTTATAGAAAAAGAAATTGAAGGACAGACAGGTCAGTCATACCGGACCTAATTTCTGTTGCAATCTTGGCAACTGGAAGAAACTGCAGAGTAGCTTTAAGCCAAAAGCATAAAGGAAACTGCAGAGACTGCCGTGAACCTTGTGACTGTACGGAAGTCTGATTTCTCCAAGTCTACTTCTTCATCTTTAAAATGGGAATAATCATTCTTGGGCTACCTCCCTCACTGAGTCATTAATAATGATAGTAGTTCTCATCTGCTTTTAAGGTTTCCAGAGCACTTTGCTTCTGTGGTGGAAGCACTGCTAATATTCCTAGATTCTCAGTTAAGACATATAGATACTGCTTGACAGACATGGTGGACAACTTCATCCCTACATGGTAACGCATATAAAATGCGTTGTAAATTCTAAAGTATTAATTGTTCCAAAGCTCCCAAACCCCAATATTTCTTGACTTTTCTATTTATCAGATTTGGTTCTAAATAGCTTTTGGCTGTTTCCAAGAAAAACTAATCAGGTCAGGTCACACAGCTAGTAAGCTTCCCGGGCCAAGACTATGACCCAGGTCTTCTGATTTCAAGGTCTTTGCTCTTAGTCCCAAGCACACCTATTGTAAGGAAAGAATTTTGTAAACTTTAAAGTGCTTAGGCATTCATTAATCACTAACTATACAGCCAGACTCTGTGCTAAGTCTGGGTTTGCAAATATAAACAAACAACTAAGAATTAGCTTCACTTTGTAATAAAGACATTCATTAGTGCATCCATTTTCTACTCTACCTTCCATTCAGTAGCAATCGGGACGAATGGATGGTTTAGAAAAGCCTCAAGGTTGCTGTTACCTCTCTGTACCCTAGAGTTTGGCTTCCAGCTCAAAAGTTTTAAAATTGCTGGTCCTCATCCATCAGGGTCAGGTCCTAGAAAGAGCAAGCTCTCCCAGTCCAAACTCAGAGAAGGTAGAAAACTTGACACTTTTATGGATCATTTCTCTTTGACTCCTGTTTCTGAGGAAGGGGTAGAGACCAGTCCTTCTACCTGTGATTAATCCCATGTCCTCCAGTATGTTATGAATTTCATTCTTTCTTCTTTCATCTTTGATCTCCCCCTTTCCACTGAGTATTACCCACTGCCTAAAAACAGGCTCAGGTCTGTGTCTTCCTTGAAGATATTCACTTTATTCTGCCTTTCTCTCAATCACCTTCTATTTTCCCTTTTGCTACCAAATTCCTGGGAAATCTCATTTCTATCCATTGCATTTTCTCACCTCTCATTCTCGAACCCTGGCTGTCTAGCATGTGGCCTCATTAATGACCTGAAACAGCTCAATTCGAAGTTAGCATCCATCTTTTGATTGCTAATCTAAATGGTCTTTTCTCAGTCCTCTTTGCTTTACCTATTTATAGCTTTGGATAGGCAGCTAGTTGACTCAGTGGATACTATTAGACCTGGAGTCAGATAGACTTGAGTTTGAATGCTGCCTCAGATACTTAACTAGTAGCATAGCCCTGAACAAATCACTTCCTCTCTAACTGCCTAGGTTTTGTCGTCTGTAAAATGAAGGTAGTAGCACCCATGTCCCCAAATTGTTGCAAGGACAAAATGAGATCTTTGTAAAGCTCTTTGCAAACTTTAAAGTGCAATTATATAAATGTTGTTCTTGCTATATAATTGAATCTTCATCATAAGCTTTACTGTCTTCCATATATTCTTTGAGCCTCCTGAACTAATCTGGAGAGAATTTTTTTTGTACCAATAAACACATGTAACACTTTACAGGCTCTGATTTCTAAAGCTTGTCCTTAACCAGAGGTGATACTCTGTTTACTTTGCCATACTTGGCATAGAAAAGACATTAAGTATCTTCCAATGCTCCTTTTGAAACTGGACACCATTTGCAACATGGTTGGAATCTGAGCACTCATTACACAGCTTTAGTTTTTTTCTTCTGCAAGAAGGTCGTGGAGATCCCAAAGTCTTTTTTTTAAAAAGTTGTGCAACCTTAGTTTGATGCAAGACTTCAGGGAGATTCTAGAGTTGGTGAAAGAGGAGGGGAAAGTGTGAGATGATTGCAAATATCTGCAACAATAAGAATACATAGAATTGAAAAGGGCACTTCAGAGAAGTATTTGGAGCAAAGGAAAATAGAAGAAGTTTAGAGAAGGGATAGAAAGTCTTCAGCCTCGGTGAAACAGCACATTGGAATTGCTGTTAGTGTGGGGACTCCCTGTTATTAACTAGATTGTGAGTAAATCCATTTATCCAAACAGGGTGCTGAGAGGTAAGTCTGGCTTTGTTGCTGGAGTTGCAAAATGAAAACATCCCTGGTTAATTACAGCCTTGTACAAATGAGATAGGGAGGGAGAACAGATTCATTGTTTACTAAATGGAGAAAAATACCAAATTAAGGAGAAGCAAGCACTTGTTAATTTTAGTGCTTCAAAAGGGTCTTTGAAGCTTTAAAGGATAAATAAAAACATGAGTATGCTATGTTCAAACAAGGTCTTAGATACTGAATAAATCTTATTTGGGGATCACTATAAACATTTGCAGAGACCCATTTAATTTATCTGGACCTGTGATTTGATTCATGGGTGGGGAACCTCCCAGTATGGAAGAATCCCATCACTGATGCACATTACAGTTTATCTCTAATTTATTAATCAACTTAAGCTTATTAAACTTACAGAGTGCCAGGCTCTCTGCCAAGCTCTGGGGATACATAGAACAAAAACAAATTCAGTACGTACTGTTACTGAGCTTATATTCTAATGTGAGTCACGCCAGGTGCTGAGTTTAAATGAGTTGCCTATAGTCACACAACTAGTATATGAGATGTAGGACTTGAACCCAGGTCTTTCTGGTTCCAAAGTTGGCCTTCTATAGACTGTTCCATGTGGCCTCTCAATAAAATTTATATTGTTATCAAATATATTTGCATAATAATGTTGTAAATAGAATTTATATAATATTTTAAAATTTGCAGAGCATTTTGCGTGCATTCCCTTATTTGATTGTAGCACATATGCTTTAAGAAGCCTCTAATCCCATTTTCACTCTCATAGACAATTTAGGTCCTGTAGCAAGGCTACATTTTCCCTTCAGGGTTATAAGGGTACTCTTGAAGAGTCAAAGGTGATTCTCTAATGCTGTGAACTCAAGGCCCTGTTCCAGTTCATTCTCTAATCAGTTGCCAGTGATCAGCATTCTAGTTTCAGATAACCAATTAAGCTCAATTAGTTTTTACAAAGGTACAGTTATTGAGAAGTTATAGCAGAACAGAGGCACAAACGTCATCTCCCATCACCACCTCATTTCCTGGGGAGAGTGGGCTCAAACTAAAAGCAGTTCCTATAAAGCATTTGTCCCAAGTTGTTCACCAGGTTGCTTCTGAATGTGATATACCTGATAGGATTGGCTACGGGATCAGTCCAGCTAGTCTGAGTCCTGAGGCTTCACTGGTGGACTACAAACTGTCCTGGACTCTGATTCCCCAACCTCTGGTGGTTTGTTCTCCTGACTTTCTGAAGCTCACAAGGTCACAGCCCAGTGCATTAAGCTCACATCATCACAATCTGTGCCACCTCCAATATCCCTTCACCTAAGGCAGGAAAGAATAGATACTACAGAGAGAGAAGCAACAGAAGAACCATGCATTCACGGACCACCACTCAGCAGCAGCCCCAATGAGACCTATCTCTCCAACAGGACATTGAAAAAAAATGCCTTGGCTGATTAGTGCCTTTTGAATACATTCTCAGTTCTGGTTCAGCAACCAATTGAAAGGCTTCTTTTCTTTGCATGGTAAGCAGACTAGAAACAAGCCCGAACATGCTCTGAATTGAAGAGGAGGGCCCTTCCATTGTATGTTATTATTCCCTGAACTTCTCCCACATGTATCAGCCCAGCAGGCTGCACATGCTTATAAAGACAGATTTCATAGCAATCCTGTGAAGTGGGCACCACAGGCTTCGCCCTCTCCCCTTCCCCATCCACAAATGAGGAGACCGAAGCAGTAAGTGAAACTCAACGACCTGCCTGTCTCATAACTAGTGTAGAGCGTAGCATTTAAATCCACGTCATTCTGCCTCCAAGGTTAAAACTGTATCTATTATACCAGGCAGCCCCTTGAAATACTCACATAAATCAAAGGAAACTCCTTCTTTGTCCTTTCTTTGCATCTGCTTTCACCTAATTCCTGGTGTCCCCTACAGAGACTTTATCGTTGATTTCACTTGGGACCTGTAGGGACTAGTTACAATTTCCCATAAGAGCTAGCCCTTGGTTATGTACACTAAAGGAGGACAGCAGTGTTGCAAATTTGAAAAATTATGTTTAAATTTGCTTTTGAAACTTTTATTTTTGGACTTCCAGCTGGATGTAGTTATAGCTGATATTGTAAGAATTTGCCACACTTACAACTGTGTGGTGAAGAGAGCTATAAGATAAAGGGCCTCTTTACAGAGTTTTAGAAAACCTTCTCCATTTTGCCCACAGCTTGGAACTTGCCCAACTAGGACTCTATAATATAGTCTGAGAGCCCAAAACACCAGCCTCCAACTAATTACTATAAGCTTGTTGTATTTCTTTGTTTGTTTTAATTCTTTCTGAGTTTGGAGAGATAATTAAACCTTTTGGTTTTAAAGATCTCCTACTGGGTATCAGGCCATAAGGAATAGTCAAAGTAAATTGGAGATAATTGTGTCAGCAAAGTACTTTATCATCTAACTGATTAATTATCAGTTGAACTTAAAAGCAAGCTTTGTGTAAATGAGTTTAGCCTTAGCTATCATCCCTTAAAATGGGCATTAGGCTCAGAAATAAACTAGGTGATGATTTTAAGATTGAAAATAGAATCAGGGCTGAGTGATAGATTTATTGTCTGCCAAGGAACAAGTTTGGAGAGACTCATTGTTCGATTGGCTCCTGGATTATGAATTTTTTGGTCATGCAAACTATTGAAGATCTGCTCAATGTCAGAGAGCTTTTAATCTATGATCTTTCTGAATGGTGGGAATATTAGCAACCAAGGAGATCATAGATCTTTAAAAATCAGGATAGGTGATAAGGTTAATATTGGTATGCATGCTAAGAGTAGGGAGTACTCTAGTGCAGATTATAATTTGGACACTTTATATCTTGTTCACCTCTTAACTATACACTCTCACAATCCTCCATTTGGGTATATTAGCTTGTTTCCTTTGCTATTCTACCCTAAGGCCTTTAAATACATGTATATGTATATGTGCATATGTATATACACACAGATACGTATATGTATGTATGCTTAAGTATATATTACCTAAACGTATAAATACATATGTGTGTGTGTATGTGTGTATATGTGTACATATGTTTTAACTTTTAAATTAATTTTCTACTTAGGTTTTTTCTTTTTAGTGTCCTCTTAGTCATTTCCCCTTGACAAAAGAAAAGTGTAGCCCAGCTTCCTTATGATGAACTTACAGCTACGGGGAAATAACAGAAACATCTTTGCATCCCCTGTCCCTTTGCTTTTTTTGACCAAACATCTTTAGAACCTTTGAGTGATTTTCATACAACAGAATTTTTAGTCTCATTATCATTTTGGTAACTCTTATCTGTATTCAGTTCAGCTGGTCAGTGTCCTATGTATGTTAGCTAGAATTAACTCCAGTACTCAGACTAGCACCAAATATATTCAGAATATCACTCCTGCCTTTGGATGGAAATTTCATTTCGTTTAGGTTAGATTAAGTATTTTGACTTTTTTTCTCCTTAAAAAAATTTGAATTTCCTGATTATGAAAGCATTATTGAATATAGCTTTCTGGGATACCCACAGATTTTGAGTGGTGAACATGGACAGTAACTAAAACTTTGTTGCTATGGAAGTAGTAGTCTTCATCATTTTATATGAAACTGAGACCCAGTGAGGCTACATGAATTGCCCCAGGTCACACAGATATTACGTGTCAGAAGTAGGATTTGATTCCATCTATTCAGATTTCTCAACCAGGGCTCTTTCCACAATACCATGTTCGGCTAAAGTCAAGACTTTTACTTTTTAAATGTTCTTCCTTCCTTCCTTCCTTCTTTCCTTTCTTCCTTCCTTCCTTCCTTTCAACTTTTTTCCTTTTATTTGCTTTTTCTTCTTTATTTACTATGAACTTAATCACCTACAAACACTAACATTTCAATATACAAACACTCAAGAAGCTTGCATATATACTTATCAAAGAACAATACTTTATATGTGTTAAACTTTAAAAGGTTATAACAAAGCTGATGTTTGCTCCTTTTACACTTTTAATTTTCTTCTGCATTTTAAATATTGTTTTAGTTATGCTATTTTTTCTTATCTATCACTACCCACTAAGTTGCTTCCTCCACTCCCTCTCTCTGAGTACAAGTCTTCCTTTGTAACAAATTTACATCTTCCAGCAAAACAAATCAACACATTGGCCACATCTGAGAATTATGGTTCTCTGCAGAGCATAGAAAGCCCAAAACCTTCGCAGAGGAGAGTTTTATCCTTTGCAGGCAGAATAATGGTTTCCTTTACTTCTCTTTCCCTATGGTGTTCTTCCTGTTTTAGTTTTCACTCAGTGAAGTCCATAGTATCCTTACATACTTTTATATGTATATAAACACACACATACATATATGTGTGCATACATACATACATATATATACACATATATATCACACATGTGAAGCTTTGAAGTTACATTATGATATACACACATTGAGCTGCATGGCAGAAAGTAAAAATCATTGCTTCTGAAGCCAGAGCACTGGGAGTCACATCCAGCCTCTGTGTATCCCTGCCTATTTGACCTTGAGCGTTAACTTCCTTCATCTATAAAATAAGGCCTTTGAGGTCCTTTAATCCTATGTATATAATAAGCACCCCCAATGTATTTCTAAGGGGCAGCTAGGTGGCACAGTAGATAGAGCACTGGACCTGGAGTCAGGAAGACCTGAATTCAAATCCAGCCTTAGATACTTACGAGCTGTGTGACCCTGAAAAAGTTACTTGACACTTTTTGCCTCAGTTTCCTCATCTGTAAAAATGAGCTGGAGAAGGAAATGTCAAACCACCCCAGTATCTTTGCCAAGAAAACCCCAAATGGGGTCAGGAAGAGTCAGACATGACTGAAAATGACCGAACAACAACAATAGATATACTTCTCAGACATTTCAGAAGCTGCCAGTCTTGACGGTTCCTTTTGTCTTTTCCTTCCTTGTAATGCAGCATCTTCCTCTTTTGGCTCAAATTGAGTTTCTTGTGGCATCTGATTCAGCTGTATTCGTGGAAAATTGAAATCAGCATCGGCTCCCACATATTGCCTGACTCTGGTTAGCGTGCTATGATGGGAGAACCATTAAATGGAATCCCTGGTTTCTTGTAAAGCACAGCTCAGGTGCCTCCTGAAACCTTTTCTAATTCACCTCACCCCCAGATCTTAGTGCCCTCTCCATCCTAAAATGGGTCCATACTTAATTACAAAAAAACCCCCCCAAAATTTTGCACCTGTTATATCCTTCCAGTAGGACATAAGTTCCTAGGAAGACAGAACGATAGACTAGATACACACATATGCATTCGCATGTATTTATTTGTTTGTTTATTTATATTTATATATGGGGCAGCTAGGTGGTAGGGTGGATAGAGCATGGGGCCTGGAGTCAGGAAGACTTATCTTCCTGAGTTCAGATCTTAGAAACTAGCCATGTGACCCTGGGCAAGTCACATAACCCCATTTGCCTCAGTTTCCTCATCTGTAAAAAGAGCTGGAGAAGTGAATGGCAAACCACTCTAGTATCTTTGCTAAGAAAACCCCAAATGGGGTTGCAGATTTGGAAACAACTGAAAAATGACTGAAATATTTATCTATATCTATCTATCTATCTATATATCAATCTATCTATCTATATCCATATATACATACACACACATATATATGCATATGTGTATATGTATATGCATATACACATATACATGCATACCTAAATATCTATATATGTATGTATGTATATCTGTGTGTGTGTGTGTATATACCTAAATAGATACAGTTACATAGGTGAATCCATCCTGTGATCTAGGCAGTAAGCACTGGAGACACAAATACAAGCAAGCTAGATAACCCCTGCCCTCAAGGAGCTTACATACAAGCATAGGGAGACTTCACATAAAAGAAAGGTGCAAAGAGAGGTGAAGAGTTCCCTGAGGCAGCGTAATTTAGAGATGGTCAGGAATTGAAGTAGCGCCCTGGATCTGGGCACTACAGGGTCACCTATCAGAACCCAGGCTGGTTCCAGGGATGGAGTCAGAGTTTCTGGTGGGAACAGTGCCTGAAGAGTAGGCTAAATAGTTTGGAGATGACCCAAAAGATACCTGGCCCTGGCTCAATGGCTGCCTTTTTATTATCAATGCCTAACAAATGCTTGTTTAATTGAAGTGAAGCATTCTATTTGCACCAGGCCGTGAATTTTTTAAAATGTTCACTGAGCAAATAAGTGAATGCATGAGGGCTCCGTGAAAATGATGAAAGATGATTATTATAACTTTATTAGGCCTTGATTATAAATGTTAATACATGAAAGTTTTGGATGAACTTGGATTTCACCCAGTAAACAAGAGAAGTTTGCAATTTCAGACACGTTTTTCTATTTCATAATCATAATAACAGTAACAATAATACAACTGTAATAATGATAATATAACAATAAATAATAATGCTAACCATTTCCCCTATTAATAATAATATACTCCAGAGGACAGTATCTGGAATAATGGGCTTAGATTTCAGAGAAATAGACTTTGGCCCGATGCAAAAAATTTTTTCCTAACAATTAGAGCCTTCCAAAATTAGAATGGGCTGTCTAGGGAGGTAATGGGCTCCACTTTCCTGGAAATCTTTTAAGCAGAAGCCAAATGATCCCTTGTCGAGTATGTAGACAGACTACTATTATCTTCATCAAAGAGAATGATCTTTGGACTAGAAAGGACAGGAAAAAAAATCACTAATAGTTGAGTTGATACCCAAGATAAGTAAGAGATAATCTAGCTGTCCTGGAAGAGTTTTAATTATCTCACCTAAATGCGTCATCTCTTGGGATGCTGAAGAACCTGGTGGATTGGACTGCTAATTCCATCTGTCATTTTCCTGACCGTGTCACACATACAACTCCCCTCACCTTTCCCTCACTCAGTAAACTCCAGTGACTTCCCATTACTTCCAGGATCAAATATAAAGTCCTCAGCCATTTAAAGTCCTTCACAACCTTATTTCCTGAACCTAAAATCCAGCTGCATTGGCCTACTTGTATACAACATTCCCTTTCCTGTAGGCCTTTTCATTGGTTGTCTTTCCATGCCTGGAATTCTCTCCTTCATTTCTATCTCTTGGTTTCTCTGGTTTCCTTTGAGACTCAGCTCCCACTCAAATCCCACCTTCTGTAAATGGAGGCCTTTCCAAGGCTGCCCAGACGCTAGTGCCTTCCCTCTGAGATTAACTTCCACTTACTCTGTCTATACCTTGTCATAACTAGTTTTACACATTCTCTCCCTCATTTGAAGGCGAGCTTACTTGAGAGCAAGGACTGTTTTTGCCTTTCTTTGTATCCTCATCTCTTGGCACAGTGCCTGGCATATATTCCTATGTGTCTAAATAAATGCTTGTTGACTGACAGCTACTTGAAGGATCATGATGAATAAGAAAGGGGACTGGAAAAGGGCAAATGTCTCAGATTTTGTTGTTAGTTTATTTTGTTTTGTTTTTCTGCGGGCCAAAATGGGTTTGACTGCATTCCTGGCAAAATTCTAGAGCATGCTATTAAAAAGAAAGTAAACATCTAGAAACAAGGAAGTGGTAGTCAGGCTTGGGACATCAAAAAGAATCTCCATGGTTTCACAAAGACTGTGTCATGTCAATCTAACCTTGTTTCCTCTTCTGAATAAGTGATTAACTTGGGAGATAATATTTTGCATGTTATTTAATAAATATACAAAATCATTTGATAAATTCCATCATGTTATCCCTGTATAAAAGAGAAAGATGTGATCTAGATGCAAGTATAATTAGGTGCATTTGGAAATGATTGAAGGCAAGACCCAAAGAGTAGCTGTTAATGATTGCTTGTCGGAATTAAAAATGATCTCCAGTAGGGTCCCTCAAAGATCCGGTGTTGGCCCTGTGTGGTTTAACATTTTTAATAACTTGGCTTTTTCATAGATGGCATGCTTATCAAACTTGGAGATGATACAAAACTGAAAGGAAAAGCTGTCACTGGGTGACAGATTGAAAATGCAGAAAGATCATGATAGGCTAGAGGAGGGGTTGGCAAGCAGTGGCAAGTACCCACTAACTGTTTTTATATAGCTAAAAATGATTCTTATATTTTAAAGGAAAGTTTTTTTTATTTTTAAAATGTACATACAAAAACAGGCAGGCTGAAATTGTCCCTCAACTCATAGTTTGCAGACCCCTGGGCTACAATAGTGACCTGAATTTAATTTTAAAAAATTAATAGGGATAACTATAAAGCCTTATACTCATGAAGTCACTTTTGTTTGTTTGTTTGTTTGTTTGTTTAACCCAAGGACAAAATAGGGGAGGATGATTAGAAAGCAGTTTGTCTGAAAAAGATCTGGGAGTGTTAGTAGAGCACAAGATCAATACAAATCAGCAATATGGTATGGTACCCATGATGTTCTTGGGCTGAATTAGAGAGGCTTAGCCCTCAAGAATGGGGCAGCTTGGTGGAATAGTGGATAGAGTGCTGGGCCTTGAGTCAGGAAGACTCCTTTTCCTTAGTTCAAAGCTGGCCTCACATACTTACTTAGCTGTGTGACCTTAGGCAAGTCACTTAACCCTGTTTGCCCTAGTTTCTTCATCTGTAAAATGAGCTAGAGAAGGAAATGGTAAATCACTCCAGTGTCTTTGCCAAGAAAACCCCAAACGGGGTCATGAAGACTCCCTGCCCTAAGCAGACCTCATCTAGGGTTTTCATTCCCCACTTTTTAGAAAGGATATTGAAGAACTTCAAGGTCATCCCAAATGAAGATTGCCTGAAGAAATTGGGGATATTTAGCCTAGAGAAGGCCCAGGGGATACATAATAGCTTTCTTCAAGAATTGAAAAAAAAAACTGTCGTGTAGGAGAAGAGTTAGACCCGAGGCAGCTTGTTAGTGGGGAAAGAGCACTGGGTTTCAAGTTAGAAGACCTGGGTTTAAATTCTGCTTTTGCCACTCACAACCTGGGTGACCTTACTTTACTTCTCTGGACCTCCGTTTCTTCATCTGTAAAGTGAAGATTGTTCAGTTGTATCTGACTCTTCATAACTCCACTTGGGATTTTCTTGGCAAAAATACTAGAGTGGTTTGCCATTTCCTTCTCTAACTCATTTTACAGATGAGGAAACTGAGGCAACCAGGGTTAAGTGACTTGGCCAAGGTCACACAGCTAGTAAGCATCTGTAGCCAGTTTGAACTAAAGAAGATCAGTCTTCCTGATTGTCAGCCCAGCACTCTGTACCACTTAACTGCCCAAACTAAGGACTTGGATTTAATGGCCACTGAGGCCCCTTCCCTTCTGAGATCTATGATCCTACAATCCAGAGGGTACAATGAGAAGCAGTGAGTAGAACCCTATAGAGGCAAATTTTGGAAAAACTCCCTAACAATTAGAACTCTCCAAAGTGTAACGGATTGCCTCAGACAAGAAGTGTTGGGTTCCCCCTTACTAGGGATCTTCAGGCAGAGGCCTGGTAACTGATTGTCAGATGAATTGAAGAGGAGGATTCTTGTTCAGGTATGGTTTGGACTGAATGGCCTCTGAGGCCCCTTCCAGCTCTGAGAGTCTGTGTTCTGTGAAATATGAACAGAAATCTAATTTATGAACTGGCTAATTATTCTATGGTTCACCTGGAATACTCATATATTTAATTCTGTGAAAAGGAAAAGTGATTTGTTCAGTCAATGGGGGACATAAAATCTTTGACACAAGAGCATAATGAAATAGTCCTTTAATTTTTATTTTTAGATAAAGGAGCAAGTTGACTTAATAACATGCAACAGTTAATGTAGATTAGCCCTAAGGCTAACTCCAATAAATGAATTTACTTGACTAGGGAAGTGAGCTGGTTCACTAAGAAGGGGAAATGAAATAAGAAAGATTAAGATCATACTACTAATAACTGATTTCTATACCAAAGGCAGTCAGACCGCTCAGATTATATAATGTCATGTGTGATTACTCACTTCAACAAATGTTTTTAAGAGTCTGCCATCTGCAAGGGGGATACAAAAATGGAAAAAGATTGCATAATCCTTGCCCTCACAGAGCTTATAATACTGTAAGAAGAATGAGACATGGATACAAATTAGGAAATTAGGATACATTAATTAGGAAATGAAAAACTGTAAAGGAGAAGAAAAACAAAATCACACTGAACTTTCAGGGAAAGGGGAATTTGGGAAGGCTTTCTGGAGTGAGTGACACCTGAGCTGAGCTTTGGAAGAAGAAAAGGATTTCAGTAAGTAAAGATGGGGCTGAGGAAGCAAAAGGAAGGATATCTTTCAGGAATGAGGGTGCCCATGTACAAAGGCAGGGGAAGGTCAGTGTAGTACAGATTTTTTTCTGGAGCATAAAGGGTGCTAGTAAAAATAAATAACTATTTTGAAGTTACTGAAAAGGCCTTAAATGTATTGTTGGATTATCTCATTAAGTCCTTGGAATAGATTGGTGGGATAGGTATTAGAGTTATCACCATTGCCCTTTTACAGATGGGAAAACTGAGGCTGGGGCATGTTAAGTGACATGCCCATTGCTACATAGCTAGTACGTGTCAGAGGCAGGATTTGAACCTAGTTCTGTCCAAACACAGTCTAGACCTCTTTCCTCTACCTGTGGGTTTTTAATCTGGGATCTGTGAACTTGTTTTAAAAAATATTTTGATGACTATTTCAATATGATTGATTTCCAGTATAATCCTATGCATTTTATTTGTTTTCATTCAGTTATTCCAGTCAGGTCCAACTCTTCATGACATTATTTGAAGTTTTCTTAGCAAAGATCCTGGAGCGATTTGCCATTTCCTTCTCTAGCTCATTTTACAGATGAGGAAACTAAGGCATACAGGGTTAAGTGACTTGCCCAGGGTCATACAGCTAACAAGTGTCTGAGGCTGGATTTGAACTCAGGTCCTTTTGACTTCTGGGCCAGCACTCTTTCCCTGTGCCATCTAGCTGCCTTCTGCATTTTATTACTATATTTAAAACCTGATTCTGAGAAGGGGGCCATGTATGTCACCAGACTGCCCCAGGGGTCCATGATACAAAAAAGTTAAGATCCCCTGCACCATGCTGCTTTTTCTCTATGCTCACCATTCCTGTGAACCCCCAAACTAAAACTTCTTCCTTTTTATTAGAAAGTAAGCTCTCGGAGGGCAAGGGCTGTCTCACTTTTGTGTTTTTATCCCCAGTGCCTACCACAAAGTAGGTACTTAATAAATGCTTTGCCCTTCATTTACTCAATTTCAGATTTAGAGCTAGAAGGCTCTAAATTAGGAAATTAGGATACACTAATTAGGAAATGAAAAACTCTAAAGCCCACCTAATCTATTTTACAAAAGAGGAGAAACTGAGACCCAGAGATATTAAGTCACTTTAAGATCAGTAAGTGACACAGCCAGGGTTAAAAACTAGGTCCTCTGACTCCAAATCCAGGACCCTTTCCAATGTACCGGGCTGCTTCTCGTGCTTGGGGAAGAGGAATATGATGAAATAAGACTGAGAAGAGTATGAAGAGAAATGCCTCAGTGTAAGGAATAAGATTACTTAACTTGCTATTACCCTGGGCTAGCAGCCAAGTCTGTCTTTAAAAGAGGATTAACTTGGGGAAACTGTTGAAATACAAATGATGATATTTTTATAATGTACGGACATCAGGGCTTTAATGAGCTTTGCATAATACCTAGTGTTCATTAGATACTTATCAGTATGTTAATATTATTATTAGCAATCACACCCTGCATTTGTGTGTTTTTTAATTTTTCAAACTATTTAACATGCCTGTTATATTAGTTTCACTTTTTAATTTTCAGATGCAAAATGTAGAGGAGTTACTATCCCCCCCCCCCCAAAAAAAAAACCCAAAACAAACAAACAAATATTTGGACATAAAGAAACTGAAGCACAGAGAGGTGAAGTGACCTCTCTGTGGTTGCCCTGCTGTGCCTAGAACCAAGTTTCCTGACTTCCACCTCTTAAGTTCTTTGCACTAGGCCATCCATAATAGTAGAATCTTAAAGTTTTCATTTTGTGCAGTGAAAGAATTCACATGACTGTGAGAAGAGGTCCTCGTTATCACCAAAGATAATCACACCAAAGATAATTAGTTCCTAAATTCATCATACACTTGTCGTTGTTTAGTCATGACTCCTTTTGGGATTTTCTTGGCAAAGATACCAAAGATGCCATTTCCAGCTCCAGCTCATTTGACAGATGAGGAAACTGAGGCAAACAGGGCAAAGTGACTTGTCTAAGGTCACACAGCTAGTAAGTGCCTGAAACCATATTTGAACTCAGGTCTTCCTGACTCCAACCTGGTGCTCTATCCACTGTGCCGCCTGGCTGCCCATCATATACGATTCTGAATAAATCACTTTAAAAGGGCTGGTCTTTGTCTTCCAGGAATTTATAGAAGATATCTGTGTGAACAATGTAGACAGGTTACAGGTAACCCTATAAACAACAGTAACCACCCAATGAAATGCTTATAAATCACATGCATAGCATCCTAATTCAGGAAGAGGATTGGAAGTAAAAGGACTGATCTAGACCAAGATCAGCCACTAACCAGTCCTGTGATATAGCAGAAGCCACTCCCACTCTTGAAACACCAATTTCCTCCTTTGCAAAATGAAATTGAATTAGATGATCTTAGTGACCCTCTAGGGTTTTGTTTTCGCTGGTTTGTTTGGTCTGGTTTTGTAATCCTTAGCAGGGAGGATGGAAAAATGAGGAAAGGTAAAATGGGGGTAAAATGGAGAAGGCTGTTGAAAGAGAAGTCAGAGACTGGTATGGAAGGCAAGACCTTATCCATAATGGTTTTTAAAGAAGGAGAAGATAAGCTGGTCTTGGCTTTTTAAGAGGTGCGAGAAATAGGATATCTAAGAAGTGAGTTGCAAAGGAGTGATTTTCCTGGGTTTCTTAATTAGGACAGCCCTTCAAGGAAGTAGATGATGCCCTGACGGAAATAAATACTTCCACCAAAGTCTGCGGGAAACAATGGGCTAATTTCTTCTCTTAAAGGCAAGAGGAAGTGGCTCATAATCCTTTCTAAAGATGGCTAAGATTAATGTCTGCTAATGGCTGTGGTATAGACTGATATCACTTGAGGTCTATCCACTTGCCACATGAGAATCCATCTTGTTCTTTCCTGAATCAAGCCTCACGATTTAGAATGATATCTGGGGCAGGCCCTGGACAGATACATCTGATGTCACAGCGACCTTCTTGGTCATGATCCCTTACAGGAGGCTGGAAAGAACTATTTATCCTGAGCATGTATTCATTTATTTTCTTTTCCTCTCTCCTTATCCCCCGCCTCTCCCAACAGGCTGATGAGTTCTGAAAACACACTTTTGCAGCCAAGGGAGGAGGAAGGCATCAAGTATGAGCGAACCTTCATGGCCTCCGAGCTCCTCGATTGGCTGGTTCAGGAAGGAGAGGCCACCACAAGGAATGAAGCCGAGCAACTTTGCCATAGGCTTCTGGAGCACGGGATCATCCAGCATGGTGAGGAATTCACTGTGAATTTACAAAGGCTCGCTCTTGGCAGGTGCCCTGTGAGTGGAGTCTGGGGGGCGCAAGAGAGGAGAGGGAACAAATCGTTGAAAGGCGGATCGCTAAGGCAGTGGAAGGACGGAAAGTGATTGTGATCCCTGTGGCTGTTCCTGTTGTGGGTCTCACACTTTCCCCACCTCCCACCCTATTTACCACTTCCATCTTATTTTAGAATTATACAATATTAAAAAAAAATTAGCGCTTAGAAGGAAACCGATTGTCCATTCAATTGGTACTTATTGAGTGGCCATTTTGTGCAAGGCATTCACTGTTTTAGGCTTGAGTGAGTAAAGGGAACTTATTTCAGATTCTTAAGAGAAGGGGATGAAGTCAAGCAACAAGCTACTATGTGCTAGGTAATATATTCTCTGCTACCAAAGAGCACACATTCTATGAGGGAAGACATGTACAAATATAAGTTTGTAAAAAATACATGGAAAACACATGAGAACAATGTGGGATAGAGGGTAGAAAGCTAGCCGCATAGTTCTAAAACAATGTTTATTAGGCACTTATTAGCCACTCACTAAGTGCTAGGCACTGTGCTAGGTGGTGAGTCTACAAAGAAAAAAATGAACTTACATTCTCTAGGAACTTACATTCTCTAAGGAAAAACAATGTGTGCGTGTATACATACATGCATATGTACATACACATATATTGCTATGTGTGTATATATAGATTGTATATTTATGTATTTGTGTATGTGTGTGTATATGTAGGCATTTGTATTTACACATATACCTACATATGCATATACACACATATGCTTACATATACATTTTGTTGTTGTCAATCATTTTTCATTTGTATCTGACTCTTTGTGACACTGTTTGGGGTTTTCTTGGCAAAGATACTGGAATGGTTTGCCATTACCTTTTGCAGCTCATTTTACAGATGAAGAAACTGAGGCAAACAGGGTAAAGTGACTTGCCCAGCATCACACACAGCTAGTGTCTGAGGCTGGATTTGAACTCAGGAAGAGCAGTCTTCTTCACTCCAGACCCAGAACTCTATCCACTGTGCCAACTAGCTGCCCAACATACATGCATAACATACACACATACATACATACACATACACACAGATTATGGAAAATATACAAGAGGTAGTTGTAATGTGAATGGAATAGGAAGATCTTCCCCATCCATTAATAGGCCTGTGTGACCATATGTGTTCTATCACAGCTGTGATGCATCCTGGATCACATAGAGCCCATTGGAGGAGGAGTTTGCTTAGGGGGAGGCTTGCTTACTGGGAGACTTGCTTGTAGGAAGGCTTTCACAGCTTTTGGTACTAAGTTAATTAGGCACTGAGTCATGGGGGTTGTGTTGCCTTCTGGCTCTAGGAAGTGTATCCTGAGGTTGGTATTTTGCTTTAGGGGTTCGCTCATGAGAAGGACCTTTTGATTCCCTGGATGGAACTCTGAGTAGCCGTTTGTTCAGAGCCCCCCCCCCCCACTACTCAGATGTATCTGTGCTTCCCCAATCCAGTGGTGTATGTAGGTGGTTGTATTACCTTGTTCAGACAGCTGGAGCCCTGTCTATTGGTCTTTGTGCTGACTTCTCTGTTTGTATTTTCTCCACATTCAGGGTGCTGACCTTTCCCCTGAACTAGTGAATGTAATTGAAGTAAGATTGTTGACCCCCTTAAAGTTGCCTTTCCATTAAGAAAAGCAGATCAAAGAACCTGTGCTAACAGGCCATCCTGGGTGTGCCAGGGTGCTTGCTGTTACAGTAGTGTGGCCTAATAGATAGAGAGCCAGTCTAAGATTCAGGAATACCTGGTTTCAAGACTTGCCTTTAACAAATACTGGCTGTGTGACCATGGACAAAGTGATTTTATCTCCCTCAGGCAAGTCTCTAAGACTATACATTGCTGAGCTTCGTTGGTGAAGGGAGTCTCCTTACTGAAAAGTCCCCATACCAGTGAAATCACAGATCTGACCAAAAAAAAAAATACGAGGTAATTTTGAAGTAGAGGTGAGTTGGGAAGAATCAGGAAGAGGTTTGTAGACAATGTGAGGCTTGAATTGAACTTTGAAAGAAACTAATCATTAAATATATAATACAAGGTAAAGTGTAATAAGAAAGGAAATATCAAGTGATAAACAAGTTTAGGGGAGAGAGAGAGGAGTCACTTCTGATACTATCATCTTCTCCTTTTACAGATGAAAAACCATATTTAGAGCTGGAAGAGACCTTTGAAGCTTTTTAGTCTATCTCCCTTATTTTACAAATGAAGCTGAGAGAGGTTAAGTGATTTGTCCAGTCACACAGCCAATGAAGATTTGAATATAGGTCTCTTGCTCCACTTAGCTGCCAAGATTCAGAGAGATTCAGAAATTTCTCCGAAGTAAAACTGTCTTTTGGTGGCAAAGCCAACACCAAGAATGAGATCCTTCTTACTCTGTTAGCTTGTGCTGCTATGGGGTTAACTATCCCCAGGCTATATTGTTTCTGTGGTACCTCTCTGTCAAGGCCCATCTTCTGCCTTCACCTGATGGGGGAAAGGAGGGCAAGCCACCCTCTCCTGATACCATAATAAGGACATCCTATTTGTCACTGCCCCTTTCCCTCTCCTCCATATCTGCATTCATACTGTCCCCTGGGTACTTCCTATGCCACCCCATCCCCAGCTAAATTTCCAAATGGAGTCCAACTCAATTTTTTCCTCCTATTCAATTTTAGACCCCAATTTCTTGTCCTTCTGCAGTGCCTATCCTCTCTCTCTCTGTCTGTTTCTCTGTCTCTGTGTGTCTGTCTGTCTCTGCCTCCTGTTTCCTCTCCCTGCCCCATCTCAGCTACTAGCACAATGTTTTCTGGAAACAGTAACATCAGGGGGAAAAAACCATCAACAGGAAACGCTTCTTTTGTTGGACTCTATGCAAGGCATTTTCTAAGGCACTGAACACCACACAAACGTAGTCACACATGAGAGCTAAAGAAAGTGAATGTCAGTTTAGATCCTTAGTAAGGAAGAAGAGTTAGGAATCTAATTGTTCTTCCGTTTGTGTTTCAGTTTCAAAGGTGAAATGATAACTTAGATGTAGCCTTATGCCTTGATCAAAGGTATTTCCCTATGGAAATGTTGAAGAATTTGGCTCCCCAGTGTGTTGGGGGTGGAAGATCCATACCTTGTGAAATCCTCACCAGCTTTATTCATTAATAGCCACCGACAGCCTATAATTAAGGCTGCATTTATTAGATAACGAAGCAATTAACTTGTTTGTAGTATAAGCAATTCAACCAGACATTGATATTTTGGACATATAAAACACATACTTGGCCAAGTAGAAAGTGAGAATGGATACTGAGTGTTAGTCACAGTAGGTAAGTAGGAGAAAGAGAAATAATTAAGGATTTTTTGGCTTCTATGACCTTAACTCCCTCTGCCTTAAAAATACAAAAATATGAAAATTGACAGCCCATAATTTTTTTTAAACAAGGTTATCCTTGTCCCAGAATGAACTGGAATATCTGTCATCTTTATTGCTTCACCTCACCAGGGGCAAATTTGTGCCAACTATCTCTCTATTTACCCATATATCAGCATTCCCCTCCTTCTCCTCGATTCCTTATCCATAAAAAGAGGGGCTGACGGCGATGAATAATTACTTGGGTAAATTGCTCTCAGCTGCAGTTGCTGACAGGGTAACCTAGGGTCTATAGCCTCTGTAGCCAAAAGCCCGATTACCCCCTTTCTAGGCTTGATTAGAGCAGCTGGGTGCTAGAACCTGCTTTAAAACAGTCTTAGCTAAGAGAGTGTGACAGAATGGGGCACCCCCTCCCAAGGCAGCCCCTTTGAGGGCATCTTAAAGGAAGCTCTCCTCTCCTGTAATCAAGATATAACAAGAACAGCAGGCCAGATACAAGGGTGGGGTAGGATTAGATGGAGTGGGGTGGAGTTCTTCCAACTTCATTCCTCTGGGATCATTGCGTCTTCCTATATTGTCTTCTCAGGCAAAACACTTCCCCCAGTGTCAGTAGCACATATCCAAGAGGCCCTTGGAGGGATACTTCATCTTTTCTACAATGTGATAAATCCTGCATGTGCAAACTCTATATAAGCACCGGGTCTCTTGTTATTTGATTAGTTTGGCCCAAGCTCATGGCATTAAATAGTGTCAGCCATTTGTTTTTGTTCCTCTTACAGGCAGAGGGGCCTCTCTGGACCCTTGGGGAAAAGTGTCCTTTTACACTAGTCCACCCTCTTCCAGCACTTGGCCTAGGCTAAGCTCTCCATAACAATAGCACATCTGTATTTTCATTATAGATTAGTTCTCTTATAGTGTAACCAGATTGAATACCCCAAAATCTATTTGTAATATTTTCAGGCTGGTGTTTTAATGTCATTGGGTCACTTTTGACTCCAACTGTTTGTCTACTGCTGACTTGCTTTTATCCAAAATGGCAGCACCATAACTAAGGCAGAGTTATCAGGGTTTTGTCCCAGCATGCCAAAATATAGAGGGACAGCGTGTTCTCCTTTAACAGCAGAGAAATAATTGAGATTAGCAACTCGTTAGCAAAACTAGTTATGCCTGGTACATGGTCAGCACTTAATAAATGCTAATTGACTGTGTGAAGTAAAAGAAGCAACTGTCAGATAGCGTGTTTCTCCCCACCGTGGTCAAACCACAGATCAGCTATTCCTTGGACTGGCCCTTTGGGTAAGAGTAACACTAGCAGCATCTCAGCGGACACCATTCTCAAGGGCTGATGCTCCAGGACCTTGCCCCCACGTTCGCTAATAGGACAGTGTCTCGGGGTCACTCTTGCTTTCCTCTATTTAGCTGAAGTTATCTTCAGGTTTTTGGAAGGTAAGATTCACACCGTTGTTTGCTTGTTGTCTCCATTAGATTATAAGCCCTTTGGAAGCAGGGACTGCCTTTTGCCTCTTTGTGTATCCCTAGCACTTAGCACAGTGTCCAGCACATATTAGGTACTTAACAAATGTTAATTGGTTGATACTGATTGATGTCACTTATCCCAGGTGCAAAAATTACTAGTTACAGTTCTATAGAGCACCAGAAAGGTAGAAAATGTTGTGAGTGCTTATGGGTAATATTTGCCCTTCAGAATGTGAAAGATGGTAAATCAGAAATACATGAGGTAGGCAATATTTGAGTACTTACTTGTAGAGCTGAGGCTGTTAACACCTTAAAACAGTTGAGCAAAAATTACCTAGAAGAAGCCCAGGCCATGGGTTGCCTTCTCTGAAACCAATTTTCAGAGTTACCCTATCTTGACTATACTTTTTGAAATCAGTATGCCATAAAGATAACATCCTGGTCTCCTTGATCTGCCTTGCCTTGGTAACTTTCTGCATGATCCGTGCTACCCTACCACTGTGATAGCAATGAGATTATGGCCACTTACTCATAAACAGGAAGAACAAGAGCCAATTTTCCGGTGCCAGCCTTATGTACTTAGGTAAAGTTTCAATGCCAGACACTTCAATAATAGAAGATAACAGTCATTCTTCCTTTTTTCCTTAGGAACAATTACTCATATTTGTATATATCCCATTAAGGTTTGCAAAGCACCTTTATATAACAACAGTGATTTCATATGTCTATTTACTTTGGGCAGGAAGTAACCGACTGACTCCCCCATCCTTCCTTTTATTAAAAATAAATTTTATTGATTTTTTTTTCACCCCATCTACAGTTCCCACAGTATTTCTCCTCTTCTTCTTCCCAGAGAGCAAATGCTTATGTTAAAGAAAAAAGACAAAAGGGAAAAAAAGTTCTGCTAAACTAACCAACATATAGATAAGGGTTGATGTTATTTGTTCCACACCCATGATTCCCTATCTCTGCAAAGAATCAGGGGGAGTCATCTTTTCATATTTGTTGCTCGAGGCTAAGCCTTTATAGTTTTGCAGCATTCGGTTTTAATTATTTTGTTGTTTTTTTTTTCCCCCACCATCTTGGTCCTTTAACTTCCCTTTTTCCTCCTATTCCTACTCCTGGCTTCTAATAGAGTTTTTAAAGAAGATTTATGCACAAAGTAAAACAAAACAAAACAAAAAATGGTTATTATGACTTCAACTAGACCATGTCCAAATTGGTATCTTTATTCAATTCAATTCGTATCCCATTTATTAAGTGCACTGTGCTAGGCACTGAGACTATAGATAGCCTTCCTGGCCACCCTTTCCAGTACTAGCTGCATTTTCACTCATTCCCCTCAGCACACTCCATTAGAAGAAAGGAATACTCTTTGCTCCCTGTTGCCACTTCCTACCTCCACCACTCAGTAACCTCTCCTCCTTTGAAGTTTGTGCAATTCATATCCACCACCCAATCAAAGCCCTGGAAGCTGTTATCTACTGAACTCAGTGAATTCAGAGCCTGGCTCACAATTTTTTTCTCCTCCTCAACTTTTACCCTCATACTCAGGGACTTCAACATATGTATAGATTCTCCTTCAAACACCTTAACCAATCAGGTCCTCAACCTATTTACTTTCCATGACCTATTCCTCCACCCCACCTCAGCTATATATAATGATAGCCATACCCTTAATCTTGCCATCACTCACAAATGTGCCACCTCTCTGTTCAAGAATGATCAAATCCACTTATCTAACTGTAATCTATTGCTTTTCCACCTCTCCCTTTGCCTCCCCTTCCATAACCCTACTCTGTCTACTCTATGACCTCCAATCCCTCAAACCCCTCAGTTCTCTCCCAGGCTATTACCCCTGCACTAGCCACTCTCTCTTCTTCTCTTTATCTTGGAGATACCCCTTAGAAAATCAGTTCAACTCTCCATTGTCCTTTCTCTACAATCCCTACTGCCCATCGTATTGCTGATTGTGCTCTGCCAAGTCTTAGCCTTGGATCATTCCCACCGTCTATCACCTTCACTCCTACACACATGCTTCTGAACCAAGATGGAGATAATTATGCATCTGCTCTGATTGGGTACACTACAAACTTATGTTATACAACCTCTACTGGGTCCTCACTGCTGCTAGGCAATCCTTCTATACCTCCCTTTTTGTTGTTTTTTTTGTGGATGTGTGGGAAGGTAATGTGTTCTATTTAAGTTTGAGATAACTATGGAACATCCAGTTTGAGATGTCTAAAAGGCAATTAATGATATGGGTTGATAGATTGGGAAAGAGACTAGGGTTGGATGTATGGAGCTGGGAATCATCTGCGTAGAGATCATTGAACCCACTGGAGTGGAAATCACCAAGTGAGATACCATGAAGGGAGAAGCACAAGGGAGAGCCTTGGGAGACACTCATAGTTAATGCATAGGCAGTGATAATGAACCTGCAAAGGAGACTGAGAAGGAACAAGTGGGTGGAGGGAGAAGCAGGAGAGGGGATACCCAGGAAGAGATGTTTATGAATGGTGTCACATGTTGCAGAGAGGTCATAAAGGATGAGGATTTAGAAGAGGTCATTAGATTTAGCAATTAAGAGATCATTGGGAACTTCAGAGGGACCAGTTTTAGTTGATTTTAAGTTAGGACCTAGATTGCAGAGGATTTAAAGGAGAAAGAAAGGTGAGGAAATGAAGGTACCTAATCTAGATAGTTTTCTTGAGTTTAACCAAGGTGAGGAGAGGTTTTTGTTTAAGGATGAGGGAAATGTGGCCATGTTGGTAGGCAGAAAGGAAGGAGCCAGTTGATAGGGATAGATAGACTGAAGATGAGAGGGTAGGGCTGATAGTGGGGGACAGTCCATTAGAAAAGATGGAAGGAGAAGGGATCAAGGGTGCATGTAGAAGGGTGGACCTTGGCAAGCTGTGTTACTTCTTGATCCAAGGCCATTTGGATAGTTCATCATACACTTTAAAGTAGCATGGCATAGTAGATAGAACAGTGACCTTGGAGACAGGAAGACCTGGATTCAAATCTCACCTCTGACACTTACTAGCTGTGTGAACATAGAAAGGCAAATCATTTAACTTCTCTGGGCCTCAGTTTCTTCATCTGTAAAATAGAGATAATAATAACTGTAACCCTTAACTCCCAGGGTTATTGTGAAGTTTAAGTGAGATAATGTATTTAAGTGCTTTGTAAAACTTAAAAGGACAATATAAATGTCAGCTGTTATTACTACTATTATGTTTGTAAGCACATCTTCCTCTGAATTCTTATAGTTTGGGAATAAGATTGACAAAGGTCAGCATGGATTCTTAGCTCGCTAATAATAGCTCACAATTACTTTAAGTTTGCAAAGCACTTTAAATAATGTTAACTCGTTTTAACCTCACAGCAACCCTGAGACTAGGTCTCAATGAGGATCCTGATCCCTTTTTAGCCCTTTTGCAGCTCGGAATTCCCGAATTCAAGCGATCCATTGACCTTAGCCTCCCCTAGTAGCAAGTGTAACAGACAGGTACCACCACACCGAGACAAAGATATTGGCTTGATACATTGTCTTGATGAGAAGGAAAACTTCCTAACAATTAAAAATACCCATAAGGGATTGGGTTGCTTTGGAATTTGGTAGGTTCCTCTTCACTGAAGTGTTTGAGCAGAGATTCTATAAACCATAGTCAGAGAGTAGTGTAGAAGATTTTTGAGGTGTAGATAGAACTAACTAGTGGCCCTTAGAGTACCCTCCCCTTCTGAGATTCCATAACGTATTTTGGCTATCTGCAGTGCTTAGGTTTGAGTATGGCCGAGGAGGCTTCATCTATGTCTGGTTGAGTACAGAGATAACTTGCAGAAATGTTCCAAGCTATACAGATACCTCTAAAATATCCAACTCGTGATGCTTTTTAAAATAGGAGGACTAGCTAGAATGCACATTGCAAGGTTCCATATTGATTTTTCTCTCATTGAATTATATATAAACATGCCTGACCATCAGAATAAGATTATCTTATGTATAGATGCATGTATTTTTTTTTTAAATTGGAACTCTGTGTTCAGTAGGTGGGTAGTGCCTGACTCTTGAAAACAAAGCACATTTTCCCCTCCTGTTAGTGTCGCAGCCAATAATAAAGGCTCTAACTTTGGAAGCCATCCAGCTATTATTTGATGGCGCATAAGGAAGAGTAAAATAAAATTTGACCTTCCATCTGTTTATTAACTCTACTGCTGGCTGTAAAATTTCTGGCAGTAAAACAGAAACAGCTAAAACCCGCGGCTTTCACAATGTCCTTTTTTTGCTGTCTTTTTTTTTTAAAAGCTGTCTTTGCATAAAGCTAATTATTCTTTTTTTGTTTTCCTATCTATCTTCTGCTCACATTTTTTACCTTTTCCTGTGCTGTAGTGGGTAGATAGGCAGCCTCAGAATTAGGAAAATCTGGGTTTAAGGCCTACCTTGAACACATACTGATCCTGTGAACCTGTTTCAAGTCACTTAAGCGCTCTGTGTTCTGGGCAAATCTGTAAGGTTGTAAGTTGCAGAGAAGGTGCTATCCTGTTTGTTAAAGAGATTGTTGCTTACTAGGGCATTCCCTGTAACAGTGAACTTAGAGGTCCAGTCTTTCTAATCAGACTTCACTAAATTCAGTTTTGCATGTCCGTTTTGAGTCTACGTTGTTATTCAGTTGTTTTTTTCAGTCATGTCTGACTCTTCCTTGACCCCATTCGGAGTGTTCTTTGCAGAGATATTGAAATAGTTTGCCATTTCCTTCTCCAACTCATTTTCTAGATGAAGAAACTGAAGCAAACAGGGTTAAGTGACTTGCCCAGGGTCGCACAGCCAGGAAATGCCTGAGGCTGGATTTGAATTCAGAATCTTTAACCCTGATTTTGAAATAGCTTCTTTCTTTTATGTAAATTCTTTAAAGTGCAACCTACATACACTGGCTTCTGTTTGATGCAGTCCAAAAGTCTCCTTACTTAACCAAGATAGTTACCCTTAATCAGATAGGATAATAACTAGAGACTAAACCCTTGTAATAATAAGTCCTATTGCTATAGTTTTAAGGTTTGCAAAATACTTTATAGACATAATCTCCTTTGAGCCTTACAATAATCTTGTGAGATGTTATCCCCACTTTCTAGGTGAGGAAATTGAAGTTCGTAGAACTGAAATGAGTTTTCATGAATTCAGCTTTAGTTTTGTTCATTCCTAAGGCAATTCTGAAACTCTCTGTTTGGGAATTGCTGTTTTCTGGAGATCAAACAATTTTAGTGCTGCAAGAACTTGAGCCATTTTTAAACTATAAAACCTTAAAAGTCTGTTAGAAATGGCCAGCAATAAGCCATAGATCAGAAATCACAGCTCCAGTTATCCTAAGAAAGTGGCTTTCATCTTTGAGCAAGTGAGTTATCATATCGTGTTCTCAGGCAGAAATAGATGAATATGCCAAAGAAATGATTAATATGAATATACAGATCACCTAATATTTTGCAGTCTTGTTTTTGTTTAGGCTGCACAACATTATAAACTGCTCTAGACATTTGGCTACAAGAGCAGTGTTCTCTGTCAAGAGGGTGGGAACGGACCACCACCAATCCATTCCTGTTTCTGAAAGAACTCATATGCACGTACCCTACCTACAGTAGGATAATAGGGGCAGCTTCACGTAGTCTAGGTAGAGGAATTGTTTACCATTCCCATATCACATTCTAGAATTCAATTGCATTTAAATTTACTAAGCGTTTAGTAAGTGCCTACTCTGTGCCACATACTGTGCTAGGCATGGAGAATAAGACAAAAATGAAATAATTCCCTCCCTCAAGAGTTTGCATTCTCCTGGTGGGAGGAGATAACACGTACATATAAGTAACTGCAAATATACACAAAATAATTTCAAGGAGTTGCAGTGTAGGACACTAATTACTGAAGCTATGGGGAAAGGCCTTGTGTAGGAAATAGTACTTGAAATGAGCCTTGAAGAGAGCTAAGGATTTAGAAAGGTGGATCTGAGGAGGAAGGACAGTTGGGACATGGAAAATGGTTTGTTTGAAGGTGTAGTGATGGGCAATGAAAATTATGTGATAGGAGCAAACACTATGGTAGGAATGGGAAGTGAATGAGGAGAAGTAAAGTGAAATTGGTCTGGAAAGATAGGTTGGAGCCAAATTATGAAGGGCTTTAAATGCCCCAAAGTATGAGTTTATATTTTATCGTGAAGGCAATAGAGAACTTTCTTGGATATGGGAATAATATAATAAGATTTGTGTTATTTTTGAAGTTCAATTTTATTTTCAGTTTTGAATTTTTTTCCCCTCACTTCCCCTCTCTAAAACAAATTGAGAAGGTAATAGACAGACAGACAGACAGAGAAATAAATGGATGAATATAGTCAGACAAAACACATTCCTGAACCGGCCATGTACAAAAAAACTCAAAAAACCCAGAGAAAGAAAAGAAGATATGCTTCAATTTATACTCTGTATCCTTTGTCTTTCCCATCTGGAAATGGTTAGCATGCTTAATCATGAGTCTTTTTGGATTGTTGTGGGTCATTATGTGGATCAGAGTTAAGTCTTATACTGTCGATTATCTTTACAGTATTGCTGTTATTATATAAATTAGTCCCCAGATTCTGCTGACTTTACTTTGTATCAGTTCATATAAGTCTTCCCAGATTTTTCTGTATCATCCCTTTCATCGTTTCTCATTGCACGATCCTATTCCATTGCATTCACACACTAAGACTTATTCAGTCATTTCCCGGTCTATGGACATTCCTCAGTTGCCACTCTTTGCCACTACAAAAAGAGCTGCTGTATATATTTTTGTATGTATGTATCATTTTCCTCTTTCTTTGATATCTTTGGGGTATAGACCTAGCAGTGGCACTGCTGGGTTGAAGGATATACAAAGCTTACTAGATTTTGGGGCATAGTTCTAAAAGCTTTTTAGAATGGTTCATCTAGTTCATAGTTCTACCAACAGTGCATTAGTTTACCTATTTTCTCATAGCCCCTTTAGCATTTGTTATTTTCCTTTTTTTTTTGTCATTTTAGCCAATCTGATGGATGTAATGTGGTGCCTCAAAGTTGTTTTAATTTGCATTTATCTACTGTTTAGTGATTTGGAGCATTTTTCACATGACTATTGATAGCCTAGAGTTCTTCTTCTGAAAACTGCGTATTCATATCCTTTGACCATTTATCAATTGAGGAATGACTCTTTTTCTTGTAAATCTGACTCAGTTCCCTATATATCTTAGGAACGACACCTTTATCAGAGAAACATATTGCAAATGTTTTTCCCAGTCTCCTGCTTTTCTTCTAATTTTAGCTGCATTGGTTTTGCCTGTGCAAAAAAAACTTTTTAATTTCATATAATTAAAATTATTCATTTTTTTCTCTTATGAACCTCACTATCTTTTGTTTGGTCATGAACTTTTCTCATATTCATAGACTTATAGTTAATCCTTTTGTTTTCCGCTAATTTGGTTTTTTCTTTTTCTTAATCAAATTGGCCAATGGCTAATCTATTTTATTGGGGTTTTTTTTTAAGCTCCAACTTTTTACTTACTAATTCAGGGTTGTTATTTATTAAAAAAAATTTAATTTTGTTAACCTCTGCTTTGATTTTCAGGTTTTCTATTTTGGTGTTTAATTGGGGGTTCTAAATTTGTTTGTTTTCTAGTTTTTTCATTGTATGCTCAATTTGTTGCTCTACTCTTTCTCTTTTTTTATTGATGAGCTTATAAACAAAATTTTCCATAATTACTGCTTTGTCTGCATCCCACACAGTTTGTTATTTTGTCTCATTATTGTCATTTTAATGAAATTATTGTTTCTATAATTTGTTCCTTGACCCACCCATTCTTTTAAGATGAAGTTATTTGGTTTCAAAATATTTTTTAATCTTTGCTTCAAAGGCTCTTTATTGAATGTAATTTTTATTGTATTATGTTCAGTAAATGATACATTTAACATTTCTACTTTTCTGTATTTGTGAGGTTTTTATGCCCTAATGCATAACTGGTTTCTGTGAAGGTGCCATATATCTCTAATAATAGGTATATTCCTTTCTATTCCCATTCAATATTCTCCAGATGTCTAACATATTTAATTTTTCTAAAATTCTATTCAGGTCTTTAATTTATTTATTATTTTTTAATTAGGTTTATCTAGGTCTGAGAAGGGTAAATTGAAGTTTCTCTCCCTGCTCCATTATAGTTTTACTGTTTCTTCCTGTAACTCATAACTTTTCCTTCAAGAATTTTGATGCAATGCCATTTGAGGCAGATATATTTAGTGTTGACATTAAGTCATTGTCTTGTGTACCTTTTAGCAAAATTTAGTTTTTCTGCTTATCTCTTTTAATTAGGTCTATTTTTGCTTTTGATTTGTCTAGGATCATGATTGCTACCCCTGCCTTTTTTTATATTACCTGATCTGTAAGAGATTCTGCTCTAGCCCCTTGTTTAATTCTGTATGTATTCTTCTGCTTCAAATGTGCTTGCTTCTGATTAATGCTTCCTTATGTTTCCTGTTAACCAGTTCAGATGAGAAGTGAGTTTCAGGTGTTGTCTGTTCACATACCCCAGTGCCCCATTTTTATTGTATTGTATGTCCCAATTTATGTGAGATAATTTCTCCCTTTCTTCTACCAGCCCCTATCTCTCAATGTATTCCTTTGCCTCCCCCCTCCCCACATTCCATTCTTCTTTTGAGATCAGTCAAACACAACAGAACCACACCCAATCTTTTTATCTCATTAGATTCCCTCTGTGACCTCTGGTGATGATAAAATTCTGAGCAATTACATAAATCATCTCCCCATAGAAAAATGTAAACAGTTTAACCTTATTAGTTCCTTGTGGTTTCTTGCTCATATTTAGCTTTTTATGACCCTCTTGATTCGTGTGTGTGTGTGTGTGCATGTGTGTGTGTGCGCGCGTGCGTGGTATTTTCTTCTCTGCTCTGGTCTTTTCCCTTTGTAGAATTATACTTACTTTTGCTGGGTAGATTATTCTTGGTTGTAAACCTAGATAGATCTTTTGTCTTCTGAAATACCACATTTCTTTATAGAGGTGGTTGTTAAATCTTGTATGATCCTGATTGTGGGTCCTCAATACTTGTATTCTTTCTTTCTGGCTACTTACGGTATTTTTTCCCTTGACCCAAGAGCTTTGGATTTGGGCTATAATTTTCCTAAGGGTCTTCATTTTAGCTTTTCTTTCAGGAGATGACTGATAGATTCTTTCAATTTCCACTTTGCCCTAAGATACAAGTTTTTAAAAATTTTTTCTTGAAAGATGATGGCTAGGTTCTTTCTTTTTTTTTGTGGCTTTTGGGTAGCCTGTTTCTTTTAAATTATCTCTTCAATCTGTTTTCCAGGTAGGTGGTTTTTTCTGTAAGATATTTCATATTTTCTTTTACTTTTCCAGGCTTTTGACTTTGTTTTCTTATTTCTTGTTATCTCATGAAGTCACTAGTTTCCATTTGGCCAATTACACTTTTCAATGATTTATTTTCTTCCGTGACATTTTGTATTTCTTTTTCCAAGCTGTTAATTTTCTTTTCATATCTTTCTTCCCTAGCTTTTAGCTTCTTTCCCTATTCTTTTTTCTACTACTTTCATGTGGCTTTTAAAATCATTTTTAGCTCCTTTTTAAATTCTTGCTTTAATTCCCTTAGAAATTTTTGTTGGATATATGTCCACACTGCATTTCTTTTTGAGACTTTCCGTATAGATTTTTTGGAGTCATTTTCCTCTGTTGTGTTTGTGTCTTGAGTTTCTCTGTTGCCATAATAGCTCTTATGTTCAAGTTCTTTTCCATGTGTTCATTCTTCCCGTTCTTGACTTTGGTTCTTGGTTTTTGACTTCTTGCCTTTGGACTTTATCTTAGTGCTGGGCTCTTCACAATTTTTTGAGTGGAGGAGGGGAAGACAGAGAGGGTTGTCTGGCCTGAGCTTCTGTCCCCTTTGTGTCCTTTTGCTGCTTTCACAGCTCTAGCTAGGGGATTGCAAGCCTCCAGTGCTCCCAAAATGGTGTGAACAAGGCGAGTTCTGTTTGCTGCCCTCCTGGTCTCAGTTCTGCAAGTTTTGACTCAGGTTTGGGTCTATCAGCTTGTTTCTGGCTGGGAGTTCCAGCAGACCGCTGTTTGCTGGGGGCATTACTAGTCAGCTGGGAGGCTCTGCAGGCTCAGAGAGACTGAATTGCCAGACCCCCTTTGACTGGGGATGCTGCACTCTGCTGCAAGGATTGGAGCTACATGGCTTCTGAGTTGAGTACATAGCTAGGTCCAAGGTTCACAACTGCTTCTCTTTGCTCTGTATCTATGAATATGAGATCCAGCCATGAGAGGGATGAGACAAAGCTGCTAGATTGCACCAGCTCCTGAATCCAGCTCTTACCCAGGGATACACTGGCATCTCTTTCTGGTACCTTGCCTTGGCTCTCTCTTAGTCCCTGGGCACTACACTGCTCTCCACTGCCATCATAGGCCTGAGCTCCTGGCCAGACCCTCCCCTAGAGTCTACAGACCTCTCTATCTGTCTCCCTAAGACACTTTAGGCATGAAAAGTAACTCACTGTGACTTAGCTTTTCTAATCAGAATTTATTCTGGTGTATTCTCTAGATCACATGTATCAAACATGCAGTTCAAGGGGGCATGCAGCCCATAACACTCCCAAGTACAGCCTGAACCACATTAAAATACAGTTTTTATCAGATTTTAATGTGTTGATGTATTAAAAAAATATGCAAACGTGTGGTTTTCTGCATCAATATGCAGCCTATAGGGATCCTCATGTGCAATTTAGAGTCCTCACCCCTATTTCTGTTTGAGTTTGTCCTCCGTATTCCACGTCTTTGTCAAGGAGTTGTGGAGGAAGAGCTAGATTCTAATGTTTCCTCTCACTCTACCATCTTGGTTCTGCCCAGATTTGTTCTTGAACAATATCAAATTGACATCAGGGTGGAGGATAGATTTACAGTGGAAAGAGATTGGAAACTGGGAGACAGAATGCCACCTGTGAAACTAAACTGTGCTAAGCTGTATTACTGCCACTGCCTAGCATCATTCATTCATCTACTTCAGCAGATATTTACCAGGCTAGATGACCACTTGTTAGATCCGTTATAGACGAGATCATTGCTCAGCTACCAGTTGCATTAGATGACCTCTGATTCCAATTATGATATCCTGAAAGTATATTTTAATCTTCATCATTAAACTTCCAGGCATATGTTAGGTTGTTGCTTATACTAGGCAATACCCTCCTCTTTAACCTGATATTTAAATTTTTCTGAACTACTTTTGTCTGGATCTTTCTTTTGCCACCATTATATATTTTATGTTTTTATTCTATTCCCCCAGTAGAATGCTAATTCTTTAGGACCAAGTACTATGTTATTTTTCAATTTCGAATTCATAATACTTAGCAGAATACTTACTACATGTCAATAATAATAAATTAAATAATGATGCTTATTTTCTAATAAATGATCGATAAAGCATTTTGGGGGTTTTCTTGGCAAAGATGCTGGAGTGGTTTGCCATTTCCTTCACTGGCTTATTTTACAGATGAAGAAATTGAGGCAAACAGGGTTAAGTGACCTGCCTAGGGTCACATAGCTAGAAAGTATCTAAGGCCACATTTGAACTTAGGTCTTTCTGATTCCAGGCTTGGCACTCTATCCACTGCACTACCTAGCTGCCCCATAGTAGAACATAGATAATGTTAATATGTAGTTTTCTAAGTATATGCAGCCCACAGGGGTGTTTATGTACAGTTCAGTGGTCCTGTTTCTATTTGAATTTGACTCCACTGTTCTAGGCTACTTCTTCTAGGAAATTCTTCACCGGTAATTTGCTAAAGGCTACTCATGCGCACTGTGTGTTTCTGTGGTCACTGGGTGACCTCCAACTTTAATTCTTCAAACACTGCAATGTATCACCAGAGAATATTGGTATTTTTTAAAATGACCTTTTGTTCCAGGGTAGAGCTTAGAATCAGTAATAAAAAATGCAATTTCCCAAATGTAATCCAACCCGCTCTTCTCAATCTATTTTGGAGGCATCCATTGCCCTTCTTCATTGTCTATCCAAGATATGTGCACTGAAGATATTTAGCTCTGGAATTTAGTAGGGAAAAATATGTATATGTTTTATAGTTGTCAAGTTGCCTATGGAAGAATAAACCTCAGTATTTACTGTATTTGCCATGAGATTTTATTCCTTTGGCTGATTCTCCTGAGAATAGGGACTTTTTTCCTTTCCCATGATATCTGAGCATGTCCTTCCCGTAATAGCTAAGGCTCCCAACTCCAATATGTACAGACTTGTTTTCACCAGCACCTGCATTGTACTGTGTACTGCCTTTGGGTCTCCTTTTCTTTCCCAAGCACCTACGTTGCTTTGCCTGGGCCTTGCCACAGCTGCCTGAATAACATTTGGGTAATGTTCCACTAAACCATAACACAAAGCAAATTGGAATGGCTCCCAGAAGTCATAAATTAAGTGAGTGTAAAAATATTGTCCTTATTACATTATTCCATCTGATAAAACAATTGTATGTGAAGTTTTAAAATATTGAAAGTAGGCTTGAGACACTTTCTCCTCAGCTTTCGTTCCAACGACTCTGATTTTTATTTTTTTTTTTACATTCAAAGGGAGTTAGGAATGAGCCAGCATGGTGTAGTGGACAACAGAACACATGGTTGGGACATGGGAGACCTGGGCTCTAGTCCCAGAGCTGCCCCTAACTAACTTTTGAACAAAAGATTTCACCCATCTAGACCCCACCTTCCTGATCTGTAAAATGAGGGAGCTTGGCCTAGGTCAAAGGGTCACAGGATTGTAGACTGCAAGGCACCGTAGAGGTCATCAGTCAAACCTCTGTTTGTATCCTTTACAGGAGTGAGGGTATCTCTTCGAGCTGTAACATTCTGTGATTCTATGGTCTCACAAGTCCCTTCTAATGCTGAAATTTCTGTGATGTTGTTGTTCAGTCATTTCAGTTGAGTCCAACTCTTCGTGACCCCATTTGGGGTTTTCTTGATAAAGATACTGGAATGGTTTGCCATTTCCTTCTCCAGCTAATTTGACAGATGAAGAAACTAAGGCAAACAGGGTTAAGTGACTTGTCCAGGATCACACAGCTAGTAAGTGTCTGAGGCCAGATTTGAATTCAGGAAGATGAGTCTTCCTGACCCCAGGCCCAGCACTCTAACCACTGTGCCACCTAGCTGCCCAACAAGCATTTAGATGCCTGTATTCAAATAGCACTGTGATTCTATGACACTTATAAAAATGACCATATTATGCTACTGTGGTATGCAGTATATTTAATGATGTGTCTGAGAAGATGGAAACAGGTCATGAGTCAGATGAAGGGGTACCATTTCCCTCATTTGTCACATCGGGCAGAGTGTTGTTTTTGCATTTATAATTAAGCTGTTTATGAAATTTAGGAAGGGTTCAAAAGTCAGAGGACTTGTATTCGAATCCTGATCTGCTTTTTATTCTCTCTGTGGCCTTGGACAAACGAGTAACTTCATCTGTCTTGACGTTAGGTAGTTTAGGCCGTCTCTAAGGCCCCTTCCAACTTTGAGCTCATGATTACTGTGATAATGATTTGAGTGATGTGATTAAAAAAAAAAAACAACCCAGTAATTTAAAGGGGGAAAAGACAGACATTCTTGCTTCTAGATCGCATAGCCTGTCATTTAACTTATTTTAAAATAGGGTAGGTAGCAATGGAGTGGTGGAGGGAAGAGCAGTAGATTTCCAATCCTTCATACATACTCTTTGACCGTGAGCAAATCACTTCACCTTGAGGAATTTCAGTTTACTCATCTGCAAAGTGGGTGTTATAATGCCTGTTTATAATACCTTATGGACTGGCAGAAAGGGAGCTGGCCTCAGAACCAGGAAGATCTAGATGATGTAATGGATAAGCGTGCCAGACCTGCGGTGAGGAAGAGCTGAGTTCAAATACTGACTCGTATGTTTAGTAGCTCTGCAGCTCTGGTCAAGTCACTTAGCTACTCTCAGCCTCAGTTTCCTTATCTGTAGAAAAGAGATAATACATCACCTACCTCACAAGGTTGTTGTGAGGATCAAGAGAAATAATTTATGCAAAGTGCTTTGCAAATATTAAATATAAGTTGTCGTGGTCGTCGTTGTTGTTGTTATCAAAGTCCCATCTCTTGACTCTTAAAGGTTGTATGATCCTGGGCAAGTCACTTAAATCTTTCTGGTTAGGCAGTTTTCTAAGGCTATAAATTTCAGAGAAGGAAGGACCTGCACATAGGCAGAGAGTTTCCTTATCCCTGATTTCCTGCTACCCGCAAGGCCAGTCCCTATATGACCTAACATAGAAGATTGCTGTGAAGACCAGATGAACCAAGGTGTGTCTAAGTGCCCCACAAACCTTCCATTGCTTTATGGCAGTTGTTAGTAATACTCCAAGGAATTTTGTGACTGTGGGCCAATCCTCGGGTTCCATAAGCTTTCTGACCTTCCTTTCTAAACACGCGGTTTAATCCTCTTGACAACTGTTTTGATTTCCATTGGCTATCTGCTTTAAGCATCCTCTCTTCTCATAGGATACGAGGTGGGATGCCATACCTTTGGGGAGTTTGACAAGCTGGACAACAGCGCACACAATGAACTCTGTGTCAGGTTCCTGAGGGAAAGGAGCAGTGAGTTCATCAGTAAGCTTTGGCAGCAGGGTAGAAACTCTGCTAATTAATAGGTTCTTGGATAGAACTTTAGTTGAACAAAGGCCGAATGAAGTTAATCATTAAAATTCCCAGGAGCTAAGTGGTAGCTCAACTAATGGGGTTTTCAGTCCCAAGTTATAGCTATCATTTCACCCTCTGGTGAAACATTTGCCCTCTCTGCATCCTGTTTGAGCTTTCCTTGTTCGATCCCATCCTTATTTCTTAGTTGGGAGACCGAAATGGCTTGAAACAGCTACCCAGAACACTGACTGTCATTTGCTTGGAAGACGTCTTTTCTTATTTCCTCCTTTCTTTTTAGGGAGTTATAAGGAATGGGAATAGGCTCCTAAAAATTATTTTTGTTTTATGGATGTCCTTTGATTTTACATCACAGTAATCTCCTGATGTCCACTCCTCCAAATGAATTCTCCCTTTTAAACAAAGAAGCAAACCCAACTATCTATTGAGTCTGGAATGTGTACATGTATATCCATATGTGTGTGTGCATGTGTATGTGTATAGGTATGTGTAGATTATATACATATTATTATATTATAATATATATAATAAATGTATATTACATACATTATATATAATGATGCATATATATGTGTGTGTGTATAATATATACATACATATACACATCTTTCTAAAACTGTAGGGGCAACTAGATGGTAAGGTAGATAGAGCACAGAGCCTGGAGTCAGGAAGATTCATCTTCCTGAGTTCAAATGTGGCCTCAGACACTTATGAGCTGTGTGATCCTGGGCAAGTCACTTAATCCTGTTTGCCTTAGTTTCCTCATCTGTAAAATGGGCTGGAGAAAGGAAATGGCAAACCATGCCAGTATCTTTGCCAAGAAAACCCAACTGGAATCACGAAGAGTCAGACATGACTGAAGACAACTGAACAGTGACAGTGGCTTGTATTTAGATCCATATGTTTTCTACACTGACCATCAAGTCTAGTACTATGTGTTTGTGGATGTTGAATATTTATCTTTTGATGAATCAATTTGTTTACCTTCTTTGGACATAGAGTTACTACAACTTTTCCCACACCTTTTACGTTTGCCTACAGAAAGAAAGACAGGACCTTTTCTCCTGGAAAAGAGTTAAGGTGTTTTAATTATTACAACTGTTTTTTAAAACCTTTTTTTTTGCCCTTTTCCCTTATTTCTTTTGATTACTTCTTAGCAATACAAAGCAGCTTTCTTAAATTGTTTACCTCTATACCTGCTGAGGTTTATTCGTCCGTCTTCCAATACCTCCTTGTGAGAGTTTCCTTATCCAGATTATTCTCCCAAGATTTGGCTATGACTTTCAGATGCAATCACTATACCACATTGAATATCTTTTCCCTTCTGCTTTGGGCAGCTCCAATTGCCGTATTAGGTAAGAAAAGACCATCTAAATTTGAACCTCTTCTGTAATCTTGGGAGATTTGCTTAGGTGTTAGGGAAAATCAACAAAGAGCAGGTTGATAGGGGTGAGGGTGATTCTGGAGTTGGCAAGGTCCTAGTAAACTCCAGTCTTTATAAGCTTGCTAATGAGATGAGTGATTAAGTTGGCTGTCAGATTCCCACTTTTGTTAAAAGGATTTTAGCTTTATAATGATTATCTCTGAATTTGGGAGCTTTGGGAACACTTTTGCTTCCAGTCACTGTCAAAGTAGCTTTCTCGCCTGTGCACACAGTCAGTTGAGGTGACTTGCCTTGGCCCTGTTGCTAATCCAGGATTGGAATATGTATCTTCCAGTCTCCAACCAAAACTCTGACCCCTACGTATTGTTTCACTCTCCCAACTTCTTTAGTAACTTAAGTGCCCAGGTCATAATCTTGCTCTCCACTTACCGCTCTGATCATCCTCTAACACCCCGACCACACAATTCTTCAACCTTTACAGTGCCAATGGCATTCTTCTCCAGCCTATTTTAGCCATGTATCACCACATGGTCAAGTGGTGCTTGAGCTGAGCCATGGACAAAACCAGTGATTACAGGTAGGCTGAGCCTTGGAGGAAAGCGATATACTCCATCATCGGTCCTATACTTTGAGGTTTTCCAGCCTGGTAGTATTCTGATAACCTAGACTTGGAGAACCCATTGTCACCAGGAAGATCTAGATGATGTAATGGATAAGAGTGCTGGAGCTGCAGTGAGGAAGAGCTGAGTTCAAATCCTGACTCATACGTTTAGTAGCTCTGCAGCTCTGGTCAAGTCACTTAGCCACTCTCAGCCTCAGTTTCCTCATCTGTAGAAAAGAGATAATACATCACCTACCTCACAAGGTTGTTGTGAGGATCAAGAGAAATAATTTATGCAAAGTGCTTTACAAATATTAAATATAAGTTGTCGTGGTCGTCGTCGTTGTTGTTATCAAAGTCCCATCTCTTGACTCTTAAAGGTTGTATGATCCTGGGCAAGTCACTTAAATCTTTCTGGTTTGGTAGTCTTCTAAGGCTATAAATTTCAGAGAAGGAAGGACCTGCACATAGGCAGAGAGTTTCCTTATCCCTGATTTCCTGCTACCCGCAAGGCCAGTCCCTATATGACCTAACATAGAAGATTGCTGTGAAGACCAGATGAACCAAGGTGTGTCTAAGTGCCCCACAAACCTTCCATTGCTTTATGGCAGTTGTTAGTAATACTCCAAGGAATTTTGTGACTGTGGGCCAATCCTCGGG
Organism: Trichosurus vulpecula; assembly: GCF_011100635.1. Lineage (NCBI taxonomy): Eukaryota > Metazoa > Chordata > Mammalia > Diprotodontia > Phalangeridae > Trichosurus > Trichosurus vulpecula. The sequence continues at coordinate 119,863,378 of NC_050573.1, read as the reverse complement.
TTCCATAAGCTTTCTGACCTTCCTTTCTAAACACACGGTTTAATCCTCTTGACATTGATTAAGGGCAATTGGAGGCAATTTCAATAAGGGCTTGGAGGATGATGTCAGTTCTATTTCTCCATCTCCATCAAAAAATGGCTTGTATCTAAAGATACTAGGAGAACTTCTCTCCCCATTTCTATTCCCTTATTTAATTTCTGGGTTCTTTTATATCGATGATTCTTCTAAATGGATATCTGAGTCCAAAGTTAGACTATATATGGGCATTTATCGGTATTGTATAATCACTGAACTTTAAGACTTAGAAAAAGCACCTTACAGAGGTGAATGAGTCCAATTCCTCTTTTGGAAGGTGAGAATACTGGGGTCCGTTAAGATTAGATGATTCATTCAGTGTCACGTGACTAGTACTTGTCAGAGGCAGGAATAGTACCCAGATCTCCTTATTCCCAGCCTAGCTTACTTTCCACTGCACCACATTGCCTTTCATTGGTGGGATGATGGTTTACATTCTACAAAGATAGATTCCTTCTGAAGGATCAGTATTTTGTCACATAGTATGTGTGTTCTTGAGCTGCCTTTTCTCATGTTTGTGTATAGTACTAGTCATAACAAGCATTATTAGTGTAAACTTTACATAGGCACCCCAAATGAAGCCGTATTGTTTCAGGGCCAGTAAACATACCATAGTCCTGACTTATCTTGATGATGTCTGACACAAAAAATGTCTCTTGGTTTCTTCCAAAGCTTCAGGACTTGTGACTGCTTTCAATTATCAAAACATTTTGCAGTGAATAACAAAGAGAGCCTTAATAATGAGACAGTTCAAAAGGAATAGTCAGAAGAACTGAGTGAAATGAAGCATTATGCAAACCCTAGGCAGGGACAGTGGAACTGGCTGCTCCTTTTCCTACCAAACATATGTCACATATGCTCAGGTGCTTAGGACCTTCCTTTTCTAAGCCCTAATGCATTGCTTTGGTCAGAGAATTATGGATCTGGATTGTAGAGATGAGGAAACACCAGGATTACTTTTGCGTTCATTGTACCCTCCAGCTTGAAGGTAAGCTCCTTGAGGGCATGATAATATTATATTTCTTTTTGTATTTCACCTAGTCCCTAGCGCAGTATTTTTCACATATAAGGTGCTTGATAAGTATTTGCTAAGTTGAACCAGGATTAAGCATAAAGTCAAAGCACATAAATTTTCCACTTTAAGATACAGGCTAGTATACTTGAATAAAAAGGCTATCTGTTGGTCGTGTATTAGCACTTTTATGTAGATGAAGTTTGGAGGGATCTATGATTATGTCAGCAATGGGAATTCATGGTGTGAAAACCCCTTTTACTAAAACACATGCAACCAATCTATGACTCAACAGAGGAGTCCTTGGATATTGGCTGAGGTGGTGGTGGGGCAGCCCAAGGATCTGTGCTTGGTCCTGGGCTGTTTAATATTTTCATATCAATAATTTGGCCAAAGGTATAGATGGCAGACTTGTCAGATACACAGAGGACATGAAGATGGGAGAGACAGAGTCAATATTGCAGAAGATCTCCAAAGGTTGGGTCAAAAGTGCTGAAATTTAATATGTATAAATGTCAAACCTAACACTTGGACCAACGATTCAGCTTCACAGATGCAAGAGAAGCAAGGCATGGCTAGATAGCTGTTTAACCTGACAACTGGACTCAGTGCTAGCTCAGTGAGCTAGCCTAGAAAGCCGTATTAAGAGGGAAGCAATAGCATCCAAGAATAAGGGGCTGTGTGGCCCTGGGCAAGTCACTGTATCCTGACTGCCTCCAAAAAAATTAAAAAGTTAAATAAAAATAAAAACTAACCAATTCAGACCTGTAAAGTTCTACCCTGAAATGAGAAACCAGTGTACTATCTCTCACTATTTTATGGAGACAGAAAGAAAGAGGGGGTGGGGAGAGAGAGACAGAGAGGGAGAGAGAGATATGCTCACTTCCTTTGCAATTTTTTCCCTATTTTTCTGACCATTTGTAGCTGCAATGACTAGAAAATCTTACTGGTATTTTGTAAAGATTAATAGTGATTTAATACTTATAGGTCTTTTTTTGGTATCATAAGCCCTCTGGCAGTCTGGTGAAGCCTATAGGCCAGTTCTCAGAATAACACTTGTTGATTACATTCAAAATTTAAGGAAATGATAAATAGCAATTAGTGGTTATGTGTTCTCTCTCTGTCTCTGTCTTTCTGTCTCTGTGTGTGTGTGTTTGTTTTGGTTTTTTTCCCCCATCCTAATTCGGGGACCTGTTGAAATCTATCCATAGACCCCAAGTTAAGAACTCCTGATCTATAGGATCATAAGTCTAGAGCTAGAGGGGACCTTAGAGATCATCTAGCCCAATCTACTTACTTTATAGGTAAAGAAACTGAGGCCCATGGAGGTTAACTAGCCTGTTCAAGGTCACATAGGTAATAAGCATTAGAGGGTTGATTTGAACCAATTTCCCTTGACTCAAGAGCAAGTGAACATTTAAATATCAACACATGAAAGGATCAGGAAACTCTGCAAGCTGGAGAACCTTTGTCCAAAAGAAAAAAAAAGACAATGTTTTCTTGCATTCCTCACTTTTAATGAGGGCATTTAGTTTAATATAATGGAACATTTACAGGAGCTGCAAGTCATCACCAAAAGCCCATTCGAAGAGAAACCCTCCAATGACCGTGCAGAACATTTACAGGCTCGGTCCTGGATCAATGGAGAAATAAAGTGAGCGGCCAAAAGCAGTTCTTGGCATAACTTTAAAAGTCACCTTCACAAATGCTGCGACTTTAGCTTTTGCCCTACTCCCAAAGAAGTCTTTCCTGACAGTTTGTAAAGTGTGGTAATTTGTTTGCAGCTGAGCATTTGTAAGACTTGGCCTTTTTCTGGGTGGGTGTAGCCATGAAACAAAGACATCATTGTAAGCTAACTGCTGAACTCAACACAAGCTGTCCAGTATTGATCCAAGGTAGGAATCATCTAATGAGAGCAGGCAGTCATGTTCTTGTCACTTCAATAAGTTGATTGTAATATGGTTAGATTTGCAATAAAGTTGATCTAAAAAGATCTGATTTTATAAAAATCAGCCTTGTCTAATTAGGCAACATTAGCACAAGACTTTTTAAAAATACCATTTTAAAAGATTTTACTGCAAATAATCTGCCATAGTTTCATTTAGAGTAAATGTTTCCCCTACTTCAAGAAGCCTGATGTCTAGTGACCAAGCAACCACCAGTAGCATCTCTAGTAATAAGGAGCTGGTCATCACGCTGTCCTTTGCCCAGCCTGACAACATCTAGAATATTGTATTCCGTTATGGTTGCCACATTTTAAGGAAGGCATTGATAAATTGGAGAGTACCCAGAGGAGGACAATATTTGAAAGAAGGTTAGGCAAGTCCTGCTTAGTCTGAGAAAGCAGAACTAGAAACAAGGAGGGAAATGGCAAAGATGAGAATTTGAACTTGATATCAGAAAAAAGTCTTCCTAGAAATGAGGACAGTTCAAAACTGGAAAGAGCTACTTTGGGAATTAATGAGTTCTCTCCTCTGTTGGAGGTCTTGTAGCAGAAGCCGGATGATGACTCCTAGGTTATATTGTTTCAAGTATCGTTTTTGCTAAATGACTGCCAAAATCTCTTCCAACTCTGAAATTCGGTAGTTTCAACAGTAATTAGATTACCATTAGGGTCAGGAGACACCTGAGTTTGAATCCCTGACAAGATTTATTAGCTAGGTGCCATTAAACTGTAAGGTCCTCCATTAGATTGTAAGCTCCTTGAGGGCATATACTGTCTTTTGCCTCTTTTTGTGTCCTGGGTGCTTAGCACAGTGCCTGGCACATAGTAGGTGATTAATAAATGTTTATTGATTGATTGCTTTACAATTTACAAACACCTTTCTCACAGCAGCCCTGTAAGTTAGAAGTACAAGTCTTGGCATCACCGTTACACAGCTCAGAATGCTGAGACACAGAGAAGTGACATTTGCCCAGGGTCAGCTAGTGAGCTCTAAAGCAAGGATTCTGACCCACATTTCTCCCAGAAATGCTTTGCCCAGGGACATTCTTTTTGTTGCCTCTGTAGGCTCTCACCAAAAAAAAAGCATTTATTCCTTCAGTATTTATCAGATGTAGGTGCTCAGTAACTACTGGGCACTAGTACACACACTCACACCCACACACACACACACACACACACACACACACAGAGTCTCAGCCTTTATGGAGTTGTGCAATCTAGTAAGGGAGGATAAGACACATATACCTAGCAGATGGAGTTGAAGAAGACCTTCAATTCTTTTTAAAAAATCTATTTGTATTGATTGCTTTTGTTACAACATCACATTCATTTCCAGATCTTTTCCTTCCCTCATGCTTTAATCGGTGAGCTTTCCCTTGTTTGTCTTTGTTTTTGTTTGTGTGTTTGTTTTGTTTTTGGAGGGGTAAAGGCACAGCAATTGGGGTTAAGTGACTTGCCCAATGTCACACATCTAGTAAGTGTGTCAAATGCCTGAAGCCGAATTTGAACTCAGGTCCTCCTGACTCCAGGGCTGGTGTTCTACTCACCTAGCTACCCCAGAGCTTTCCCTTGTAATAAAGATTTATGAAGGGGGCTGCTAGGAATATTCCTGTTATAAGCAGCATAATTGAAAGAACAAAGGAGAAGGCAAATTAGGTGATCTTTTGTATTTCAATAGCTTCATACTTGATATTAAATTAATTCATTGAAATTTGATTGCTAGGACAAGAGAGGGTGGCAGAATGTGCCATTTTTAATGATTTCTGTGGGTCTATTCCAGAAGAGACAATGTGAGCTACCTGAGTGCATGGGTTATTGTGGCATATCTTTTCACTTGTTAAATATTAAAATAATGATACCTGGCTTTTAGGTGAGCTCGGAACCAGGCTTCCAGACCACTCCTAGGCATCCCTATACCATCCACTGGCACTTGGAATCTCCCTGTCCACTTTTCAGCTCCCCTTTATGCGTTGCCTTACCCAATTAGGATGTAATGCCCTCCTAGAGGGTAAGGACTGTCTTGCTGGCTCATCTTTGTATCCCTAGCACTTAGTACAGTGCCTGGCACATAGTAAGCCAGGGAATTTTAATTGTTTATTTGTTGGCATACATCATTGTAATGTATATACATAGATAAATACTTGATTTCTCTGTGATACAAGGTAAAATACGAATGAGTGTCAATTGAAGTACAGTGTGAGAGGCAGCAGAGTAGAGGGAAAGCATGGGATTTAGGGTCAGGAGATACCTGAGTTTGAATCCTTGCCAAGGTTTATTAGCTAGGTGACCCAGGGCAAGTCATTTGCCCTCTCTCATCTATAAAATTATGATGATATGAATTGTATTACCTGTCTCACAGAATTGTGAGGAACCTTAAGATGCTGAATAACTGTGAATTATTGCTGTCATTGATCAGAGGAGGGAAGACGGAGTATTTTAGCTGGGCCTTGAAAAATGAGTATGAATTAGACTGGAAGAGGAGGGAGTGGGGAGGAGACTGAAGTAAGTGAATTCCTGGAGAGGATTTAGCATAAGTAAGCCATAGGCTTGGGAAAGCATGGGAAGTGCTTTGGGGAAAAGTAGGATGCATTCTGGGAGAGCAAGTACCAGTTATCCACTATGTTTCCTCCAAGAGAACAGGGAAAGGGAAAGCTGTAGGTGGGTGTAAGGGTCAAATTGTGGATCAATCGAGTTGATCAGTTAAATGACTGACTTTTGTCCATACATGAAAAATATTCCTTAAAAATCAAAGAAACGAGAACTATTAAAATAAAGTAGAGCTTCATGCCATCTTTTGAAATCAGTTGTCTGGCAATTCCCTGTTAGTTCTAGGATAAAATACAAACACCTCTAGCTAACATATTTTTAAAAAAGGTTTTTATTGATATAATTTTTAGATTACATTTACAGATTTCTCCTGCTTTGTGAAAGGTCTCTTGTAACAAAGTAAAACTATATGAAACTATTAAGAAAAACTAAGGATACTGGGACCTCATCTGAAATCTGTAGTACCCTCCCACCTGTTTTTTAAAGTAAGAGAAATTTTTTTTCTCTCCCATTCCCACCCCATTTAAAAAAAAAAACAAATTTCTTATAATAAATATGCATAGTCAAACAAAACAAATTCAGGTCGCTCCCAGTCATTGGAGAGCATTGTCTCCTTGCCTCTACATCTTAGAATCCCTACATTCTTTCAAGGCTCAGCTCAGTTGTGAAGCCTTTCCTGATTCCTCTACTGTTAGCAATCCCTTCTGCCACCAAATATTATCTAATATTTACTTCTGTATATGTGGCATCCTCTACTAGAATGTAAGCTCAGAGACTGTTTTGTTTTGTCTTTGTATCTCCAATATCCTACATGCTATTTTGTACATAGTTGGTGCTTAGTAAATGTTTGTCTAATTTAACTGGGACCTTTGTAACTCTGCTGTAAACTTTAATCAGGTGTCAGCCTCTGTGGTGTGAGATCAGTGACTTATAACACATTCCATTATTTACCTATATCCTTTTTCTCCTCCACAGTGTCTAATAAGCACGCTTTTGTGGATAGCAACCTTCTCTACCAGTTTAGAATGAATTTCCGTCGGAGAAGAAGGCTAATGGAACTGCTCAATGAACGATCTCCCTCCTCCCAGGAAACCCATGATAGTCCCTTTTGCTTGAGGAAACAGAACAGTGACAACCGAAAACCCACCAGTTTTATGTCAGGTAACTTGGTTCCACTGAGTCATGTAATTTATTTGGCTTTGAAAAAAAAAAAAGAAACGTATAAGAACATCTCAGCTGTTGGCACTCAGATATCCAACAACTTCACCTGTCTAGGGGACAGTCAAGAACTAAGAAGCAAGTAAAAAAGGTCCCAGCAGCCAGAATAAATATTATAAAGCTCACACACTTTACTTATGGGAGGGCCCCGTATACCTCCATGTAGGTCCTATTTAAGTTTAGTTTACACAGTTTGGCTATCTCATTTCTAACCTATAGCAAATTAAAGGCCAGAATTGGAGCTACTCTGTCCAGGTACCAGGACAATGACGAGATGCGATAGCTGAATATAAGAGACTAGGCTGAGAATCTTTTTATTTTTCTGTAAAACAGCAGAGCTCTCTGGGGCCCTTTAGTGTATGAGCAAACATCCCTAACACACCAATGTAGTCCCTCAGGGCATTGTTGTTTTCACCTATTGGTCCAATCCTGTGATTTCATCTCTGTGTTGGGCTCCCAGTGTGGAATCTCCCTCCATTGGTGCATGTACAGACATCTGTCCATCTGCAGTGTGCAGACTTAGAAAGTTTCCCTGGGCACTGAGTGTGGTTTGCCCATGGGCATATGGAAAGTATATATTGGAGATAGACTTGAACCCGGTTCTTTCCGACTATAGGCCAACCATTTATCTACTAGGCCATACTGCAGTTCTATAATGCTATATAGTTATTGAAGTTCATAATGTCAATTATTCTCCCCCTAAGATCAATGATGACAAGTCTTAGAAGTTCACACAACTCATTTCTGCACCCCACAAAATTGCAGTTTTGATCCAATTATAAAATATTATCTTCTTAATCAACATACGCTTCATTTTAATGCAATGGGAAATTGATTTCCTAAGTGGCCTCAAACAGTTGATTGTCTTTTCATGATTGAAATTAATCCCATTCCATGGTGGAGATCAAAAACAGGAATGGAAAACTGGTGAAGTCATCAAAGATTTAATTTGAAAAGCTTTACTGCGTTGCACATTGCAAGCTTCTTCTCCATGGAAGTGGATAGCTAATCATTGAATATTCAGTGAGTTGGCATTGCAGCTATGCATTCGTTATCATTATTAGCTCATTAATATTGTAGCCAGCACAATGGTCACCACACTGCTACTGCATCTATAGTTTATTTCCATCTTTTAGGGAGCCACCCTGCTCAGGCTTACTGGAGCTTGTGGCCTGGAAAATGGAAGCAAATGTTTGTGGACCCCCAGCTTTCCTGACCAGCAAGCTCAGGGAACTGAGGGACTGACCTCAGCGGCTCTATTTGTTTTCTGGTTTTTCACAGTGAGCCCAAGCAAGGAGATCAAGATCGTGTCTGCGGTGAGGAGGAGCAGCATGAGCAGCTGTGGCAGCAGTGGTTACTTCAGCAGCAGCCCAACCCTCAGTAGCAGCCCACCAGTGCTCTGCAACCCCAAGTCAGGTAAACATGCCACCTCCCTTTCCAGCCCACTCTCTATATCTCTATCTAAACCCCATCTCTATTTTGATTTTGTAGGAATGCCCTTGAACTTGACTTCTCCTGATTATAAACAAATGGAGAGGTCCTTGCTAGTCCTCAGGATAGACTGTAAGCTCTTTGAAGGCAGGGACTTTCTTTTGCCTCTTTCTGTATCCCTGGCACTTAATTCAGTGCCTAGCACATAGTCGGTGTTTAATAAATGTTTATTAATTGATTACAGTAAAGTAGAGAGGGGATTTCATGCAGCCTAGAGCTGATTAGCCCTGGAATTAGTTTCTGCAAGGTCCCTAGGTGGTCCTTCCTGATTGCAGAATCTATCTTCAAGCTAGTATGGCCTTTGAGAAGCTGATTAAACAGATAATGGACAGAGGAGAAGAGGAGAGAAATAGAGTGATATAATGGAAAATGTTTGGAGTCAAAGGACTTGGGTTGAAATCCCATTTCTGCTCTGTGTTACCTTGGGCAAGTCATTCAACCTTTTTTGGCCTGAGATCCTCCTCTGTAAAATGATGGAGTTGCATTAGAGTGCCTATTGGATCCCTTCTAGCTCTAAATCTATGATACTATTACTATAAATGATCTTTTATAATCTCATCAAAAATAAATTTTATTATTTATAGGGAATTGTTCAGAAGTTACTTCAGGTTTATATCATTGATTACATACGTATATGGACAGGACAGGTGCAGTGGATAGAGTACTAGGCTTGGAGTCAGGAAGATTCTGTTCTCAGACACTAGCTGTGTGACCTTGAGCAAGTCATTTAACCCTTTTTGCCTTAGTTTCCCCATCTGTAAAATAACCTGGAGAAGGAAAAGGCAAACCACTCCAGTATCTCTGAAAAGTAAACCCCAAAATGGAGTCATGAAGAATCTAACATGACTGAACAAAGCATATACATATATGTAGATACATCTGCAAATTTCTATTTTTTTTTTAACTATACAGGATGAGTATATACATTCCTTAATCGTGTGATAACCTGAAGAGCAAAGTCACTAATTAATCAATAGTCATTTATTAAGCTCTTTCTGTGTGTCTGGCACTGTTTTTGGTGCTGATATGAAGACAAAAGTGAAGTGGTTACTGTCCTCAGAGGCTTACGTTCTGTTGAGGGAAATATGCACAAAATAAACACAAGGTACATTTTGCAGGGAGACGGGAGACAAGAAAAGGTTATATGTAGAAGGAAGCAATTGATCAGTTTTGAAAGAGGTAAAGGATACCAGTGAGTACATAGGCCTCAGTTATTTCTGCTAATTCAGTTCAACAGACATTAAGTTATGATTGTGTGCTAGGTGCTGGGTGGGTGGTGGGGATACAACTATGAATAAAGCAGGATTCTTGTCCACAAAGCATTTGGGGACTTGTAATACAATTGAAAGAGATATGGATTTGAAGAGCTGGGTTTGAATTCTGCATCTGTCACTTTCCACCGCTGTGATCTTGAACTGAGTCACTTAATTTTGTCAGGTCTCAGTTTCTTCACCTATAACAGGAAGTGGTTGAATTAGATTATCTCTTAAGTCCCATTCAGGCTGAAGATCCCCTAAAGAGATCCTCAGAGGGAATGAAACAAATCTATCCAGAGCTTTTCTCCCTCTGGGCTATATTGGTATCCAAGTCTTAGGAAGAATTTTTTTTTTAAAAAAGGCAGAAAGTCCAAGTCATCTCCTTTAGCTCCTTGGATTTTTGCCTTCGCAAAATGTCAGACCCTCTTAAACTCTCAGTGTGGCCTGTGTAGGCAATAATTAAATTTCTAAGAAGACAAGCATGGTTGCCTTCATGGTGAATAAATGATTTGTTCATAAAATGATAGAGGAAGCAGCCAGCAATTGAATTATTTTAAAGAACATCAGAGAATTTTGAGGAATGCTCTTCATGCCCATAGCTGGCGAACAGCCATATTATTTGGGCCTAAGAGCAGAGCAGAGAAACAAATAAAGAAGGCTTTATTAGGCTACTGAAAGAAATTAAGGAAAGCTGTTGGAAAGTAGAAGAAGTATGCCCAGGGAATCTAGACAAGGCAGGGGAACACAGCGAAGCCATACAATCCTTGGCAGAATTCTGAAGTCAGCTTCTATTGCCCTTCAGTCTCTGTTTCTGCATGGCCCCCTCCCCACAACATTTTTGGCATCCTCCCCCTCTTGCTACCCTGAATACCCAACCCCTTGCAGTAGACCAAAAGTTCTTCACCTGGGGCCCATGAACTTGATCTTTTAAAAAATAGATATTTTGATAAATATTCAATAGAATTTCTTTCCTTTGTAATCCTATGTATTTTATTAATATATTTTAGAACTTTTTTCTTAAAAGAAGTTTGTTAGTTTTACCAGATTGCCAAAGCGGATCCATGACAAAAAAAGAGGTTAAGAACTCCTGCTCTAGATAGACGTCCTCCTCCCCTAAACCTCAAAAACAAAATTTTGCACACACAGAAGGCCTTCAGTAAGTGTTAGTTAAGCTTTTGTCCCACTCCCTCAGGGCATGGTGATTGGCTGGTTTGATCATCTGATTCCTGTTAAGATATTACCAGTGATAATGGCTTAATACCTTATCCTTTCCCTCCCACCTTCAGTTTCTTAGCTGAAAGCAGTAATGTTTTAGGAATTCTTAAGCCACTTATCATGATGGATCTTAGCCAGATTTTGATATGCCAATTCACATTACCTAGGCTCTACTGTATTCTGCCTGTGCATATAGCTTGCCCAGAAGGTAGTGTTACTAACTGACCTTGTTTGGACCAAGTGTGTGTAAAGGAGATTCACATTGGAAGTGACAGTTATGAAGATGGATCAATATGTAAAGTTTCTGAGGACAGGAAAGACATCACAGAGGGGTGGAAAAAAATCTCAGGCCTTATTGATATTAAAAAAGGCAACCAAGAGAGCATTGTTAACTACTGACCTATATGCCTGTTCTCCCATGTATGTAAAATCTTTATGAAAGTTGTCTATGTACAAATTGAGGGCCTCTTTGATGAGAGTATTAATGAGGAGTGTGTAGGCTTTTGCAGGTGATAGTCACCAAGAACTTGACTATTTCACAATTGATTGAATGATATACGAGTATAAGATCTTGTTGTGTTTATTGTTTGTTGATTATTTTTAAAAGCATATGATTTGATAGAGCAATATGATGTCTTACAGCCTTTTTGAACAAGGGATCTCTCATAGATGCATTAAAACCAAGATTTCTTGAATGTTATAACAATATATAACCCTGTTCAGTGACCTTCTGATTATAACATCTGATGAGGCATAAACCAGGAAGATGTGTGCCAACCAGAGGTGTTCACCATCATGATTAGAAAGTTCTAGAGCAGAGTCCAAGTTGAAGCAGGATTCCCTATGGATGCTGAGAACCTCCAGGTGTTCCTGATTTTACAAGATATTGTGTTGGCTGCATCAAGCTCAGGAACAATGAGGAGCCTCCTGGAAGAGATCTGTCATCATTCAAAAGAGTTTGGCTTGTTACACATGGAAAAGAAAGATCAAAGGGATAAAGAATGCATATTGCTCAGAATACAACATGCATTTGGATGGACACCCAATGGACCTTGGCCATCAGTATATATGTCTGGAACAGACAGTACATATGGATGATGAATTGGGCCCAGAGTTGAAAAGGAGGAGGGAGAGAGTTGGTATAATTGCCTTTGGGAAATTGCAAGACTCCCTCCCTTAATAACCCCAAGCTTTTCATGAAACCTGGCAACAGCTAGGAGGCACAGTGGTTAGAGCCCTGGGTCTGGAGTCAGGAAGACATGAATTCAAGTTTGGCCTTGGACACTTAGTACTACTCTAGGCAAATAATTTTAACTCTGCTTTAGTTTCCTCAACAAGTGGAGATCATCTAGCACCTACCTCCTAGAATTATTATGAGGATCAAGTGGGATAATAATAGCTGCGTGCTTGGCGTATTGTAAGCCCTTAATAAATGTGTGTTCCCTTCCCCTCCCATCCCCCTAAGAGCAAAGGTCCATGTTAAAAATCTCAATATTTTACAGGTGTTGCTATATGGCAGTGTAAGAGCTTCAAAGGTTTTAAAATGAATCTTGTACAAAGAATAGGCACAGAGTGGGTGGGAGCTGGCTGCAATATTCAACCAAAGAGGAAGAACAGGCCTGCAAAATGTCCTCAAGGAATTGTATGGGAAGATGGGCTGGTCACATGGCAGGGCTGAGGGGTGACAGATGAGCAGCCAGAGCAGTTATCAGCAAGGAAGATCTCTAGCATATTGGGTGGATTTCCTGGGATAAATTTGGCATTATTAACAATAGCAATAGCTAACATTTATGCAGCACTTCATCTTTTTTTATCCTTACAACATAAGATAATAATAAGAGGTAATTTTACAGATGAGGAAACTGAGTCTGGGAGGTTAAGTGATTTGTGTAAGATCACAGAGCTAGTAAATGGCTTCCCAATTCCAAATCTAGAGCTCTATCCATTCATTACATTGCCTCTTTGTCTCTGGGGCGACATAGACAAGGGTCACACAGGATAGGCAGGTTTGGATAGGCTGTGATTTGGATCATTGGAAGGTCTTTCTGAATCAATGAGGCCATAAATTCACTCGAGCATTTGAGTATTCTTAGTCACTTGGTAACAAACTCAGTCATTTGTACCAACTGAAGTAGAAATGCTGCCAGCATCCTCTAAATTTCCATGTCTGAGGAAGAAGTAGCCTCTAATCCAAAACTGACGAGATCACAGATCCATTTGATTATTACCTCAGTCGAGAACTTTAACTTCTTTGGGTTTCAGGTTTATGGTCTGTAAAATGAGGGGATTGGAAGAGATGGGTCTCTCATCTCTTCTGTGGCTTTAAAATGTCACAATTCTATGATGTAAGTGGCCCCCAGTACAGATTATATATACATATGTATGTATACATACATATACGTACATGTATATACATGTGTGTGTATATACATATATATGTACATATACACACATATAAATACAGATACTACGCATAGAGATAATCAATCAATCAATAATGTGGGTCTGGGAGGATAGTGTTACCTTCCCAGTAATGGGAAAAATTAGAGGTGGGGAGAGTTTAGGGGGAAAGATAATGAGTTTAAGATGTCTACTGAACATTCATTTCAAGATGTCTGAAGAGCATTTGGAGAGTCGAGACTGGAAGTTGGTAGAGAGGTTAGGGCAGCATAGATAGATTTGAAAATCATCGGTATAGATGTTGTAATTAAATCCCTGGGAAGTGATGAGATCACCATTTAAATGGGCTTTATTATGGTGGACATTTGGTACATTCGGGTGGTCCTAAGCAGGTATAGAAGTACCACCATTATTTATGGTCTATTTTAGTTTTTCAGAGAACTGGGTGTAAAAACAAATTAGACAGGCTTGGATGTTCAGCTCACCAGCCTTTTCTGCTCAGACCTTGACAAGTCACTTTGCCTTTGGATATCTGTTTCTTTACCTGGGAACACAACACCCATGGTGTTGTTTGAGAGGGGAAGAAGACAACCCAAGCTATTCAGAATGGATCCATCAGATCAGAAGTTTAATTCTGTTTTGTAACCATATTAAAAATGTTAATAGCTAACATTTTAGAGTATTTTTCCTTGTTTAATCCTCATAGCAGCCTTGTAAGCTATTATTAGTCCTCTTTTATAGATTTATTTATGTCTTTTGTGACTTGAAGAGTAAATAAAAGTAAATTTAATCACCAGATAAAAAACTGGCATCTTACTGCCCTGGTCAAATATTTTGCTGTTTTGACAGTGGACTATAAAATAAGCTGCTGGTTTTAATTCTAAGGTTTTTTTTCCTATAATTTTGAAAATACCAGTAGAGTTACAGGAGAAGATGCAGCTAAACATTCATCACAGGTTAAACTGGCTTAATTCCTTGTTCATCGACTATGATTTGGAAGTAATTCAAATTCTCAAAGAGTCAGTAATTTCAGGAATCTAGATTTTCATTTAATTTGTCCTTTTAGGAATGCAAAGTTTTTCCAGTAGAATTTTTTGGAAGGGGGAGAGTCCAGTGGACTTTGATTTTTCTCCCAAGATGTTTCAGAATAACCTTGTTGATTCTCCCCAATGTCAGTCAGTTCAAGAAAAATAGAGCTAAGCTAACAATGAAAAGAGAACCCTATTGCCAATAGGCTCTGACTACAAAGTCATTAAGAATCCCTCTGCAGTATCTGGTTTCTTAATCAGCAGAATACCACCAATAAGTTAGGATGAGGAAGGAAGAAGTGGGTGGGATTTGAGGCCCAGATAAGAAACATGCTTAATATTTTACCATTTAAAAGGGAAGGCTTTAGGAAAAATTAGGTAAACTGAAGCGTATTTTGAAACTTTCTAGTTGCAGTAAGCAATAGGATGGCAGTGGGTATTTTAAAATTATTGTTTATGCTGCAAGTATTTTGTGAATGAACATAGTCACATAGTCAAATGTGTGTTGACTCAACTTGACAAAGTAATAGGGATACAAAGTCAAAAAATATAAAATATATAAAATATAAATATTTAAAAGTCCCTGACCTCCAAGAGCTTACGTTTTACTGAGGAAGGGAGATATAGTATGTTATAGTAAATCAGTAATAAATTTTAGTCAATTTAAATACAGTAAAATAAATACAAAGTAACCTTAACAGGGAGGGTATGCTAAAAACTGGACGTTTGTAAAGGCCTTACATGGGAGGTGGCACCTAAGCTGAGCTTTATAAGGAAGCTAGAATTTCTAGGAGGTGGAATTGGGAAGAGAATGTACCTCAGATATGGGACACAGTTAAGTGGGAGATGGAAGACTACATACAGAAACCAGCTAACTGGCCAATTTGGCTAGAATGGGGAGTACAAGAAAGGAAGAAGCATGTAATAATATCAAAAAGTTAGTTGAGAGCCAAATTGTGAAGTCTTTAAATATGAAATTAATGATTTTGTTTGATGATTTTGATCCTAGAGAAAATAAGGAACCACTAAAATTTTAAGGATAGTAACATGCTCATATCTGTGTAATGGGAAAATTAATTTGGCAGCTGTGTTAGAAAAATATAACTAGATGGTGCAGTGAATAGAGTGCTGAGCCTGGAGTCAGGAAGACTCATCTCCCTGAGTTCAAATCTGGCCTCAGACCCTTGCTAGCTGTGTGATCCTGGGCAAGTCTCTTAACCCCATTTTCCTCAGTTTCTTTATCTATAAAAATGAGTTGGAGAAGGAAATGACAAACCACTCCAATATCTTTGCCAAGAAAACCCCAAATGGGGTCATAAAGAGTCAGATAATACTAAAAATGACTGAATGACAAGAACAAAAATTGGAAGACACTAGAGGCAGAGAGACCAATTAGGAGTCTTGAAAAAATTCAGGCAAGAGGTGATGAGGACCCAAGCTAAGGTGGAGGGGATTGTCTCTACTTTTTACTTCACCCTATCCTCATTCAAGAAAGATGCCCAAACTAGAAGCACCAAGGCTGTCTTTCTATCTCCTTCTCTCTTAGGGACAAGTTACCAAACCTGACATGCAGCTCAAAATTCTTAAAGTTTATTCTAGTTCTGTGGAATCCCCAGTTTTACCTCTGTCACTTATGAACAAGAAAGATAATATGGAGAATGAGATACTCCCAAATAGTCAAGCATTTGTTTTAGAGCACAAAAACAGCCTTGCCATATAGCATTTAGAAATATTTGTGGGTTTAAGATAAGTAATTTTATCTCCCCCTGGACTTCATTTTCTTTATCTGTACAGTGAGAGGGACTGGATCATTTCTAGGATTCCTTCCAGCTCTTAAAAAATGTTCATGATTCTATAATATATGCCACTTTCTTATGCTATCATATGGTAAAAATCATTAAGGGATTTTTGGGATATTCTCAATATTTTCGTGGAGCTAAAGACCAAAAAGTTGCAATAATTAAAATAATCAAGTTGTGATTGAATGACAGGCCATCCCAAAGTCTATAAAAAGAGGAAATGGTGGGATAACTAAGTAGTTGGGTGTTAAGGAAAACCCATTCCTGAGCAATTAGTGACCAAGAATACAGCCACAGTGGTACACTGTGTCTTCATCCAGGTACATATAGTACCTGGATCATTGGCCCATCCTTTGAATAAGGAAGGCCTTTATAAGTTGGGTCAATATCAAATATTCATGAAAATTCAAATTAAAAAACCCACAAAGTCTGAGATCTGGAGAAAATAACAAAGTACATTCGTGCATGAGCTTTGTGAAATATTTGCTTCCTTAAGTTTGTATTAAATAACCTATATCTGTTTTCACAGTATTAAAGAGACCAGTCACTTCTGAAGAACTCCTGACCCCTGGGGCTCCATATGCAAGAAAGACTTTCACTGTAGGTACTTTGGTTATTTTCCTGTGCCATTTGGTGCATGGATTGTAAACTGCTATGAAAGTGACTATCTGATTTTTGTATTAGTATAATGACTTTATGTGTATAAATGAGTTAACATATAAAGAATTTGGTAAACCTTAAAGTGCTAGGATTATAATTATTAATATGTTATTCTTATATTAATTATATCATAGCTTTTATAGTAACTATAATTATTAGTATATATGATCACAATTATATAAATATATGATATAAAATATATTTACATTTATTTATATAATATGTTATATATCATTCATAGAAATCTAGAAATAATTATAATATGTTATTGTAATTACTAGTATATGTTAAATATTTTTATTATATTAATAATTATCAAAAAGTTTCTTGGTCTTTGGCCATCTCTATCACAAATTTGTTTACAGGAAAAGGAACTCAAAATGTTGCAATTATACTGGCATTGTTCCATGTTTCTGTGTTGTTCTGTTCAATGTGTGTTATTAATCTTTTTAAAAAATGCACTAACCAAATTTGATTATACTTTGAATTACAAATAGTACAATCCTCCTGAACTGAAGTTAAATTCTGAGAAAAATCTAGACAAATCAGAGGGATCAGTGTGGGAGATTACCAAGGAAAGAAGAAAAAGCAGAGATAGTCTATACTAGTATTTATAAAAAAAACATAGCACCAGGGAAGCAGGGTTGAATATAGAATCAAAACATTGGTTTGAATCCTCCACCCGCTACTTACTACCTTTGTGACCTGAAATCAAAAATTTTTTGTCCCTCAGTTTCCTCACCTATAAATGAGGAGGTTTAATTAGATGACCTCTGAGGACCTTTCTCAAGGAATTACATCTTAAGTCTATGAAGGGAAACAGTACTTTTGATAATGTAGTTTTACCTTAGTTACATTCACCAGACTTGTAATACTTGTGATCACTGTAAATACAAACAACCATAGACATTAGGGAACATTTCCTAACAAGTAGAAATACCTCAAAATGGAATGGGCGTCAAGAGGTAGCAAGTTCCTTCTCAATGAAAGTCTTCGAGCAAAAGCTGGACAGCTACCATTTGTTGGGTGGGGCTTAGTAGGGATTTCCTCCATGTATGGGTTGGACTGGGTTGCTACTTAGTTATTTTTCAACTCTGAGATCCTATGATCCTGTAAGACATTTCGACCACCGCCACCTCCTACTCTAGCCAGAAGAAAACGAAAATGCCCCAGGTGGATAATGGCTCTTGGTGGTTGGCCTGGTGAATAATAAAATCTGATCCAAAAATCTCTTCTCTGCTGTCTCTTTTCTTCTCCCTCAAAAGCACCGTGCACACACCAGACTTTCTCTATTTTCCCCAACTTTTCTTACTTGGGGTGTAATTAATTTCAGCTCACACAATCACTTTTTCCTGGGTACATCCATATCTTCTTTAACTCCCTTCCTCATTTTTTTTCTTTTTCTCTTTGAAAATTTCACCAGTGACCTTGAGAAAAATCTTCTCTTCATGTCTTTTTTTCCTTCCCCATTTCAGACATAAGAACTAATGGCTAAGTGTGATGCCAAAGCAGTGATACACCTGTACAAAGGAAAATCTACATGTTTTTAAATGGAATTAGACATAATAAAACCTCCCAACCCCTTGAAAGTTCTCTTCTGAATCCCTACACCTTTCAATCTACCTTTATATCCTCACTTAGTTAAACCTACTTCTTCTCAAGCACCAATGCTCAAAATAACAGTAAGTAATTTTGTTGGTGTTTCTGTTTTGTGTAATTACTACCGTATTTTTGGCCTATGGTATTATTTTTCATTGCAGTGTGCGCTGTCTTGGCGGCATTAAATGGGTTAAGTGCTTACAGGCTAGCACGGGAACTTAACCTTATAAATAAAACATTATTTCCATGAGGAAATGTGTTTGAAACAGCCAACTTAGAAACTTTTAGAACATGATCTGCATGCAAGTCAACTACTCCATATCTTTTTAAAAATTTATTTTATTCACTATATCTTTTTAAGAAAGCTATTTTTGTGATGCCATGCAAGTCAACTACTTCTCTATATCTTGTTTAAAATTTATTTTATTCTCTATATCTTTTTAAGAAGCTATTTTTGTGATGCCTTTTTAAAAAAAATAGCTTTCATGCCTCAAATCTGCCTTTTCTCCCCAAATAGAACATTGTCTTTTAACAAAGAAATAGTTAAGGAAACTAAACCAATGTAATGGCCTTGTTTGATAATGTATGCCTCATTCTGCAACTGTAGTCCACCACTTTTCCCTTAAGAGAAAGTAGGTGTGTTTTATTTCTAGTCCTCTAAAGTCAAGATGGGTCATGGTGTTAATCAGAATTCTCGTGTCTTTCAATATTGTTTCTCTTTACATTATCGTGGTCATTCACATGCCTTCTCCACAAAGAAAACTTTCAGGAGAGCCAATTGTAGGGATTCTCCCTTGTCTAGACCTGTGATTTCATAGTTCTACATTAGACTGGTCCTTCATCCATCCCTGGGAGGCTCTTAGGGGTCTGGTTGCTTGCCCAGGAACACACAACTAGTGTATGTCGGAGCTAGGACTTAAACACCAGTCTTTCATACTGTATGAATATCAGCCAGGTGAGCTAGGTGGAGCAGTGGATAGAGTGCTGGGCCTACAGTCAGGAAGACTCAGATCAGGACAACTGGCCACTGGACCCAGATGGCTCTGGAGGAAAGCATGAAGCTGGAGACAGCCCTCCCTCACTTAAATCCAATTCACTTGCAAGTCATGGCATCACCTCCCAGAAGTCAAGGTTCTCTTCAAAAACAACAACAGGAAGACTCATCTCCCTGAGTTCAAAGCTGGCCTCAAATACACTTATTAGCCATGTGTCCCTGGGCAAGTCACTTAACCCTCAGTTTCCTCATCTGTCAAATGAGCTAGAGAAGGAAATGGCAAACCCCTCCAGCATCTTTGCCAAGAAAACCTCTAATGGGGTCACAGAGTGGGACATGACTGAAATGACTGAACAACAAATATCAGCCATTAGGATGATTATTATTCTGCCAAGTTATCTTCATAATATGATCAATTCAGGGTAAGTATATAGTGACACCTGAAGTAGAGACACGCTTTGTCATACCCTGTGCTTGAGAGAGGCAGCTCAGTACAGTGGGGAAAATACAAGATCTAGAATCAGGCGACATCTGTTTAAGTCTCAGCTTTGATGTTTCATAGAGGTATTATCGTGAGCAAGCCATTCATCCTCTCTGAATCTCAGTTTTCTCATCTATAAAATGGAGTTACTATGGAATGTGCCAGCTACCTTATAGGCCTACGGTGAGAAAACCTAAACTGAATTTGAATGAATGAGAGTAACAATTGTTTGTTTTCCTTTTTTTCCCGTTGGCACTTAGCACAGGGCCTGGCACATAGTAGATGCTTTATAAATGTTTATTGATTTGTTTGTTGATTTTCATTCTCCCTTGAAGTGAAAGGTGAATTACAAGGTGTTTTCCAAGGATTCCTAATTGATTTTTTTTCCTTCTCCCATCCTAGATTGTTGGTGATGCAGTGGGATGGGGCTTTGTTGTAAGAGGAAGCAAGCCATGTCACATACAGGCTGTGGATCCCAGCGGCCCAGCAGCTGCAGCTGGTATGAAGGTATGTCTATCTGTCTTTATCCTAATAGTCTTTTGTATCTGCCTGCTGCCATAATTTCTATTTTGCGTTGCTCTGTTGGGTCTCGAATCTCTACAGCTTTATCACATACCCTTACATAGACATGGCTTTGTTCCGTCCTGCTGCCCTCCTCAGTCTGTGCTACACCTCGCTCCTACACTCATGCTTCAGTCTCTTTGTTATCCAAGTTTTTCTTTCAGCATAGCAGCATCTAAATGACTCTTGCTTTGGGTTACAGTTTGAGCCTAGGTGCTGTTTCTTTCCTATGAGACTTTCTGCTCTCATTTGCATCAAGTTTCTTTTCTCATTTTGAATGAAGAGACCTCAACACTTACTTTCTCTCCTCTTCCCCTCAGTGGATTCCACGTTTGCCATTATTTTTCATTCATTCGGTATAGTCACCACAATGTTTCCATGCTTTGCAAGTCACCTACTCATGAATGAAACATATTGTTGTTACGTATGATGCTTGGTGTCTTTTAAGTCACTAATGTCTTTTGAAGTTGGTTGCCCTCAGACTTCACCTAATACTTTGTTTTCAACCTTGAATGGGCTTATTGTAAATAGAATACAGAATTAAATTCAACTAGCATTTATTAACTATTATGCATCAGACAGTAGGCTAGCTGCTAGAGATACAAAGACAAAACCCAATATAGTCCCTGTCTCAAAGAGCTTACAGTCTACAAGGGGAACTCAGGTGTGTGATAATAAAAATTAGGTATATAATATATACATAAAAATTCAAAGGCATACATAAAAAATGTCAAGGGCAACATTATCAATTGCAAGAATCAAAAAAGGCCCCTTAAAGGAGAAGAAAACTGAGCTGAACTTTGAGGGAAATAGGATCTCCACAGAGCAGAAGGAAGGAGATAGAATATTTCAGGCAGGGAGTTACAGCTTGTGCAAAGACATGGAGATAGGAGATTAAATGTCCACACTACCATTTCTAAACTGTATTGCCTGCACTCCAGCCATTATTTTCATCTCACACCATCTCCCCCCTGCCCCACCCCAACTTTGGGTTTGGCTCTAGAACTAAACCTTCACCCCACTTCCTGGCCATCTCCACCTCCTGTGAAGTGTGCTTACTGCCTTGCTGACACACACCATGCCTTTCAGCTTCTTTTTCTGTGCCTTTTCTCATTAGAGTGTAAGCTCCTTGAGAGAAGGAGCTGTCTTTCTGCTTATATTTGTATGCCCAGCACCTAGCACAGTGCCTTGTACATAGTGAGCACACAATAAATTCACTTTATCTATCTATCTACATATCTGTCTACATATCCATCTCTCTATATATCCATCTCTCTCTCTCTCTCTCTCTCTCTCTCTCTCGCTCTCTCCATCTGTCTATCTTTCTACCTCTATCTTTCCATCTATACCTATCTCTCTCCATCTGTCTATCTTTCTGTCTACATCTATCTATCTATCTGTCTATCTATCCATCTATCCATCTGTCTGTCTGTCTGTCTATCTTCTATCTATCCCTATCTCTCTTCATCTGTCTGTCTTTCTATCTACCTCTATCTATCTATCTACATATCTATATGGAATAGCAAGTCAGAGCATTTGGCTGGTGCATAAAATGTATAAGAGGAGTAATGGACAAACAGCCAGGAAACAAGCTTGAGACAGACTGGGGAGAATTTTCAATGGTAAAGAGAGGAATTTTCATCTTATCCTAGAGGCAAGAGGGAGACACTAGAGCTCTTTCAACAGGGGAGTGATAAAGTTCTGTATGTGCCTTAGGAATATCTATCTGGCAGCTGTGTGTAGAACAAGTTGGAAAAGGGAGTGGTTGGATGGAAGGAAATTAATATATTATAATAGTCCAGGCAAGAGGGGAAGAGGGGGAGGGATGGTATAAACCAGTATTGATTATGTGCCTACTATGTGCCAGGCACTGTGCTAAGCACTTTACAAGTATTATTTCATTTGATCCTCAACAAGCCTGGGAAGTAGGTACTATTATCTTTATCCCCACTTTACAGTTGAGGAAACTGAGGCAAAAGGAGGGTGAGTACCTTGCACAGAGTTACACAGCTAATGAGCATCTGAGGTCACATTTGAACTGGGGTCTTTCCAGCTCCAGGCCCAGCCCTATGTCCACTGCGTCATCTAGCTACAAGAGGTAGAGAGGAATTGATGGCCTGAATTAGGGTGGTTTTAGTCCAAGAAGAGGGGAGAGGATGAATGGGAAGCATGCTACGGAGGAACAATCAGCAAGTTTTAGCAAC
Source organism: Trichosurus vulpecula (assembly GCF_011100635.1). Classification (NCBI taxonomy): domain Eukaryota; kingdom Metazoa; phylum Chordata; class Mammalia; order Diprotodontia; family Phalangeridae; genus Trichosurus; species Trichosurus vulpecula. Next base: position 119,840,893 of record NC_050573.1, on the reverse strand, counting down.
TGATTATATATGGAAAGTGAGAGAGAGTGAAAGTTGAAGATGACTCCAAGATTGTGACGCAGATCTGAGTGAGTGGAAGAATGGCGGTGCCTTCCAAGGAAATAAGGAAGTTAGAAAAAGGAGTGACTAAAGCTAATGAAGTTCTAGACATGGGGTCATCCAAGTGAAAGTGACCAGCATGAAGTTGGAGATGTGGGATTGAAATAAGAGGGAGAGACAGAAAGAGAGAGGGGGGGTGGGGGGGGGAGAGAGAGAGAGAGAGATAGAGATAGATCAGTCAATAAACATTTACTAAGCACCTACTATGTGCCAGGCATCGTGCTAAGTGCTGTTCACATCTGGCCTCAGATGCTTACTAGCGGTGTAATCCCGAGCAAGTCACTCGCCTTAGTTTCCTCACCTTTAAAATGGGGATAATAATAGCAGCTATCCCCCAGGGTTATTGTGAGGACCAAACAAGATGATAATTGTAATGCACTTAGCAGAGTGCCCGGCACATAGTAAGCACTGTATGAAGTTAGTTGTGATTAGCTATTGCTTTGGGAGTCTTCTGCATAGAGCTGGCAATTGAATGAATCTCTGATCACTGATCAGGTCTCCAAGAAGAAAGAATATCTATAGACAAACAAAGGACTGATGACCAAGCCATAGGGTACGTACACCCATATAGACATGAATGATGGCCCTGTCAGGACAGGGGGATGTCACAAAACCCCAGTGAGGTTGTATGCAGAAGGAAGGTTTTTCAACTTTGTCACATGCTACAGAGAGGTCAAGAAAGAGAAGGACTTGTTTTCCCTGCTCATCTTCCTGTGTACATGCCAACACACTAGGAAGAGAAAAGAGAGCAGCAGGTAAAAATTAAAAAGCAGCAAAGGGCGTGGTTGACATCCCAGCCTCAGAAGAGTGGGCCAGTCTTTTCTAGAAGCTCAATCTTACTCGTTCTCTTGAAGGGCTGTGGAGTCTCCTGGGGAGTACAACTCACTAGATGGTGGGGAGCCCCACTGTGGGGGTGGGAGAGCTGTTCAGAAAGATTATTGGCAGTGTGGGCTTGTCTTACAGTTCATGCCTTCCCTGTGGCATTGTGGTGGTGGGCACAATACCAAAGAGACTTGAAGAAAGAAAATTGGCTGGAATAAAAAAAGGGCGAGAATTTGTACATGTGCCAGGACTGAACATTTCAATTTGTAATGGAACTCTTGGCCACAGGAAGGATTTTCTATTTTATTTCCACAGAGATGTACCTAGCAGAGTTTATTTTTGGAAGATTGCCTTGGTTTGTACTGTGCAGGTTCTTTGTTTATGAAACTTATGGTTGCTCATTTCTTTGACTTTACGCGTATTTCCTTTCCTTTCCACTGAGCTGGGTACTTAGAAAAAGGCAAGGATTTATCCCTCAGTTAAATTGCGTCTTTTCACTTAATTAAATGCCTGGTTGATTCAATTCACTTTGAATAATATTTATTGAGTGGCTGGTGTAGCGGTGCTAGGCATTATCAATTGAGTAATTATTGAATTAACCCTCTAAGATAGAATATGTTGGTATTGAGAAACTCCAGTAGAATGCTTTAAAAAGGGGGGTCAATTCTCCATAGACTCCAATGCTTAGTGTGTGTCCTGCCTCAGACACTTTCTGACTGTTTGACTTTGGGCTAGTCACTTGACTACTCTGACCCAGTTTCCTCATTTGTAAGATGGGGATAATAATAGAATCTACCTCACAGGATTGTTGTGAGGATCAAGTGAGATAATATATATAAAGTGCTTTGCTATCCTTAAAGTACTACATAAGTGCTAGCTATTATTATTATAAATAATTTTCCACATTATGGAGTTAGACTAAATTTAAGTGCTTTTTTCTGAAATTATTGGATTTTTAAATTATTTTAATTTTTTGTCAAAACATTCATTATTGGTATAATTGGTATAGGGATCAATTAAGTCAGTCAGTCAAGTTAACTCATCCAACTTAAAGTAAGTGTCAAATGCTAGACCCATTACACAGAAAGTTTAGCTCAGATTGGTTAAGAAGATGTCCTTGGGGCCATCTGTAAAATATTGAAGCCAGTTCAAAACCACAAGATTCAAGCATCTGGAGTCTTGGGTTGAAAACCTCCCTTAGAGGAAAGAGAAGAGCTCCAGCCTCAGGTCTTGACCTCCACACAAATCCCCACCCCTCCTAGACTTGAGGAAGACCTTGTGAATTTAAGTGTCCCAAGAGTATCCCTAGAATAGTGACGGCTGGTGTCAGTGTCTGAATCAGGAGCTGAGGATAGACTGGATAGTGTGAGGAAAGGCACATTTCAGGATCTATAAGAAGCCCTATGGAAAAGCTGTACCTTCCCTGAGGGAAACATCTTGAGGACTTCACAAAAAGGACTTCCAGGAGCTATGAATTACCCCTGTGCCCTATTGAAACTCTCTAAGCTTGAGCCCACCTTCCTCTGGACTTGGTGTGTAACTATGGGAGAATGAATCACAGATTTGGGATTTTGTGCATTGCCACCTTTGTAAATGCCTTTGAAACTAAAAGCTAATTACAGCTTACCAAGCAATTGATATCGACTGATAAGCAAGGGGAAGAAAAATGCCAGTGGGGCCCCATAAGCTATGACATTGTTGTTGTCACTCAGTCATTTCAGTTGTGTCTGACTCTTTGTGAATTTGTGGGGCTTTTCTTCACAAAGATACTAGAGCGGTTTGCCATTTCCTTCTCCAGCTCATTTTACAGATGAGGAAACTGAGGCAGATAGGGTTAAGTGACTTGCCCAGGGTCATACATCTAGTAAATGTCTGAGGCCAGATTTGAAGTCAGGAAGATGAGTCTTCTGACTCCAGGCACAGCACTCTATGCCACCTAAATATCCTATGTAAGGTGATATATGTGTGCATATATACCCATATATACATATGCATACATACATGTACATTTGTATGTTTAATTTATATATAGTTCATAGTCCTCCAACTTGTAATTTTCAATAGCTATAGTTCTAAGCAGCATACTATATTTCCTGAGAACTTTTTAATGAATCCAGTTCTATCCCCTTCTTCCAGATCTCTTACTAGCTTGATGACTGTGGGCATTTAATCCCTCTGAGATCTGGTTTCCTTATCTCCGAAATGAAAATAGTAATACCTACCATACCTGCCTTGTAGGGACACTTTGAGGCTCAGATAAAATAATGTGTATAAAGTATTTTGCAAATTTTAAAGTAGCTATTCGTATTACACCCACACCTTCACCCTATGGTAGTATATTTGTTGCCAAGTACAATCTATAATAACAATAATAATAATCAGCATTGAAATAATACATTAAAGTTTGCAACAGGTTTTACATGTATTAACTCATTTGATCCCCACAACATCCTTATGAGGTAGGTGCTATTTTTATCCTCATTTTACAGATAAGGAAACTGAGGCAGGCAACGGCTAAGCTAAGTGACTTGCCTGGGGTTATAGCTAATAAATGTCTGAAGCATGACTTGAACTCAGATCTTACTGACTCAAAGGCCCCCATTCTATCCACTATAACACCTGGCTGCCAAGCAATCAGTAATATTAACTGACATTTATATAATGTTTTCTAATTTGTTTTGCATTCATTATCTCGTCTGAGTCTCACAATTCTCTGAGCTAGGTACTATGAGTATTCTCCCATTTTACAGAGTGGGAATTTGGATCTAAGGGAAGTTATGTTACTTGCCCATGGTCACATAGCTAATGAGGGTTTGAGGGGATATTTTAATCCATACTGTCATGATTTCAAGGGCAGCTTGTAGACAGAAAATGTATTATACTTAATTTAGGGCACCCAGAGTAAGACCAGCATAAAAAAGGGAGTAAAAATAAATTTTGTCCCTACCATCACACTACCCTAATCTTAGCTTTAGTAGTAGTATCTCCAGCCCACTTTCCCACACAATGTGGATCTTCGGCTACATAAACTGGTATCACTTGTGTGTTATCACCATTTGCATTAGCTCTAAGGCTAAAACCTCACCACTTGACCAGGAGTTTTCTTTTCTTTTTTTTTTATTTGCTGGGGGAAGGGGGAGTGTGGTAATCAGGGTTAAGTGACTTGCCCAGGATGATACAGCTAATAAGTGTCTGAAGTCAAATTTGAATTCAGGTCCTCCAAACTCCAGGGCCAGTCCTCTATCCACTGGGCCACCTAGCTGCCCCTTTGTTCATTCTTAAGCATAAAAGTTTGATAGCTTCAAAAAGCTTGAAGATCCCAGGCTCGAAGCAGTGCCTTCTGTGATCCTATAGTCAGTCAATACCACGCATTCCAGTGAGTAAATGCAACAGTAGGAGCATTATGTCTGATTACAGGTGTAGCCTGTGCACAGTAACCATAGATTCAGACTTGGAATTGGCTATTTCCTAGCACACCAGGTTGTCTGCCCATTGCTCCCAATTCTTTAATATTTAACAAATTCTAATAGTTAAATGTTGGTGGCTCAAGACAAGATGGAGGTGTAATCAAGTAACCTAAATAGTAGTAACCTGTAAGAGAAGATTGATGGGAACAGCCGCTGTAAATATTTTTATCAGCCGCTTTTGGGGACAGTAACAGAAAGGAACCCTTACCAATCCATCACTACTGTCAGAAATTCTATTTATATCATGCAAAACTTTCTTCCCATCTTCTAGTTCTCTAACGAAATGGTGAATAATTTCTTTCATTAAGCCCTCATAGCTTTCAGTAGCTTCCTGTTGCCTCCTGAATCAAAATACAACTCAAACCTCCCTGTGACCTGGCCCTTCCTTATTACCCCTCACTTTTCTGTCACCTTTCTCCTCGCCAGTCTAGTTTCTTTACTGTCCTGCTTGCACAAAGTGTTCCGAAAATCTTGATGCAGTTTTAAATTTCAAATAGTTTAAAACCACACTAAAATTTTTGGAATGTTCTGTACTATGGTCTCATGCCAAACCTTCCCCACCATGCCAGGCTCCATGCATCTTTCAATTACATTCCTCTTTTTTTTTTTTTGCTTTTTTTTTTGGCAGGGCAATTGGGGTTAAGTGACTTGCCCAAGGTCACACAGCTAGTAAATGTGTCAAGTGTCTGAGGCCGGATTTGAACTCAGGTCCTCCTGACTCCAGGGCCGGTGCTCTACTCACTGCACCACCTAGATTTTTTTGAGGGAAGGGGAGGATAAAAGAGAAAATAACTAATATAATTTCTTTTTAAATGAGGACACACAACACTTCAGCAAGTAGTTTCCTATGTCCTTTCACCAAAAGCCCAAGCTGGTGTCCTGTTGATAAATTTCTTCTAAATGCCTATTCAGTTCAAATACACCATGGTTGGTAAGGTCGAGGCCACATGTTCTGCTGGACCTTACTTGTTTAAGATAAAGTAAAGAAAGTGACAACTGTGATTTTTGGCCCTGTTCTACCTGATAGGGATTTGTTCTTGGGGCTTCAAGGTGAGAGATGTAAAGTCATTTTGTATTCTTGTACTTGCCTGAGCAAGCTGAGGAGACACGATTCAGCTTTTGTGCATTCATGGAATTTGACTCCTGGTCATAAATTCAGCACAAAAGACATCAGTGCTATTCTCGGAAAGGTTTATTTTTCTTAGGAAGAATAATACAATTCTGAAAGCGAACAACATCTAAATTATTCCAAGGTAATTCTGTGCCAGCAGTTCTACAAAACCATAGAGGTATTTCAAAACTCCTGCCCCTCTCTCATTTCCTGTTGTAATGAATGGATGGATGTTGGCCCACTGGGTTTCTTTTCTCCATTTGCTTAATTGTTTAAGTGTCAACTTTATGTATTGCCAAAAATATTTTAGTTATGTTAGGAAATGAGCTGTAATTCTCATTCTCAATTTCTTCTTGCTTCTTCCCCTACACCTTATTTGTACTTCATTTAAACAGAGCAATACTATGTAAATCCCACACCTTGACCCTTCATTTCTCACAGCAGAAAATCTGCATGTTTTACATTATTCATAACAAGAAGTCAGGCTGGTAAAACTCGCCCACTGAAATTTCAGATTTTGGTTGAAAAATAGAGTCATTAATGTAGTAAACTGTGATTTTTCAAATTTATTTATTCTTAGTTTTCAACATTCACTTCCATAAAATTTTGATTTTTAAATTTTCTCTACCCCTCCTCTTCTCCCTCCCCAAGATGGCAAGCAATCTGATATAGACTAAATGTACATTCATATTAAACATATTTTCACATTAGTCATGTCATAAAGAGGAATTAGAACCAATGGGAGGAAGCATGAGAAAGAAGAAACAACAAAGAACAACAACGAAAAAAGCAATTAGTATGCTTTTATCTGTATTCAGGCTCCAAAGTTCTTTCTCTGGATATGGACAGCATTTTCCATTGTGAATCTTTTGGAGTTGTCTTAGATCCTCGCATTGCTGAGAAGAGCTAAGTCTATCAAAGTCAGTCATCGCACAATGTGGCTGTTACTGTGTACAATGTTCTCCTCGTTCTGCTAGCTTCACTTTGCATCAGCTCATATAAGTCTTCCCAGGTTTTTCTGAGATCATCCTGCTTGTCATTTATAGCAGAATAGTATTCCATTACATTCATATACCACAACTTGTTCAGCCATTCCCCAGTTGATGGACATCCCCTCAATTTCTAATTCTTTGCCACCCCAAAAAGAGCTGCTATAAATATTTTTTTTTTGTATCTGTGGGTCCTTGTAACATTTTCACAATCTCTGGGATACAGATCTACAAGTGGTATTGCTGGGTCAAAGGGTATGCATGGTTTTATAGCCCTTTGGGCATAGTTCCAAATTGCTCTCCAGAATGTTTGGGTCAGTTCATGACTCTACCAACAATGCATTAGTGTTCCAGTTTTCTCACATCTTCTCCAACATTTATCATTTTCCTGTTTTGTCACGTTAGCCAATCTGATAGATGTGATGTGGTACCTCAGAATTGTTTTGATTTTTATTTATCTAATTAATAGTGATTTAGAGCATTTTTTCATATGACTATAGATAACTATAGTTTCTTCATCTGGAAACTGCCTGTTCATATCCTTTGACCATTTATCAAATGGGGAATGACTTGTATTCTTATAAATTTGACTGAGTTCTCTATATATTTTAGAAATGAGGCCTTTATCAGAGACACTGGCTGTAAAAATTGTTTCCCAGCTTTCTGCTTCCCTTCTAATCTTGGTTGCATTAGCTGTTTGTGCAAAACCTTTTCAATTTAATGTAATCAAAATTATCCATTTTGCATTTCATAATGTTCTCTATCTCGTTTGGTCATAAATTCTTCCATTCTCCAAAAATCTGAGAGGTAAACTATTCCTTGCTCTCCCAGTTTGCTTTAAGTATCAGCCTTTATATCTAAATCCTGTACCCATTTTGACGTTTTCTTGGTATATTGTGTAAGATGTTGGTCTGTGCCTAGTTTCTGCCCTACTGTTTTCTAGTTTTCCCAGAAGTTTTTAAAAAACAAATTGATCAGAGGAAAAATACATGATAAGTTTTGGAGTTTTTTGGTCTTCTTCATTGCTGTTTTCCTACCAAGTTCAGACAAATCAAATGTGTAAAAATTTGGGGGTTTATGTGTGTTTTATATTAAGTATGAAATTCTTTCATAAATTACTTTGCCCAACAAAGAATAACTTTTCCAGTGTTCTCATATATTCTGTCTCAGTAAAATGTAGATTTCTCATTCTACCCTTTGAATAAGGACATCATGTTCTTTTTTTTTAAGTGAATTTTTTTTCAATCAGCAAAAACCTAACCTCCCTCCCTCCCTCCAAGAAGAAAAAACAAAACCCATTATAAATGTATGATCAAGCAAAACAAATTTCTGCAATGACCGTGTCTAAAAGAAGTATGTATACAGCACACACATAAATGTGTGTATGCATTATATATACACACATATACAATATATGTGCATATATGTCTCATTCTCTTACTACATTGATCAGAGTTCCTAATTCTTTCAAAACATTTTGTTTTTTATTTACAATATTGTTGTTATTGTCAAGTTATTCTCTTAATTTCTGTTCACTTCCCTCCGCATCAGTTCATAAAAATCTCAGGTTTCTCTGAATCCATCCCCTTTATAATTTACAATACTCTTCCATCATACTGTAGTTTCTTCAGCCATTCCTCACTTAATGGGTACCCCCCCATTGTAATTCTTTGCCAACTCAAAAAGGCTATAAGTATTTTTTAATGTTCTTAGAGTTTACTTTGCTTAGGACTACTCCCTTCTTTAATTTACACTCTCTCTAGTTCCTCCTCTTCCTCCTCCCCTTTCCCATATACCCATTGTATATGTGCGTGTCTTCTCTTCTTTGATCAGTTCAGATGAGAGTAAGGTTCAAGTGTCAATTTTTCCCCTACTCTCTCCCTCTTTGTATAGATTTCTTCTTGCACATTCTTATTATGTTTATATTTTTCTCTAACCTTCCTTTCTATCCCCTTGGTCCCTCACAATGAGTATTACTCTTCCCCTCCCTTTCCATACTTACTTTCAGTTCATCAGGAAATGACCGAATCACTCCCAGGCCTTCTATCTAATTAAACTCCCCTGATAACCCCTGAACATGATAGGGTTCAGACAGGACAACTATGTCATCTCCCCATATTAGAATATAAGCAGTTTATCCTTGCTTAGTCCCTTATTATTATTCAGGTGTGTTTAGCTTTTCACATTTCTCTTAATTCCTGTATTTGAACTTCAAAATTTCTATATAGCTCATTCATTAGAAATCGTTGGTAGTAAAGTCCCCCAATAGGATTATTCTCATTTTTAGCTGGGTAAGTTATTCTTGACTTTAAGCCTATATTCTTTGCCTTCTGGAATATCGTATTTTAAGTTCTCTACTTCTTCATAGTGGTGGCTTCTAAATACTATGTGATTCTGATCATGGCTTCTTGGTATTGAATTCTTTCTGACTACTCATAGTATTTCTTCCTTGACCTGAAAGTTTTCATTTTGGGGTTTCTTTCAGGATGTGACTGGTGGATTTTTTTCTATTTCCACTTTGTCTTCTGGTTCTAAGCAATCTGGGCAGTTTTCTCTTAAGATTTCCTGAAATAAGATGTCTTGGGCTCTTTTTTGGTCATGGTGTTCAGATAGTCTAGTGATTCTTATGTTTTTTCTCCTTGATCTGTTTTCTAGGTATTTTTGCTATGAGATACCTTACATTTTCTTCTATTTTTTTCAGTCTTTTGACTTAATAAAATTTTCATAGCTGTATAACATTGTCTAACAGCAGAGTTATTGGCTTCCATTTAGTTCTTTCTAATTTTCAGAGTTTTTGCTGCTTAGGCAAGGTTTTATACTTATTGTGCAAGCTCTTAATTCCCTTTTCAATTCTTTTGTCCGTAGCTCTCATTTCCTTTCCAGTTTTTTACTCTAATGCTCTCATTTCATTTATAAGAATATTTTACCTCTTAAAAAAAAACTCATTTCATTTTTTCCTAAGAATTCTAGTTGAATTTGTGCACAAGCTATATTTTTCTCTGAGACTTTGCTTGTAGATATTTTAGAATCATTTTCTTCTTCTGGGTTTATATCTTGAACATCCCTGTCACAGTGATGGCTTTTTGTGGTGAGATTCTTTTTTTCATTTTCTCATTCTTCCAGCCTACTTTCTGACTTCAGACTTCATGTTGGGGCTAGGCTCTGTACACTTATGGAAGTAAGATCTAGTCTGATCAGGTTGCTGCTTTCTTAGGAGTAGTGAGTATAATGTTATTCTAGGCTATTAGAAATAGGTTGCAGACCTACAAACTTTAGTACTTCCAAAGTGGTTTGATCCTGGGCAAAGTCTGAGTATTCTTCTGGTTTAAGCTCTGCAAATTCCTAATCCAGATTTGACTTTGGAGCTGGCTTCAGAGTAGCAGGACTTAAACTTTCCTTTGGTGTGGGATTCCTGCCCTGGTTGTTCCTCTTCAGTATTTAGAGTAGGATAGGAGATGGTACTGAGACCCCTTGCTGCTTCTAGGTAAGAGCCACATTGTGGCTGACCAAAGTCAGTTCCTTTCCGCCTTTTTTTTTTTTTTCTTTCTGCCTCCCTTCCTTTCGGTTTTTTTTAAATTTCATTTTTAAATTTTCCTTCAGACACAAAAGGACTGCTTAACTTGGAATGAGTGTTATCGTCCCTCTTTTGAGTGGTGGCAATGGGGGTGGGAGGAGGGGACCACTGTACTGTGGGTAGTGTGTGTGACCATGGCTGTATTGTATAGTGAATATAATTGGCATATATTTGTTTGAGGTTTGTTGGTGACTCTACCAAACTTGGTGTAAAAAAAAAAAAACCAAAAAACATATACAAAAAAACTGCTTATATTTTACTCAATTTGAAACTTTATGTTAGTCTATATTTTTAATTGTAAAACTAGAAAGCTGCATCTCTCCTTTAAAAAAACTTTTTTTTGGTGTGTGTTTTTGGGTTTCTTTTTTTTTTTTTAATGTCATATCTGTTTCAAGTTGTTTTATACCAGGAAGGGAGTGAACCCAGGTCTGGGCTGCACCATCAGTGGTCCTGCCCCTACCTTTACTCCCCACCCATGACCCAGCATGTCTTCTTGTTTCTGAACAAACTTCTTATTTCTGAACTTCCTCTTCTGAATGAGGTAGGTAGTACAGGGGGTAGAGCACTGGGCTTAGAGTTAAGAAACCCCTAGTTCAAATCCACCCTCGAACACTTATTAGCTGCATGACCTTGGGCAAGCCACTTAAAATGTGTTTGTTTCAGTTTCCTCACCTGTGAAATAGATGATAATAGTGCCTACTTCCCAATTTTGTTGTGAGGATCAAATGAGATAATATCTATAGAGTGCTTAGCACAGTGTCTGGCACATAGTAGGCACTATATTTGTTGTTCAGTCATTTTTCTGTTGTGTACAACTCTTTGTGACCTCATTTGGGGTTTTCTTTGGAATGGTTTGCCATTTCCTTCTCCAGCTCATTTTGCAGATGAGTAAACTGAGGCAAACAGGGTAAAGTGACTTGCCCAGGGTCTCACAGCTAGTAAGAGTCCAAACTTAGGAAGATGAGTTTTCCTGATTCCAAACCCAGCACTCTATCCACTGTGCTACCTCGCTGCCCCACTGCATAAATGCTATCTATTTTTATCATCATTATTATTATCATCAGTGGGTAACAAAGCTGCCAGTTGGCACCTGTTCTAAAACCCCAGTATGGTTCATGGGCTTTGTGTTGCCCTTGGGCACAGTTCTGGGATCTGGAATTTTCTGACAATGTGCTTCCAGCCAGCTCCCATCCCCAGGGTTCATAGACCTCTTTGTCTGTCTCCCTAGGCTTACCTGGGCTGGACAAATGATTCACTGTGATTTTTTTCTTAGATTTCCCCATCAAGTTGGAGTCTAGTATATTTTCTAGATCTCTTTGGAAGAGTTTGGGGCTGGAGCTCACTGTATTTTTTTCTGCTACTCTATCATCTTAGCTCCACACCTCATAAGTTCTTAAGGATAATTTATTAACTGCTTGGGGTAGAAAGGACAATATTAATAGCAGATGAAAAGAAAGTGAAATTACTCAACCACCATCTTCTTGCGTCCCTCTCTGGGGTTCTACTATCCCCATTGGTGTTTGTCTCATTCTCTCTCACTCCATCCAGACCCAATCCCAGTTATGCTTCATTTCCCTCCCCAGCCATCTTCTTTGACACTTTGACACTCAGACCAGAAGTAATCCCAGGAGAACTTAAGCCTTTCACTGATGGAAACTCCCACCCTGGGGTTTCACTGTCCTGTTGCATTTGTCGTAATCACCCAGTATATTAGGCCTATAACCCAGCCATGTTTTATTCCATTCTTCAGCCCTCTTCTCATCTGTAGCTGGACCAATGTGCATGTACTCTCCTTGGCCCCCTCTCTTATTCTAGCCTCAACATTTCTCCCTATCCACTTCTCATGCTTTTCAGTTACTGAACCACAATTAAATGAACTCAACTAAATAAACGTCATTACTTCGAGAAAAATATATTCATACCCTCCTATGGCTCCATTCACTATCCCAGTAAGTTTCCAAACTAAAATACCCCTCCCTAGCCACTACTTCCCTGTAGCATAGTCTCCCCTACTAGACTGTAAGCCTGTTGAGGGCAGGAACTGTCTTTTGTATTTGTATCCCTTAGAGCTTAGCACATAGTAAGTGTTTGACACATAACACTTAAATGCTCATTCATTCAATCATTCTCTGTCAGGGAGAATGATATGCACCCTGGAAAGGGCCCAGGGAACTCTGCCTAAAAACTTTTCCTTCTAAAATCAAGGGGGAACTCCAGCAAAAGGTAAATGAGGAGCTGGTAAGAAACACACTAGGAACTGTATAAAGTTCAAGCCTTCAAAACCCTGATGAATTCATTTACACAACATGGAATTCCTTCATCTACCTGATCAAAATCCCTTCCAATATTAGTGACAAGTGGGCCTCCAGTCTCTGCCTAAATGTCAGGAAGGAGGAACTTGGAGAAACCTGTTCTGCTTTGTGGCTGACTGAATCATGAGGAAGTTTTCCCTGCCATCACACTGGAATGTGCCTCTACAGCTCAACTGAGACTTTTGGCCTCTGGACCAAGAAGAACAAAGTTAATTTTTCTTCCACGTGTCAGCCTTTTAAATATGTAAAGACAGCTACCTCGTCCCCCTAGGTTTACTCCTTTCTAGGTTAAACTTTCTCATCTTCAACTTATCCTCAAATAACGTGGTCCCTAATCTTCTTGCTCGCCAGATCGTTCTCTTCTGTACACCCTTGAGTTTATCTCTGTCCTTAAAATGTGTCACCGTACTCTCAGTGTGTGCAGGTAGGTGGCACAGTGGGTGGAGCACTAGGCATGGAATCAGGAAGACTCATCTTTGTGAGTTCAATTCTGGCCTCAGGTCCTTACTGGCTGTGTGACCCCGGACAAGTTACCCAACCCTCTTTGCCTCAGGTTCCTCATTTGTAAAATGAGCTGGAGAAGGGAATGGCAAACCCCTCCACTATCTTTGCCAGGAAAACCCCAAATGGGGTCATGAAAATTTGGACACAACTGTAACAACTGAATGGCAGCACTCCAAATGTGGTCTAACAGGGGCAGAATAAAGTTGGACTTGGGGGCAGCTAGGTGGCGCAGTGAGTAGAGCACCAGCCCTGGGCTCAGGAGGACCTGAGTTCAAATCCACCCTCAGACACTTGACATACTAGCTGTTGTGTGACCTTGGGCAAGTCACTTAACCCCAATTGCCCTACCTTCCTCCCTCCAAAAAAAAAAAAAAGAATGAAGTTGGACTAGCAGCTCCTTCATTCCTGATACTACTATGGCCCTCTTAATTCAGCTAATATAGTGTTAGATTTTTTGACTGTCATGAATCCTGGCTCCTATGAAACTCTGTTTCCATGAGATTGCCACACCTCACATTTGTTGAGAGCTGGTTATCTCAGGAGCTTCCTCAGGATTGGAAAACAGAGCACACGATGCCCTATATCCTGCTAAATGAACACACAGTTTTACTCAAGAGATGAGCTGTAATGGGGGTTATCAAGGAAAATTCCTAGTTCAGTAAAACCATAAAGTACATAAAAATAAGTCAAATAATGAAACGAATCCATAATAATAGTCTTAAAATTTAGAGATGCACCATTATATCTAAAGGGAGAATGACAATGGAAACCTTACTAGGGCCTGGTCAGGCCTATCTTAACATATGGCCACGTGGACTTCCCAGTGCCTACTGGAGAGAGAGAGAGAGATGCACAGAGACAAACAGACTAAGACAGACATACAGACACAAAAAGAGACAGGCAGACAGACTAAGACAGACAGGCAGACACAAAAAGAGACAGGCAGACAGACTAAGACAGACAGGCAGCAGAGAGAGAGACAGGCAGAGACGAGCAGACACAGACAGACTGAGTCAGAGACAGGCAGACAGAAACACAGACTGAGATAGAGACAGGCAGACTAAGACAGAGAGAGGAAGAGTTCTATCTTTGCCAGGAGTGGAAAAACCATCTTTTCCATTATTCACCAAGAATAAGAGCCATGATGCTCCCTACTACTCTGTCTTCCAGAAGAAAAGAGGCAAAGGAAGCTCATTTTGCTGTTCATCTGAAAAGAGACAACCATGACCTAGAGCATCCATGAGAGGAAGGAGAGAACACGATCAAGTGAAAACTTGTGTCATAAAGTACTGCCTACAACTTCTCTTAGTCAGGTCCTAGCTGTATAGGATCTGGGCCTGTTCAGCAATTCCCTCTTGAGGGTGAAGGCAGGGGTGTGCTGAAGCTAGCTCTTAACCAGCCTGTAAGGGCTAGTTGTTAAATTTTCAATGAGAACATGACAAATGCTACAAATCGGGGATTGATTTGTTGTTTTGCTGATTGTCTAGAAGACTTAAGAAAGTAATGGAGAAAGTGTTAATGACTAAACTTAAAAAGTGTGTCATACATGCTTTTTTTTCTAGAGAGCCAATTGTTAAAAAACATTTACCATCACATCCCTGGTTAAAGGCAGTATCATGTATCTTCTACATGTTTAAGCTCTGCCAGATCTAAAGGTCAGTGTTGATCCCCTCCAACCCTCCATCTTTCCGAGGAAAGAGTCAACTTTGAACCCTCAACTTCCTACCCTATTCCTATTCCTAAAGTTATCTCCTAAATATAGTAGATGTGGCTCCTGGAAGCCAGAGTGTTTTTTCTAACTGGAGCCAAGTGCCCCACATTCCAAGCAGTTAGAAGGCAATTAGCGTTCAGCTGTTAACTATGATATTACCAAGGCTGCCATAGCAGGAAGGCTTCTAATGTAATCCATTAAAAATCCCTAGATCCTTTTCATGGGAACTGTTCAATAGTCATGCCTCCAACATCCTATACTTGTGAAGTTAGCTTTTGAGCCCACATGTTGACATTTTAATTTCCTCTTACTAAATTCCATCTTGTTGGACTCAGTTCATCATTCTAACCTATAAAGTTCTTTATAGATCCTGAATATGGCATCCACCCTGTTATCGATTCTGCTCAACTTTACATCACCTGTGGAGGTTATAAACATGCAGTCAAGTCATTGATAATAAATGCTAACCAGCCCTGAGACAAGGACAGATCCAAAGGTGCAAAATTTTAACAGCCTGCCAACCCCTGGCTAAGGGGATGTCCTCAGATCACACTTTTAAATTTTATCTACATCATGATGATTTTCTCTGTCACTTTCTTAAGTCTAGACAATCAACAAAAAACAACAAATGAAGCCCTGATTTGTGGTGTTTGCTGATTTCCAAGGTGAAAATTTAGCAATTGACTCTCTTATTGGGCCTGGTCTTTTAATCACTTCCAATTCTAGCTGGTACTAGCATTTAGCTCATCTCTCTCTATTCCAGATCAAGAAAGGGATCATCGATTTAGTGCTGGAAGGTATCTCAGAGACTGTTTAGTTTGGTCCAATCCCCTAATTTTATGATTGAGGCCCCAGTAAGGTCAAGACACTTACATAAGGTAACATGGGCAGTATGCATCAGAGGTAGATTTGAACCCAGGACCTCTGATTCCAGAGCCAGGGCTCTTCCCACTGTATCATGCTAGCTCTCATATCATGCTGGCTTCTAGTGACTGTTGATTCTATTTCACAAACCATTCCTTTAATAATGTCTTCTATGATTTTGTTAATAATTAAAGTCAAACTTGCTTGTTAGTTTTTGTTGAAGTCCCCCATATTCTTCCTTTTTATTTTTTTTCTAAATGGGGTCATTTACCTCTTCCAATCCTGCGGCATCTTCTAAATGATCCAAAATCTTTGAAAGGTCAGTGATAGTAGTAATCAACTTGGAGTGTTTTTTAGTACCAGGGGCTGTAGTTCAGGGCAGCGAAGTGGTGCAGTGGATAAAGTACTGGGCCTGGAGCCAGGAAGACCAATCATCTTGGGTAAAAATCCAGCCTCGGACACTTACAAGCTGGGTGACTTTGGGCAAGTGTTGAAACAATTCGGCTAGCAGCTGCTGTGGGGGTGAAAGACCAACACAAGCCCAACAACAAGAACCCTGCCAGCACAGGTTCTTTTGATCTGATTTTCTAAGGAAAATAACATTAGGGGTTTAACAATCTTATTTCAGTCCAACATACAAATATTCACTTAGTTCAGGGGGAAAAGCCAGAACCCTGAACTTCAGAGCAAATACAAACAAACTACAAACATCAACAGACAGACATTGTCTGATTCAAATCTCAATTCATAGTTACCAGGGTTTGACAAAATCCCAACATCCGGGTTTACAAGCTGGGGAGCTCTTAACAGCTGCCCAGAGTCTCTTCCAGTCACACACCACACTTCCAGTGAGTGAGAGCCCCAAGCAAATAGTTATGTTCTCTCTTTTTATACAGTCTTTGGACGTCAAACGTCATCTGAGCAATCAGAACTTAGGCACATACTATTGGCTCTGGTCTTAGCAACTCCCCTTAGGACCCTGAGGGCTTCACGCCCACATCAGTTTAGGCCTAGTAATTAGGGATTTGGGCCTGGGGTTTAGCACCTAGTTAGACTCAATCAAAGAGACTTAATTTATCATTCTAAAACAGCAAAAAAAATCCCAACTTAATTGATATTACAGCAAGTCACTTAATCTTGTTTGCCTCAGTTTGCTCATCTGTAAAAGGAGCTGGAAGGAAATGGTGAATCATTCCAGTGTCTTTGCCAAGAAAACCCCAAATGGGGTCACAGAAAGCTGGACACAACTGAACAGCAAAATTCAGTCTCCTCTCTGAGATTTGTAGTCCTTATCCCACGGAACCTAAGCAAAGGTCCTACCTGTCTTTGATGCTCCTTTTGCCTTTTGACAAGTAAAAGCCCTTTTTGCTGCTTTTGTCAGTCACTGGGAGCCTTGGCTCTTTAGCATTCCTAAATGGACCCTGTTCTTACAGCCCTGAGCTCCTCTTTTATGTTCAACCCTAGTAACCTGTCCTTGCTTCCATCTTCCAGACATGTCTTAAAATCTGAGGAGAGAGTTCCCCATCACTGGGAATAATTCAGTGCAGAATGGACAGTCACTTGCTTGGGCACTGTAAAAGGGTTCCACACTTTGGACAAGGAGTGAACTCAGTAACCTCAGATATCCCTTCCAACTCAGTGATTCTATGATTCCATTTTGACCACGTACCATTTTTACTAGAGGCAGCTAGGTGGCACAGTAGATAGAGCGATGGATCTGGAGTCAAGAAGTGAGTTCAAATCCAGCTGACACTGAGCAGGTCACTTAACCTCTATCTGCCTCAGTTTCCTTATCTGTAAATTGAGAATAATAATAGCACCTAGTTCCCACAACTGTTGTCAGGATCAAATGTGATACTATATGTAAAGCACTTTGCAAACCATTAAAGTACCGTATAAATGTGATTTATTATTAGCATGTCATCATTATTATTACTACTACTATGTGTGCGGGCACTTGCCACAAAAATGGCTTTGCTTGTAATTACAATTTGTTTCTCCCCTGGACAAGATGCAGTCACCTCACTTTGAGTAGCTCCCTGCCTTCGCAATTGTCACAGTGTCATTGAATTTAAAGAGAAAGAGCATTAGATGTAGAGTCAGAAGACCTGTGTTCAAATCCCTTTTCCATCATTTACTATTTATGTGACCATGAAAAAGCTGGGCCTCCTTTTCTTCATCTGTAAACCAAATGAGCGTGGATTTGATGTCCCGTCTGAAGTACTTTCCAGCTCTAAATCTGTTTTCTCTGGGCTATGGCCTCACAACCACAGCCTTTTATCTTCTCTGCCCTATTCCTCAGTATTGGGTCATCAGCTACACCATTTGGAGCTCGTGGAACTATTTTCACACAGCCTGAGGACTCTGAGGGTGTACATACTTTTTAGGCAAATTATAGAGGTATATTAGTTGCCAAGACTATCTTATCAGATAAGTCTTAGTGATGCTCTCAGTTCTGTATTTTTTCACATAGTTTGCTAAGAAATTCTAGTTCCTTTTTCCTTCTACCTGGTCAGAGGTTCTAACCTCCTTGTCTTTATCTATTACTTACTGGTAGCTTCAGAGTAAGAGGAAAACCCTTTATAGGGCCATTGGTCTATTCTGCCTTTTCAATCAGATCAATTAGCCTGCTTTCCTAATTGTGGTAGCATAAAAGTTCATCTAAACAAGGAGTTCTTAACCTAGGGTCCATTAACTTAAGCCAGGGATGGGAAAAAATATATATCTTTATTTTCATTCATCTCTAGCTAAAATTTAGCATTTCCTTCAAATATGATTTTTAAAAAACACATTATTATGAGAAGGGGTCTATGGTCTTTACTAGACTGGTAAAGGGTCCATGACACAAAAAAGTTAAGATCCCCTGACCTAGGCACTAAAGAAACAAGGCTCTTTTCTTTCTGGCTTCTCTTTGTCTTACCTTCAAGGTCAGACTGAATTGTACCCTAGACATGGAACTCCATTGAAACTCTCATATGATCTTCCCCCTTTCCTCCTTCAGTCTCACAGAAATTTCAGAGGAAAGAGCAATTGATTTGGAGTGAGAGAACATGGAATTTAAATTCTAACTCTGCTTCTTATTAATTACGACCTTAGGTAAGTCACTTGTTCTCTCTGCCGCGGTTTTGGAATCTGTAAAATGAAGGTAACCTCTGAGGTCCCTTCCAACTATGACCCCACTATTTACTGTGGGACCATGAATGAAAAAAGTACATAAGTGCCTTCTGAGTTGGGTTTGAACTAACCAGTAACAGACCAACTATGAGGTCAGCATACTGAATCTTTCATATCATGGGTAGGGGATACAGTTTGCTAAGCAAGGTTTCTACAGTAGCTGACTATGAAAAACCAGACATTCATACACAGACTAAAGGCAAGGAACTGTATTCATTACTGCCAGTCACTTTTCCCCTTCTATGTGTGGTTATGCCCCTGTTCAGATTGCATCTGTACCTTCTAAAGAGTTAGCTTCTTTCAGATTTGAGTGGATCACTCTGTACTTTCTTAGGGATATAAAACTCTGAGTATGCTTCATTTGTACTTTGAAATTGTCCAGGGCCTTTGAGTAACTCATTTGCATTTGAAAAGGGCAGGAAAGCCTCTGAGCAGCCAATAGAAAATGAACTTGACCCTGGGCAAGTTAACCTTTCCTCTCTTACTAATTTGCATGGACCCACAAGATTTAGAGTATAAAAAACTGGAGAACCCTGAATGCCAGAGCTATTTGGTGATTTGGGGGCAAATGGCCATTTTGGGCTATGGCATAGGCCTGTCCTATAGAAATGAGGATTAGGAGAATGTACTGGATAGTTACCATAAATTAGGATGAGGTCTCTCACTTGGGGGACTCAACTCTGTACCAAAAAAGTTACAGAAAGGAGAAACTAAAACAAATGAAAACAATGTTTTAGGAGGCCAATCCTAGCCATTGACTTTTTCCCTTTTTTTTCCAAATGTAAAAGCATTTTTTTTTTTAAAGCAAAGACCAATTAGTTGTTGTCCTTCATTCTCAAAGAAGACCAAAATGACATCACCATGTTGGGGTCGAGGTACAGTGTGTCCGACTGCGACTGAGCAGGCAAATGTGAGCTCAGAAGTTGGGCACAAATAGTGTCTAAAGGGCATTAGTTTACAAAGACAAGGCTGCATGTCTCAGAGCCTAGGCCTCAAAAGAACTAGAATTGGCGAGACTGCTTCCAGCACCAATGGTATTAGTCCTTTCTGAAAGAACTAGAACAAGAATTGGTGGTCCTTGCTCTTTTCTTTTTTTTCTTTTTAATTTATTTAGTATTTTATTTTCCCCCAATTTTTAACATTTGTTTTCAAAACTTTAAGTTCCAAATTCTCTCCCTTCTTCTCCCCCTCCCTCCACTGAGAAAGCAAGCAATTCAATATAGGTTATACATATGTAGTCATGCAAAACATTTCCATGATAGTCATGTTGTGAAAGAAAACATAGCTCCCCCTGCCAAAAAAAAAAAACCAGAAAATAAAACCTCAAGAAAAATAAAGAAATTTTAAAATGTCTTCATTTCAAGCTGGCCTTCTATCTGTATTCAGACACCATCAATTCTTTCTCTGGGGATGGATAGTATTTTTCATCCTAAGTTCTTCAGAGTTGTCTTGGATCATTGTATTGCTGAGAATAGCTAAGTCATTCACAGCTGATCATCTTACAATATTGCTGTTACTCAGTATGCAGTACATTTCACTTTGCATCAGCTCGTATAAGTCTTTCCAGCTTTTTCTGAGAGCATCCTGCTCATCATTTCTTATAACATAATTCCATCAATTTGTTCAGTCATTCCCCAATTCATGGGTATCCCCTTAATTTCCAATTCTTTGCCACCAGAAAAGATCTTCTATAAATATTTTTTAATTTATTTTTTTATTTTTAGTTTACAACACTCAGTTCCACAAGTTTTTGAATTCCAAAATTTCTCCCCCTTCCTCTCCCCCCCTTCCCTCCAAGATAGCATATAATCTGATATAGGTTGTACATATACCTTCACATTAAACTTCTTTACACAATAGTCAAGTTGTAAAGAAAAATTATAACCAATGGAATGAATCACGAGAAAGAAGAAACAAAACCAAAAAGAACAAAAAAAAAAAAAAGAGAGAGAGAGAGCAAATAGTTTGCCTCAATCTGAATTCAGACTCCATTATTCTCTGGATGTGGATAGCTTTTTCCATCATGAGTCTTTTGGAGCTGTCTTTGAACCTTATATTGCTGAGAAGAGCCAAGTCTATCAAACATGTAGATCTTTTTCCTTTTTGTTTATTATCTCTTTTGGGATACAGACCTAGTAGTGATATTGCTAGGTCAAAGGGTTTTATAGCCCTTTGGGCATAGTTCCAAATTGCTCTATAGAATGGTTGAATCATTTCTCAATTCTACCAACAGTGCATTAGGTCTCATTTTTCCCACATTCCCTCCAATATTTGTCATTTTTCTTTTCTGTACTATTAACCAATCTAATAGGTATGAGGTAGTACCTCAGAATTGATTTAATTTGCATTTTTCCAGTCAGTGATGAGTTAAAGCATTTTTTCACATGACTATAGATAGCTTTGATTACTTCATCTGAAAACTGTTCATAACTTTTAATCATTTATCAGTTGGGGGATGGCTCTCATTTTTATAAATTTGACTCAGTTCTCTAAATGTTTGAGAAATGAGGCCTTTATCAGAGAAATTTCCTCCAAAAATTTTTCAAAGTTACTATTGCTAAATGTATTTCCCTCCATCCTACTTTCCCTCCCCTCATTTATTCTGTTCCCTCTCTCCTTTCACCTTGTCCCTCCTCAAGTATTTTGCTTCTGACTTCCCCTTCCCCCAATCTGCCCTCCCTTCTATCACTCCTTTCCCCTGTCCTTCTCTTATCCCCTTCCCTTCCTACTTTCCTAGGATAAAACAGATTTCTGTACCCAATTGAGTGTGCTTGTTATTCCTTCTTTGGGCCAGTTCTGATGAGAGTAAGGTTCACTCACTCCCCCCCCCCCCACCTCCCCATCTTTCCCTCTATTGTAAAAGCTTTTTTTTGCTTCTTTTATGTGAGATAATTTACCCCATTCTAGCTCTCCCTTTCCCTTTCTCCAAGTACATTCCTCTCTCACCCCTTATTTTATTTTTTAGATATCATCCCTTCATATTCAACTCATACTTGTGCCCTCGGTCTATATTTACTCCTAACTGCCCCAATAATGAGAAAGGTCTTATAAGTTACAAATATCATCTTCCCATGTAGAAATGTAAACAGTTTAACCTTGTTAACTCCCTTATGATTTCTCTTTCCTGTTTATTTTTTTATGCTTCTCTTGTATTTGAAAGTCAAATTTTCTCTGATGTTTTCACCAAGAATTCTTGAAAGTATTCTGTGTTATGGAATATCCATTTTTCTCCCCAAAGGATTATACTTACTTTTTCTGGGTAAGTGATTCTTGGTTATATCCCTAATTCCTTTGTCCTCTGGAGTATCATATTCCAAGCCCTCCAATCCTTTAACGTAAAAGCTCCTAAATCTTGTTATCCTTACTGTGGCTCCTTGATATTTTAATTGTTTCTTCCTGGCTGCTTGCAATATTTTCTCCTTAACCTGGGAATATCCAGTATCTCTCCTTTCCGGGAGGTCTCTTTACCACTTCTCAGAGTTGCCTTTTATCCTTATCATTCTTATCATCATCTACCTTCTTTACAACTTTGGACTCTACCCTCAGGTCCCCCGGTTCTGATAACCAAACTTTTGTCTTATCTTGTCTGGAACTATGTCTCCACATCATTACCTAGGCATTTCCTGACCATGCCCCTGGTGGTCTGTTTTCCTCCTCTTCGTTTTTTTTTTTTCCAGCCCTTTCCAAGTATAGGTTGCTTTCCCCATTAGAATATAAGGTCCTGAGTTAATCTGAGTACACTTACTGAGTAGGCAGTAAAAAGAAAGTTTACATAGGGAATAATCACTGGTGAAGAGAGAGAGATTTAACAGTGCAATGTTTTGACAGAATACTGTCTGTGGCTGGGGGCTTAGAGCTCAAAAGATAAAGGAAGGATTATAGATCCTTTGATACAACTTTGCAGAGTAAAGGAGCATTTTTAGTGGAAAACCCATCTAGCCAACCAGTCAGTAGTGGGGGGTGAGGCACACAAATAGACAGGAATAACCTGGCACACCATACCACCTCTGTCACATATGTGATTAGCACCAATTTCTGAAGATCCTCAGTCTAGATTAAGTGACAGTAATATGACTGACTCCTAATCAGCTGTCATGGAGCACACACATGTTCAAAATTCAGATTAGAAATACACACACACACACATACACACATGAACCACTGAGCTTTGGAGGCTCTGACAACTTTTTTTTTATTTGTTCATGTGTTTTGTCTTTTCTTTAAAATCCCAAACTGAGGGCTACAAGAGTAGATTTTACTTCTGAGTTTCACGTCCCACCCATTGTTCCTTATATACAGTATTGGCATTAAATTCATATCTAATAGTTCCCAAAGGGAGAAGCAATGTTGGAAGATTCTGACCTGGAGAAACATTTGTTTGGCAACAGGTCAGATTATCCCGGAACATTCTCTCTCTTTCCCTAGAGCAGAAATTATGGATGTTAAGTTGATGATACATTTTGTTCTGCATCAGTCTCCATGACTGAAGTTACCTTAGCTACCTAGAAATTATCCCTACTCTATTTAAGAGGAGCAGAACATGTTGGACTGGCAGGTCCAATCTAGGCCTTATTCTCTGTTCCAAGATCGTATGACCTCAGAACTGAAGTTGTAATCAGAGGCAACCTCAAGCAGCACAGGACAACCAAGGTCCACTTACATCTAAGGCAAATGTATCTGATTAAGGCCCATGCCCTACCAACTCAGGCTTTGCCTGTGGGCCTTTGGTCCTTCCCACCATCTATTCCAACACCTCAATCTTTGATAAGACATGAAACCATTAATAAGTATTGAGTAGCTAGATGGCACAGTGGATAGAGTGCCAGGCCTGGAGTCAGGAAGACCCGAGTTCAAATCCAACTTCAGACACCTTACTAGCTATGTGACCCTGGGCAAATTACTTAACCAGTTGCTACCTTGGTTTTCTCATCTGTAAAACAGAGATAATAACAGCCTCTACCTCCCAGGATCAGAAGAGATAATAATTGTAAAGCACTTAGCCCAATGCCTGGCATAGAGTAAGCACTATATAAATGTTAGCTAGAATCATCATTGTCGTCATCATCGTTATTACTGCTATTATGGAAAGGCTAGGGATCTGTCTCACAGGTTTAGGTCAGTCATAAGTGCCTGTAATGTGCCAGGCATTGTGCTAAATGCTGGGGATACAAAAAGAAGCAAAAGATAGTCTGAACACTCAAGGAGCTCAAAATCTAATGGGGGAAACATGAAGAAACAAGTCTATGACAAGCCCCATTTGGAGCCACCCTACCGTGAGCCAAAATATTCAAGGTAGTCTGGGAATTAATTTCACCTTTTAGAAATCCTCCATGTTGTGCTCTAGTTACCTAAAGTTGTCCTGCAGTTGGCCACTGGAAAGGAAAGGGAAGTATTTAACTCTGGCTGTTTCTGGTTCTTATCTAGAGTTTTGCATCCTAGTGACCTTGTGACTAAAAGTACATTGGTGTCAAAGATAACATAGCTCAAAAACTCTGTGGTTTGTTTAAAATTCCACCCATTGTTTCTCTGTCTTTTAAGCTTTCAGAGTAGTGTTATTATCATTCAGAGCCAGCCTTAGCACTGTTGGAGCTTTGGGGAAAGTGATCTTTTGTAGCTTTAAAATATATTATAGGCTAATAGTACTTCAAACTTTGCAAAGTGCTTTACCAATATTATCTCACTTTGTCCTCAACAATCCTGTAAGGTAGGTGGTGTTATTATCAAAATTTTACAGATGAGGAAACTGCTTCAGATAGAAATTAAATGACTTGCCTAGGGTCACACAACTACTAGGCAGAGTCTAGATTTGAACTCAGGTCTTCCTAGCTCTAAATCCAGCATTGTTTCAGTGGACTATTGTAATAGAATTCTTGACTAGTCATCCTTCTAGAGACAGCACGGTGGAGGAAATAGGGCACTGTCGAGGCAACCCAAGTTTTGCCCAAAAAAGCTATATTAAGAATAAAGATCTGAAAACAAAATAAAATTTTCTTTTATTTTTAAAATTTATTTTTTTTATTTATGGAATAAAACAAGCATTTCTGTAACACAGTATAATAAAAAATATAATTGCACATGAAACTGCAAATCTGTTATGTATAATATGCTATTCCCTTTAAATGTTTAATTTTAAAAAGTTATACTAATGCCATATAAATCTTTAGTTAAGTAAAAAAAAAATTGTGTAGATTTTCATGTCTTAAAAGATGATTTGAACCTGAAACCTCACTATTCATCCATGTTTTTCAAATTAAAATAGGGAATTATTTGCATATTGCTACATGATGTAGGAGAAAGACCATTAGAACCAGGTTCTAAAATTTGAATTCAAGCTCTACCCGTTTCATTTATGAGTTGTATGAATTCATACAATCACTTCCATTCTCTCCAAGACTTCATTTCTTCATCTATAAAATAGAGATGATATTACCCTCCCCACCCATCTGACCATGCGGCTGTAAAGGTCAAATAAGGCCATCACACCTTACAAATGATGCTGGAACATAACCCTGAGGTCTTCTGGACCAGCCCGTATCTGACAGCAATACACCATTAAAGCATCCTGGGAGAGTGCTTATTCAAACTCTAAGACTTCAGGGATGGGAGCCCATCATCTTCCAGCATAACACATTCCATTTTTAGAAAATCCTTACTACCAGGAAAATTGTCTTTATATTATTGAGCTGAAATTTGCCTCTCTATAAACTGCCATTAGTTTTGTTCTGTTTTTCTCCTTTTTGAACCAAACCTAAATTTACTTGACCCGTCTTAGGGGTGGGGAGAGAATATAGTGGATAAAATCCTGGACTTCTAATCAGTAATCTTGGATTTAAATCTCATCTCTAACCCATACTGCTGGGTGACTTTTTGCAAATCACTTTGGGGCTCTTGCAGCCCCAATTTCCTCATCAGTAAAAGGAAGCAACCCACAAGGTTGATGAAGCTCAAATGAGATGATGCATATATGGTATTTTGCAACTCTTAAAGCGCTATGTAAGTGGTGGCTTGAAACATGAAAACCCAGTGTAGAGGACAGTTACCACGTTCCCTTTTGAACTGATTTCCCCAAAAAACTCTTAGGCCATGTGATCCTACCTATCTTTTTTTGCCGGGGTCTTTGACATCCACTCTTTAAATAACTTTAATCCAGTCCATTTTCTATTGGACTTCTGCTACATTTTCTTTCTGCTATGGCCATACAATTCTACTTCTCTCTCTCTCTCTCTCTGTCTCTCTCTCTCTTTCTCTCTCTCTCCCTCTCTCTTCTTCTCCCTCCCTCTCTCCCCTTTCCTCCCCTCCCCCCTCTTAACTCCCTCTCTCTTAATTCTCTCTCTTAATAATGGCATCTTAGAGTTTATGACAGATAAAGAAGTCTTACCCTAGACACTGGAAGACTGGATTTCAAAGACTTTTAAAGAAGAGAGAGAAGTAGAATTGCCACATTCATTTTCTCCCAAGATTCCTGTACTTCTACTTTGGCTTCTTTTTCATCATTTTAGCTCAGAATCAGGCCCAAACTATAGCAGTTCCACCTGGAACTTCCTCTCCCTTCTGAAGGGGAAAACTCTCTGTCAAGAAAGTCAACAATTTATCTTTGCTTTTAGCACAGAAGGAATTCCAGCAGTTATCCACATAATTGAAGACTGCCTGGAGTCAGACTCCTCTTTCAGAGTTCAAATCTAGCCTGTGACACTAGGTAGCCGTGTGCCTCTGGGCAAGTCACTTAATCCTGTGTGCCTCAGTTTCCTCTTCTATAAAATGAGTTCAGATAAGAAAATGGCAAACCACTCCAGTATCTCTGCCAAGAAAACCCCAAATGGGGTCACAAAGAATTCAACATTACTAAAAAAAAAAAAACAAAACACGACTGAACAGCAACAGCAAAACGTACTATGACTTCTGTTTCCCTGCTGCCTTTGATCTGCTTTTAGGCAGTGTGGTGCAGCAGGCATACTACTGGATTTAGAATCAAAGGATCTGAGTTCAAATCCTAGTATTTGTACAATTTGTTATTGATGTGACCTTGGGCAAGACATTTAATTCTCCAGAGCCATAAGATAAAGGGATTGGATTAGGTGATCTCCAAAGGTTCCTCCCGGCTCTTAGTTATATATGATCTTAATTTATCATTCGCTTTCTCTTTCTTGCCAGGCAATCTGTTTTATATATATGTGTGTGTATATGTATATGTCTATACATACATATTAGACATACACACAAATACATAAAATTACACATCATATGTAAACATATATGTATATGCATATATACTTTTGCCAAATCACATTTCTGTCTCTGCTTTTGTTGATGACCACTCAAATGTTCTCTACCATGCTCCCTTCTCTGTCACTTTTCTACCTTTTCTTTCATGGATTTCCATACCAAGTATATCTTCTTGATACCCAAACTTTATCATCTTGTTCTATTGTGGCATCTCAATCAAACATTAACATTCCACAAAATCTCAGTGATACTTATAAATCATAATTCATCTCTTTAATTATCTTTATTACTTATATTCTATGCATTTGTGTATAAATGTGATGCCATGGGCACTATTATTACCCCTCTTATTCAGGGGCAAGAACCACATTTTATACTTGTCTCATGTCCCCCATGGTACCTAGCGCAGTGCCAGACATATAAGCCATACTTAATACCCATGAATTTTCTGATATATCACTTTAGGCTATGACCTTATTGAAGAGGCCCATTACTGGGCTCATCCATCGCTATTCTTCCTGTCTTGTACCTGCAACTGTGTGACTCAGTCATCATATAAAGTCATCTATATTCTGTTTTTAGACAAGCCATTTTAATCAGATTCACGAGTCTGGCAAATATATTCTCCTCAACCTTTATTAGATGTAGTATTTCATCTCTGGCCAAGAACCCAACATTCCTGTATCTTAAGCCATGATCCAGAGATCCAGATCCTATTCTCCAACTCCCTAGATTTGAAATCAGAGTACTTAGATTTAACAATGACAAAAATGAGAGTAAGAATATTTGAATGAATATTTGAATAGTATGTTTGTGAGATTTTATGTATAGATATGGATATAGATATAAAATTTATATATATTTATTTATTTACATACACATCACCTTACGTAGATTGTCTTATTTAAGCCTCACAACAATTCTGGGAGTTAGGTACAACAGATATGATTGGTCCCATCTTGTAAATGGGGAAACTGAAACTCAGGGGGTTCATACTTACCCATACTTACCCATACTTACCCATGTTCACATAGTCAAAGTTGGGATTCCAACCCATATCTGCCTGACTTCATATTCAACACTCTGTCCATTTTTCCTGACTTCATATCCATTATTCCATAATGCCTCTCAATTTGAATCCTGACCTAGTATCTATGTGATGTCCCTCAAGATGTTCACCTTCTCTGGACTTTAGTCTCCTTATCTCTAAAATCAATCAGAATTCACTAGATGATCTTCAGGACTCCATCCAGCCATAAATCATATACCAATTTAAAATCAGGAGATTATACAAAACCTTTTTAATTTAACGTAATCTGAATTATCCATTTTACAGCTAACTTTGCTTTCTATCTCTTGTTTATTCATAAATTGTTCATCTATCCTAAGTCTGAGAAGTAATATTTTCTGTCTTCTTCGAATTTTCTTGTAATATCTTTCTTTTATATCTAGGTCATGTATCCATTTTGACCTTATCTTGGTAAATTGTGTAAGATATTGATCCATGCCCAGTTCCTGCCATACTGCTTTCCAGTTTTCCCAAAAATATTTTACCAAATAATGAAATCTTATTCCCAAACCTTAACTTTACACTTGTCAAATACAAAGTAGCCAAGATCAGAAGAAAAGCAGAAAACTGGGGGGAAAATTTTATAGGTAGTTTCTCAGATAAAGGTCCCATATCTCAAATATATAAAGAACTTTGTCAAATCTATAAGAAAATGAGTCATTCCCCAATTAACAAATGGTCAGAGGATATAACAGGTTGTTTTCCAAAAACCTCTAATGTTGCTTTTAGTGCTAAAACATTAAACTCTTATGTTCTTAACTAAACCTGCCATTTTCTTCTGAAACCTCTCACTTTATTCATGATGAAAATACCACCTGAGATAATGTATGTGAAAGTTTCCTGTAAACTGTAAACTAATCCATAAAAGTCAGATGGTTGTCATGTTGCCCTTTTTGCATGGAGGTATTTCGCTTGCACAGTTATCAGTTCCAAGCACGTTTGGAAAGCTGCGAGCTCAGTTTGGTTTTAAAATTAGCAAGGATGAAAACAAGCAAAGAAAAATAAAGCCCCCAATCCTTAATAAAAGGTTTTGTTCTTCTTTGGCTCTAACGAATTTCTAGCCTGTATTGCACATCCTGTTTTCTTGATTGTTTGAAGTCATTAGAGCTGTGTCATGTGGTATGAAAGGAACCAGCCCTCATTGGAGCTGCCACTGTAAAACATTGCTCTGCTTATGTGTTTAGAGTGGCTGGGATTCCAGTCTTAAGGTTCTGCCCCATTTCATGGTGGGCATTAGTGCCTGCCAGGAGAACAGCTGTACTCTTGTGCCCTGCTGTGGTTTCATCCAGTGCTGCCCTTCGTGCCTATACAGTGGAAACTTTTTACAGAAAAGGAAATATTTTCAAGTCTGAATAAGAGATCAAGGCAATCTCCAGAAGAGTTTAACTAATGCTGCTTTTAGAGGGCCATGTTCCTCAGATGATGCTTTGATGCCTTGGTCTTGAAAGAGAAATGCTTGCGTGTCTCTCTCATTTAAAAAAAAAAAGTATTTTTTCACAATTGCATATAAAAACAGTTTTTCACATTCATTGTTTAAAGTTTTGAGTTCCAAATTCTCTCCCTCCCCTCCACTCTTCCTGAGGCAGTAAGTAATTTGATATAAGTTATACATGTGCAGTTATTACATGTCTCTTAAGAGATGTTCTATAAGCATCTCCCTCCTGAATGATATCCTTTTTCCTAGA
This sequence comes from Trichosurus vulpecula, assembly GCF_011100635.1. Lineage (NCBI taxonomy): Eukaryota > Metazoa > Chordata > Mammalia > Diprotodontia > Phalangeridae > Trichosurus > Trichosurus vulpecula. Next base: position 119,811,289 of record NC_050573.1, on the reverse strand, counting down.
AAAGATTCTACCTGGATTTGGCAGGCAAGTTTACAGAAAGATCAAAAGTTTATAGGGCCAGAGTTTGCAGAGCTCCATCCCTGGAGCACAGCAGAGTAGAGGTGCTATGCCAGTTTCATAAGTGGACCCACAGAGCCACATTTCAGGTGCCAATAGAAAGGCTTCCTTTGTCACTGCCATGCAAGGCCAGCTGTGGAAGTTAGAAATGCTCTCACTACGCTGTGCACGGTGACAGCCAGTGCCCTCCATGTGCAAACAAGATCTGCTTATGTCTAAGACACAGGGGTCCTTAATGTTTTTGTGGGTCATAGGCCCTGTGGCTATCTGGTGAATCCTTTGGACCTCTTCTCAGACTCATGTTTTTAAATGTATAAAATATGTAGAATTACAAAGGAAACCAGTTATAGTGAAACAGGGTTAACAGAATATTTTTTAAATGTGTGCTGTGGTTCACTTTTATGGTTCACTGCTAGAGAGGTTGTATATTCTCATCTCGAAAACTTTCTTGGGAGTCAAGCATGATATTTTTCAGCCAGTTTCTCAATTAAGCATTCTATTGGGTCACATGACCATGACTGATTCCTATTCTCTCCATCATTCACTTCCTTTCTACTTCCAGGTAAAGATGAGATATTAGATCATTGCCTCTTGGGAGAGCCTCCAGGAGCCAAGGCTCCTCTCTGACTTTTAGACCCTCCAGTTCTGCTAATTCCAGATCAGCATCCAGGAATGTAGAATCCGTAAAAACGTCTGTAAACAAGCAGCACCCAGAGTGGAACCCTACACTTTAAGAAACTCAAAGAATATATTGTTAATTCAGCCCTTAGCTTGAAATAGGGCCCATGTGACCTCCAGAGAGGTAGGCATGGTTCACCTATATTCACCAGGTCTGTGGCCCATGGATGACCAAATCCTAGCAAAAAGTTGATTGTTTGTTTGTTTGGTTTTTGCCTTTAACCCAGTGTTCAAACCTGGAGCATTTGCAAAAGATTTGCCTTATTGATGAAAAGAATGATGACTCAACAGGCTGTATGTCTGAATGAGGGGTTGTCATTAATCTCTCTGCCATCGAGAAGTCTTATGCAAATATACCTAGTTTGAACTCTGTGTTAAATCAACTACCTAGATCAAGGCTGTCCAACCGTAGGTTTTTATTGAAACAAAAGACAATATATTTTGATTTGCCATTTTAGTGAGAGCTCTGTGGTAGCTTGGCTTCTTTCACTAAAGCATTTATGTAAATTTTTATGCTTGTAGGCGGGCTGCATAAATAGCACTGAGGGCTGCATTTTGGACAGCTCTGACCTAGATTAATGGCACCAAGGGAAAACCCAGCCAGATTACAGTTATAAACATCAATATTTTGAGGATCCCACAACTGTCCAATCTGCAAGAAAAAACACTGAAACAGAGCTCTGAGCCAATGGTACTTTGTTAAACGGTCCATGACCCCATCTAATGAAGTGGACCTCAGATCTTCCTCATGAACTGAGATGCCCCCTTTGTCGTTAGTTTTATAGTGCTTGATACAGGTGGAGCAAACCAAAAATACAGTCTTATTGGTGGATAGACCTTGCCCTTGACTCTCCAGGAGAGTCCACACAAAATACAGAATCCTATTGGTTGACAAAGAGGCTAATGAGCAGACCTTGACAGACTTATCTTGCCCTTTCAGGAGGTCCTACCAAGCTGATGAGCACACCCAGCTGATAAACAGATGTCAAAACATCTCCATGGGCTGATGGGCCAGTAAGAAAGGCAGGCCACAGGCAGGCAGCCAGGGTCACTCATTGGTCAAGTGTTCATGGTCATCTCCCCATGTTGGGTAGTAGAGGAATGACAAGGGACAGAGGGGCAACAAAAATAGCTGGGGGACTTTCCATGTAATTGAGTCACCTCTGCCACACTGGACTTGGTTACCATAACAAGGAAAAACAAGGGTGGAGGTCCTCTCATTAGCTTCCTATGATTAAGCAAGTGAACTTGTACAATCTGCAGTTCACAGCTTTGGGGCCTACTATGCAGAACTTATAATCACCACTCCTATGGAATCATGACAAATTGATTAATACTGATTGGAATAAAATGGTGATCCAATTAATCATTTCTCACAATAGGTATCACAATAGCTGGCATTGTGGGTAGGTGCCTTGCTGCCAGAGATTTGGGGCCTGGTGAGGCTTCTGGGAGAGCAGCTTCATGAGGGGAATACTTCATGCTGACGCTATCATGATAGACCAGTGCTTAATAAAGCCCAAGAGGACCCAGTGATGTAGCTTCCTCAGCTCCTTTAGAGCAATGATGATGGGCACATTCTCACTGAGGAAGGTGTGCACCCAAAGGTATAGCATGTCAAATCCTTTGGCCAAAGGAGTTGGGGTCCAGAAAAAGAGTGATTTAGTGCTATAAGCAAGTACAATACAAGGAAAATGTAGTAGGCTCCTAGACAATAGGCTGCAGGGTGACATTACATTGCTGGGATAATCAGTGACTAAGTACCTGACTTCTTTTGCTTTGAGTTGTTTCATCTGGGAAATTGGAATGAGAATAATACGTACCTCATCTTGGCAATAAAATGATATGTGGGAAGCAAGTTCAGCTTCTCAAAAAACAAAAAAGCCAGCTCATGAATGCAAGTTAATAATGTAATTAATCATGTGAAGATTAAACTTAATGTGGATGAAGGTACTGCCCTGAGGTGCAGGTTTTAAAAGATTGCTTTCTATGAACACTCTTTGATAATCCTTTTTGTAATCATTTTCTTTCTTCTTTTAATTTTGCATTTCCTCAAGAACCAGAAAAAATATTAGTATATTCCTTGGGTATGAAGTAGTTAATTGTAAAGTTTTTCTTTGCCCAGAAAACTAAATGGGTTAAAGTTTATGTTGAAAGGAAGGAATTTGTGGTCAGCTAAAGATGCTGACCTCTTTTATGAGTTCTGTTTCTCTTTAGCCTTATACTCAAGAGGGAGATATCCACAGATTTAATGTACGCATATATGTGTTATATATATTTAGATCCTTGGCCTTCTGAAATCCCAAATCATAATGAAGTTGATAGGAATACTTCTTTGGACCCAGGCAATAACAAATTTCGCTTCTGCTATAACTAGTTAATTGGAATGTGACTATTCACATATGATGAAAAGCCAATATTTAATGGCTACCATTATTACCTTGCTAGTAAAGGTGGTTGGTCAGTTGGGTTTTACAGTGATAATGTTATATACAGCAGTCCTGTCTACCATGGGGCCCATTCCATATACACCAAAAACATCCCCAGGTAGAAGGATTGTTCAGTTTTGATGCATGATGATCTTGGGGAGCCCCTGTTTCATACTTCAGGCTAGCTCTGAGGGCTATAGAGAAAGGGGGAGGGAAGGGAACAAGCATGTATTAAATTTCTTCTACGTGCAAGGCACTGTGCTAATAAGATGCTTTACGAAAGTTGTCTGATTTGATCCTCACAATAAGCCTGAGAGGGAAATGCTATATTCTCCCCATTTTACAGTTGAGGAAACTGAGGCAGGTAGAAGTTAAGTGATGACTTGACCAGGGTCACACAGCTAGTAAGTATGTGAGATCACATTTGAATTCAAGACTTCCTGACTGCAGGCCTAGAATTCTACCAAATGTACCACCTAGCTGGCTGATGGGTGGCTAAGAGGCTGCCTTTGAGCAGTCGGGCTTGGGTAACCCATTCTTAATCAATCAATCAATATTTGTTAAATACCTGTTATGTACCAGGCACTGTGCTAAGCACTAGGGATACAAAAAGAGGCAAAAGGCAGTCCCTGCCCTCAAGAAGCTTATAATCTAATGGAAATACTTCCAGGAATTCTACTTGCTATAGACCATGAAGATCCCTGAGAGGGCAAGTAAGTTCTGAGACTCCCCAAGCATTCTAATGTGTTAAGGATTTTAGAAAATCTGTGCTAAACTGGGTTTCCTAATCTCACATCCTCAAAAAAAATGAATTGGAACCAATTGAACAGAGAACCTGGGATGGACCCATCCCACAGGTTCTTAATTCTATGGAATATAGTTGGGCACTTTTGAATATCGATGCTCTCTACTATTCCATGGATCCGTGATCCCTTTGTTGTGGAAGTATCCCCTCCAGTGACATAAATTGCAATGTAAGGCACAATTTTATACAACTCTTGCCTATGTCTTCCCTTAAATTTAGCAGAGGGGATCTACCCAGAATACTTGGGGCCGTCTATACTTTCTCTTGATAGCAAGAGGGTACCAGTGGAGTGCACAAGCTGCCCAGCAGTTCTCTCTCACTTCTGCCATGAGACTGACCTAATCTCCGTGGGTTTTTTGTTGCTATATTTCCACTACAACATCTTTTTCTCCCTTCCTTTTTGCAATTCTCTGTTGTTATTGTTATGTATTTGCAGCCTGATCACTCACCCTCACCATGAACCTCTGCACTGTCTTCTCGAGTGATACTCATTTTCAGTTCTTTACAGACCGTAACAGTGCTCCATGACTCATGGAGGTACAACAATTTGAAGAGTAGACGAATAAAAACACCACCATATAACTATTTTTAAAGTTTCATGCAGAGAGAAATCTTACATCTTTATTTAAATGTTGATGGCTTTCCTCAGCTGGTAATTGCCGCGTGTGTGTGTGTGTGTGTGTGTGTGTGTGTGTGTGTGTGTGTGTGTTTTAAAGACGATGTGGCCATGTAGCATTCTCAAATATTGTATAAAGATTGAAAGGAGGCCGTAATGCTCTGGAGAGATAATCCTGTGTTTGTCCAAGAACTGGCTTTTTGCCTACTCCCACACCACCCATTATCCAGGCAGTTGCATGTTTGGTAGAGAGATTAATGGAGCTGAACGCACAGCTGCAGATTTTCCCACTTTTTGAAAAAAAAAAAAAAGAACATTCAGCTGCTTAGAGGGTTGTTATGCATTTTCAAAAAGAATACTTATTATGTTACCACAGCATCATCTGAAACCTCAGATTTGTAGGTAGCCTTGCTTTACTACTAGTAACCACAGCCTTGCATGAGCTCATGATTCCAGCCATGGGAGGCCTACATTTTGCTAAAGTGAAACCCCACCCAGCCACCCCAGGAGGCTGGTTCAATGCTGGGATAGCCTCAGGGGTGTGAGACTTTTTCTAGGCCACTCTGGGAAAAAGCAAGGATCCTTAATTAATAATAGTTATATATTTCTATAGTGCTTTAATGTTTGTAAAGCCATTTCATTAGTATTATCTCATATGATCCTCATAATAACCCTAGAGAGTTGGTATTATTAGCCTCATTTACAGATGAGTTAACTGAGGCAGAAAGCAGTTAAATGACTTGGCTGGAGTCACTCCCCTAGGAAACTAGTTTCTGAGGCTGGATTTGAACTTAGGTCTTCCTTAGGTCTTACTCTATTTACTTGCCACTGGAGTGGTCTCTGATTAAGTCACACCTCCCTGTTCTAACTAATGGGCCTGAACATGTATCTATAGTGCTTCCTACAGTGAGCCAAACTTGTAGGAATCTCTCAAATGAAGATCAGGCACCTGGATGCATTTCCTCATCCAGACCCGCGATCAGGCTGCCCCCAGTTCAGTTTAACTTAACTTGCTTGGAGCCCCTACTTTGTGAAAGGTCTTGGGCCGCCAAGAAGACAAACAATAGCGTCTGCCCTCCAGGAATTGGTGTTCTGGAGGATGGCGGGGGAGATATTGGAATATACAAAATGTCCGTGGGAAGTAAATAGAATGGAAATAAAGTAATCTCCAGAGGGAGAGAGAACCCACAACTGGGGGCCATCAAAGAGGCTGTTTGCATGGTACATGCAGTGGAGCTGTGCTGTAGAGAAAGCAAGGGATTCTAAGCCAGAATGACTTTCCTTGGGTCAGGGAGGGCTGCAGTGTTTGCTGACTCTGTTTCCTTTATGTGCTTTCTCTGGGTTGTGTTTGCTGACTCTGTTTCACTTTTGTGCTTTCTCTGGGTTGTGTTAACTAAAACAAAATTTAAAGTTATATGTGTGTTTTTTGTTTTGTTTTATTTTGTTTAGTTTTTCACTAGTCATCATATATGAAATTATAAGTCAGGGAAAATTAAACTGTACAAATTTCAAAATGATGATAGCTTTTCAAGGAATGAAAGCTACACAGTGGTATAAACAAAATATGGTAAAGCCATAGTAATAACTGGAATAGCAAGAAAGCTGTATAATAGGATTTCAGAGAGAGAGGGAGAGAGGGGGAGAGAGAGAGAGAGAGAGAGCGCGAGAGACAGAGAGAGAGAGAGAGAATGTGTAGATGTGATTGTAATTGAAGGTCACAGGAATAGATTTCAGGATTAATGGGGTTTGGGGGCATTTTTAGGATTGTTGTACCCAGGGGTGTGCTAGAACCAGCTGGCAGATTATTAAATTGTCAACATGAGTATTTATACCTTAGAAATCATCAGATGCTATAAATAAGGCTTGATTTATTGTTTTGGTTGTTGTTTAGACCTAAGAAAGTGATGGAGAAAATGTTAATGCTGCAGATTAAACTTAAAAGTGTGTCATGGGGGCAGCTAGGTGGCACAGTGAGTAGAGCACTGGCCCTGGAGTCAGGAGGACCCGAGTTCAGATGTGACCTCAGACACTTGACACACTTACTAGCTGTGTGACTTTGGGCAAGTCACTTAACCCCAATTACCCTACTTTCCCCCCTCAAAAAAAATTTTTAAATTAAAGTATATCATGCTTTCTTCTTTTTTTTTTCCCGAGAAGACCAAGACATTAATTTATTGTGGGAGGTACAATTGACTGTGTCATGCTTTCAAGAGCCACTTGTTAAACATTCATCTGCACAGTATAGGAGAAAACTAGTAGTTTAGTCCAAACACTGTTAAATTGTAAACTCTGTGAGGGTGGGGGTGTTTCACTTTTATCTTTGTATTGTGGGCACCTCTCAGAGCACCTGGCACAGAGAAACTGAGGTTTAAGGTTAAATAACTTGCCCAGAGTCACAAAACTAGTAAGTGTCTAAGACTGGATTTGAACTTGGGTTTTTCCTAGCTCCAGTAATCACTCTCTAGACTGTACACCAAGTAGCTGCCTACATCTGGCCTACAGCAGACACTAATGACCCATAAATGCTTGCAAGTGATTTTAGATTTGAACCAGGGTTCAAATCCCACCTCAGTCACTTGACCTTACTGGACCTCAGTTTCCATATCTGTAAAATGAGGGGTTGGATGAGATGGCCTCTGAGATCCTTTTTGTCTCTAAATCTATGATTCTGTGACCAGAGGTTCATCATTATCTTTTATGCACCAGTCTCTCAATTATAAATACCAAAGCAGCCAGACTCAAGTTTGGTCCAGAGACACAAACAGAGTGACCCTTGTTGGAGACTGCTTGAATTAGATCTTTGTGGGAAAGGGTTTGGTGTCAGAGCTGCCTGGTTGAGTGATGCCTTTGTTGGGCAGTGAATTCTTTCTGACTGTTCCAAAGCACCACTTTTATCATGTCACACCCCTGCTTAAAACCTTCAGTGGCTCCCCATCACCTTAAAATTTGAGTCCTGCCTAAGGGAAAGAAGAAAAACCATATTTTATTAGTTATAATACCATTTATGTAGTACCTTAAGATTTGTAAAAACATTTTACAAATAGTCCATTTTATCCTCACAACAACCCTGGGAGGTAGGCGCTATTATCATCTTCAGTTTACAGATGAGGAAACTGAGGAAAAGGTTAAGTGACTTGCCCAGGGTCACACAGTTGGTAAGTGTTTGAGGCTGGATTTGAACTAAGCTCTCCCATACTGCAGGCCTGGCACTCTATCCACTGAACCATCTGGCCCCTCAACAATTTATACCTACCTTAGAATTTAGTTGTATCCCCTTTATTCTCTCATTCTTCCCAGCCTGAAGAGAGGCTAAGTAAATAAGTAGAATGCTGGGTTTGGAGTCAGGAAGACCTGAGTTTGTATCTGCCCTTAGACACTTAGTAGCTGTGTGACCTCGGACAAGTCACACAACTGTCTTCTGTCTCAGTTTCCCCAGCTGTAAAATGGCAGTGATAACAGAACTCTCTACTTCCCAGTGCACTTTTAAAATGCTTATTCCCTTTTCTTCCTGCCTCCCTGCCTACTTGGTGCCTCTCTTGCTAAATGACTTTATTTTGTATCATGTATATACTTCACGTGGATATGTTGTTTCCTCCTAATAGAATGCAAATTCCTTGAGGGCAGAGACTTTTCTCACTTTTGTTTTTGCATCCCCAGCACTTTGCACAGTTCTTGGTACACTTATTAATTTATTTATTATTATTTATTTATTGAGCACCTACTATGTGCCAGACACTGTGCTGAACTTAATAAACGTTTATTGACTGATTCATTGACAAATGTGCTCTTTCCCTCTCAGGAAAGAAATATCTGTAGCATTTTTGCCTTAGGAAGAGGTATAGTACTTGTTAGAGGAAGTAGTCCTTTTGCAGGTGATAAAAAAAAAATCTAGGGAAATGCCATTATACCCACACTAACGGATGTTGCCTCAGACAGACTGAGGCCTTCTTCATTTAGAAAGGCCAAGGTCACCCACTGCATGCTAGGCTATCACCAATAGTCTTGACCTATGTCCTGCCACTGTTCTTTGATGACTCTGGAGGAGAGAGGCTGAGGCCTTTGCACAGCATTTGCCTCACTTAAATCAATTCACTCTGAAGTCAAGACTTCAGCCTGTAACGTCATTGGTCATCTTCAAGAATGAAGGCCAAACAACAACGTGTGCATCGCAGAGTTCAGCTGACATCACCATTCTCAATTCACACTCTTCCTCCTGGAAAACCTCTCTGACTTCTATAAGCCCCCTTCTCACTCCCATTGGTGAGTTATTCGTGGAGACCCTCCTTTTGGGGAGTGTCCCAGATGCACCATCCTTTATTCCTCTTCCAGATTGCCACCATGCCCACACAGGGATACTTACCCCTCTACTTTACAGTTCCCTGTTATGTATTTGGCTTCTTCCTTCATTAGAATGCACACTCCTTGAGGACAAGGATTGGTTTTCTTTTTTTTTTCCTTTTGTATTTATATATCTAGTACTTAGCACAGTAACTGGCACACAGTACAAACTTAATAAAAGCTTGCTGACTCTCTAACTCTTTAGAAAGCATACTACATTACTGGCTTTTATCATTAAGTACAGAAGATCTGATTTAAAAAAAAAACACATTAAAGGGAGAAAAATTCCCAGAAACAGTCTTGTTCTGGCGTTACCAACCATTTTGTACTCTCATTATGAGTACTCAAGGTTAAGTAACCATCTAGATACTTCCTTTGTTGAAAAGATAATCAAACCTTATGAGGTATAAAAGCTGACAACCCAATACAGTGAACGTTGCATAGTTATGGTCCCATTTCTGTTGTGAAGCAATGACCTTTTATAAGGACATGGAATTGGGAAAGCTGGTTAAAGATGGAGAATAGCTAGGGCAATCTCTGTAGCTAATTGTGCAAGTCGTGGTGACTGGCAGTCTGAATTAGCGCGTAAATTATAATCATATACTTTGTGGTCACATAATAATGGTGCCTAGCATGTATGTAGCACTTTAAGGTTTATAAAGCACTTTATTTATAAAGCAAGGTCCTGATGGGAGGCAGGGAGGTGGTTCATGGATAGAGCAGCTGACTCTGGGCCGGGACTCAGGAAGACCTGAATTCAAATTCAGTCTCAGACACTTATTAGTTTATGTGACCCTGGGCAAGTTACTGAACCTCTGTTAGCCTTGATCTCCTGGAGAAGGAAATGGCAAACCACTAAAGTATGTTTATGAAGAGTTGGACATGACTGAAATGCTGAACAAGAGGATAATGAATCCAGTGAAGCGGTTACATCATTCAAATTTACATTGTAGCTTTCCATTGGGCTGGAAGAAATTACCATATTTTACATAATTATTACTTCAACTAGTTCAAATTTGAATTCCCTCTACTACTTCATCAGATTCATTATTCACACTGATTGAGACCTAGCTGTGTTATCTCATTTGATCTTCACAATAACTTTGTGAGGTAGGTGCTAGCATTATGCCTGTTTTACAGATCAGGAAACTGAGGCACAAAAATGTTGTATGACTTGCCCAGAGTCATATAACTACTAAGTATCATAAGTGGGATTCAAATTCAGGCCTTCCTGACTCATCTGGCTTTCTATCCACCATGTCACCCATCCTCCTGGAATTCTATAATCCTGTTGTCTCCAGGATTCATCAATCTGTGCCTCATTCTAGTATATCATATTATGTTTTTTAGGAATAAAGGAGTTACTTGCAGTGAGAGGCCTGGTACCTGTTAACCCCACCTGCATCCTCATTCCCTTTCTCATTTTCAGAGCTATTATAAACAAACATGGTTATCTGAATAGAAGTTAAGGGTGAGAGTCTGTTTCTGCCAAGGTACATAACAGATTCATACTAACCTGAACAATCACAAAATCTTAATCTTATTCCCTTTTCATTTCCTACCATTTCTCCCAATAATATCATTCAGTTTTCAATAATGTAATGAAATTCCCAGGCCTAAAAGCCTGAAAGCATTTAGCTTTCATTGGTTTATTGTCCGTGGTGGCAAACCTCATTTTAGGGTGGTACCTGACAAACGCAAAGTAGGAACATTTATCTCTGTGGTATTTTGTCATCCCTTTATAGGATTAGTTTTGTAAAGCTACCCTTATAGAAACTCATTGTTTCTTCCTACACATTATTTCTGTAAGTTGAACAGCTGTCACCAGAAAAATGGTACCTTAGGGTTGGGTTGTATAGGTCAACTGGTTAGACTTTCTCTCCAGTGGATAACAGAATAAAAGTAACAAATGATGTAGTTGATTTTGAAAAAAAAAATCTCTTTAATCAATATTTATACTATTTTAAGTCTTTGATTTCTATTTAGCAATGTTGTGATACTCAGTTTTAGAGCAAGGTTTAAATGAATACAAACACATAGGTACACATGTAATACCCCTTTCTGTAAAAAATGTGTTTTCGAACATTGCTTAATTTAACTCTGGCTTTCTTTCTTCTTTAAAGAGGCACTTTAACTTTCTCTTACTCATTCTGGCAAAAATCACAGGGCCACATTCATATCTCCCTACTGCTTAAGTGTTACTTGCCAATTTGCAGCTCTGTTGTTTTTCCAGTGTCAATAGGAAAGTCCTTTGATATTTCCTCTTCCCCCTCCCCCTATTCTTGGCCTCTCCCAGCTACTCTGTACTTAGTACTCACAAATTATTCTCTCTGTAAGATAGGGAACTGCTTTCTGCTAATCACAGGGAAGATTAAGCTTCCTTTCCTTGTATTATATCCTTCCCCTTCCAGATTAAAAAACAAAATGGTGAAAAGTAGGAGTACCTTCTACATATGTCTGCAGTTCTTTCTGAACACAGTTCCTTAGTTATTATCGACTGGTGTTGTGGTGAGATGTTTGCAGAGTAGGCGTAGTTTTTTGTTTGGTTTTTTTTTCTTTGGGGTTATACAACTGGATGGTTTTTCTTAGGCTCCCATCATGCAAGAACAAATGTGTAATTACACAATCCCTGCTGGCTCTCAGTCATACTGCGGGGCTATCACAGCTGCCAGAACTAATACAGGAGGAAAGATTATTTACAGTTAGTCTGGCTTCCTATCAGATGGGAGGCTGGGGCCCAACCATGGCGTTATCCCAACTTGATCAAGGGGTCCTGTCGTCTTGCTGCACTCATCCTGTTAACACTTAGAATGCTGCCTTTGGTTCTTAGGATTCTTTCTCTACTTCCCATATGTTCAGGGAAGTCAGCTGTCCCTGCTCTTCACCCAAGAATTCTTTTTCTCCTTTTTCAGCAAGAGAATGAAAGTCACAAGTGTCTCTTCTTTTGAAAGTTAGCAACACTAACCCAGGAAAAGATTAGCTGCTGGAGCAGTTAACAGGTGTGCCGGAGTAAAACACTGATAGTCTCAAAGAATTTATATCTCCCACCTAAGCTTGACCAGAACACAATGGGCCAGTTTCATCTTAGATTATATTCCTTGTAAGGTTGGGTGGGGTAGCAAAACCTAGTTTGAGGAGAATGTTAATCCTATCGGCTGTATCAGTCCCATCCTGCCAAGCCTTGAAATGAGGACTTTAGAAAAAGGGGGAGAATTCTGGATCTCCCCAAATCATTGGTTAGTAATAATCATTTCTCTCATTATAGGTGCTCTCCTTTCCTCCTATGCCTTGTTCCCATTTCCCCCTTTTAGAATATAATCTCCTTGAGAGTAGGAACCATCTTGTTCTCTCATTTTTTTTTATATCCCCAGCACTTGGTACAGGGCCTATTATATAGTAAACACTAAATAATTGTTCTTTCTAAGGCCATCTCTACCAGTAGGCAGAATTGACAGTTGCTATTCTGTTCCACTGGGGCTGGTCCAGGTGAAGGTCTGGGGGTGGCATCCAGAGCAGAAAATATCTATGCATCTGTCTATGTATCTATCTATCTATTTATCTAAACCATTGGAAGGAGTGTAATTACAGTGGGGGGAGAAAGTTGGACCAAAGACATAGAGCCTTGGGAGACATTAAGTCTTAGAAGGCTGAAGAAAAAAGATGAATTGCCAAAGGAGATTTGCCAGTTTGACCAATTTGAGCCTTAATTCTCTTGCTGACCCTGAGATCTCATTGCCATTCCAACCTGTTACCCAGATATTCCCTTCCCTTAGCCTGCTTTGGAATTTCTTCTGCATACCTGGTACTGGGCGCTTAGGTGACTTAGTGGATAGGGTTTTGATCTAGAGTCAGGAAGACTCATCTTCCTGAGTTCAAATCTGACCTCAGACACTTATTAGCTGTGTGACCCTGGGCAAATCACTTCACTGTGTTTGCCTCAGTTTCCTCATCTGTCAGATGAGCTGGAGAAGGAAATGGCAAACCACTACAGTATCTTTGCCAAGAAAACTCCAAATGGGGTCACAAAGAGTTGGACAAAACTGAACAACAACCTGGTACTAGTTTCTATATTCCTCTTGATACAAATGTCTTAGTTCAGTTGCTGAAACTTCAACAATCACCAAGATTAGAAGTGTCAAATATGCAGCCCATTGCTTTCCACAGTACTCCTGAGTACAACCAAACCAGATCAAAATGTAATCAGGAAACACTTAACAAAATAAAAAAAAATATACAATAGAACAAAGGTAATGTTAACATGTGACTTTCTAAGTAAATATGTGGCTTGTAAGGGTCCTTATTATGGAAAGTATGTAGCACAGCAGATAGAGCGCTGGGTCTGGAGTCAGGAAGACTCATTTTCCTGAATTCAAATCTGGCCTCAGCCGGTTACTAGCTGGGTGACCATGGACAAATCATTTAACCCTGTTTGCCTCAGTTTCATCATCTGTAAAAAAGAACCTGAGACAGAAATGGCAGATTACTCCAGTATCCTTGCCAAGAAGACTGCAAATGGGTCATGAAGAGTCAGACAGGACTAAAGATAACTGAACAATCCCCGACAACAGGGATCCTTATGTATGGTGAAAGGCCCCATTTCCAATTGCGTTTGATAATGCTCATCTAGATGCTGGCTGGGAGCTTAGTACATTAAGGCTCAGACTTAATTTCTTAGCTAATTACTCTGAAATCAATCCCATTCTAACTGTCCTCCACTGCCGATGCTGCCGCTGGCCCTTTGCCTGGGCCAGCCCTAGTGAAATGGCTTATCAACTCTCAATTCTTCCTTCTTGTAGTGATGGCTCTGGGGTTGTCAGGGCTAGAAATATTGTTTTAAGAACAACTCTGAGTGACTAAGTCATTTTGACTATTATACATACCAAAATTAACTACAAAAGACATATGAAGGAAGATACAATCTGTACCCAGAGAAGGAACTGATAAATAGAAGTGTGTATAGAATGATTTTACACACACACACACACACACACACACACACATGGGTATATACACACACACATATATATACATATACATATACGTACATACATATATTTGTGTCTAATGGCAGCCATCGGGTTGGGGGGAAGGAAGGAAAAAAATGGGGGAAAAGTTATGTAACTTTATTATATATTTAAAAGGAATAGCAAGTTGTACATAATAGATTTGCAGTTTTAGGTATAATCATTATTTTTCTAGTCTACTGTTATGGAAATGCTCCTTTTATTTCTTAAGTTCAGAATAAAATTAAATTTAAAAAAAACACTGAGTTCTCTTTTTTCTTTTTTTAAATGAGAAATCATTAGAAATAGGAGATGTGATTTTTAAAAAAAATTATTTTCAATGTGTGTGGGGAGAATGAAAGCTGTCCTGTTCTATCTTTACTACTGTACCATACTCACATGGGCAGGGGCTTCAGAGAGCTAGTTTTGAAAGATGATGAATACTAAAGGTACTCATGCAGAAATAGTCTTCAGACTGTGAAGGAGAGGACATAAATGATTTGCAGGAAATACCAACCCAAGATAAGTGAAGAGATGGTCAGATAGCATTCAGCTGTGCTCAGTGAGTTCAAGTCAGTGGCTCTTTGACAGTTTTTGGAAACTGGAGAGGTGCTACTGGATGGAAGAAGGACAAATGTGCCATTTTTCAAAAAAGGAATAGGGTAGAATCTACAAATATGGGCTAGTGATCTTGACTTCGATTCCTGACAAAGTTCTAGAATGTATTATTAAATGATAGTTTGTTAGCACTGAGAAAAGGAAGTAATTCTCACTGAAAGCCAGCATGACTTTATCAAGAATAGGTCACACCAGACTAACCTAATTTCCTTTTTAGATGAGATGCTAGACTGACAAATGAGAGGAATGAAGAAGGTAGATTTTAGCAGCATTTTAAACAAAGTCTCTCCTTCTTAGATTCCATGATTCATATCTCCTCTATTGAACAGAGAGACAATTATTTTCCCTGAGGCTGTTTTTGTGCAGTAGTTATATGTGATGTATACATGATTTGCAGTACAGAGTGTACTGTTGGTTATTAATTTGAAATCCACTATAATTGGACAGATTTCCTGGTACTACCCAGGGCGTCTAAATAATTTTACCTGTTTCTGTTTTCAGAACATCATGTTATTTTACCAATCAGCAGATGTGGCTAGAGCTAAACCAATTAGGAGCAAATTACATTTTTATTAGCCTGATATTGAAAATACTGGTTATTTAGAATATAAATATGAAAAATTTAATGAATTTATTGTTTGATGCACATACGAACAAAGTGTAGTGTTCTAGCATTATTCAATCTAATCCATTAAACATTCATTATGTGCCAGACACTGTACTAAGTACAATTATTAATAAAAAAAAAGGTCAGTCCCTGCCCTCAAGGAGCTTATAATCTAAATGGGGAGACAACACACAAAAGGAGGAGAGGGACACCAGGGGCTGTCTTGTTTCTTGGAGATGAAACCAGGCAGAGCAGTGGATGCAAAGTAAAAACCTATTAACCCTCTATATCCTAAAAGCATTATAAAAAGGAAAAAAAGTACCAATTTCTGTAAAAATATTCATAACTAGTCTGTTTGTAACAGCAAAAAATTAGAAGTGTCCAATAATGGACACTTTATGTCCAATAATTGAAGAATAGCAAAAGAAATTATGCTATGTTAATGTTTTATGTATGTTAGCTTATATTTTTTGAACCAGACCTATAATTTTCTCAGTATTGGGAATTCCTCAAAACTCTTTTTACCACTGCAGATCAACACTTCATCTGTAATTTATAGCCTTAGATTATTATCTAGGGCATTGTTGGGAGCTGGTGTTAAGAGAATTGTCCAGAATCACAGAGTCAGGATTACCATGAACTCACTGTGTAACCTTGGTCAATTCTTCGAGGCAGCTGGCTGTGCAGTGGATAGGGTGCTGGCCCTGTAGTTAGGATGACCTGAGTAAAAATCTTGACTAAAACACTTACTAACTGGGCAAATCACTTAATCTTTCTGTACCTCAGTTTCCTCAACTGTAAAGTAGGGATAATAACAGCACTCACCTCCCAGAGTTGTAAGGATCGGATGAGTTAATATTTGTAAAGGGCCTAGCACATAATAACAGCTTAATCATTGCTTGTTTCCTTCCTTCCCTTCTCCCTGGCTTCAGTTTCCTCTTCTCTAAAATACAGTTTATAGGATCCCTTTCATCTTCTGTGGTTCTAAAGATGGTAAAGAATTTTAAATGACAAAGGAAGCCATCTAACTTTGGTTGAGGGCCACCCACGTGTTAAGTCGCAGATTTTGAACATCACACACTATCAGGACTGTGGTGTGCTGTGATTTATTGGACTTATTTATTTAATTTAATTTAAGCTGGGAGATAGTATGGGAAACAGTGTGATGCAAGGGAAAGATTGCTGGATTTGTAGTCAGATCTGGGATTGAATATTGCCTGGTCATCTCACTTAATCCCAACATGCCATTGGGCAAATTACTTAGCCTTGGTCTAGGTTTCATTTTCTTCATTTTCAAGACTAAAGAGTTGGGCATATATAGGCCTTTTCCAGGTCTAAATCTATGGTCCTACTGTATATCAGAATTAAGTTAGGCTAGGTGATCTCTCCAGGCCTGGCATTCCATTATTAAATCTTCTCTGTGTGTGTGTGTGTGTGTGTGTGTGTGTGTGTTGTTGTTGTTGTTGTTGTTGCTGCTGCTGTTGTATCAGTAAGGCAATAAACGCAACATCAATGATAATCATGAATATGCCTATGTAGTTCTGTATTGTAAGGTATGAGAGACTCTCCATAAAGAAGGTAAAAAAGTATAAGATTTATTCAGATACCAGAAAATCATATCCCATAACCAAATGTTCATCTCCCACAGCCAGTCAGCCCACTTTATCATAACAGCAAGGAACTTAAAACACCATATAACAGCCTGTAACCTTGCCATCCAAAAACCTCTCTGACCTCCTGCTGGGGTCTTCCCCAAAACAAACTCACAGCACAGCTAAGTCAGCCTGTTCAGTTCTAACAATCACGAGGGGAGCCATTAGCAGCCATAACTACTCACTTGCGCTCTCGCTCTCTCTCTCTCTCTCTCTTTCTTTCTCTCCATTTTCTGTGACATAACTTCCTTTTCCTGTCAGGAAGCTCCTCCTTAGGCTCCCTGTGATGTAAGCAGGTCACATGGCCTATTAATGGGTGGGAAAGATCTTCAAATCTAATTGCTACTACAGTTTTATGTAAAGAACCTATTTGTCTTGTTGCCTTTGTGGTATGATGATGGTAGAAATCACTTCCTGGCAAGCTCATCTGGCATTGTGGTGAAATACTGTCTGCAAACCAGGAGACCTCTGGCCACTGACAAGTGTCACATTTGAGAATCTGAAGGGATCTCAGTAGTCTTCCTGTCCAAACAAACTAACGTGTGAATCCTCAATGAAAAGAAAAGGGCCAGATCACCTTTGGCATTGTAGATCTAGAAACCAGAATGCTGCCACTGATGACAGCAAAGATAGTCTTTTCAGTGACTGATCCTAGTGCTTTAGCTGTGAAATACCTAATCCTAATGGCCATTATCCAGTGACATTTCTTGTTTAAACTTCCTCAGCTTTTAATACCAATGTATTGAGTACAAGTAGTCATAGGAGCTTGGGGCAGCTACGTGGCTCAGTGGATAGAGGGCTGGGCCTAGAGTCAGGAAGACTCATCTCCTGAGTTCAGATACTTACTAGCTGTGTGACTCTGGGCAAGTCACTTTACCCTGCTTTCCTCAGTTTCCTTATCTGGAAAATGAGCTGGAGAAGGAAATGGCAAACCACTCCAGTGTCTTTGCTAAGAAAACTGCAGCTAGGTTCATGAAGAATCAGACATGACTGAACAATAGTCACAGGAGTTTAGTAAACATGAGTGGATCCTTATTGCTTTTCGAATCAAATTTGAACTCTTGTTTAAATAGTTTATGATTTGGCATCAATGTGCCTTCCCTAAGAGGTAGGTGCTATTATTATCCCCATTTTACAGATGGAGAAACTGAGGCAAACAGGTTAAAATGACTTGTCCAGAGTCACACAGCTAGTATGAGTCTGAGGCTGGCTCTGAACTCAAGACCTCCTTATTCCAGGCCAGAGCTGTACCCACTGTACCACCTAGCTGTGCCTACTTGTTTTCCTCTTAGAATCCCTAGTTTCCCTCAAAGATCTACCCAAATGTTGAAGCCTACAAAGGATCTTTCCTGATTTCTACATATTTATTTTGTATCCTTTTTTGTATAAATATTTATATATACATATACATACATACACATACAAATATATGCATATATTCACATATAAATGCATATACACATATATACACCCATACATACATGTGTGTATATATATATGTGTGTGTGTGTGTGTGTGTGTTCATATATATATATATATGTATAGTCTTCCCCGTTGTGCAAGTTCCTTGTGCATGGAGATTGTTTAATTTTGGGATTTGGTAGAGCAGTAGAGAGAACACAGTCAAAAAGACCAGAGTTCAAATCCCGTCTCAGACACTTAGTAGCTGTGGAGTCCTAGACAAGTCACTTAACTTCGTCCATCCTCAATCACGTCGTCTGTAAAATGGAGGTAATAATAGCACCTACCTCCCAAAGTTGTTATGAGGATCGAATAAGTTAATATATGTAAAGAATTTTGTAAACCTTAAATTGCTATATAAATGCTAGCTATGATTCTTATTAGGGAGGTGGTTATTGATTGACTCTTTCATTGAAGTGGTCACAGATTTCAGAGGTAGAAGAGACAGTATAAGTCATTTGTATTCCACACTCTCAGGGATCTTCTCCAAGCCAGTCCTGAAAGTCATCATCCAACCTCTATTGACACATGTCCAGTAACAAGGTACTCAGTACCTTACCAAGCAATCTGTTTTCATTTTCAGACAGCTCTAATTGTTAAAACTAAAAATCTGAACTGAATTCAACGCAACTGAAATCTGCTTCAATTTAACCTCAGTTCTGTTCTTGAAAACCACACAAATTACTCAATATCTCTTCCCCATCAACTTGTCAAGTATTTTAAGACAGCAATCATGTCCCTCCTAAATCTTCTCTTCTCTGAGGCTAAATATTCCTAGTGTCTGCACCTGTGCCTCATTTGTCTTACTAAAAAAGGCCAAGGTCCCCCATTGCATCCTGGGCCATCTCCAGTTGTCTTGATCTGTATCTCACCACTAGACCCAGGTGGCTCCAGAGGAGAAAATGAGGCTGGTGACTTTGAACAGCCCTCCCTCAGTTAAATCCAATTCAATTGCATGTCATGGCAGCACCTCCCTGATGTCATGGTCCTCTTCAAGAACGAAGGACAAACCCAGAAGTCCCTTTGCTATCCTAGCCATTGTCCTTTGGATGCACATCCATCAATCTGTTGATATTCCTCTCAATATGTGGTGCCCAGTGCTATTAGTGGGGTTCTAGACGTGGTCTGGGTAATGCAGCACACAATATCACTGCAAAAGTTCTTGGAATGAATGACAGACTTCATTAATGATGACAAGTTTGAAATACCCTTTTTCTTGACTCACCGAGTTTACAAGTCAGCTAAAAACTCTATAGTCATTTCACATGAACTGCTATTAATAAGATTAATAAAAGTTAGAGAAATTAACCCCTGTTAACTTAAATTTTTTTAAAAAAAATTTTATTTTCAGTTCTAAATTTTCTCCCTCCCTCCTTCCCTCTCCACCCTTCCCTACCCATTGAGAAGGCAAGAATAACCTGTATTAACTTGAGCCATTTGTGTGGAGATAGGTGTGAGAAGTCAGAAAACCTTAGCTTCCCATTCCTATCTATTGAACTCCTTAAAAGGTGATGGATGGTTGTTTATTACTAATTATTAAACAAGAGTTGTCAACTAATAATAATAAAATAAGCAACAATATAAACACATTAAGATTTTCAGATTACTTTATATACACTACCTCACTGAAACCTCACAATAACCCTGTGAGGTAGGTGCTAGAATTATTCCCATTCTATAGATGTGGAAATTGAGGCTAAGAGAGATTAAATGATTTTCCCGTGGTCATACATGTCTAAGGCAGGGTTGAGTCATACTGCCTACAAATCTAATGTTATATCCACTATACCATGACTTTCTACAATTTAGAAATGAGAGTGGTCCAATGGAAAGAGCACTGGCCTTGGGGCCAGAAGAACTGGGTCTAAATCCTGCTTTTGTTGCTTACTACCTTAATGACCTTGGACAAATCACTTAACTCTCCCCTAGGCCTCAGTTTCCATATCCATCAAAAGATGGAGTTGTGCTGGATGGCTTCTCAAGCTCCTTCCAGCTCTGCATGTCTTATCCTAAGGTCTCCTAAGAGTTACATACATAAACACATACATGCATACACACATACATGTGCATACATACATGTATGTATACATGCACCCACACATATGTATATACACACGTATGTGTATATGAATGTCAGCGATACCAAAACAAAAGCAATTAATAAAATGTGTTTTTTTCTTTTAAAAGTTTTTTTTTCAATAATTTTTTTTTTATGAAGAGCCTTGATCTCGAATCAGCACTTTTTATCTTTGTCTTCCCAGGTCTGTCAGTTTGTGGTTTCTGTGAATGGCCTCAACGTCCTGCATGTTGACTACCGGACCGTGAGCAATCTGATTCTGACTGGCCCTCGCACTATCGTCATGGAAGTTATGGAAGAGCTGGAATACTAAGGAGGAGACTTCCCCCTTTCACCACTGTATCAGACAAATAGGATCATAACTACCTGCAACGAGTAACACAACACAATGCAAAGGAAAAGCTGCCTTCCCCACTTAAATGGGTGGCGGTGACCATTTATGTCTCCCTTACTCCCTTCAGTTTACTTTCATATGTGATTTAAATGTGGAAGTGCCCTTTAAGAAATCCATCCTTCTTCTCATTTAGGACACTGGACTTACTATCATATAGTGCCACCTACTCCATGTCCTTTCAGTGTTTGTCATAGTTGTATTCTTTTCCTTTTATGTCTTTTCTATTTTAGAAAGAAAGTGAAGTTTTTCTCTCTCCAAACTTCAAAATGCCAAAAATTCCCATGAGTGATGGAATGTACTTATATAAGTTCTCATTTCAAAATCTGAGTGAAATCAGCATGAATTAGTGTAGTAGCACTGATAAAAATTCAATGAACCTCATATCAAAGTGATACCTGCAGGGCCCTTAATAAACTATGTGCCAACTTTTTAAAGAAATAGATTGGAAGCATTGATGTGTCTGAAACCCACCAGAATCCCATTTGGTCTCTCTGCCATTGGCAGTCAGCTTTTTATTTATAACATGCTTTTCAATATGAAATGGAATAAAAACTTTTGTAATTTTTTTTAAAGCATTTCTTAAAATATTCTACAACTCTCAGAAGGTACATTACCCTTCAGGGGCTGAGTGATTGTAGAAACTACAGTCACTTTTTTTGCAATTGATCCTAAATCCATTGAATGTATATACAGTCATTTATGTATGTATGTATGTATGTGTGTATGTATGTACATACCCAGGGCAGCTAGGAGGCCGAAGTGGATAGCCCAGAGTCAGGAAGACCTGAGTTCAAATCCGGTCTCGGACGGTTATTAGCTGTGTGACCCTAGGCAAGTCACTTAACCCTGTTTGCCTCAGTTTCCTCATCTGTAAAATGAGCTGGAGAAGAAAATGGCAAACTTCTCCAGTATTTTTGCCAAGAAAACCCCAAATGGGGTCATGGAGAGTCAGACACAACTGAAAACGACTGAATGTATATACTTGGTAGATGGATAACTGGTATTCTGACAGTGTTTGTTGCACTTGATTAGAATACCTTTTTACAAGTGGGAAAAACAGCAACACTGAACTATGGTTTGACCTACAATGTGAGAAAAACAGAAACTGCCACCTTCCTATTTGGGGGCGTGTTTTCCCCTCTAGCATTAGCTTTCTTGTGTAACACATTCTATGTCTCTGTCCTTGTCTTTTTTAGGATGTCTTCCACTGAAATCAGAGCTTGTTGTTGTGTCTTTTGAGCTTGTGTGTGAATGGTGTGTTTTCTTTTTTTGGCATGAGAAAGAGTTCGCTTGGGGTCTCCAGGACGATGACTCCCAAAGGAAATTATTAATGGCCTGTGTTTGGGGTATTCAGGAGTTGCTAGATACATCTTTATTCTATGTGAAGGAATTCTTAATGCCACTAGATTGATACACATAGTATTGGGTGTGCATCCATTAACCCCATTTCAGAAGGCCTTAGGATAGCTGACACTCCATTCTCAGAGAAGTGGCTCTCTCTCTTCACAGGTAGAATATAAGTGAGTACAGTGCTTTGTAGTCTAACACTTATCTGACCTTCAAGAATGCTGAACAGGAATAGAATCTTTAACACTAATATGATTCTTTGGACCCCCAGATAGCATTCGTAAAGGGTTTTTTTTTTTTTTCTTAGCATCCTTTAAATTGAACTCCTTTAGAGAAAAAATAGGATCTAGAGCCAGGGGTGGGAACCTGGGGCCTTGAGGCCACATGCGGCCTTTTAGGTCCTCAGGTGTGGCGCTTTGACTGAATCCAAACTTCATAGAACAGATCCCCTTAATAAAAGGATTTGTTCTGTAAAACTTGGACTCAGTCAGAAAGCTGCACCACAAGTGGCCTCGAGGCTGTAGGTTCCCCACCCCTATGATATGACTAGTGTAGTGAGCCTTCTGGAACCATTGATAGTCAGCAACTTATGTGTTAAAGAGTTGCCTGGACCATAAAAAAGTTAAGTGACTTACCCAAGGTCACAGAGTCAGCATGTATAAGAGACAGGGTTTGAACCCAGGCATTCATGGCTCTGAAGCTAGGTTTCTACCATGCTTTAAGGGAAAATTACCTTTAAATTTTTTTCAATATCTTTAAAAGATGAGGCAAATCATTTCTATTATTAGATCTTAAGGGCTTTTCAATATAAAAAAGAATCCCAATCAAGAAATATTCTCCATCTTTTTTTCCATGCCATAATGCCCTAGTCTCTACAATTTTAGGAAATTTCCTGCTCTCATTGCCTTCACTGTGATATCGTCTTGAATTCCAGATGCTTTAATTCCCTTTGCTCAAATGAAGACTGACACCAAAAGAAAAAAGACTTTTTAGCAAAGAATTGAATTCTAATTTGCTACAGTGGTATTTTCCAGCTCTCGTTTCTTATCAATGGAACTTAAAGGATCATAGATTTAGAACTAGAATGGACAGTGGAAATCATTTAGCAAGTATTCAATCAAGCATTCTCAAGCACCTACTACGTGCCAAAAACTGCTCTTAGTGCTGAGAATATAAGACAAAAGTGAAACAAACTCCTTAAAGAGTTTACATTCTAATTGCGGACAATACACACACACACACACACACACACACACACACACACACACACACACACACACACAAAATGCAAGGTAGCTTTGGTCTAGCTCCAAGCTCTTCATTTTCTGGGTTAGGAAATTGAGGCACAGAGAGGAAAAATGACTTAGCCTAATCTACTTGCATTAAGTAGCAGGGCCAGGATTCATAGTAAAGATGTGAATTTAGGTCTTCTGCATGCCAATCCAGTGCTCCCTTTGCCATATCATGGCATTGGGTAGTGACCTCCATAATCTGCTTTTGGAAGTCAGCACTATTAATGAACCCAGTGCCACAGTTGGAGAAACATTGCCACAAAGGGGTTCAGGTATAGATTTTACGTATGTACTTGATTTATGGGTATCTAACTAAACTTATCCCATTTGTAGCATAGGTGCTAAAAATAGGGTTTGGTAACCTTCAACTATAAATACAGTCTTTTCTTTTGTTGGTATTCATGCAAAATATTCACCTCCCATCAGGGAGGGACATGTTTTGCCAATATGCCAGGCAAGTGAATTTCAGTAGGAAACAAGATTTCTGAGAACTTGGGGCAGCTCAATGAAATTCTCCTGGAGCATGTTTTAGCCATGACTCCACGTTGACCTTCCATTACGAGGGTCAATACACCAATTTGGAAAGACTTGATTTGCTACATTAATTGAACAAGTTGATGATTAATGTCAGAAAGTTGGATTAGAAAAGGAGAATATGTGATGATTCCCTTGTAAAGAACAGCTCCGTTCGACCCTTTCCTTGGAGGCAGCTGGGGTGTATTTTATCTCTTTTCCATTCAAGTCAGCAAGTGCAGCTGTTTGCCAGGAAGTGGACAAGGCACAGGGATCTAAGGTCATGGTACATTTGTTGGTGTCTGGAGGATTTCCCCTTTCACTCCTTATTGTGAAGGCAATAACAGTAGCTGATACGTTGTGCTTTAGGGTATGCAAATAAATTTATAATCATCTCATTTGAACCTTGAGATAACCCTGCCTTTAAGGTAGGTCTCCATTTGACTAGTGAGGTTCAAGAACTTGTCTTTGGTCACACTGCTACTATCAGAGGCAGGATTCAAACCCACTTCTCTGCTGACTCCAAGTTGCAATCTTTTCACTACATCTCCACTCTCAAAATCAAAGTGAGGGAGAGAGTGAATCTGATTTTGGAAAGGTTTTATACATAAACAATCATTCAGATTTAATTTCCAGGCTAATGACTATAATTAGCCAATTAGTCTCTGACTGTGACTGTAATTTTTAATTATGAATAAAGCTTTAAGCCTAATTAAAGCTCGTAAATCTTATAGTCATAGAGCATTACTTTGGGGAAGTATTGGAAGGAACTCTAGAAATCACCTAGTCCATCCACCTCCCTTTACAAAGCAGGATACTGAGGAACAGAAGGTCATGGAACTTGCTTAAGGTCACACAGCTAGTGTAGAATGGAGGAACCAGGATGAAAATCCAGGTCTCCTAAATACCAGTCCAGTGCTCATTCTATTATATGGTGCTTCAGCCATAGTAAATTACTTTTTATCAGCAGCAAAGAGTAGAAAGTATAGTTGGCACTTCTTTACATAAGTAAATACATATAATGTTATTATGATGAGATTAATAATATAATATCATATAAATAATAAGTAAAAAGGCATATCATGCAGTTTATTACCAATAAAGCAGGCTAATCAATTGCACAGACCTTGTGTTATTCATATCATGCAAAAAATTAGCAATTTTTGTGTGCCCTTTGATATTTCACCAAATTTTAGACTTGAGATTCCTTTTCTAACTCTCATACCTAGTGCAGAGTAATGGACTGGAGTTTTTTCTGTGCTGTTAGCTAGCTGTGTGTCCTTAAGAGAATTACTTGGCCTCTCTGGATCTCAGTGTCCATAGCTATAAAATCAAGGGATTATTTAATCTCTGAAGTCCCTTCCTGCTATAATATTCTATTACATATATGTATATATATATATATCTAAAAATATCTAATATAATTTTTTAACTGGACCTTTCATTTCCAGTATGGAGCTCCAGGTGGAGAATTCTCTCTCATAGTGCAAATCAGCATCTTCTTTTCTACTCAAGGTCTTAGAGAGTTGCCTGGGGCATGGAGAGATTAAGTGATTTGCTCAGGGTTATACCGCTAATATGTGTTAGAGATTAGAGGTGAGAATTCAATTCAGGTCTTTGTAATGCCAAGGCCAGCTATCTCTGGGCTGTTCCTTGCTGCATTTCATGATTCTGTAATACTTTTACAAAAATATTACATGGATACGTGGCACTCTTTGTGAATTTTTGCCGTTGCTTTCTCTGTTTCCTTAAAAGATATTTTTCTTTTTGAAAATAGAAGTTGGAAGTAACATGATTTTTAAAATCTACTTTAGCATAACGTCTGCTGTCAGCGCACATTTCAGCTCTTTGTTTACGAACTCAGTTCTATTACAGACAATGATAAGCAGCAAAGTAAATAACTTAGGTAAATCCTACTGTTTGACATTTTTGCGTTAATCCCTGAAAAACAGGTCTTTAAATTTACTAGAAGAAGAATCAAGGAGCTGAGGGCAACACGTGAAAAGAATTCCTTTAGAAATGGAATCTCAAAATTGTAGTTTCAATCCTAGAATATACCTTTGAGATGATTTAGGCCAACTTTGTCATTGTATAGATCAGAGAATTGAGGGCTTGAGTAGAGTGGTAATTTGTTCAAGGTTCCGCAAATGGCAAGATCTGGAACTCACGTCCAGGTCCTTTGATACCAAGCTCCTCAATGTAGCAGAGTTGGTGCAATAGGAAATTGATATCCAAATCTATTTTTTGTTGTTGCTCAAACTGGTCTCTTACCTGTCTAATTTTCCCTTTCAAACTTGCTGTGGAAAGGGTCTTCTGCCAATACATACGTTTAGCTGATACTGTGAACCTCAGAACGTTCAGTGTTGAAGCAATGATGCCCCCAAGTCAACGGTGGGTGATTTTTGTGGCCCCAGAGCTTCCTTATTTGAATGAATTATCAGAATGTTATCCTGGTGCTATCATCGAGGGTGCAACTGCCATAATGCAGACTTTGGGAAACAGAAAGTTGTTCCTCACTGAGACATCTTGAAAGGCAAACCCACAGAGCACCAAAATGGTGATTTTTATCAGGTATTGATATGTATACGTGTTGTCAAATGCATTAGTATATGTACTTAAAGTAGAGAATATAGAGTTAAAAATTCAGCTAAGGCTTATTTGGGTCCTGTGGTTTTTTTTTAACTTGCTACATAATACTGAAACTTATGGTTTGAAAAATAAAATACATGCAAAGCAACAAAAAATTAATTTTCAAAGCCAATTACTTTTTGTTTCAGCTTTTATAGTATTTTAAAATATATTTGTTATTTTGTTATCTCAAAAAACAGTGTAAAATTGATTTCCTACTAATCTTATCAGGTAAAACTCAAGGGACTCTAAAACATCAATTAACATGGACTCCAACAAAGAATGTAGCCAAAAGTCCAGTTTGTAAAACTGCATAATGAGGTATGTTTTATGAAAATATACATTAAAAATGCTGCTGCATTTGATCCAGTATTAAGTATTGCTTAATGTCATGTATTATTCATTCCATATATGGTATAATATTTCATTGGATCCATGGGAACACCCTCTCCATCAATGCCAATTCCAACCCACCACTTCTTGTCCTGTGCAATTCTTGCCCATATGTTTCATAATTCTTCAATAGAGGATGTATTTAACATGATGGAAACCTTTTTCTGTTTCTTTTAATATCCATAATCATTCAACATGTTTTTCTAAGGCTGAATATTAGTTCTGTTGTTTCATGGTTGGTTGTTGTCCTTTGTTCTGGAAGAGGACCAAAATGATATCACTATGTTAGAGTCAAGTTTCAGTGTGTCTGACTGTGGCTGATCAGACCAATATGAGCTTGGAACGTTCTACCGCGGGTCAGATGCAAATAGTCCATATGAATGTTTGAGGTAGATTCTCTAAATTTGTGCATCCATTTCAAAAGTCAGATGTGATCATCTCATCTTGGGGTTTCACTAACTAAACATACATTTTTTGGATAATCTTAACATTATCCAAAAACCAAAATATTTTCAAAGCATTTTCAAATACATTACCTCATTTTATCTTTAAATAACTGCACACGACTGACAAGGTAGATATTGTCTAACAGAAGAGGAAATGGGGGTTGTGGGGAGGTCAGATAACCTAAGTGACTTGTTAGACCTCTCACAACAGGTTAGTGTAATCGAGTGAAAAGAATGTTGGGAGTGGGGTGAGAGTCGAAAGATTGGGATTTTCTAGTCATAGTTCTGTCACCAGTTTGCGATGTGGCTCTTGGGAGAGCAGTACAAGCAATAAGAATAGCAGACATTTACACGGTTCTTTTCGTTTGCATACCTTCCCACATTATCTCACTTTATCTTCACAACAACTCCATGTTATAAATTACACAACCATTGTTTTCATCTTTGTAAGGCCAAAGGTGGGGATGAGTCTAAGGGTATAGCTATTTAATTGGGCTGACAGCTCATTGTGAGGCTCACCCCAGAAGTAGTTCCAACTTAATAGGACCTACAAGACTTTGTGTTCCAGCAACAGCCTTCAGAAACCCAGGATAACCTTTATGCCACAGTGAAATGCCAGAGCAGATCTTTTAAAAAGGGAATGCGTTAACTAAAAGTCAAGGATGCAGAAAATATATAATCTAATTATTAATAAAACATTTTAACACCTGAAATTTGGAAGAAAATCTTGCCAGCAAAAGATTATAAACAAAAAATTAACAAATAAGTAAATGGATGAATAAATAAATGGTTGAATGAGGGAATGAACAGATAGATAAACAGATAGACAGATAATACATTAGTATTTCACCTTTAGCTATGGACTAGCTCCTTGACACTGACCGGGCTAGGAGCAGAGGGTAGCTGATCAATTACAGGTTCTCCTAGTTGGAAGGGACCCCATAAGCTGTCTAATTCATCCTGAATGGGAATTCTCTCCACCACAGCCCCAATAAGTAGTCATCCAGCCTTAGTATCATCAGATCATAGATACAGAGCTGAAAGATTTAGACCATAGAAGTCATCGAATCCAATGCTGTCATTTTACGGAGAAGGGACCTTAGGCTCAGAGAGTAAGTGAGTTCTCGAGGGCCACACATAGAGAGTGACCAAGGTGGTATTTTAATCTAGAGCTTCCTGCATTTCCAAAGAAATCCATCCTGTTGAGTAGATCCACTGTGGAAGAAATATGAAAGATATGGGCAAGAATTGCTTGGGACAAGGAGGGGTGAGTGGGCTTCTGATTCCAAGTTCAGCACCCTAACCATTATACCACACTCTCTCTACTTTTAGATGCCCAATCCAGTCTGTCTCTACTTTTAGATGTCTTTCCAGACATTTAAGGATCCCACATCAAGGCATTCAGCATCCGCTGCCTCCTGAGATAGTCCATTCCACCTCTGACAAGCTCTAATTCTTAGGGAGATTTTCCTTACATGAAGCCAAAATCTGTCTCTGCAAATAGCAATTATTACTCTTAGTTCTGCCTTCTGGGCCCAAGCAGAGCAAATCTAATCCCTCTACCATATGGCTGCCCTTCAAATACTTCAGCTGTTTGTCATGGCCCTCTTTCCTCTATCTTCAGGCCTTCTCTTCTCCAGAATAAACATCCCTAGTTCTTCAGCACACTCCTGGTATGTTCTTTAATCCCTTCTTCCCCCGCCCCCCCCCATTCTCCTCTGGAACTTATTCAGCTTCTCTGTATTTTTCCTAAAATGTGCCACTCAGAGCTGACCATAATGAGGACAATGAAAGTCTGATCAGAACAGACCTCTTCCCCAAGGAGTGTCATCTCACCAAATCTCTCCCATCCTGCTCTTTTAAAAAGTTGATTCCTTGAAGCAAAGTAAGAGACTTGACTCTCATTCCTGTTAAACTTTCTTAGTTTTTGCCTATTGAGATCTGAGTCTTTTGTCCAACATGTTAGCTATTCCTTCTGGCTCTGTACCATCTACAATATCTAATAAGTGTGCCATGTATGCCTTCATCCAAGTCATGGATTAAAAAAAGCACAAAAAACTGACATAGCAGGGGCACTTCACTAGAAACCTCTTTTTAAATTGAGACAAACCTGTAAGTGAGTACACTTTGAGTCTGGTCATTTAACGGGTTCTGAATCATCTTATTGTTGTTCAGTGATTCAATTGTGTCCAACTCTTCGTGACCCCATGGACCATAGCACACCAGTGCTATCTGGGAGGTTTCCTTGGCAAAGAGACTGGAGTGGTTTGCTATTTCCTTCTATAGTGGATTAAGGCAAATAGAGGTTAAGTGACTTGCCCAGCTAATAAATGTCTGAGGCCAAATTTGAACTCAGGTCTTCCTGACTCCTGGTCCAGTGCTCTATCCACTGAGGCACCTAGCTCCCTCCAAGGCAAACAAAAGTTATGTGACTTGCACAGGGTGTATGAGGCTGGATTTGAACTCCTGACTCCAGACCCAGCGCTCTATCCATTGAGCTGTCTAGCTGTCCCCCTGAACCATCTAGCTCACATTTATTATCATTTAGCTCACATTTCTCTATATTATCTACAAGGCTAGGCATGCTAGATTCTGCCTTGTTAAAATTCAAATGAAGAGCATTTCTCAGATCTACCAGAACAGTAACTGTTAAAAAAAGAAAATTCGGTTAGTCTGGCATGACCTATTCTTGAGGAAGCCACATGTGCTTGAGAAGTTTTGTGATCACTTTTTTCTCTTTCTATTATGTTCTAGGATTTTGCTAGAAATCGAAGTTTACAAGTTCCATTTTCTTCCCTTTGGTGGCACTCGTGACAATGCCAGTTTTCCTCCAGTCCCCTAGCGCGGCTTCCACTGTCCATGGTTTTTCCAAGATCACTCACACTGGTTTCACAATTAAACCCCCCAATTCTTACAGCCTTGGTTGGTAGCTTATCCAGATTCAATGACTTGAACTAATTAAAGGCAGCTGGATGCTTTCCTACTATCTCTTTCTTATGTCTTTTGACTACATTAACCAGCCAAATATCACTTGTATCTCAGTGAGGGAATAATTCCTCTCTACCTGACATGTTTTCTCAGCAGACCATTGTTACTTAACGGTATATAAAAAATAGTGTGTCAGTTTTGGGAGAGACTAGACGTACAATTTCATTGATTTGCAGAATTCCCAACGAATAGATTGGAACTTGCTCTCTGCTTTTTAGTCTTAGATTAATGCCGGAGTGTTACAACAATCTGCTAGCAGCTGTTGTGGGGGTGAAAGACCAACACAAGCCCAACAACAAATACGCTGCCAGCACTGCTGCAGCACAGGTTCTTTTGATCTGCTTTACTACGGAAGGTAACGTTATGGGCTTAACAATCTTATTTCAATCCAACATACAAATATCATTCACTTAGCTCAGGTGGAAAAGCCAGCACCCTGAACTTCAGAGCAAATACAAACAAATTACAAACATCAGCAGACAGACCTTGCATAGTTACCAGGGTTTAACAAAGTCCCACCATCCGGGTTTACAAGTTGGAGGGCTCTTAACTACAGCTGCCCAGAGTCTCCACATCAACACACCTCCAAGAGTGAGAGCCCCCAGCAAATAGCTCTGTTCTCTCTTTTTATGCACCCTTTAGCCGTCATCAAAACGTCATCTGAGTGACCAGAACTCAGGCTCCTACTATTGGCTCTGGTCCTAGCAGCTCCCCTTAGGACCCTGAGGGCTTCACGCCCACATAGGTTTAGCACCTAATAGGTAGGGGTTTGGGCCTGGGGCTTTGCACCTAGTAAGACTCAATCAAAGACATTAATCTATCATTCTACAACAGTAAAAAAGTCCCAACTTAACTGATATTACACGGAGGCAGCAAGAAGCTGAGTGATTTGGCTAGGTCACACGGCCTCAGAAGCGAGACCTGAACCCATTATACCTTAATATATCAAATTATTTGAAAAACAACGACTAACATTTATATTGCTATCTTCTGCACAAGCTGGGACTAAAGGGTTTCTTTCATCAGATGATTTATAATGGTATTTACTCTGTGTCAGGCACCATGTTAAGCTCTTTGCAATTATAATCTCCTTTGCTCCTCACAACAACCCTGGCAGGTAGGTGGTATCATGATCTCCGTTTTGTAGATGAGGAAACTGAGGCAAACAGACGTTAAGTGACTTTCCCAGGGTCACACTGCTAGTAAGTATCCGAGGCTGGGTCTGAACTCAGGCCTTCCTGACTCCGAGCCCAGCAACCTAACCACTGTACCACCTAGCTGAGATTTCATTAATATCTTAGCAGGTTCCCAGCAGTTTTTCCAACATGCTTCTTCAAATAAAATTACAAACAGCAATTAGTCTGCTCTTGGTCCACAGAGAGCACTGCCAGTACCACGCTGTGCAGTGATTTAGGGAGGTGGTGTTTTTTCTTGCTATTTGTTTGCTTTTAGACACCATCGTTTCTTTATAAAGGAGCTGTGTGCCCAGAAGACATGTTAATTCAGTTATGGCTGTGTAGGCATGCTTGTGGTTGCCTTCTCTAGAGCCTCTGGAGACAGATGCAAGGAATGTGGGAAGAAAAACCTCTGCCCCTGTACTATGGCTACAAACGGACTTTCTGTGACCAAGAAAGTTGAAGAACAGGCTATGTTCCTTCTGCTGTGTGTGAGGTGAATATACCAAGAAAAATAAAGGCATGAGCTATGAAGACGTTGACAAGAGTTGCCAGGCCTCTTACATTCTGTAGGGCCCTGGGGAATCTGTCCTTGGCCCTGTGCTCATCCACATTTTTGTCAATGATTTGGATTAAGACATAAGTGGTAGACTCATTAAGTTTGCAGATGGCACAAAGCTGGAAGGAATAGCTAACATGGAAGATGAAAGAGATCTTACTTTAATTTTCCTTTGCATTTTTTTTGTACTGCATGCCTTCCTCATTTCTGTCCATATTCTATCCTTTAAAAATAAATGGACCCCTATTTCGTCCCTGCTTTTTTGATACCACAAAGAACACAGCTATGAATGTTTTGCTGTTTAGTTCTTTCGGTCATGGCCAGCTCTCTCTGTGACCTCTTTGGGGTTTTCTTGGCAGATAACTGGAGTGGTTTGACATAACCTTCTCTAGCTTACTTTACAGATGAGGAAAATGAGGTAAATATGGTGGAGCGATTTGCTCAGGGCCACACAGCTAATAAGTGTCTGAGGCCAGATTTGAACTCAGGAAAATGAGTTTTCATGGCTCCGGGCCTGGCATTCTATCCACTGGGCTACCCAGCTACCCACTTTTTATGGCATTTGTTTGGGGGTCTTACTCTTTAAATCTAGTCATTCCATCATTTTTCTTACCTATTAGGGGAGACTCTAACTGAAACCTAAAAGGTTTGAAATTTACCTTGATTCATAAAAGCTCAAGTCATAACAAATGTCCTCTGAAGTTAGATATAGTCACCTGTTTTGCTTGCTGGTCGCAGACCCACCATAAGCAGATTGAAAAAGAAGTCAGCTGTTACTGGGTTTCAGATCCTGAAGATGGGTCACATATAGGAAGCTAACATAAAAAGGAGGAGACAGTTTTTTCCTCCCCCCTTGAAACTTGCTTCTAAATGTGGTTCTACCTCGATAAAGAAACAATCCCACAGAAAGATGTGGTTATTTTTGCCCCAGCAGGAGACAAAGAAACTAAAAACCTTCTCCCAGAGGAGTTCATGGTAGTCCATGAATAATGAGATTATAAACATGAGATTTCTTAGGTCCAATGTTTAACATAAGAAAGAGAGAGAACAGAATTCCTAGGAGACCTGAGGTATAGTAGCATTGGAGTAGTAAGCCAGACCACTAAGTCGGTGCTGTACAAAAATCCAGTATGTTTTTAGGCATTGTTTCAACCTGGACTGCTTCAAAAAGGGGTAAAAACAAAATCACTTTAAAAAAAATTGCATTCAGGGTGTGACATAGAGATGAAGATAGACTGCTACCTTCATTTCAGGAAACTACCAAATTATCCCTCTTCTTTTTCACTTTCACTTTAAGCAGCAGGATAACACATCCTGAAAAAAAGAAATGTGTGTTTCTCTAGTAACCATCCAGCTTCCAATTACATACTTTTTCTCTTGCTTAAAGACTGAGTCCTAAATAATTAAATACTCCTAAGACATTTGTCCACATCCAGCTTACTCCCATAAATAGAAATTAGAAGAAATGAACATAGGAAATCAAAAAGTATTAGATCTAGAAATGACTTTGTAGATCACCAACCATTTCATTTTGCAAATGAGGAGACTGAGGCTCAAAGAAACTATGCCTACTTATGTACATATGATGATAACTGATAATACAGTGATGATAGCTAGCATTTACATAGCACCTTAAGATTTGCAAAGTGCTTTACAAATATTATCTTATTTGATTTCTTACAACAATGCTGGGAGGTAAGTGCTATTATTATCCCCATTTTATAGATGTGGAAACTAAGGCAGACAGAGGCTAAGTGACCTGCCCAAGGTCAGGCAGCTAGTAAGTGTCTGAAGCTGCATTGGAACTTAGGTCTTAATGATTCCAAGTCCATCACTCCAGTAATATTTTATGTCCAACTCCTCCCCGCCCCCAAGAAACCCCCATAAACTCCATAAGGGAAAGTTATTTTTCACAATTTCATTTCTAGCACTTTTTACATGTTAGATGATATGACACTTTGATGGATCTGTTTTCATCAGTGTGGCAATCTCTCCCCCAATCCATATTGCAATACCTAAGATTCCATAGTCGAAAGGGAGGTGCTCATTCAACCAGTGGAATTTGTTTTGTCTTTAGAAATTTTGATGCTGCACTATGTTTTTTTTTCTAAAAACATACTCCCCAAGGCAAAAACCAGTCTTCTATTACTTCCTCTAAGGGCATGACTCCACTGCTGGGATTCAGCAAAGCAAAAATCATCATTTTCGAGCTTTGTCAGGATAAAGTATGAGCTGCATGTGAGAAACAAAGAACTCACTCTCGGAACAGTGGGGGTACAAAACCTCTATAGAACACAGGGGAAATGAAATATGCCTTGCCAACTATGCCCGATGTGTTGGCATTATTAAAAAATGTCATGGGGAGGATTAATGCATGGGCTCTAGGCACAATTTTCAAATCTCTGTCTTTCATAATACTTGTCTTCTAACTCCACATCTCCTGAAAGGCTGAAAGTCCAGAAAGAGAAGCACAGAAAATCAGCAGGAGGTTGCAAAGAATTCAAAATTTGATTTGAATAATTCATTATCGCTTCTCGCTTCCCTTCCCTCTCCCCTCTCCTTTGTATCATTTCCTTATTAATGACCTGTCATAATTACTTCTTGGTGAATAACAGTTAAAACAACACGCTATATATCACAGCTAATGTTTGATGGTGAGTTGGCAATGTGTTTCAAGGGAAGTTCAGTTATTAATAGAATATAACCAAAGTCAAAATTCTTCTACATGACTTGTTTTTAAATGACAGGAGTATTTAAATGCTATTGTTTAAACTAAAAGAAGATTTTTTTTAAAATTAGAGTTGTTCTCATTAAGGAAATTTTACAGAACTTGAAGGTCATTCATTCATTCACCAACAAGCATTTATTAAGTGCCTGCTGTATTCCAGGTACCATGCCAAGGCACAGAGGAGACAGATAAAAATGAATCAGGCCCTGCCCTCATAAAGCTTACATTTTATAAGAGTAGGCAGTAGGTACACAGATAAATAAATAATATATACAGGGTAAAATGTATACAAAATAAACAAAGTAATTAGAGGTAGAAAATGGGCACCAGCAACTACAGGGATCGAGATAGGTCTTCTGTAAGTGTTGGCATTTAATCTGAGGTTTATATGATGCTAGGGATTCTAAGAGAAAAAGGTGAGGACAGAGGATGATCCAGGAAAGGGGGGAGGCCTATGCAATGACATAGAGATAGGGAATGAAATGTTATGTGTAGGGAATGGCAAGAAGGTCAGTTTGGTTGGAACATAGAATACAAAAATAGAGCAGGGAAGGGAAGGGAGCAAGCATTTATTAAGCACCTACTATGTGCCAGGACAGCTAAGTGGTGTGGTGGATAGAGTGGAGTCAGAAAGACCTGAGTTCAAATCTGACCTGAGATTCTTATTATGACCCTGGACAAGTCATTTAACTGGGCCTCAGTTTTCTCATTTGTAAAATGAGCTAGAGAAGGAAATGGCAAACCACTCCTGTATCTTTTTTTTTCTTTCTTTTCTTTTTTTAAAAAAAAATTATTTATTTAATATTTTTAATATTCAGCATTGATTTTTACAAGAGTTTGAATTACAAATTTTCTCCCCATTTCTACCCTCCCCCACTCCAAGATGGCATATATTCTGATTGCCCCTTTCCACAGTCAGCCCTCCATTCTGTCACCCTACTCCCCCCCATCCCCTTACTTTCTTGTAGGGCAAGATAGATTTATATGCCCCATTGCCTGTATATCTTACTTCCTAGTTGCATGCAAAAACTTTTGTTTTTGAACATCTGCTTTTAAAATTTTGATTTCCAAATTTTCTCCCCTCTTCCCTCACCACCCACCCTCCCTAAGAATTTAACATAGGCTACATGTATATCATTATGTAAAACCCTTCCACAATACTCATGTTGTGAAAGACTAACTATATTTTGCTCCTTCCTTTCCTATTGCCCTTTGTTCAATTTTCTCCCTTGACCCTGTCCCTTTTCGAAAATATTTGCTTTTGATTACCTCCTCCCCCTACCTGTCCTCCCTTCTATCGTCTCCCCTTTTTTTAATCTCCTTCCTCCCTCTTTCCTGTGGGATAAGATACCCAATTTAGTGTGTATGTTATTCCCTCCTCAGGTCAAATCTGATGAGAGCAAGATTCACTCGTTCCCCCTTACCTACCCCCTCCTCCCTTCCAACAGAACTGCTTTTCTTGCCACTTTTATGCGAAATAATTTACCCCATTCTATCTCTCCCTTTCTCCCTCCCTCAATATATTCCTGTCTCATCCCTTAATTTGATTTTATTTTTTTAGATATCACCCCTTCATATTCAACTCACCCTGTGCTCTCTGTCTATAACAAAACAGTTCCAATTTAGTAAGTCACTTATGATTTCCCTTTCTTGATTACCTTTTCATGCTTCTCTTGATTCTTGTGTTTAAAAGTCAAATTTTCTATTCAGCTCCGGTCTTTTCACTGAGAAAGCTTGAAAGTCCTCTATTTTATTGAAAATCCATATTTTGCCTTGGATACTCAGTTTTGCTCTGTAGGTGATTCTTGGTTTTAATCCTAACTCCAGTGACCTCTGGAATATCATTTTCCAAGCCTTTCGATCCCTTAATGTAGAAGCTGCTAGATCTTGTATTATCCTGATTGTGTTTCCACAATACTCAAATTGTTTCCTTTTGGCTGCTTGCAGTATTTTCTCCTTGATCTGGGAGTTCTGGAATTTGGCAACAACATTCCTAGGAGTTTTCTTTTGGGATCTTTTTCAGGAGGTGATCGGTGGATTCTTTCTATTTCTATTTTGCCCTCTGGCTCTAGAATATCAGGGCAGTTCTCCTTGATAATTTCTTGAAAGATGGTATCTAGGCTCTTTTTTTGATCATGGCTTTCAGGTAGTCCAATAATTTTTAAATTATCTCTCCTGGATCTATTTTCCAGCTCAGTGGTTTTTCCAGTGAGATATTTGTCTTCCATTTTTTCATTCCTTTGGTTCTGTTTTATAATATCTTGATTTCTCATAAATTCACTAGCTTCTACTTGCTCCAATCTAATTTTTAAGGTAGTATTTCTTCATTGGTCTTTTGGACCTCATTTTCCATTTGGTTAATTCTGCCTTTCAAGGCATTCTTTTCCTCATTGGTTTTTTCGAGCTCTTTGCCATTGAGTTGGCCTATTTTTTTAAGGTGTTATTTTCTTCAGTATTTTTTGGGTCTCCTTTAGCAAGTCATTGACTTGTTTTTCATGGTTTTCCTCACATCACTCTCATTTCTTTTCCCAATTTTTCCTCTACTTCTCTAACTTGTTTTTCCAAATCCTTTTTTAGCTCTTCCATGGCCTGAGACCAGTTCATGCTTTTCCTGGAGGTTTGATGTAGGCTCTTTGACTTTGTTGACTTCTTCTGGTGGTATGTTTTGGTCTTCTTTGTCACCAAAGAAAGATTCCAAATTCTGAGTCTTGAATCTGAGTCTGTTTTTGCTGCCTGGCCATGTTCCCAGCCAACTGCTTGACCCTTGAGTTTTTCGTTGGGGTATGACTACTTGTAGAGTACAGAGTACTTTGTCCCAAGCTTGAGGGGCTGCGCTGCTGTTTTCAGAGCTATTTCTACACAGCAAGCTCTGCCACAATGGTGCTCCTCCTCCCCCAAGAACCTCCAACCCGGACAGTGACTCAGATCTGAGCAAGCTCTGCACTCCCGCTCTGATCTGCTACTTAATTCCTCCTACCAGGTGAGCCTGGGGCCAGAAGCAACTGCAGCTGTAGCTCTGTAGCTGCACCACCTCTGCTGCCCCCAGGGCAGTGGCCAAACTGCAAACTCATTTCACTCTCTCCCTGCAGTTTTTTCCCACTAACCTTCTCTGTTGTCTTTGGTGTTTGTGGGTTGAGAAGTCTGGTAACTGCCACAGGTCACTGATTCAGGGCACTAGAGCCTGTTCCACCCAGCTCCCCATCTGGTTGGTCTGGACGCAGCCCATGCTGGGCTCTGCTCCACTCCAGTCCCAGCTCCGTGCTGTAGACCATCCTGGCTGTCCTGGGCTGGAGCCCTGCTTCCCTCTGCTGTTTGGTGGGTTCTGCAGTTCCAGAATTTGTTCAGAGCCATTTTTATAGGTGTTTGGAGGGTCCTAGGAGAGAGTTTTAGGCAAGTCCCTGCTTTCCAGTTGCCATCTTGGCCCTGCCCCCCACTCTCGTATCTTTTGCCAAGAAAACCCAGAATGGGGTCACAAAGAATCATATGCTACTGAAACAACTCTCAGACAGAGTAGTAAGTGCTTTTATCTGAGGCTGGATTTGAACTCAGATCCTCCTGACTCCAGCACTCATGTTCTTACCACTATACCACCTAGCTGCCTGATCCTTCACCTGGAAGATGGTCATCTACCTGAGAGCCAGTGTGGCTTCAGAAAGGGCCAAAGAACCGTCAATGTAGTGTTTGCTGCCTGACAACTCCAGGAGAAATTCCAGGAGCAGAACAAAGGTCTGTATACAATGTTTGTAGATCTGACCAAGGCCTCTGATACTGTTAGTCATAAGGGCTTATGGAAACTTGGGTCAAAATTTGGTTGCTAGAGAAATTCATCCGCATTGTACGTCAATTTCTTGATGGCACGCTTGCCCTGGTTCTAGATAATGGACAATGCTCTCTTGCCTTCCCAGTCACCAATGGAGTGAAATAAGTCTGTGCGCTTGCTCCCACACTTTTTAGCATGATGTTTTGAGCCATGTTGTCAAATGCTTTCAATGAGGATGAACGTGGCATCAAGGTCAGCTACTGCACTGATGGTAGATTCTTCAACTTGGAAAGGCTACAAACCAAGACCAAAGTGGAGGGAGTGTTGGTGCATGATTTTCTGTTTCAGATGATTGTGCACTCAATGCAGCCTCTGAAGCTGAGATGCAACGAAGTATGGATCAATTCTCTGCTGCTTGTGCTAATTTTGGCCTAACAATTAACACCAAGAAAACACAGGTGTTCTATCAGCCACTACCACACCGTCCATACATTTAACCATCAGTTACAGCAAGTGGAGAAGTTTTGAATGCTGTAGATGAGTTCACTTACCTTTGGTAGTGTACTTTCCAGGAATGTACACATTGATAATGAGGTTGACACACATTGCCAGAGCTAGCTCAGTGTTTGGGAGGCTCCGAAGGAAAGTATGGGAAGGAAGAGGTATTAGACTGATTACCTAACTGGTTGAATGCCTGTGGAACCTGGACAGTCTACCAGTGCCATGCCAGGAAACTGAATTTGAATTGTCTTAGGAAGATTCTGAAGATCACCTGGCAGGATAAGGTACCAGACACAGAGGTCCTTACTCGAACTAAACTGCCAAGCATTCAAACTCTGCTTCAGGTAGAGCAACTCCGATGGGCTGGTCACGTTGTTCGAATGCAAAATGTAAGCTTGCCAAAGAGATTATTTTATGGAGAACTCACAGAGTGCAAGCGTTCACATGCTGCTCAGAAGAAGCAAGACAACGACCCTCTCAAGATCTCTCTCAAGAACTTTGGAATTGATTGTGTGATCTGGAAGACATTGGCCCGGGACTGCTCAGCATGGTGTGCCCACATCAGAGAATGTGCTGTGCTGTATGAACAAAGCAGAATTGAAACAGCTCGAAGGAAATGCCGGATACGCAAGTTTGGAGTATCCACCCCAAATGTTCACACGGACTATTTGTGCCCGATTTGTGGTAGAGCATTCCAAGCTCATATTGACCTGATCAGCCACTGTCTGACACATTGAATCTTGACTCAAGCATAGTGATGTCATTTTGGTCTTCTTAGAGAATGAAGGACAACAATCAGCCAGGTGCTTTTACAAATGTTTATCTCATTTGATCTCACAACAACCCTGGGAAGTAGGTCTGTTAATATCACCATTTTGCAGTTGAGGAGAATGAGACAGACTGAGGCTAAGTGATTTGCCCTGCCTGGGTTACACACCTAGTAAATGTTTGAGGCTAGATTTGAATTCAGGTCTTCCTAACTCTAGATGCAGTAGCTGCCTAG
Source organism: Trichosurus vulpecula (assembly GCF_011100635.1). Taxonomy (NCBI): domain Eukaryota; kingdom Metazoa; phylum Chordata; class Mammalia; order Diprotodontia; family Phalangeridae; genus Trichosurus; species Trichosurus vulpecula. The sequence goes on along the minus strand of NC_050573.1, from coordinate 119,771,221 downwards.
ATATGCAATGGGCAATAATTCTGGGAAGGGAGACTTGAACTAAGATGACCGAGACTTCAAAAGCCCAACGGAGGAATTTGTGTTTTATCATAGATGTACCTGGGAGCCACTGGTGTCTCTTTTTCAAGGAAGTGACAGTCGGTCCCATGTTTTAGGAATATCACTTTGGCAGCCATGTGGACAATGGAATGGAGTGGGGAGAAACTTGCGATGGAGAAGCCAATGAGAGGCTTTTGCAGTAGTCCAGGTGAGAGGTAATGAGGGCCAGCTATGTAAGTGAAGAGAAGGGGGCAGATTTGACTTATGGTGTGCATGCAGAGTACAAAAAAAAAAGCTTGGTGCCTGATTAAATATAGATAGGCAAGAATTGGGAATGGCACTGAGATGGCAAACCTGGGTGACTTGAGGGATAATTCTGACCTCTACACGTACTAATGATAAGATGACCATTACTTGTACAAAGTGGCATAGGATTACCACTATGAGCATAATAGAAAGAACACTAAATTTGCAATCAGAGGACCTGGATCCACCATTTACTACCTCTGTGACCTTCCGAGTGTCAGAAATAAACCTGAATGCCAGGTTCCTCACCTGTAAAATAATAAGAAGAATTAACATTTATATATATAACTTTTACTATGTGGCCAGAACTATGCTAAGCACATCTCATTGATCCTCATAACAGCCCTAGGTCATAGGTGCTATTATTATCATCCCCATTTTACAGATGGGGAAACTGAGTAACTTAGGGTCACATAGGAAGTATCTGAGTCAGGATTTGAACTCAGGTCTTCCTGACTTTAGGCACTGTGCTGTATCCACTGCACCACCTAGGGATTTGATGAGTGTCAGGTTTCCTTCCAGGCCCAACTTTTTGGTCCTCTGAACTCACCATCTTATGACCTCCATGATTTTCATCATATGTGATTTTTATACATGTCTTAATGTAAAACCATCCTTAAAGATCTCCATCCACACACTGAAGACCTTCCTCTGAATCTTTTACAATTTCTTGGCTATCAACCCAGGACTCAAGCTGTTGTCTTTCATTCTTGCTACGTGACCAGCCTGACTGCATTTCCAGTCATCCATCCTAGCAATGATGTCTTTTGCACCACTTTTCGCATCATTGAAATGCCATGTTGCAGCCTGCTTACACCCAGCAGGTATTTTTCCCTTTGAGTCACCTGCAGTTTGGATTCTTCCAAAGTTCTAGTATTTGATGGTTCACGGACATATAGTGTAACTGAAGGAATGCTGGGTATATTAAAAAAAGATGAGGTTCTGCAGCAACAAGCTGCTTGACATCACAAAAAATACTGAGCAATTTTCCACATACAATCTAAATTGATCTCTTTCTCTCATTCAATCCTGAGCCCAGGAGCTCAGAAATCTGACTTGGAAGCAACCTTAGAGATCATCTAATCCAACCTGAACAAAGAATCCCTTCTATAGTATTTCTAATTAACAAGCATTTATTGAGAAAATAACATGTACCAAGCACCATGCTAGGCTGCCATGGCCAAAAAAAAAAAGTCACCATCTAATGGCCAACCTTCTGGTGAGAAGCCTCTCTATTCTCTGTTAGATGAACCTTTAGATAGCAGTGTGTTGCTGGACCCATACACAAAGCCTTTCCAGTGTTGTAAAACATGCTAGAAGCACAAGTGGAGACTAGTACACCTTTTGAGATCTGGAGGACCCAACTCACTTTCACACCCGGTAAGGCATTGAAGTAGGGTTTTTGTTTGTTCAATTATTAAATGACTTACCCAGTGCTCCAGCTAGCCAGGGCCTGACTTCTGTGTTGTTGCTGCCACAGACAATGTTCTGCTGAAGACAGGATTCCAGAACAGAAAAGCTGGGATGACCTCCAATGGATTTAAAAAATATTTCTGTGACCTCTGAAGCTTTTTCTGAGTTCAAGGCAAGGGGGTAGCAAGTTGTGTTCATGGCATCCATGGAAGTGAGGGAAATCTATCCTTTTAGAGGAAACAACATCAGTTGGACCAGCTCCACAGAAAGCAGTTTAAGTAGGTGTTATTTAATTTCTATCTACTAGGCAGAGTTTCTAAAAAGCCCTGGAGAAATGAAAGGGACCTTTCCATTCCCACTCCCTAGGTTCCAGAATGATAAAAGACCTTATGTTTATGCCATAACAGCATTAATTGAAAGACTTGGGTGGGTTTAGCTTGAAGAAGAAAAGACTCAGGAGAATAGGATTGCTATTTTGGAGTATGTGAATGGCCAGAAGCAGAAACTAGGTGGTGCAGTGGGTAGAGCATTGGGCTTGCAATCAGGAAGACTACTCTTCCTGAGTTCAAATCCAGCCTTGGATACTTACTAGCTGTGTGGCTCTGGGCAAGGCACTTAGCCCTGCTTGCCTCAGTTTCTTCATCTGTCAAATGAACTGGAGGAGGAAGTGGCAAATCACTCCAGTATTTTTGCCAAGAAAATCCTAAATGGAGTTACAAGGAGTCAGATGTGACTAAACTGACCAAACAACAGTAATGAAATGGAAGAAAAGGACGATATAGGAGCTGCCCTTGAAGTAAGGAAAATCTAGGTTCAAGTCCTACCCCTAAAGCATATACGTTTAGCATATGTCACAACTTGTCAGTGCCCCAGGCATTTAAGACTTATGTTGTACAACAGTTGCCAATATATACTGGCGGAGGGGATTTCCTCACTGGGAGCTCTCCATATCAGTGAGATCACAAATCTAGACACAATTAAATTTCTTTCATTTGGCCTCAGAGGTCAGAACTAGGAGCAACTGGGGAGGGGGGAGGAGCTGAGAGAGTTACAAAGAGGTTAATTTAGAAATAAAGACAAACTCCCACAAATGCTACTCCTGGGTTAAGTTCATCACCTCTAATCTTATCACCAGGCTGCTAACTCAAGCCTTGATTGATACCACCTCCTTTATCCTCCTCTCCCCTCTGATTGGAGGACTATCACACTCCTCCCAATGCCTTCCTTTATAAAAGGCAGAAACTAGAATTTTCAGCTCACTCCACTGTACATCCACTGTTCTGCCTGGTTCTGACCCCATAGACCAGAATGCCCCTTTACCAGGTATCCATTGGTCCCACCCACCTTCTGCTTTCCCGCCTATTTTTGTGTGTTGTCTCTTCCCACACCCCATTGGACTGTAAGATCCATGAGGGCAGGGAGCATCTTTCTGTTTATTAATTGCATTCCCAGCACTTAGCACAATGCTGGACACATAGTAGGTGCTTCATAAATGTAGACTAGATTGGATTGAAAGTAGAGTTATCCAGAAGTAATGTGGGTAGGGAATGGGAAGTAGGTTTTCCCCCACTGAAGGCCTTCAAACAAAGGCTCAGTGAGTGATGAGTGACTTCTTATCAGAAATGTTGCATATAGGATTTTCTTTGGGGGTAAATCTTCAGTTCAGTAGTTGGTGAGATAGAATCCTTCCAACTTGGAGATTCTGGGACTGATTCCCCACCCCTTTCCACTCGACCTCTTTAACTGTGTCCAAAGTGAAGATTCTTCAGAGCTAGCTGGGCGAGCAGACAATGGCTCTCTGGGGCAGGTGGACTTTGCTCAACAGTTTTGGAAACCTCCATCCTCATGTAAAACCTAAGAGCTGCCAAAAGCTGTTACTGCCTCACCCACCTCTTTTCCTTGAGTTGATCTTGCCTTAACCAAAAACCAAGGAGAGTGTGCTGGTGTTTTCATTTTAGAATTTAAGCACATCCTTCACCTAAGACAGTCTTGAAAGTTGGAATATACTCAGGAATCCTGGCTAAGCCCATTGACGTAAGCACTTTTTTCAGGATAGGAAGGGATTGGTAACAATCCAAGACTTTTCAGTGCTTAAAATAAAGAAGTTAAATGGAGGAGGCCTATTCATGGGCACTTAATACAATGTGCTTTTTTGTTGGGGAATCCCTTGACTTTAGTTCATTAAGGCATCAAAGACTCCTCTGAAAAGATATTATAATACACATGTTACAGAGTCAATTAAGAACTGGCTTCAGAACCAGAAAGATCTGGGTTCAAGTCCCACTGCTAATATGTATTGGGAGTTCCAAAAGTCTTAGAGTTACTTTAAGCTATGAAAGTGTAATATATAATATACATGATGTCCCCAAAGTCTGTGCTGTTTTAAGCTGTTAAAATCTCAAGTGTGACATAGTGTGCCAAAGTCTTCAGGTAGTTTTAAGCTATGAAGGCTTAACCTATAATATACATGGTATCCCAAAAGTCTTAGTGCTATTTTAAGCTGTTAAAGCCTAACATATGTATATTATACATATACATATATATTATATATATAATATATATACACACACATATACACATATATATGGTGTCCTAAAAGTCTTAGTGCTATTTTAAGCTGTTAAAGCCTAACATATATATATATATATATATATATATATATATTATACACACACACACACACATATACATATATATATATATACACACACACATATATATGGTGTCCTAAAAGTCTTAGTACTATTTTAAGCTGTTAAAGCCTAATGTATATATATCTGTATATATATGTGTGTGTGTGTGTGTGTGTGTGTGTGTATACACACACACACACACACACACACATATACACACATATATACATATATATATGGTGTCCTAAAAGTCTTAGTGCTATTTTAAGCTGTTAAAGCCTAACATATACATGGTGACCCAGAAGTCTTAGGGCAGTTTAGCTCAAAACTACCCTAAGACTTTTGAGACACCCTATAGTGACTGTATGACCCTGGGCAAGTCTTTTAGCTTCTTAGTACCCTAAGCAACTCTCTAAGATTCTAAGTTTCAAAGAAGACTCTGACATGCATCGATAGAGAGAATTTTCTCATCGATTAAGTAGTTCCTTATGCCAATAAAATTACAAATCCAGCCCTTATATCTTTCACGTTATGTAAGCCCTCATGTATGTCGCCCCCAATTATGGTGTAAACTCCTTGAGGTGGGGGCTTGCTTTCATTCTTGTCTTTGTATCCCCAGCTTCTAAGTGCTCCACACATAGTAAGCACTTGTGGATTGACATACTTTTCACAATGGCTTTCTGAAGTAAATGCAGCCACTTTTCTTATCCCCATTTTAAAGATGAGGAAAATCAAGCTCAAAGAGAATGTGACCTTCCCAGAATCACACCACTGGCCTCATGACTTTGTGATCGGTGCCTTTTATACCACCCCACAATGCTTCAGTGACCAGCCTTCTGGTGATGAAGTTCTCTGAACTTACTCTAGTCATTAAATATTTATTAAACACCTACTATGTGCCAGGCACAGTGCTAAGCGCCGTGGGTACAAAGAGGCAAAAGATGGTTTTCTGCCTTTGACAAGCTCATAAATCTAACTCAGCTAGGCTTGTTCTCAAATACCAGGCTTTACTCGAGGCCATTCTAGCTTCACAGAACCTGGCAGAGATGCTACTCCACTGGCAACACAAGCAACAGCTCAACCTTAACTGAGTGCCTACTGGATGCAAGGCACTGTGCTAAGCCTTGGAGATGCATGAATACATAGCACCCGTTCTCAAGGGAGCTGCAATGCAATTGGGAAGATACCATGGGCACAATTGGCTGACAGAGGGTAGAGTGATATGAATGCTGAAAAAGAGGAGGTCCAAACAGTTGGAGGTGGGATTTGGGGAGGGATAGATTGCTTTCAGGGCAGCTAGGTGGCACAGTGGATAGAGTGCCAGGCCTGGAGTCAGGAAGACTCATCTTCCTGAGCTCAAATCTGGCTTCAGAAATTTACTAGCTGTGTGACCCTGGGCAAGTCACCTAACACTGTTTACCTCAGTTTCCTCATTTGTAAAAATGAGCTGGAGAAGGAATGACAAACCACTCCAGTATCTTTTGCCAACAAAACCCCAAATGAGGTCATGAAGAGTCAGATATGACTGAAAATGACTCAACAACAGTAAGATTGCTTTCATATGGTGACATCAGTGAATGCTCCATGATGACACCAGAAGTGAACCTTGATGGAAGACAGTGACTTCAGCAGGTAAAGCTGGGGAAGGAGTTCATTTCAGGCACAGTAGTTGGCATGAGCAAAGACAACAAGATGGGTCAAGGGAGGACGAAAAGAGGAGAGGAGGGTCCAGAGTAGTTCACTTTGGTCGGAACACAAAATAAAGAGGAATAGAAGAATAGTGAGAAAGGTAAGCTGGATTCAGATTTCAATAGAAGACAGTTTAGATTTTTACATCTGTTTCTGAATTCAGTCTGTTGTGATATGTTGTTTGGTTGATATGTTGTCAAAGCGATCTTTCTAAAGCACAGGTCTGATCATGTCTCACACACATACACACTTCCCCCCAATATACACACAATCACCTCCAGTGGTTCCCTATCACTTCCAGAATCAAATAAAAATTCTATGTTTGGTGTTTATTACCTGCACCCCAACTTTCCAGCATTCTTAGATCTTCTCCTCCCCACGTATTCTTTGATCCAGAGACACTTGGTCTCCTTCCTGTTCCTTGAACAAGACACTCTTCTCTCCTGATTTGACATTTTCACTGCCTGTCTTTTATACCTGGAGTGCTTTCCCTCTTCATCCCCACCTTCTGTACTTCCACCTTCTTTCCATGTCTTTCCTAATCCCACTTTATTCTATTGCCTTCCTTCTGTTGATTATCCTCAATTTATTCTGTCTTTATCTTGTTTGTACATAGCTATTTTGCCACCCCCATTAGTCTGTGAGCTCCTTGAAAGCAGGGACTGTCTTTTTCCCTTTCTTTGTGTCCTACGTGTTTAGAATAGTGCCTGGCACATAGTAGGTGTTTAATGCATACTTATTGTCTGACTTTCTGATTGAAGTATGTCAAGAAAATCCAGCCTAACACAGAAATGTAGTTGGAAAAGGGAGGAGTATTTTAATAGGCAAATAATATCTTATTATTGCAAAAATAATCTTAACTGTGATGAAAGAGTCTCAAGGTTTTAGGGGTCCTAGAATCTCACTTTGAGAACTGCTGATCTAGATCAACCCCTGCAATAACAACATAAATTTATTTAGCACCTACTATGCGCCAGGCATTGTGCATGGTGCTGGAGATGCAAAGAATAACACAATACGGTCCTGTCCATAAGGGAGTTTACATTTTATTGGAGGAAAAAGTGTGGAGTAGAGAATAATATGAATATAGCAAATTAAGCACAATATATATGTAATATAAATATATATGTAAAGAAGATATTTGGGAGTTTCCCCAAATAACCTAACATGTAGTTGTAAAGGAATTACCTAAACAATCCTCAAAGTGTGAAGTTCCTTAAATATGTCTAATGGAATTAAAGGGCATTGGCCACTAGACAAAGGTGGAATGTGTTACTGTAAGGAGAATCATGCCCTTTGCATCTGAGACAAAAAGCAGCCTAGCATCATTCTAAGTTGTTTGTCCTTCATTTCTGAAGGGGGCCAATGACAGAGGAAGGTGATGTCTTGATTTGCAGGTCAATTGGATTTAAGTGAGACAGGGCTGTGCGAGGTCACCAGCCTCACTCTCTCCTATACAACCATCTGGGTCCAGTGGCAAGACATAGATCACGATGACTGGAGGTAGCCCAGGATGAAGTGGGAGACCTTGGCCTTTTTAAACTAAAGTCTTTCTCAGATCTCTGTTTGTCTGAGGCAATGCCCATTCAGTGATTAAAACTAGGTAAGAAATGAGGCAAGAGACAGCCTTTTTTTTAACCTACTCAAAAAAAAATCAATCTGGGAGGGGAAGACCTTCAGGATTTCTGGGCAGAACAGAAACAATTGCTATTTACACTCACTCTGAGCCATCAAAACCCAAACAATTCTAAGTTAGTCAGCTCTGAAGAAAGATTTTGCTTTTCCCTGTTCTTCTTGGGCCTCCTGGAGAGTACAGCAATGGGGAAGGAGGGAATTTTTCTCTCTTCCCTCTCCCACCCATTGGCAATGGATGTCTCGAAGCAGAAGCACATGATAGCTATTTAGTGGAGCAAGGAGCCAGCTGTAGCATCCAGTTGAGTCAGAGAGACAATCCAAGAGTCTGGAGCCTGGGATCTTGCTCAGGAGATGGCAGGCCAAGAGCCTGCTTGGCACCAGAGCCAAGACTCCTGCTGGTCCTAGGGTATAGATTCCATTTCTTTTTTTTTTCCCAGAAAAAAAAATAGTTAGCAGTACCTAAGCCAGGATTTCAGCTGAGCTCAAAGCTAGAGATGGGAGAGACCATGGCCGTGTATTAGACTCCATGAGTCCAATAGAGCAATGTACCCAGCAAAGATGTCTCACCAGCAAGGAGCAGTGCGAAGATGGCATCAGATGATGCTGGAGATATAAATGACCTCAGCTACAAAAATAAGTCAAAGTTTTTTCCCCTTCTAAGAAACTCTTTCAAATTTCATCAGAGATAGGCCTCTCCTCCCGTGTGGGATGAGTGTGTCTCTGGTATTTAATATTCTAACACTCATTTATTGAGTAACCGGGATTATTAAGACCCTATATGAAGTGCTGGAGAAATACAGACAAAAATGAAACTGTCTCTGCCCTCAAGGGCTGTTTTTAGTTCAGTCTTCTTTCAGTTCCTAAATTCATTATACACTCTTTGTTATTATTGTTTTCAGTCGGATCTGACTCTTCATGACCCCATTTGAGGTTTTCTTGGCAAAGATATTAGAGTGGTTTGCCATTTCCTTCTCCAGCTCATTTTACAGATGAGGAAACTGAGGCAAACAGGATCAAATGACTTGCCCAGGATCACCTAGCTAGTAAGTGTCTGAGGCCAGATGTGAACTCAGGAAGAGGAGTCATCTTGACTCCAGGCCCAGCACTCTATCCACTTCACCACCTAGCTGCCGACACATTTTGCTGTTAGATGGCCTACAATCTTTCTAAGGAAATGTAAGGAAACGTCTTGCATTTTGCTGGTTGAGCATTTGGTTTGAACATGATGCTACTGAGGTTAAGCTGGGAAGATCTCATCTTCTTTTATGGAGTTTGTTAGTTTCACTGTTTCCTAACCAGATATTAAACCTTAAACCTCAAATAGACATTTGACAAACAGAAGTCCTGGGTTATCATGAGAAGTGTGAAAGTGGAGAGAGGGTCAGCACCAACCCATTACCATTGCAAACATTAAAAAGTCATATTACTTTCATAGATGAATGCAAAGGAGTATCCCAGCTGTCCCAGCATGTATCCAAAGAGGGAAAAATCAGGAAGCCAGATTAGAATTACCAAAAAAAACCCCTCACAATCTCTGAAAAGAAATTGAAAGGTAGAAAGGCATATGGGGTAAGGTGTTGAGCTTTGAGCCAGAAAAATTAGGCTTCAAATCCTGCACTTGTCACCTATGTGAATTTGGGTAATTAATTCAACCTCTCTCAGTCTCTGTTTCCTCTTTTGTAAAATGATGATGGTAGCACCTACCTCAAGGGATTTTAAGTTTCAAATGAAATAATGTATGTAAAATATCTTGCAAAACCTAAAGTACACTTTGCAAATCTAAGCCGAAATTTTAAAAATAAAATACTACACGGCTGCCAAATTTACAAGTCAGACATGAAGCCTAGACATGTAGTAGACATATGAGCTAGCTGTAACATTTACTTTATTGCTCAACTGGGGAGTTTGTGATCATTCTAATTAAATCCCTTCTTGTCCCCTGGCCTGCAAAGCTTCCAGTCACATATTGATTTTTTTTCAGCCAAAGGAAAACAAAGTTTATTAAAGATTTGCCATAATGGGTAGTCTTAAGAAATCTCACCACTTGTGACGCTCGTTTTCACAAGCCGGCTGGATTCAATCTGCTGAGTTAGATTGAATCTGAGCACCTTCATGGAGGCAAGATGGAGCTTATATACAGAAAGATTATGGGAGGGATCTAGGGTGGTCGAGTAGTCTGGGGTGATGGGAGGAGGGGTTTAGAGTGGACTGGGGTGATCCAGTCACACATTGATAAAGAGCCTGCCTCTCACTTTACCCAGTCAGACACTCATTGCTCATGCCCAGGTGCTGAGTGACTGGCATATATTATTAAAAAACCACTGAAACTTCCCAAGAGGAGGGAGTAAGCCTCTTTTTCTGAGTCCTGGATAAACAGAAATGACTGCCATGGTAGTTAATCCACACAGCTTGTCCATGGAATGAGTAGGTTTTCCTTTCCTGAGCGAATAAAGAGGAGGTGATATGACATCCTCCGAGATGCAAAGCTGGGCTTAGGACTCAAGACTGCTGGGTTTGCACTCCCTAATTTAGGCCACTCCCCTTGCCAGGTACAGCTTTATTTATAAACTAAATAAATGACCATGGATGTGGTGAAATTTGAGAAGTATAAGAAGTAACCTCAGCCCTAAAAGACCTTTGTGTTGCTGAAAGTTATCAATAAAATTGATGATCCAGTCCATCCTCTAACCCAGAGCTATCGTATTCAAATGCTTGTTGTTCTTTAGTCTGACTCCTTGTGGACCATACTATCCATGAGATTGTCTTGGCAAAGGAATTAGAGTGGTTTGCTATTTCCTTCTATAGTGCAAAGAGAGGTCAAGAGACTTGCCCAGGGTCATATAGTAGTAAGTGACTGAGGATAGATATGAACTCAGGTCTTCCTGACTCCAGGCCTAGTACTCTATGCCACCTAGCTGCCTCCTATTCTGGTGCAGCCAGAACCAAATTAAAATGTAATTGGGAAATATTAACAAAATGAATAAAAATACAACATCAATGATGTTAATTTGTGATTTTCTAAGTTAACATGTGAAGACAGCTAGGCGACACAGTAATAGAGTGCCCAGGCCTAGAGTCAGGGAGACTCATCTTTCTGAGTTCAAATCTGGCCTCAGACACTTACTAGCTCTGTGACCCTGGCCAAGTCACTTAACTCTGTTTGCCTCAGTTTCCTCATCTGTAAAATGAGTTGCAGAAAAGTGGCAGACTACTCCAGTATTTTGCTAAGAAAATCCCAAATGGGGTCATGAAGAGTTGGGCATGACTGAAACAACTGAAAAACAACCATAAGTCAATATGCAACCTGCAGGAATCTATTTCTATTTGAGTTTAGACTGACTAGTACTTTCAAGATTGATGAGGAAGTTAGGAAGAAGGAAAGAAAGCAAGTTTAGTTTTGGATAAAAGACAAAATCCTGTCTGATATTTGAGGCACTTTCTAGCCTTACCTCAGTCTACTTTTTCAGATTGCTTTAACTTACATTATTTCCTATGGCCTTCTTGTTTTTCTAATACAACACTTCACGTCTCAGTGACTTTGCTTGCCTCTCCTATGTGTTTACAATATATTCCTCTGCTCTCCTTGGCTTCTCAGAATTCCTAGTTTCCTTCAAAGCTTGGCTCATTGCCAACATATACTTGAGGGTTCTTAATTTCCCCAAGCAACTAGTACCTTCCCCACAAGGATTGGGATAGAAACAAGGCTTATGATTTCATTGGTATGGGGAACTTCACATTCAGTGAATCATCTCTACCAATGCATATCTGTACCTTTTCTGTCACTTATAGTCTTAAGAGAATTGTCTAGACAGCCAAGAAATTGAGTGACTTGCCCATGGTCATACAGCCAATCTGTGTCAGAGACTGGATCTGAAACCAGGTCTTACTGGTTCTGAGGCCAACTTTCTATCCACTTCACCATATTGTCTCTTTTTTCTCTCTCCTACACAATTATCTTGTATTTATTTTATAAAGGTATTTTTGTGGCACCCTTTCTGGGGCTAAATCTTTAACTCCCACTTGCATTGGCAGGCTAGGTCCCCAGAAGGCACCTGCTACTTCTCCCCTCCAGTGATAACTCTGAGGGGCTGCCATTTCTAGTATTGTCACACATGAGCCACCACCAGTTTGCTTTCTGTTAATTATCTTCCAGTAGCCTAAATAGCCTTTATAAAAGGACATTTACTAAGGTGGTATAGTAAGATCAGTTGGTTCAAACATTTCCTTCTCAAAACCCAGGAATACAATCCCCACAAATATACATACAGTCCAAAGGAAGAGTGGTCTTGAACTTAGTAAGATGTAGTGAGATACACATCTAGAAACACATGTGGATAAAGGTAAACACGGAACTCCTGGTTCTTGCAAGTCTTTTCTAGAGTCCATAACTGGTGATTTTTTTTTCTGGTTCAAAAGGTCATATGCCTTGATGCTTCTTCCATTCTTGGGTGACTATCTCTCTGCATCTGTTTATGTCTGTGTCTATCTGTGTTTGTCCTTAGTGGGTATCTCTATGCTCCATGCCTGTATCCAGTCTTTCCAACAACATAGTCAGTGATTAGTCCAGGAAAGGAATTTGTTACTCCCTCTCGGCTTGCTCCCTCTCTCCTTACTGCCCAGTCTTACAGGCAAAAGGATCTATCAGATAGACTTTGGGTGCGGCATTTTGACTGAGTCCAAGTTTTACCAGACAAATCCCTTTATTAAGGGGATTTGTTCTATAAAGTTTGGATTCAGTCAAAGGGCTGAACTTGAGGACCTTAAGGCCACCGGTTCCCCACTCCTGGTCTGTCTCCTCAAGGCACTCCTGAGCCTGGAAGATGCAAAAGATTGATTGTTTGCTAGACTGTGTGCTTCCAGTCTCACTTGCTATGTTATATGTAGTATGAGAGCTGTGTCTGATTGTTTCAGCGAATCATAAAATATTTTCTGTATGACATCATCTTTGCTGTTGAGCTATGCTCCACTCTTTGTGACTTGTTGGAGGTTTTCTTGGCAAAGATACTGGAGTGGTTTGCCATTTCCTTCCCTGGTTCATTTTACAGATGAGGAAACTGAGGCAAACAGGGAGAAGTTACTTGCCCAGGGTCACACAGCTAATAAGTGTCAGAGGTCAGATTTGAATTCAGGAAGATGAGTCTTCCTGAATCCAGGCCCTGTGCTCTCTCCGCTGCACCACCTAGCTCCTGGGACATCATCTGCCATAACCCAAAGACCCAAGTATTTCATTCCTCTTGAATTGATGAAGGATTTATTTTCATTTAGTTTGTAGATTTGCTTGACTGACTGTTTCAAGGAGAGCTCTAGGGTTTCGGCGTTTACCTTGTCATGGGGATACAAACCTTGACCCTTAAACACACACACATACACACACACACACACACACACACACACACTGTCTCCCTTGATAAAAAATAGCTCCTGGAGGTCAAGGACTGTTTCATTTTTGTATCTCCTCACCCCTGCCTCTTAGTTTTTGTTTTTTTTTTTTTTTTAAATAAGAGGCAGGGGTGAAGAGAAAGAGAATTCCGGGTATAGGGGACAGATTGTGTAAAGGAATAAAGATGGGAGATAGAATGTTGTCTCCGAGGAAAAGTGAGTGTGCTAGTTTCGCTGGAATGAAGAACTCAGGGAAGAGAGTAATGTACAATAAGCCTAAAAGGTGTGTTCAAGTCAGACTGTGAAAGACTTTAAATGAGGAGTCTGTATTTTCTCCTAGAAGCAATAGGGGTCACTTGGACAGGGGAGGGACATGGTCAGAACTGTGCTTAAGGAATATCACTGGCAGCTATCTGGAGGATGAATTGGAGAAGGGCAAAGACCTGTAACAAGGGAGACTAGTCAATGACACGGGTGGCTGAGCAATGACAAGGACCTGAAACAGAATGGTGGCGGTATAAGTGAGAAAAGGGGATAGATGTGAGTCAAGATATTGTGGAGGTAGCATTTGGGCAGGTAGATATCATTCGTACGTGGAGTACCTGAGGTGGAGTCGGAAAGATCTGAGTTCAAATCCTGCTTCAGACACTAAATGTATGTTCCTAGGTAAGTCATTTGACTTTTGTTTAGATGACTCTGGAAGAGAGAGTGAGGCTGATGACTTTGCTCAACTCTGCCTCCCTTAAACCCTGGCTTAGTCAGGACATCACCCCATGATGTCACTGGTCCTCTTCAAAAACAAAGAAGGAGAAACAGCTCTCCTTTTAATTCTAGCGTTATAAGGTGGGCGTGATGTATCACGAACTTGGGCTCATTAAAAAGCCCCTTGTCACCTCATTACAACTAGGTCCTGGGGTTTGCCTGCTCTTCCCTGAGAGTCCTTGCAATGGTTAAATCTGCACGAGTCTCAACTGCCCGAAGTTCCTCCCCAGCCCCATTCGGTGCCTCTTTGGGGATACTCTCAGCCGAGCATCTGGGGAGGAACCGAATGTGGAGGAGTTTCACAGCGGGTCCCCAACGTTGCAGGGAACATGATGTTTGTGCGAGAGAGGATTCTGCAACCTCAGAGTGGTCGGTCAGCCGAGCTGCAGGCTTAACCACATTCACTTCCTTCAAGAGCCGCTGGCACTCACATCACTCTTCTCGCCACTGGGCTGAGCATCAGGAATGTGGCTGGAAGCCGGGCCCTTTCCAGGCAGCCAGGCCAAGGCTGAAAGCATCAGAATCTGCTCTCCCTTTCTTTAGAGTTCAGCAGCACAAATGAAGAGATTCCACAGGAAGCAGTTTGGGTCTCCAACCTCATTTCCCAGCCAAATTTTCCAGCACTGCCCCTCCTGTACTCCGATCCTGGCTGGACTCAACTGTCCATGTACATGTCAGTTTCCTACACCTGGAACTCCTCTTTGGATTCCTTCCACTACCCCTTTCCCCTCATCTCTGCCTGTTGAAATCCTAACCATTCTTTTTCAAATTGTCTAGCTCTTCTCAAGGCTCAGTTCACATGGCACCTCCACCTGAATGAAGCCTTTCCCTATCATCCCAATTAGTCTTCTCCACCAAAATTGTTGTTCAGTTCTGTCCATCTCTTCATGACCCCGTTTGGGGTTTTCTTAGCAAAGATGCTGGAGCAGTTTGCCATTTCCTTCTCCAGCTCATTTTACAAATGAGGAAATTGAGGCAAACAGGGTGAAGTGACTTGCCCAGGGTCACACAACTAGTAAGTGTCTGAGGCCAAATTCGAACTCAGGAAAAGGAGTCTTTCTGACTCAAGGCCCAGCACTCTATGCAATGCGCTACCTAGTTGCCTCACTAAAATTGCTCTTCTTCATTTATCTAGTTTATTAAGGTCCTTGAGGTTAAGGACTGATTTATTTTTATATTCCTTTCCCCAATATTAGGTAACTTGCCATCTAGACAGATGGCCTTATAGCCAGGAAGATCCTACTTCTTACATACAGTGGCTATGTGACCCTGGGCAAGCCACTTAACCCCTTATGCCTTAACTTCTCTAGTAATGCTTTATTCATCTTTATATCCTTCATAGCACCTAGTACAGTATTTTACTTATGACAGCTTATCACATGTTCGTCCAATGAATGTATTGGATCCCTTTATGACTGTAATTTGGGTAGAATAAATAAATTAATTTAATTAAAGCAACCATTTTAGTGCTTATGAGACAGTGGGTAGGATATTTACCTCTGACCTCTTAAACGACCCAGATATTTTTCCTTATTCAAATTCTTCCTTATTGTTCCCTTCTTTCCCAAGCTTGATCCCAAAGAAGAGATGAGAAAAATGTACCCTCTTCCCTTCTTTGCCGAGCTTAGAACCTAGGCCCGTGGATCACTGTATATAATGTCAGACATGGTAGATGTATTGGTTAGCTTTGCTGACCTGCTTTTCCATCTTTTTTCTTCTTTATTCTTTGTTACAAGGAATGGAACTGGGGAGAGGAGACAGGACTTATTTGGAGCTGAAGGTGATATAAAAACAAATTATCAAGAAAGGTTTTACATTTTTAAAATTAAAGTTTAGAAAAGGGTTTCCCTCTGCTTTTTAAAACAGAGCCTTCTATAATGCTAGCTTTTGGCTGAGTTCTATGCTCATAATAATAATAAAATATTTATGTGGCCTTTTCTTGTTTTATCACTTTGAGGTCTCCCAACAATCCTTTGAGATGTCAGGTTGTTTTATTCCCATTTTCTGGCTTAGGAAAGTAAGGCTCAGAGAAGTTGTAACTTGCCTGAAGTCACAGATCTGGGACAAAAAACTCGGATCTTCTGATTCCTAGTCCAATACTTCTTCTACTGAACCAAAATATTTTGTTTGCGTTATTGTTGTTCTTGATATTACTGGAGGCAATGTGCCCCGGTGAAAAGAGTGTTGAATTTGGAATCAAGAACTGTATTCTGTCACCTTTTGCTGTAGGAACTTGGACACATCATTTGGAATTTCTGGGCCTTAGTTTCTTCATATGTGAAATAGGGGTGAGTATTGGTCTAGATAAGCCCCGAGGCCCCTTCTAGCTCTGAATCCATGATCTTGTGATGTCAACAAAATTCTAACAGAAGAGGAAAAATCCATCCTCCTGTATAGATTTGGAATTTTTATGAGTTTTAGATTTGGGGAATCATCTTAACATAGGTCATGGAAGAAAAATGCCTAGGTTCTATCTATGTAATACTGTTTCAAGAGACAAGATTTATCCTACGTCTGCATAATAGAGACAATCCCCAACTCTCAGATGTATTGTGTTTAAAAACTTCATTTGTCAATTAGATACTGGAAGCTTCAGTGGTATTTTCTTATAGAAACAATGTTATAAGAGACAAACAGGTCTTTGGGAGAGGGGAAGTATGGCTCAATGTTAGAAGCCAGCCTCGGAGTCAGGCAGATCATGGTCCAAGTGCTTCTGACATATACTGATTGTGTAACCATAGACAAATCAACTAACCTTACACACTCAGCCCCAGTAAACTGTCTAAAACTCTAAGTTTTGATAAGGAGTGTTTGGGGAATAGGGTGTGGGAGGGGAGATTTCTAGGAAATCCCACAAAAGCCTATGCATCTGAACTGTGGTACTGAGAATAGTAGCTTGGTGTCAGGGTTCTGGGATTAGGGAGATATATAGCACAAGAGACAGCAGGAAAAACAGAGAGACAAAAAAGGGAGGTGGGGGGGAGAATAAAAAATAAGCAAGATTTTCTTTAGCAGCCTTCTATCTCCCTTTATGAACCTTTTGTTACCTCATCAGGCCCTCAGCTATCCAATACCCTCGTATCTCCAGTGGAGTATCCTACCAAGCCCAATATTCTAAAATTACCTAACCTCTCCTTTACCTCAAGACTCTCATTACCTGGTTATAGATAATCTCAGGTTATTAGAAGAAAAGAAATTTAAATTGAACTAATTCAATCAGGCAGAGCCTTGGGGCTGGAGTCAGGAAGACCTAAGTTGAAATCTTGCTAGCTGTGTACCTGTGGGCAAATCACTTCACATCTTTCTGTCTCAGTTTCCACAACTGTAAAAGGAGAGTAGTAATAACATCTATCTCCCAGAATTGTGGTGAGGATCAAATGAGGTGTTAAGTGCTTAGTGGAATGCCTTGCTCAGTAGCAGGCACTTAAAAATGCTTATTCCTGTCCCCTCCCAATTCATACTTATGTGCAGATGACTCAATAGCCTCTTATTTCCCCAGATGTATTTGGATTATTTAAAAATAGAATTTATTTTCAGTTTCCCATTGTTATGATTACAGACAGTGACATGAAGTGAAAGGAAAAAAAAACTCAGACAACGTAAGGGAAGATATTTTAGTGCAAAGAGATTACCCTGTAGGTAGGCTAGTCTTACATGGGAGTGTGCCCTAGGGGTGAACTTCTCTAAGTTTTTCCTCCTTTCCACAAGATTCCTCCCTCCCTCTCTCCCCTAACCCACAGATTCTCTAACAGTTCCAAGACCGTATGCAGCTGCTCTCTATGGCGTCTGGCAGTAGGAGTTGCAAGGCAGGAGCAACCATATGTCTGGGTTGTTTCTGAGTCATCGACTATCTAGTGAACTGTGTAATAATCGAGCTCTATGATCCAGGCATACCCTGCCTAACACTGTTAATTGTTTCTGCTATTAGGGGAAATAACATTACACAGGGCAGTTAGCTCCCTAGGAGCCATCTTAGAAATGGGAAATCAGCTATATGATATTATAATGGGCTTCTGGAACGTGTTGTAGGGTTTCAATACAATTTAACAAATGTTTGCTAAGTTCCTAAGCACAATACAATTTAACAAATGTTTGCTAAGTTCCTCCTTGGGGTAGGGGGAGGTAGCAAAGATAAATATAATACAGATTGTACTCCCAAGTAGCTTACGATCTAGTACAAGGAACATGACATGTACATAAGTCAGGGGACAAAGTCCTTTTCAGACTGTTGAGACCTTGAGTGGCCTATTCACAAATAGAAAATGATGAGATACTCTGAGCATTTACTTATATATGCAAAGGGTAGGAAGAAGCTGATGACTGGAAGAGACAATAGGCTGACCTGTTGTCTTTTTTTCCCTTGTCTGTTCAAGTGGACAGGGCATAGGAAGAGACAGAGTTTAAAAGCAAAGGAGAAAAATGCAGTCTCTTTGGACAGTGGAGTGCAGCTATAGAGGGAAGTCATTGAGAAGAATGGAGAGTCTGGTACCAGACACTGGGTCCTGAATGGATTAGGAGATGGCAGGACTCAGAGTGTGCTCTTTGGTTTTTTTCAAAAGTTAGTAGAGGGACCCTGGGCCAGCCTATCAGCTGAGCCTGACGTTGGAGGTCGTGGTGATTGCAGCCAAGCAACAAAGTTGGAACTGTATCTGATAGCTCCCAGTGGGGCAGCATCTGGTATTTCAAGACCAACTATGGCAGAAATAATGTAAGGGTATCAGTGGCTTTGCCACATTGGAGATAGGAGTTGCCCCTCCTCCAATGTACTTTGGCCACATGTGTTCCCTACCTATTTGTCTCTTACTTTGAAGTATCTTAACCTTATGCTGTGTGTATCTATTCTTCCCACTGTCACTGTGCTCGTAGGAGAGGGAGCCCTAGATTTATGGGAGAGAAGCTTTCAATAAATGCTTTTGCTTTGAGCTGATTGTGTTCTGTAGAGACAAAGTAAACACACCGTTCCCGGCTTCTGAGCTATAGTTTTAGGATTACAGACCCACACAATGCTGTGAACCAGGATAGTCATCCCCTGGGAACTCAACATGCTAAGTGAGACTTGGTGAGGAGTGGATAGGGCAAAGGAGCAGCATTATCCATAAATAACAAGGGAAAGAAAGTCAATGAAAAGGGTTGGGCAAAGTATAATGGGAAATGAAAAGGAAGAGGTGATACCTTCACCTAATCTGTGGACTAGGAGATTGGGGGGAACAGAAGGGAGAGAGGAGAGAGGAAAGACAGGAAAGGAGAGGGAGAGATTGAAGGGGGAGAAGAGAGAATAAGTGAAAGAAGAGCCCAGGCTTAATGAAAAAAGTGGTACATGAGCTGGGTCTTGAAGAAAGAGAAAGACTTCATGGCGTGGGAACTCCATTCCATATCTACATCCATATATCTATAACAATCTATATATCTATCTCTATCTCTCTATCTATCTCTGTCCCTATCCCATCTCTGTCTCTACCAATCATCTCTGTCTCTGTCTCTATTTTCTCTATCTCCATTATCTCTTTCTCTATACCCATTTCCATCTATGTCCCTATCCCTATCCATCTGTTATCTATATATACAGATATAGATGTATGTACATATATGTATGCATGTGCATATGGATATGTAGGTACATATGTACATATGTATGTACAGATGTATGCATATGTATATCTGTGTATGAGTATGTATTTATGAGCTCCCGCATAGATGTCTATATGTGTGTGTGTGTGTGTACATGTATCTATCTATATCTGTAGCTATCTATCTAGCTCAGGTAATTTGGAGCAAAGGCACAGAGACTGGAGAGCATGTGATAAGGATGGGGAATAGGGAGTACTTCAATCTGTCTGCAACACAGTAGATTCAACTGAGTAGTATAAGATAAGGTAGCTTGGATCCTCATTGAGAGAATAGAGAGGCTTGGATGCTAGGTAAAGAGTTTATTTGTAAAACAGTGTTATTTGGGACCATATCATCTGGGGAGAAACCATTTATAGGTAAATGTAGAAGCAAGCAAAACACCATTAGAAGCTGGAAACTTTCCTCCACTCAGTCCTCAGCATCCACTTGATTTCTGACATAGATACATCAATGAGTAAATCAGGAAAATAACCTGAGGCTTGGATTTGCCAACCATGGTGCTTTAAGCCTATATAAAGTCAGTGTTTATTGATGATTAAAAGAATCACGTTCTTTGAAATCCCTTGTAAGCACGAAAAAGATGGAGAAAATCTCCTTTTTCTGGCTCCTCAATGCAAGTTGGTGCTCCAACTCATTGATGTGGCAGAGGAATGGATGGGAGGAAGTGGGAAGTGGAGAAAGCAATCACTTTGGGAGTTGAAGGACTTCAAGTGTATGAGTATGGAATCAGTGGAGGCAGAGCTTGGCATGAAAGGAGAGGGGACTGACCTGCAGTGCTTTCTGCATAGAGAACACATGGAACCTGACCTCAGGTTAGCCCCAGCCAATCTGTGGTCATTTTGTAGAGTCTGTTGCTATTTGTAACTGTTTCTTTGTCATTGAACATCCTCACTCTGCTTTTTAATGTTCTCTTTACTTTAACTTAAGTTGGGGCTTAGGTGAGAAATCCTTTAGCGTTCAGAGATGACTAATTCATCCCAAGGTCAAAGACCACCTCATACAGAAGGCTTTTCCTCATTTCCTGATGGACTGTAAGAGCTATGACCCCTCCCCAATTACTTGGTATTTATTTTATATACTATATTTTTATTGATTTATCTATTTATATTTTATTTCTTAAGGGCGGAGAGTTTCATTTTTTCTTCTGTGAGAGGAGTGGAGTCCTGTGTTTGGGCACATAGTAAGCACTTAATGTAATAGAATAATAGCTTTCAAGGTAGAAGAAAACTTAGAGGCCATTTTGTTCATGGTTGTGCTGGCGGAAAATGTATATACACCCTTTTAAATCTAATCTGCATAATTAACACCTTCTTAAATCTAGACAATAAAAAACCCCAATAGGTCAAGCCCTGATTTGTAGTGACTGCTGATTTCTGAGGTATAAAAGAAAATTCAACAACCTTTGAGCTGGGCACAGCCCAATTTAGTCCAACACCTCCATTACACAGATGAGGAAACTGAGGCCCAGAGTGGTTAAGTGACTTGCCCAAGGTCACAGAGTTTGTAAATAGCAGAGTCAGCATTTGAACCCAAGCCCTCTGACTCCAAATCCAGCTTAATAAATTTATTGTTCAATTTAATTCCACAAAGATTTGTTAAGCATCTACTATGTGCCAGGAGCATTACTAGTTGCTGGGGGTGAAAAGGTAAAAACCAGAATGATACCTGCCCTTATGGAGTTTACATTCCACTGGAAAAATGGCCCTACCAGCCTGTAGTCAGGGCCACCTCAAGTGATCAGCCTTGATCTCTCGCCCTTATATAGACCTCTGTCACCATCTAGATGCCCTTATCCCAAGAATCTACTATCTCCAAACTTCCCTTCCACATACCTAAGCCAAAGTGAATTTTGATCTATTTACAAGGGAGGAATAAAATTATAATATTTGCATTTAAACTTGCCTTTGGGAACACACAAATACTCTTGAGTATCTGATATAAACATATATAATACATACATATATATGCATGTACATACACACACACACACACACACACACATATATATATACATACACATATACACAAATTAGATATCTGACACTGTTTCCCAGAGTAAGCTTATCTGTGTCTAATTAAATACTTCTTAATACTCTGATACTTGAATGGATCCATGCTGCCTTTGGTGCAAATATTCCCCCCATTAGTAAAGAATGAGACTCAGTCATGCTTTCTCATGCTTACTAGATCTATCCAATTTTCAGACCTAAGGACACACAGCTAACTTGATCTGTGTCATCAATCTGGATTTAGATCTTCAGATTCTGGGTCCTTTCTTCCTGGTCCTCACCACTTGGATGTTAACTCTTTCCAACACCCAGAGTGCTGAGATGGATTAAGCCCTCCTTTTTAGCATCCTAGATGAAAAAAAAAGATTTTCAGCCCATTGTTATAACCCATGTCATAACCTCATTGGGAATGTCATTGATAACTAACTGGCTGCTGGGTCTAGATACTCTCTTTAATGCAAAGCGGGGAAGGGGAACCAACCCTACAGAATCCCAATTTCCCGATATTTATTTTCCACAGCTAACCTGAGTTCAAATAAAAATATAAAAAAGGATTAATATAGCCCATCACCAGTGAGCTAGCCAACATTCACACAGATACCCTTTATAGCTTGTACTGAAAAACATTTCTAATCTATATCTACCCTTGCTTTGTTTGATGTTCCAGGTGAACTTTGTTTCAAGAAAATGATGTTCAAAGTCTGAACTTTACGGGAAACAGTGTGGTGCAGTGTAAAAGCTCCAGACTTGGAGACACAAGACCTGAATTAAAATCCTAACTCTGCCACATACATGCTGTACGACTTACTCAAATCTCTTAAATTTTCTGGGCCTCAGTTTCCTCATCTGTAAGATGAGAGGGTTGGACTAAATAACCTCCAACATCCCACCCAGCTTTAGGTCTATGATTCTATGACCTTAAAAACATAAATTTGGAGGTGGCTGGGTTTTTTTTTCCCATGTTATTTGCCTCCTCAAAATCTCAAGTGATATCCCATTGCCTATATCATAAATTCCAAACTCCAGTAAGAAAACTTTGGTCTAAATCTTGGCTTTGCCACTTACTACATGTGTGACCTTGGACAAATCAATTAGGTTCTCTAGGATTCGGTTTCCTCATCTGTAAAATTAGGAAGCTGGACTAAACAATATCTAGGGTTCTTTTTGGCTCTAAGTCTATTATGATTGAGCCCTTCCCCTTACCAAGGCTTTTCTCTCAATATTCTTCTAAAATAGTCTCTTCTTGTTCCATTAAACTTACCTTCTGCTTTCTTCCTTCCATGCCTTTGTTCATACTGTTCCCTGCTGTTTGAAAGATTCTTCTTATTTCTTTCCACCTACTAATTCTCTGCCCATTTTTCAAGGCCTAGCTTAAGGGGGTAGAACATTCCAGAATAATAGACAGACCATGCAATGGTATACAGATGAGGGACCATAGGATTATTAGGTCATAGATTTAGAGCTAGAAGGGACCTTAGAAATCACCAAGTCCTACCCTTTTATTTTATTTTATTTTCAATTCATGGAACAAAACAAGCATTTCTACAATACAATCCAGTAAAAAAGATGATTGCATATGAAACTGCAAATCTACCATTTGCTATTTGCTATTCCCTCCAAACATACAACAAAGCTATATGTAAATTTTTTCCTTTTTTCTTCCCTCTACCCCTCCTCCACCCCCACTCTAGAGAGGGCTATCATTAGACACACACACACACATACACACATACATATATGTATGTATTTATAAAATTATCCTATACATATTTCTATTTATCAGGTTTTAATTCTGGATGAACATAGCATCTTTCTTCATATATCCTTTGTAGTAATTTGGGTATTTATGATAGTCGAAATGACTTAGTCACTCCAAGTTTTAAAGATGAGGCATATGAAAACACTGAGAGATTATACAGCTAGCATGTGACTAAGATAGGATTTGAACCCAAGTCTTACTGACTCCAAATTCAATGTTCTGTCCACTCTTCCACTGTGTCTGAGAAAGAGCATGGAGGCCAGTATGACTGGAGATTATAGTGTAAGCCTGGAAAGGAAGGAAGAGCCAGAGTGGGAAGACAAAAGAAGTCTTTCTATTTGATGCTTGAGGTGACAGGGTGAGGCTGGAGTTTATTGAGTAGGGAATACGACATGGCTGGATTTGGCTCAACAATTAGCTTCCTGACAGCAGGAACAGAGCATTACTCATCTTTATATCCTCCATAGTGCCCTAGTTCAGGGCCTGGCACACAGCAGATTTTCAATAAATAATTTTAATTGATTGACAATTCTTTCTTTTTTTGTTTTTGTTTTAATGTAAATACTATTTTATTTTTTCCAATGACATATAAAAGACAATTTTCAGCATTCATTTTTTAAATAAGATTTTGAGTTTCAAATTTTTCTCCCTTCCTTCCCTCCCCCTAATAGTACAATCGTGTAAAACATGTTTCCACATTAGTCATGGACAACTCTATAAACTCTTTCTATAACCCCCTCTATAACATTTCAATTATGATTCAATTTTGACATAACTCTTGAGGGGCACCCCTCTTTCTCATGCCAAGTTAAGCAAGGCGTGTATTTATAACATATTTCATCCACACCCACGCACCTTCTGCCTGAGTCCCCACACACCTTCTGCTTGAGTCCCCACTTCATTCAAATACACTTCTTTTTATCCATATGGGCAGCATTTTTGTGGGTCTCTTTGGACTAGCCACAGATACTCATTTCAGAACCTCCTCAAGCAAAAGACCTATGTGAGCCCCCACTAGCATACGCAATGCATACTTCTCTGGGGATAAAAAACCAGAAGCAAGCTCAGCTATTCAAATTCAGGTAGGCCGTGCTAGGCTGGATCTGACTGCATCATTACTTGCTTCTCTACCTGTGGCATATGACTGTGTGTGAGCACTGAAATATCGGGCACCATGAACTTTGACCAATACAGACATCTGTGAATGCCCCGATATACCACAGCCCACAGGGAGTGGGGAGATAGAACAAAGTCACAGATTTTTTAGAGTTATTTGAGCCCTCAGCACCTTTCTAGTTCAATTCATACCCAGATGGAATCCCAATCCTGTCCCCCTACCCATCAAACAACCAATAAGGGGTTATCCAGTCTATCTTTGAAGATCTCCTTTAAGGAGGTACGCCCTCCCCAGGCCATTTGTTCTACTTTTGGATACATCTAAATGTTAGAATGGGCAGCTAGGTGGTGCAGTGGATAGGGCACCAGGTCTGGAGTTAGTCAGACTCCTCTTTCTGAGTTCAAATCTGACCTCAGACATTTACTAACTGTATGACCCTGGGTAAGTCACTTAACCATGACTGCTTCAGTTCCTCATCTGTAAAATGAGCTAGAGAAGTAAATGGTGAACCACTCCAGTATCTTTGCCAAGAAACCCCAAATGGGGTTACAAAGAATTGGACATGACTGAAAACAACCAAACAACAAAAGTATTAGCAAAGGTTGTTTATTTTTTTTTCTGACATTAAGCCAAAAAAACCTCTTTGTAACTCCAATTAGAACTCCTGGTTCTCTCATCCTTTGATGATTTGTTCCCCAACTGACATTAACTACCATGTCCTCTTTCGTACCAGGTATGGACTCTCTCCACCTACAACCTACTTCCCTGTGAACCTCAGGCAGCTAGCTGGGTGGCATAATGAATAGAAAACTATGAGGCTGGACCTAGAGTCAAGAAGACTTGAGTTCAAATCCAGCCTTAGATGCTTCCTGGCTGTGTGAACCTGGGGGAGTCACTTAACCATGACTGCCTCAGTTCCTCATCTGTAGGACGGGGATAACAATAATAGCACCCACCTCCTACGAGTTTACCCCACTTTGCCTCTCCTCGCTGGCCACCACCTCCCTTTCTCTGTTGTTTCCCCCATTACAATGCAAACTCTCTGACTACAATAATGTAAATACAAAGAACAACCATGGAGAAATCAAATGGTAAAGAACAAGCATGGCTCAAAGGAAGATGTACAAGAAGACACCCCCACAAGATCCCTTTGTAGAGGCAGGAGGTCTGCAAGTGTTGTACTTTGCACCTGTTTTCAGACTTTTAAAAAATATTGATCAGATGCATTCACTGTTTTTTTTCTTTAAAAAATACTGTTATATGGGATGATTATCTTGGAGGGGTGAAGAAGGGAGTGAAACTGGGAGAAATTAATGGTGACTGAAAAAACAAAATACATCCATAAAGACTTATTTTAAGGAAGAATGTAAGCTCACCAAGGGCAAGGACTCTCTTTGCTTTTGTCCTCATATCTTCATCTCAGCACAGCGTTTGGTGCTCAATAAGGAGTTAATAAATGCTTTTTCATTCTCTAGAAGTGGGGAGACCGTAAAAGAGCTTCCAGCAGACCTCCATGAGTTAAATTTACTTGGATGAACTACATTTCTTGGATGAGCTGCAGTTCTCTGGGAACTGAAACAATTTGCTGAGAAAATAGCGATCTTAAAAAAATCATGGAGAAATCTAAACAGAGCTGCAACGATAGAGAAGACTAAATGCTCAATTTTCGAAAGGTAGAAGAAAACAGATTCATCAAACTATGGACTGCTTCAATAAGTAGCACTTCAGAATATGGACTTAATAAACATTTATTGAGTAATTGATTGATTTATAGGCAAACAAACTTGAAGGTGATTCGTGGCCAATTTACAGAATGCTATTAAAGCTTAGCTTAGAAAAGTCAGTGGTCCTCACTACAGGTCAACAAGATATGGTTTGTTAAGAACAAATCATTTCAGTTTGCCTTCATTTCCTTTTTAAACAGAATAAATACTTTGATGGGTCAGCGGAATGCCATAGATATTAGATTTTAACAAGGCATGTGACAAAAATCTCTCAAGATATTATTGTGGAGAACTAAAGATATGTGTTGAATGATTAGTTCTGTTAAAGATGCTTGAACATCATTGAACAACTGGGCCCTCTAAGTGGAAATCAGTGGACCAATGTCATCCTGAAGCAAGGTCTTAGATGGAATACCCCATATCTCTGTCCTCAGACCTCTTATGTTCAATCACATGTTACCAGTAACTTGCACTGAGGCATAAACAGAGTGCTTATTAGATTTGTAAACAATGTGAAAGTGAGACAGTTAACACATCCGTTGACAGAACTAGAACCTTAAATGACCTTGACAGGCTGGAATTATGGACCAAATTTAATAAAATGAAATTTAATAGGAGTAAGTGTAATGCCATGTATTTGGGTTTAAAATCAACTACTCTGCTAAAGTATTGGGCAAATGTGGTTAAATAGTACTCACATGAAAAAGACAAAAGGATTTCAGTAGACAATAATTTCAATATAAATCAACAGTATGCCATGGTACCTAAAATGCTGTCTAGAACAGGGGAGGTGATGATCCTATCTGGTAATCTTCTTCCTGCTCCGACCACATATGCAGTACTCTATTTTTAGGCAGTAAATTTTAAGAAAGACTGACACATTGGTATGTGTTCACAGAAGGGGCCCTAGGATAATTAGTGACACTTGAATGGATGCCATACAAAGACTAGTTGAAGAAACTGAAGAGGACTACCCTAAAGAAGAAAAGATTTATGGTATATATGAGACCTGTCTCCAAGTATTTGAAGACCTGTCAATATGAGACAGGTATTAGATTTGTTTTTGTTGATCCAGGAAGACAATTCAAACAATACATGGAAGTTTTCGGAAAGGTTGATTTTGGTATTAAAATAAAAAATGCATGGTTTACTGAATGGGCTACAAGTTTAGAAATGAGATTCAAATCTTGCCTCAGGCACAAGTTGTATGACCTTGGGCAAGTTGCGTAACCTCTGTGCCTCAGATCCTTCCTTATCTATAAGATCAGGAGGTTAGACTAAATGGCCTCTGAGTCTCTCCCAGCTCTAAATCTATAATCCTATGAATTATGTCTATGACAAAGTAGAATGAACAGCTGCAATTCAATAAACATTTATCAAGGGCCTACTATATGCCAGAAACTGTGCTGTCCCTACACAGTGGGATACAAATAATAATAATAGTGATAATAGCTAACATTTGCATAGAACTTACTATGTGCCAGGCACTGTGCTAAGCACTAAAATATCTCATAACGATCCTTAGAGTTGAGTGCTATTATTATCATCTCCATTTTACAGATGAGGAAACTGGGGCAAACAGAAGTTAAGTGGTTTGCCCAGGGTCAGAGAGCTAGTAAGTTGAACTCAGGTCTTCCTCACTCCACCTCCTATCTATTGAACCACCTCACTGCCTCAAGGAGCTTCTAATCAAATGGGGGAAGACAACACAAAGGTATCTTGCTCCATGGGGTTGAAACCGGGCAGAGCTGCAGATGGAAAGTGGAGGAGAGTGAGCCAAAAGTCCAATTTTTTGCCCTTTATAAAGGAAGGCTTTGGGAGGAGTTTAGTTCTTGACCCTCCAGCCCGCCAATCAGAGGGGAGAGAAGGCTGATAGGGTTGGCTTGGTGCTGAGTATCCAAGGTTGAGTTAGCAGCATATGATGACATTTCCAGCAATCAGTGTATCCTGGGAGGGCAGTCTTGTTCTATGGAGCTGAAACCAAGTAGAGCTGCATATTTTGGAGCAATAGGGATTGCGCCGGCAATTTCATAAAGGAAACTTAGGAAACTTATGGGCATCTCTTCAATTTATGCAAATAGAAACCTTCTTACAATACTGAGGAGCTAAGTGATTTGCTCAGGGTCAGGCAGCCAGCATGTCAGAAACAGGACTAGAAACCAGGTATTTGTGGCTCTGAGGCCAGCTCTCTAACCATTTTGATGCACTACCTTTTGATGACATTCTATCCGTTTTATATTTAGTTCAATGACATAGTGGATGGAGTGCTGGTCTTGGAGACAGTAAGGACTGAGTCAAAATCTTACTACTTTAAGTCCCATCTAAAATACTATGTTTTATAGGGAGCTTTTGCCAGCCCCTCTTATTTCTAGTGCCTTCCCTCTGTTAATTATTTCCTATACATCCAGTGGTGGGATTCAGCCGGTTAGGAACAGTTCGGTAGAACCAGTACCTCATTTTAGGGTTAGTTCCTCAAACTGGTTGTTAGCCGGAGTGGTACCTCACCTCAGTTCTGTGGAGAACTGGTTGTTAATTCATTTGAATCCCACCACTGTATATATAGCGTGCTTTGTATATATTTGTCTGCATGTTATCTTCCTCATTAGGTTATAAACTCCTTGAAGACAAGGACTATATTTTGTCATTTTTTGTATCCCTTGTGCTTAGCATTGTATCTGCCACATAGTAGGTGCATAATAAATGTTTATTCATTGATTAAAGAAGACCATGACAATTGGGAGATGACCACATGACTTTCAGTTGCCTTTGATTTGAGTGAGGGACCAGCCTTACTTTCTTCTCCAGAGCCATCTGGGTCCAGTAGGCAGCTAGTGGATAGAGTGCCAGACCTATAGTCAGGAAAACTCATCTTCCTGAGTTTAAATCTAGCCTCCGATACTTACTAGCTGTGGGACCTTGGGTAAGTCACTTAACCCTGTTTGCCTCAGTTTGCTCGTCTGTAAAATGGGCTGGAAAAGGACATGGCAAATCACTCCAGAATCTTTGTCAAGAAAACTCCAAATGGGGTCATGAAGAGTTGGACACAACTGAAAAATGACTAAACAACAACAAACCAAAGAAACAAAACAAACCTCAGCGAGGTCCTTTGATTGGCCTCGTCAGCCAAAAGAACTGAAGGAACACTGAGCAGGCAGTCAAACTTGATTTTCTACAGGAAGAAAAATCAATCACAATAATATCAGGCAGGAATAAAACACTTCAAGGTTTGCAAAATCCTTTTCATTCTATGTTATTTCATTTAAACCTCATGACAACCCTCAGAGGTAGATAATACACATAATAATATACATAGTACTCTCATCATTTTGCAGAAAAGCAAACCAGATCTAAAAGACACCAACTTACTCACGATCACACAGCTAGTAAAGTGTTGGACATAGGATTTGAACCCAGGTTTTCCTATATTCAGGCAAAGCAGCTCATCCATTATGCCAGGCTGCTTTTCTCACAAGGTAATGAGTTCCTCAACACTGGAGGTCTTCAAATGGAGGCACTTGGGGATATTTTAGAAAGGGTTACTGCTCAGGTATGGTTTGGACTACAGAACTTTGAAGTCCTTCTTTCTGTCTCTGATATTCTCAGATCCAGCAACCCAGGACTACGCTTCATGATTATCAGAAATAATAAATCCTAGGACATTAGATATGGAAGGGGTTTTCAAGGTCATCTAGCCCTTTCCAAATTTCACTTTGGAAAGGGGTGGGGAACCTGCAGCCTCGAGGCCGCATGTTACCCTCTAGGTCCTCAAGTACAGCCCTTTGACCAAATCCAAACTTCACAGAACAAATCCCATTATTAACGGGATTCTAGTCAAATCCCTTAATTTTATAGATGAAGAAACTGAGACTGAAAAAGACTGAGTGACTTGTTGAAGGCCATTGAGTTAGTTAGGGAAAGTTAAGTGATGTAAACTGTTCCTCTGTTTCTGGCCTTCCCTGACCACTGGGAGAAACCTGGTAGCCATTACTGACTAGTCATAACACACCTCTAAATCAAGGGATTACAGAGGTACAGGGGTGCAAGCCTACAAAGACACCCTCTCCCTCTCCTCTGGTCTGTCCACATACACTTGGTCTTTGTCATAAGCTTGGAACTTTCTGGAAACTGAAAACTTGAGAGGCTTTAGGAAATGTTGCCTAACAAAGAGCTGAATGTAGTTGGTTAAATGAACATTTGACTTATTTACATTTTGGAGATGAGTCCAAATTGGCTAAAACTCTTGGAGCTGGAATTGGGGCTGGGGCTGGAGCAGTTCCAATGGGACAAAAATTCTTACCATCAGCAGCAGGACTTCCTTTCAGACCAAGCAGAGTGGGGTTTTGGATTTTTCAGACCAGAAGGCCATGCCAAGAGCAGTTCATATCATTCCTGACTACCGAGAGCCCTCTACTGTCTGTCTCTGAAGGAGCATGCTAGGAAACACTTGGAGGAGCTATCCACTTACCTGTCGCCGTTTTTATCAAGGTCAAAATTCCTTTGTTAGCCAGGATCTGAAATGTGAAAAGTTCGCTCTAATTGACTTATTGTCTCTAGAATAAAATAGAAACTTCTCTGCCTGATATTCTAGGCTAGGGTTGGGGAACCTGTGGCTTCGAGGCCACACGTGGCCCTGTAGGTCCTCAAGTGTGGTCCTTTGACTTTATCCAAACTTCATAGAACAACTTTGTTTCATCTGTTCGATTTAGTCAAAGGGCTGCACTTGAGGACCTAAAGCGCCACATGTGGCCTTGAGGCCACAGGTTCCCTACCCCTGTTCTAGGCTCTCCACAATCTCTCCTACTAACATTTCCAGACTTATTTCATGTTTCTCCTTTTCTCTTATTTTCCCAACCAGACTGAAAAGACTAGCTAGTCATTCTGTCTCACCTTCATGTAAATCCTCCTCCAAGTACTCCAGCCTCATCCCTCCCTCTGATTACTTTTATCTTCTTTGTTGTTGTTCTCAAAGAAGAGGACTGATGACATTGCAACAGTGATGTCTTGACTTGCATGTGAATTAGATTTAAGTAAGACAGAGCTAGGCAAAGTCATCAGCCTCACTCTTTCCTCCAGAGTCATCTAAGTACAGTGGCAAGCAAAAGTCAAAATGACCAGTGATAGCCTATGGGAGACCTTCATACTTCATACTCCCTCCTTTGTTCAAATTTCCTTGTTTTGTTAAATCTATTTTGTAAGGTTTTAATTTTTTAAGGAAAATTTATGCCACAAAAGTAGGACATTTTAAGATAATCTACTATTTTGTCCTCCCATTAGAATGCCAATTCCTTGAGGGCAAGAACTGTTTGGGATTTTATTTTTTATTTTAGTCCTAGCACCTCTTACAATTCCTAATACACATTAAAGGATGTCACTGAGACAGCTCAAATAGAGGGACACCTGCCTCGAAACCTGAGAACCAGCATTCTGTACTTCTAAAGTTTAGTCAATTGTAAAGAACACGTTCCAATAAATCTCAACTGGATATATAACTTTTGTATTCTCTTTCCTTTCCTGGTGTGGGAGCTGGTTAACTACAAGATTCATCACATTCCTTTTTCATTTTAAGGAACAATCCTTTTGACTCAGTTGTGTGATCATTTCAGTGCCAGGGACTCTGCTCCTGGAAAAACACTCATAAGTTGCATTAGTTATTCTGAAGATGTAGATTTTAGGAAAATTCTTTAGCATCAGTCTTCAGAGTTGATCTAGCCTTATCTCCCTTTCTGGGGCACTACTTTTATTTTATTTTGAATGTGAGCTTTTTTTTAAAAAAAATAAAACAACCAGGACTTTACAACAATTAATAGGATTCTATACTTGGTTACCGTTCAGTATATGGGATGTTCAGGGGGACTAGCACCTCTTGTTTGAGGGGTTGCTGAGCCCTTTTCAGGGCTGCTCATCCACCTTTGGTGCTCACCTGTCCCCTAACTTCCAACTGTGGCTCCATGAAGCTGTAACATATGCAGCAGCCATATCCCGATAAAACCGTCTTGGTAGACAGCTAACCCAAGTTGAGGGTAACCGACAGGCTTCACACCCATTAGTGAATTAGGAGATATCTTTCCCCAGACACATAAAGACTTCCTGTGGCAGAATGGGCAGATGAGAACGATTTGTTCTGACAGCCATGAAGGTAGCTGAAACAGGCACTGTGGAATGCTGAGAGCTTGGTCAAACATGGAAGATGTATCCCAGGCCATCGCCAGTTGTCCTAACTTTTGTCTTGCCACTAGACTTTTATGTATCTGGAAGAGAAAGTAAGCAGCTCTGCTTCATTTAAATCCAATTGGTGTGCAAGTTAAGGTATCACTCTGTGATGTCCTTGGTCCTCTTTGAAAACAAAGGATGAACAACAACAATTCAGAATTTGAAGGCATTTATGGTTATGTCTAGCCCATCCTTTACCTGAAAAGGAATCCCCCTACCTCAATGACGTTTTCATCCAGCTAGGCAAGCGTCGACTTGAACACTTCCTATGGCAAGGAAATCAGCTAATTTCAGTTTGGAAAGATCTGATCGTTCAGAAGATTTTTTTTCCATTTATCAGGCTAACATTCCATCCATTGCTCCATTTTTTCCTTCCTCTTGGACCAAGAATAAATTTAATCTCCATTTAAGATGA
Source organism: Trichosurus vulpecula (assembly GCF_011100635.1). Classification (NCBI taxonomy): domain Eukaryota; kingdom Metazoa; phylum Chordata; class Mammalia; order Diprotodontia; family Phalangeridae; genus Trichosurus; species Trichosurus vulpecula. Next base: position 119,738,503 of record NC_050573.1, on the reverse strand, counting down.
TATTCCTTCAAATAGTTCAGACAATCTCGAGGGTGTCCCTTCTCGAGAGTAAATACCTCCAGGTCCTTCAACAGTTCCACCTGTAGCAAGATCTCCAGTTTCCTTACTGTCAAGGTACCTGTTATTGCTTCCTAATGACCATTCTAAAATGAAGAGTCCCAAACTGAAAACAATGCTGCAGATAGAGTCCAACCAGAAATGAGTCTAGTAGGACAGTCATATTTAGACACTATGTATTGACTTTTCTTGGTTACTTTGTCAAACTATCAACTCAAATTGAGCGTTTGGTCCACTAACACCTCCCAGATCTTTTTTTTAAAAAGAGATTCTAGATCCTTTTGAGTTTAGACTCTGTTATCCAATATGTTAACTATTCTTCCAAGCTTTATATCATCTATAAGTTTGACAAGCATGTCAAGCATCCAGCACTTGTAAGAATGCTCACTACATGGGGCCAGGGAGGATGGATCCCTGGAACACTCTATGTTAATTTGTATTGATATTTTAATGACTACACCTCACATCTGATTATTTGACCACTTCTGAATTCATTGAGCCAAATTAGCTCTAGCTCACATCTGTTCATTTTGAACACAAGGATAGCAGGACAGATTTTGTGTAATGCTTTGGCAAAATCTAGCTCTATTATGTTTATAATATTCCCCAGGTCTGCTGGACTAGTATTTCTTATTTCAATACAAGTTTCCATAGTTTTATTGATACATTTTCCTCCATCCATTAATGCAGATCACAACTACTGTGCCTTATTGTTTTTTTTTTAATTGCTATGGCTTAAAATTTGATTACATGGTAACCAGACTTGCTTCAGATGATAGACATATGAGTTTTATAATCTTATCCAAAAAAGAACACACATTAATCTAGCGTGACCAGTTCTTCATGGAATCAGTCATGCTGGCTCTCAGTGATTTCCATTTCTATTCTAAAAGTCCATAGTATAATCCTTTAACAATATGCTTTAGAATTTTATGTCCAGGAATCCAAGTTAAGTTCACCAATCTAAGGTTTGAAGACTCTACCCTCTTTGCTTTTTTTTTTAAACTAAGATAGTTTTACTCTTGTAAAAATATTATGACCCTCTCCCATTCCCTTTGATATTTCTAAAATCACAGATGGAAGATCAGCAATCACACCTGTAAATACTTTGTCATTTACATCTGTAAATACAATGTCATTCATTCATGCAGGGTGGCTTGGTTTGAATGAAGACAGCTAAATGCTCTCTTCAGTTTTGCTTATCTCAGGTTTCAATTCTCTATTAGCCATGTTTGTTCAGTCCTTCCCAGTCCAAGGGTCATTATCCTTGGCAGAGAAAAGAGAATAAAAATAAAAATTAATTAGGTCTGCAAAAATCACCTTTTGACTAGAATTCCCTGCTTCAAAGTAAGTACATTCATATTTCCTTGACATCATTTTTCTCTTGCCTTTCTTTGTATCCCTAGTACTTTAGCACAGTACCTCAAACATGGTACGTGATAAATGCTAGTTGTCCGAATGTGGCCTTAGGAGATATTGGGACTCCCACTGGAGACATAAGGAAACTACTTATTTCGACCAGGAGGGATATGAGTCTGCTTGGAAACCTCCCTGTTCTCAACTTAGTTCAAATGTTTCACCAACAATACCCATACAGGCTTCTTGGTTAAGTCCCCATCGGTTCTCCCATCCCACCCCATAAGGGGGATGACAAATATAATAATAATTGTAGCTGACATTTATAGAGCATTTTAAGGTTTTCCAGGTGCTTTACATATATTACCATGTACAAACCCTGTGGTCACTAGTTGGGAAAATCATGTGGTAGCAGGTGTAGATCACAGTGAGGTTGGGAAGTTGTGCCATTAGTGAGGGTGACAAAGAGAAAGGCTGAAAAATAGAGCAACACTTTGTTAAGTTTACCTGTAAGCTCTTTTGAGTTCCACCTATGTGCCCTAAATTCCTTCCATATTTCACACCTGCCAATTAGTGATTCTAGTTCCCTGCCCTTCCCACTAACAGGTCCCTAAGTGTAATATACTTGGAAAAGCACTGGATTTGAAATTAGGAGACCTGGATTTAAATCCGACCCCCAACACTCCTTAGCTGCGTGACCTCGGTAAATCATTTTATCTCTATGATTCTCAACTTTCTCATCGAGGGGAATAATAAGACTTATGCTATCTACCACCCAGGGTTGCTATGAGAAAAGCATTTTATAGATCTAAAATATTATAGAAGTGTGAGTTGGTGCAAATGATAATAAGAATTTGCATCACATTGACTTTGATTCCAGCTTATTTTCTTCCCACCTTCTCACTAGTGACCCAAGATAGCCTAGTGGATTTTGATTAATAACTTTTTCTGAATAGCTACAGGCCAGGGCAATCTGTCTCCCACTAGCCTCCCAAAGATTTCTGGATTTTGAGACAAGAAGACCTGGGTTCTTCTGATATATACTAGCTAAGTGACCAAGAGAAAGTTTTAGTGTCTAAGGTTCTTCTAATTAGTGAGCAAGTCATGATTGGTTCTCATACCATTGAATCACAATGGTTTCTTGAAGAATTGACATTAACAGACAAAGAAATTGAGGATCGGATTATGCCAAATAGCTTGTCTATAGTCACCCAGCTAGTAAGTATTGGACACAGGAACCAAACATAGGGGCTCTGCTGATTTCAAATCCCTTACTCTATTCACTACATTGTGGTTTTTTTGTTTTGTTTTGTATTTGTTTTAGCCCAAATACAACCAGATCCCAGCAGTAGGCAGTCCAAAAGAGTCCAGACAGGCAGACAGTTGGCATCCAGGGAGCCTGGCTGAGGCAACAGATGGAGGTCCTAATGGGCTGGTGGTACACACCAGCAGAGAATCTGGCATTTAGCAATGAATAAAGGTCCCAGAAGGCATGAAACCATTGTTTAAGGAAATCTGGCAGCAAGTGGCTACCTCCAGGCATCCAGCTGGAGGTTGGGGGTCAGGCAATCCCCTTAAAGATTGGGGGAATCTTGTCCCAAAGGGTGTTGGCTACCAGATAAGAAATTTGTGCTGGCTGTCCCCTATGTCTGAACTGTACTCCCTCTTCATTTCTGCCACCTAGAATTCTTTCCTTTCTTCAAAGTTGCAGCTTCTACCTTTCTCCAGAAGCCTTCCCTGGTCCTTACAGACAAACCCTTCTTCCTGAAGTCTTCTTAGGTCACTTGGTCTAGATATCTTTATTGTCCCTGTTACATGCTACCTTGTCTTACACTTATTTATGTTCATACCAACTCCTGCTTACTAGATTGTAAGCTCCTTCAAAGAATAATACAAAACCATAGAAACTCAGAGCTGGAAGGGATCTCAGAGACTATGTAATTCAACTCATATCCAAACAGGAATTTCTTCTAAACATTCCAACATTTAGTCATCTAGCCTACATTTGAGGATAACACCGAGGGAGGAGACTGTATAGTCTTTCATCTTTCCAGCTTTGTGAGAAGCTAGGTGGCATAGTGGATAGCTTATTGGACTTTGAGTCACTAAGACCTGAGTTCAAATTACGCCTCAGACACTCGGTAAGTCACTTAATCTCTCTCAGCCTCAATTTCCTCATCTGTAAAATGAGGGTAATAAAAACAGCTACCTCAAATAATTTTTTCAAGAATTAAATGCAACATATACATGAAGTACTTCACAAATCTTAAAGCACTAATTAAATGGTAGTTACCGCAAGAGAAAATTTGCCAGATGCAGCCAAAGTAGAAATTAAGGAGAAATTTATCTCTCCAAATACATCAATAAAGGAGAAAAAGTGCAATTGAATTGAGCATTCAACTAAACAAACTAGAAAAAAATCCCTACACACTCAAATAGAAATCCTGAAAAATAATGGAGAAATTAACAAAACTGAAAGTTAAAAAATTGAATTAACATATAAAACTAGGATCTGTTTTTAAAAATTTTTTCACTTAATAGTATTTTATTTTTTCTGATCGCATGTAAAGATATTTTTCAACATTCACTTTTATAAGAACACAGCCTTGCTTCATTCCATTGGTGACTGGCAAAGCACAACAGCATTGTCCATTATCCAGAACTTGGATAAGCAGGCTGTTCTGAAATTGACATACAGTATTGATGAACTTCTCTGGGCAACCACATTTTGACAAAATTTTCCATAAACCGTCATGACTGACAGTATCAAGAGCTTTGGTCATATTGACTCAACCTATACAAAGATAAACTCAAAATGGATAAATGATTTAGAGGTAAAGGGTGGTATCACAAGCTAATTAGTATAACACGGAAAAAAATTATACAGCAGATCTAAGAGAAGAGTTCTTGACCAAACAAGAGAGGGACGGGTTCATGGGAGATAAAATGGATAATTTTGATTACATGAAACTAAAATGTTTTTCCCAAACAAAACTAATGCAGTTAAAATTAGAAGACAGAAAACTGGGGGCAGAAACCTTTGCTACAAGTTTCTCTGGTAATAATCTCATTTCTAAAATATATAAGAAATCGAATTAATTTACAATAAAACATCATTCCTCAGTTAATAAATGGTGAAAGGATATGAATAAGCAGTTTTCAGAGGGAGAAATCTACTAGCACCTATGTGCCTGGCACTGTGCTATGTGATTTTTAAAAAATATTAAAGGGCAGCCAGGTAGTACAGTAGAGTGCTAGGACTGGAGTCAGGAAGTCTTATCTTCCTGAGTTCAAATATGACCTCAGATACGTACCAGCTGTGTCATCCTGGGCAAATCACTTAACCCTGTTTGCCTCAGTTTACTCATCTGTAAAATGAGCTGGAGAAGGAAATGCAAATCGTTCCAGTATCTCTGCCAAGAAAACCCCAAATGGGGTCATGGAGAGTTGGACCAGACTGAAATGACTGAACAGTCTCATTTGATTCTCACAACATGCTTAGAAGGTAAATGCTATTATTAGCTTCATTTTATAGTTGAAGAAGCTGACACAAACAGAAGTTAAGTGACTTGCCCAAAGTCACACAGCTGGTAAGTGTCTAAGGTTGAATTTGAATTCAGTTCTTCCTGACTCCAGGCCCAGTGCTCTATCCACTGTGCCACCAGGTCAGGTCAGGAAAGCATTCCTCAGCACATAGATTGACAAGGTAAGGAAAAAGCCGGTAAGGAAACCATTCCTTCATCTCTGGGTAGGCTTCTTTCTGTGCTACAGCTAAACTAAGAGTGTGATGGCTGTTCTAAAAATTACTTCTTTGTACCACAAAGAGCATCCAAATTACCCTGAGTTCCTGAGTACCTCAACTGACTTGACTCTGATCCTCCTGGAACCTGTGGGTAAAACAGTCTGGAAGACTGTGTATTATTGCTTAAATGGTTTTGTTTACTCCCACGGTGGTCGTGGGAATGTCCAATGAAGGATAAATAAACGAACTGTGTCTTTCCTAAAACTTTTGGGTTGGGGTATACCCACAGACTGTTTAAAGGATTGTCTACAGCTAGCAAGAAGTATATGCATAGCTTTATGGCGGTTCTATTATAAATTGACATTACTTTTGTTGACATCATACCTGTGAGTAAAGAAACTATATACAACAATCATGCTTGTCTGGTCACTTGTGTAACTGAACCCATTTTAATTGTATTCACATGATTAGGGTACATTGAAATATAGCAGACTCAGGGAGATGGGCCTTGTTTTCCCAGTGGGATGGAGCCTGAGAGCTATTCTGATTGGATAAATCCAAATTAATTATACCCCTTAGACTAATGGTACAACCACACATAAAGAGACAAAGTTAGGGGACAGAAGTCACCAGTTTTCTGGAACCATAGAGAGCTTGCTACTTTTCTATAGTTCTATGTAGTGGGACTTCCCATACTTGGTTCTTGTGGGTAAATAGGATCAAGTTAGTAGCAGTGGCACCACCAGGTGGTTGAATGCTATATATGCAGTGATCCTTTGAACATCTGAGCCTTCTGACAATTCTATGAGACAGGTTCTACAGGTGTTGTTATCCTCATTTTGAAGATGAAAAAACGTTATTGCTGTTCAGTTGTTTCAGTTGTATCTGACTCTTTGTGACCCCATTTGTGGTTTTCTGGAAAGATACTGGAGTGGTTTGCCATTTCCTTGTCCAAGATGAGAAAATGGAGGCTGGGAAAGATAAAGTTACTTGTTCAAGGTCACATTGGTAATGGGTTTGCAGCCAAGTCCTTTGAATCCAAATCCAATGTGGTTTTTTTTTTCCATTACATGGCATCAAAGAAATACCTTGACATTTTTTTTAATGGGCATTTTCTAAAGATGAATTTAAAATTTAAAAAAATATCCTGAAAGTAAGCTTTTGGGGAGTAAACAAAAAGCGTTGCATCAAACTCTCTGTGTGTCATTGGGTGCCATCACCTCTCATTAATGGCACATTCAAAAGTAACACAAAATTGTACTCCTTTGCACAAAATAGATAAGATTTGGGATGTTTGTGTTTTTTTTTCTGCAGAGGGATTTGGATGAGAGAGACGAAATAATTTTCTGGCTTCCGAGGCTGCAAAACTCTGAAATGGGGTAATAGTGGGATGTCATGACTTTCATTCCTTGATGCTTTCCAAAAATAGGACAGTTCTCTGTTGCTTTGGAATGAGGTCTTGCCTGGAGGCAAGGGAACTGAACTAGATAATCTTGTTAAGAGTCAAGTCTTGTCCAAGAGATGATTTTATTATTTTGAAGTTTTATCCCTTAGCTGGATTTTCATCCTAATTTTTTTCCATTATCTCATCACAGGAAATCCAACTAATTCCAAATGAAGAAATCTGGAGCTTTCAACTCCTTTAGAGTTCATCTTGGTGATGCATCTTTCTAAAACTCATCAGGGAAACAAAATGAAGTAATTTGGTGTGGAAACAACTAAAAACTATGAAAGCACCAAAACAGGTTGTGTGTGTGTGTGTGTGTGTGTGTGTGTGTGCATGCACGCGTAAATGAACAAGAAAATGCTACTATGACAAAGAAGACCATATTTTACGGCTTTGAAAGAATGAAAATGAAAAAGATTTGGGGCAGGCGAGTATACCTTGGATTCCATAAAAAGTCTGCTTGAGTGCATTACAAAGTCAAAAGACAAGAGGTATTTTGAGAGGTCATAGGATCAAAGATTTAGAGATAAAAATGACATAAAAGGTCATCTAATACAACTTCCTTATTTTATGGATGAACAAACTGAGACCTAGAGAGATAAAGTATAAGGACTCAGGAAGGAAATGACAGAGGGGATTTGAACCCAGGATTCTGACTTGCAATCCAGTGCTATTCTTATTATAGTCCATAGGTTCCCAAAGTGGATGATACTGGCCCCTGGGGGGTGCTGGAACAATCAAGGGGGATGGTAGTAGTCTTGGGAACAACTGGGGGGCTGAATAAAAATAAGGGGGTTGTGGAAGCATAGGGAAAGAAGAGAAGAGAATTTTGAAAAACCATTCATACGTATTTAAACTGTTGTATAACAGAGTTAAAGTTGTAGTGACTACATTATTTTCCAAATAAACACACAAAATGCAAGTTATAACTGATCAGGTCAAGTTCATTGACAGGTCTTAACAAGCAAGTGTTGGCAAGTGAGTGTGTGGCACATTGTTGGGAAGTCAGTCGGCAGGAACATGATGCAATATTGCATCATCAAAATTTCAATGCAAGAAAAACCCCACAAATTTATAATAAATTATTAAATTTTAGATGAGTCATTTAAATATTTTATATATATTTTTTGAAATGATGCAAACTAAGAAAAAAGTTAAAGGGTTAAAGAAAGTAGATTTCCGGGAGAGGAGCTGAGTAATTTTTTTTAAAGGGGGTGGTAGGCCAAATAAGTTTGGGAATCTCTTAACCCTTTGCCTATAGACAATTCCAAACAAATCCTTTCCTAGAAAAGTTTTACTATTACCCTAGGGCTGCCATAAAATCAAGCGAGACTTTCGTGGAAGTTACTTTGAAACTACAGAATCCCCTACAAGTGTAAAATCTGCAGTTGTAAAATGTAGGAACGAGACTAGATGGTTTCCGAGGTGCCTTTCAGCTATGATCCTATGACATGGAAATATTATTTTAAAAGAGAGTTTCTCTTTATCATCTTAGCATCAAAGAATCCTCAGCATCAGAAGTTATCATCTCTTTGTCTGAATGGGTCTGAAGTACTAAATAAAATAGCCAACAACTGCTTACTAGTGAAAACAGTGTTTCAGTAGTCAATTAATGACTGGTAAATTACATTTATGTATTTTTGTGGATCAAATGGGCACAGATGACAATTGATTTGAGATGTCTCTGATGAAAATACATTTTTTCCCTCTGTTGTAAGGAAACATTTTCAATTTTTACTTTAGTCTGTCATCTCAGGACTTCATAAATTACTTTATTATCTCGAGTGCCGACAGACCATCCTTGGCAGGCTCACTTCAGGGGAGGGTTGGTATGAACTGTGATATGTTTCTGAGAAGTCCTCTTACAATTCAAGGTTGAAATCAGTTCAGGAACCCTTTCTCTCAGGAATGTACCTACCTCTTTCTGGGGCTGACTATTCATCTTCTTTTCCCAAAGGAAGACTTTCTAGACTGCCTCTGAAAGGGGAGGTGGCATACTGTGGTGAAATGGGCACTGGTTCTGGACTCAGGAAACCAGAGTGAGAGGAAGTGTGGTACAGTGGCAATGGCGTCTAAATCTGAATCCTAGCTTTGTCCCTAACAGGCAGTGTGACATTAGATAGGTCAGTGATCCTCTTTGGGTGTCAATTTCTGTTTCTGTAAACTGAACATCTTGGACTAGGTTCTCTCTATCTGTGGTCTCTTACAGCTCTTGATCCTAAGTCAGGTGAGTTAACCTCATTGCTAACCTGTGTACAAATTTGGTGCAAGATATGATCCTTCTGCTGGGTGAAGATTGCTTTTCCTCTTCCTTAATCCCTTATATCCTCAGTTTCCTCATTTGTAAAACAGGAATGACCATCCTTTCTATAGCTACCCTCTAGATTTTTTAAAAGATTTTTTGTTCAGTTGTTTCTGACTCTGTGACCCCATTTGGAGTTTTCTTGGCACAGATACTAGAGTGGTTTTTCATTTCCTTCTCTAGCTCATTTTTACACATGGGGAAACTGAGGCAAACAGGGTTAAATGACTTGCCCAGGGTCACAGAGCTAGTAAGTATCTGAGGCCAGATTTGAACTCAAGAAGATGAGTCTTCTTGACTCCAGGCTAGGTGTTCTATCCACTTCACCATCTGTCTGCACCTTGAAAAATCCTTTGAAAGAATTACATGAGATAATTGACATAGAAAATGCATAAAGTGCTATGTAAATGTAAAATAGTATTGTTGTCTGCATACATAGAATATTTTACACTTAGTCATGCCTATGACTAGTATTATTACTTCCTAAGGGTAATTGTCAATCAATGGGTAACTCATGAGTAAAGTCAGGTCTAGAGGCCGATCCCTAGAGAAATATCTGCCAGAAGAACTGAAGCTGACCCAGACTCTACCTACATATTTCTTTAGAATCTAAGGTATGCCAAGGAGCCGAAGGGAAAACAGTTCTACCTCCCAAACACATGTGGTTCTAGATGAGTATACGCAAGCTCATGAGTACCAATCACGCAGAGGGGAAGGCTGTAGCAGTGCAAGGGCCCCTTATAGAGGCCTTGTAAACCAGCTGGGCATCTCTCCACCCTCATCACTGATATGAACACCAGCCAATGGGGGCTGAGAAGGGAAGGTAGATGTAGTGTGTCTGCAAAGTCCTGCTCTTCTGATCTCAAGACTTCAATGTGTGTGTGGTAGGCAAATCATCTTTTTGCCGTGGAAAGACAGGCAGTGGGATCCAATGGAAAGTACTGTACTTAGAAATAGCTGGGCTCAAGTCACTTCCAACTTGTATGAGCAATGTGACTGTGAGACAATGATGTAATCTCACTGAGCCATTCTCCATGTTTGCTCTCATGCGGTGTTTATGAGAATTGAATGCATCCAGTGTGCTTTGCAAATCTTAAAACCCAATACCCTTCTCAGTCATTGTTATCTAATAAAATTGGGAGTATGATATTGCACTTATTAGTGTATATGCTAGAATTTTTGTGGTCACACTCTCCTGAGACCCTTGTGGACAGCTCAGGAATAGCAGCAACTCATTCCCCCACCCCTTACTCCAAAACCACCAGTTCTGCCTCCACCGCCATTATCCAGAGAAAGAAGCTCCTTGTGAAGCACCTACTTACAGAAATACCTATATAAATAAACATTAATTGGAATTACACAAGACACTCAAGCCTATATATTCTTGGTGTAGTTCCATAGGTCTTTTAATGGAAGTTTAATGGTAGTTCATTGAAGGAGAAAAGGGCAATTGATATTAATGAAAAATTAGAAGAATATCCCTTTGCTTTATAACAGTCTCAACAAGACTCACTTTTAGAGCATCTGTGTTGAGCAGGAGCTGCAGCCACCGCTACTGAAGACTCATCAGTCTTTGGAACTGTCAAATGGCTTAACAGACATAGTTTTTATCAGTGGAAATTACATTAAAAATAAAATGCATTACCATTCGCCTTGCTCCTATACCCTAAAGACTATAGGGCTTTTTCACCTGACTAGAAGCTGAAAATTTCTACATGTGTTTGTGCTTGACCTATAGCAAATTGTTAATAAATTCGTTTCCTTTCTTCTTTTCTTCCTTCTTACTTTCCTTCCTTCCTTTGTTCCTTTCTTCCTTCCCTCCCACTTTATTCCCCCTTTCTTCCCTCCCTCTTTCTTTCCATCTTTTCTTTTTTTCTTTTTCTTTCTCCTCCCTTTCTTTCTTTCGTCTTTAATCGTTCCTATTAAAACACTGGTGAATACTATAATAGTGTTGCATAGGAAAGGTTGTATTTATGCTTCTGTAATATTGCACTACGTTCTAAACTTCTGCAATCTATTTACCTAGGGAAAAACACCTAGCCTAAAGGGGCCTAAAACTACTAGAAATACCTTTATAAATAAACATTAATTGGAATTACACAAGCGACTCAAGCCCACATACTCTTGTATGGTTCCACAGGCCTTTTAATAGAGAATAGTCCAGTGGCAGTTCATTGAGGGAGAAAAAGGAAATCTAGATTAGTGTAAAGTTAGAAGAATATACCTTTTTCTTCATAACAGTCTTAACAAAGAAGGACTTACTTTCTGAGCAGTTGTATTTATGCAGTGCTTTTATTTAAGAGCTCTTTCTATACTGTCTGCAAATATCGTATCATATGCATTTGAGGGACCTTGTAAGACCATGTGCTAAGGAGGTGTGGGGAATTAACAGAACCTGTTGCTGTTCTTTCAGAAATTGCAATCTTCTTAGGAAGAAGAGACAAAAACAGGTAGAGTTAGATAATGCTTCATTTATAGATGGTATTATTAGATTTAGAGCTGGAGGGGCCTCAGAAGCTATTTAGAACAGATGATTACCTTATTTTAGAGATAAAGAAACTGAGGACCAGAGAAGTGAACTAGCTCAAATTTTCAGAGCTAATTGATAATAGACTTAGGACTAGAACCCAGGTCTCCTGTTCCCAGTTGGGTACTTTTCCTTCTATTCTGTATTTCCTCTATACACTTTGGAAAAAAATAATCTGATACAAAGTTTTAATAAACAGGTTAGTTCTGGATTCCTGGGGATGGAGTGGAATGAGGGAGATTGGCCAGGGGAGAGAATAACTAGAAAGAGGAATAGTTAGAAAGATAGCATTTACCTGGGGTAGGGAAACAGGAAGGGGTGTCACAATCTACAATCTGTTTACTGTGTGTAGTAACTAAAACTTTGGTTTGTCTATTTAATGAATTCATCACTTCTTCCAACAAGTCTTGGAACCCCAACCAAACTTCAACTAACCTCATCTGACAGGTGGCATTGGAGAGCAGTGACTGGATGAGCTGTCTGCCAGACAGGATGACTATAGCTATGGCGAATAGCCAAAACAACAAAACAAGACACCATCCTCCCTGATGTCTTCTTTCAGTGTGAACAGATACAAGGAGCATATAAAGTATATGGGAGTAGAGGTGGAAAGGTTAAAAAAATTGAATTTCTTTATTTCTATCGTCATTATCCTAGCCCAGGCCCTCATTACTACCCATCTAGACTATTATTCTAGCCCCCTCACAATACTTAGGACCGTAGGTTTAGAACTGGAAGGAATTTTGGAGTTTGTTTAGTCCAAATCTCTTGTTTTATAAATGGGGAAACAGATCCAAGTTAAAAGTGACTTGCCAAGGCAGTGAGTAGCACAGAAGCAGTCTGAGAAGAGACTAGATTTGAATTCAGGTCTCTTAACTCCAAGTTCACCATTCTTTGTGCTGCACAAGACTCCTGACTCTTGTCCCCTAGCGCATCTATATTCCATATTACTGCCAGAAAAATCTTTCTCATTCTTAGATCTGGTCTAAGTTACTTCTCTGCTCTGTTGTCTTTAGTGACTCTCTTTCTTTATTTTTCTACTATGCAAAGTTAAATTTCCTTTGCCTGGCCCTAAAGGAACTCAATAATCCATCTCCTATTACTGTCCACCATTTGTTTTATGTTCCAATCAAGTTAGACTTCTGTGCCATCTGGATATGCACTGACTTTTGTATCTCTGCTCACAGTACACCCTCTGCTAGCATGGCTTCTCTTCCTGCTCTTGGTCTGTTGAAATTTTATGCATCATTTGTTGTTGCTGTTGCTGTTGTTGCTGTTCATATTTTATTCTCAAAGTGCCTAAAGCCCAACTCAAATGCCATCTCTTCCCTGAAGACTTCTGTGATTGCCCTTGGCCCATAATGATCTTGAACCTCAAATAGGACTATAGGTCTGGAAGGGATCTTAGATACCATCTAGTCCAATCCCCTGATTTTACAGATGGGAAAACCAAGGCCTAAAAAGTCAAGTGATTTGCTCAATGTCACACAGGGAGGCAGAGTTAGGATTTGAATCAAGGTCCTCTCCCTCAGACATGTACTAGCTGTGTGACCCTGAGCCAGTCACTTAAAACCAATTGCCCTTAAAAAAAAGAATCTAGGTCCTCAGACTCCAAATTAAGCACACTGTACCATCCTACTTCCCAAATTTATTTAGCAGCTTGCCAAAGTATTTGTCAAGTAATGTTGAATATTACAGTTATTGAGAACCTGTGATACGATGGCTAGAGTACTTGCCGCAAAGCCAAGAAGAACTAAATTCAGTCCTGTCTCTGACTTCACTGGCTATGTGACCTTCAGAAAATCAGCTGACCTGTCAATACACTCAGAGACTCTCTTAAGACTATAAATTGCAGAGAATGCATTGACCTACATTGACAAAAGTGATTCCTTCAGCTGGAGAGTTACCTGTGCCAATGAAAGCATAGGTTCTCTATTACTTAGTCTCTATTACTATTATAGTTATTGTTTGTGTTCTTCTCTTGTCTCTCTAATAATAATGATGATGACTGACATTTATATGCTAGTCTGTAAGTTCCGTGAAGACAGGGGCAATGTATTTTCCAAACTTTGTGTAATTCCAGCGCTTTGCATACAGAGGACAGCTAGATGATACAGTGGATAGCGTACTGGGCCTGGAGTCAGGAAGACTTATCTTCCTGATTTCAAATCTGGCCTCAGATACTTACTAGCTGTGTGACTCTGGCCAAGTCACTTAATCCCGTTTACTTCCGTTCCTTATTTGAAAACTAGCTGGAGAAGGAAATGGCAGACTCCGGTCTGCCAAGAAACTCCATTTGCCAAGAAAATCCCAAATGGGGTCATGCAGAGTCAGACATGACTGAAACGACTGAACAATAGCAACAACATGCATACAGAAGATTGTTGAAATGAAGTGGCATGGTTGTAGAAATGTTTGTTGAATGAATGTCCTTTCTGCTCCAGAAGTTCTAGATCATTTCTTTTCAGGGGGAAAGGAAAAGAGGTACCATAAATATAAATTAATTAAAATAATATACAATTGAAAACTGTTAAGCCAATCACACACAACAAACCTTTACATACACACCAGATGCCGTCACAACTGACAGAGCTTGCTTTTTCTTTTTTTTTTTTAAAGTCAAGGTTAACTTGGGCCCTTGAAAATATTAGGCTTATAAGAACATAGATTTAGAACTTAGAAGCCATCTAGTTCAACACCTTCATTTTGTAGATCAGAACCAAAGAGGTTTTCAGTAAGGAAGGCATATAGTGGGAATAGCACTGGATCAGGAATCAGGAGGCCTGGGTTGAAGTTTTGACTCTAACACATCCCTACTTACTCTGCAGTATTCACTGATAGACTGTTCTCTCTGCTGCATGGTTACCTGTTGGTCTTCCTCTGTGCTTTCATGTGTTATGTTTGTTGGACTTTCTATTTGGTTCCTTTACTGTTCTCTGCCACCGTTTGCTATTCTTCTGTTGAACTGCAGTTCGTATAGCCTGGGTGTGAAGTGGGTGACATCATAGCATCTTAGCTCTTTTTTTTTTTTAAGGAAAAAGACAAAGTTTATTAAGGGTTTGCCGTATTGGGTTGTCTTAAGAAATCTTACCCCTGTATGACACCTGTTTTCACAAGCAGGCCATATTCAATCTACCGAGCTAGATTGAATCTGAGCCTTAGCTCTTTTAATTATAGTTTCTAAGGCTAGTTTACCTTTTTTGTGAATCAGACTCACAGACACATCTAGTCAGCTAGAAAAAAAATTGGCTAAGGTCGTCAGGCTTAGAATTGTCTTTTAAACTTTTCCCCCCATGTCACTCTTTGGATTAAGTTTACTTTTTGAGTTAGAATGGGAAAATGTCTTTTAATTTAATACTGTTCCTGGTTATACGGACTTGGGTCCATGCAGATTACCTTGGGAGCTTCATTTATCAAAACTAGGGGGCAGCATAGAACTAGCAAATCTTTTTTTTCTTCATTCTTGATTTTACCAAAATTGGTACACTCCCTACTAATGATTTAGAGATATTCTTCTTGGGATTAGAACAGGTGGCCCAGGTAGCTTCCTTTGCAACTTCTTTCTAGTCTTGTTCCTATGACTCAATTTTTTTGTACTGTGGAAAACTTCCAAGAGCTTACTGTAAGATAAATATTATATAAACATTCCCATGAAACACTGGAAATTCACACACAGTGGGAAATGGAAAAAGACAACTATTTTCTTTCCACAGACCCAGCTTAAGCGCACCATATCCATGAATCTTTCCCTATATCTTGTAGTCATAAGTGATCCCCTGTTCCACCCCCAGCCCCCATGAACTCTCTAATATTCTCATACAAAATTTGTTTATATTTATTTGTATACATTGCCTATTTGTCTCTAGTAGATAGTAACCTACTTGGAGGTTGTGATTTGGGGTCTTATTCAACTTTTCAGAGCTCTTCAAAAGTTGACTAGGCAGAAGGTAGTGGGTCCTGTCATAAAGGTACATTTTCTTTTTTTAAAAAAAATATTATTCTAGTTATTTATATATTTATTTTTAAAACAGAGGTTTTTTTATTCTTCTTTTTTAGCTCCAAATTCTCTTCCTACTCTTGCCCTCCTTTCCCATCCAAAAAGACACAAAAACCTTGCAAATTTCTGAATTAGTAATGTCAGCAAAAAGCAAGAAAAAGAAAAAAAAAGAAAAATTATGCTTCAATCTCTACTCTGAGTCCATCAGTTATCTGTCTGGAGGTGGATAGCATGTTTTATCATGAATCTTTTGGAATTGTGGTGAGTCATTGTATCGATCATAGTTACTAAGCCTTTTAAAGTTGATTATCTTTACCAAATTGCTGTTACTGTTTCTCCTGTTCTTCTCACTTCATTTTACATCAATTCATACAGCTCTTCACAGGTTTTTCTGAAATTATCCCCTTCATTATTTCTTATGTCACAATAGCATTCTATTACATTCATATACCACAACTTGTTCAGCCATTCCCCAATTGATGGGCATCCCATCAGTTTCTAATTCTTTGCCACCACAAAAAGAGCTGCCAAAATGTTTTTGTGTATATGAGTTCTTTTACTCCTTCGATCTCCTTTGGATATAGTCCTAGTGGTAGCATTGCTGGGTCAAAGGACATATACTCTTTTGGACACAGTTCCAAATTGTTTTAAGGGAATTTTTTCAAGGAGAGTCTGGATGACTACTTCTGGGCAAAGTTGTAAAGGAGATATGGGTTGTAAAGGTAATGGACATAAGTATGAGGTTCCTTCCAACTCTGAGACCCCTCACAGTACCTAGCACAGAGACTTGCATCATGTAGTGCTCGATAATTGCTTGCTGACTTGAATACTGATTTCAAATAATAGAAAATAGAAGATGGTGACTGGAAAACAGGGTCGTGCCTAAAGCTCTCCCCCAGGACCCTCCAAACACCTATAAAAATGACTCTGAACAAATTCTAGAACTGCAGAACCCATGAAATAGCAGAGGGAAACAGGGCTCCAGCCCAGGACAGCCTCGATGGTCGCTGGGTAAGGACTATTGCGCACAGAGCTGGGAGGGGAGCTGAGCAGAGCCTAGAGTGGGCTGAGCCTGGACCAACCAGACTAGGAGCCGGGCAGAACAGGCCCTAGCACCCAAAATCAGTGAGCTGTGGCAGTTACTAGACTTCTCAACCCACAAACACCAAAGACAACAGAGAAGGTTAGTGGGGAAAAAACTGCGGGGACAGAGTGAAAGGAATTCACAGTTTGGCCACTGCCCCAGGGGCAGCAGAGACGGTGCAGCTACAGAGCTACAGCTGCAGTTGCTTCTGGCCCCAGCCTCACCTGGTGGGAGGAATTAAGTGGCGGATCAGAGCAGGAGTGCAGAGTCTGCTCAGATCTGGGTCGCAGTCCAGGTTGGAGGTTCTTGGGGGAGGAGGAGCACTGGTGTGGCAGAGCTTGCTGTGTAGAAAAAGCTCTGAAAACAACAGCTCAGACCCTCAAGCTTGGGACAAAGTACTCTATACTCTACAAGCAGTCATACCCCAATGACAAAAAACTCAAGGATTAAGTAGTTGCCTGGGAACATGGCCAGGCAGCAAAAACAGACTCAGATTCAGACTCACACTTTGGAATCTTTCTTTGGTGACAAAGAAGACCAAAACATACAGCCAGAAGAAGTCAACAAAGTCAAAGAGCCTACATCAAAAGCCTCCAAGAAAAACATGAACTGGTCTCAGGCCAAGGAAGAGCTCAAAAAGGATTTGGAAAAGCAAGTTAGAGAAGTAGAAGAAAAATTGGGAAGAGAAATGAGAGTGATGCAAGAAAACCATGAAAAACAAGTCAATGACTTGCTAAAGGAGACCCAAAAAATACTGAAGAAAATAACACCTTAAAAAATAGATTAACTCAAATGGCAAAAGAGCTCCAAAAAGCCAATGAAGAGAAGAGTGCCTTGAAAGGCAGAATTAGCCAAATGGAAAAAGAGGTGCAAAAGACCAATGAAGAAAATACTACCTTAAAAATTAAATTGGAGCAAGGGGAAGCTAGGGACTTTATGAGAAATCAAGATATTATAAAACAGAACCAAAGGAATGAAAAAATGGAAGAGAATGTGAACCATCTCATTGGAAAAACCACCGACCTGGAAAATAGATCCAGGAGAGACAATTTAAAAATGATTGGACTACCTGAAAGCCATGACCAAAAAAAGAGCCTAGATATCATCTTTCAAAAAATTATCAAGGAGAACTTCCCTGATATTCTAGAGCCAGAGGGTAAAATAGAAATTGAAAGAATCTGCTGATTGCCTCCTCAAAAAGATCCCAAAAAGAAGACTCCTAGGAACATTGTTGCCAAATTCCAGAGCTCCCAGATCAAGGAGAAAATACTGCAAGCAGCCAGAATGAACAATTTGAGTATTGTGGAAACACAATCACGATAATACAAGATCTAGCAGTTTCTACATTAAGGGGTCAAAGGGCTTGGAATATGATATTCCAGAGGTCAATGGAGCTAGGATTAAAACCAAGAATCACCTACAGAGCAAAACTGAGTATCATGATCCAAGGCAAAATATGGATTTTCAATAAAATAGAGGACTTTCAAGCTTTCTCAGTGAAAAGACCAGAGATGAATAGAAAATTTGACTTTCAGACACAAGAATAAAGAGAAGCATGAAAAGGTAAACAAGAAAGAGAAATCATAAGGGACTTACTAGAGTTGACCTGTTTTGTTTACATTCCTACATGGAAAGATGATGTGTATAATTCATGAGACCTCAGTATTAGGGTAGCTGAAGGGAATATATATATATATGTATATGTATGTATATATGTATGTATAGACAGAGAGCACAGGGTGAGTTGAATATGAAAGGATGATATCTAAAAAAAATCAAATTAAGGGATGAGAGAGGAATATATTGAGGGAGGGAGAAATGGAGAGATAGAATAGGGTAAATAAAAGTGGCAAGAAAAAGCAGTTGTTGGAAGGAAAGAGGGGGCAGGTAAGGGGGATGAGTGAATCTTGTTCTCATTGGATTTGACCTAAGGAGGGAATAATATACACACTCAATTGGGTATCTTACCCCACAGGAAAGAAGGAGGAAGGAGATAAAAAAGGGGGGATTATAGAAGGGAGGGCAGATAGGGGGAGGAGGTAATCAAAAGCAAACACTTTCAAAAAGAGACAGGGTCAAGGGAGAAAACTGAACAAAGGGGGATAGGATAGGAAGGAGCAAAATATAGTTAGTCTTTCACAACATGAGTATTGTGGAAGGGTTTTACATAATGATACACATGTGGCCTATGCTGAATTGCTTGCCTTCTTAGGGAGGGCGGGTGGGGAGGGAAGAGGGGAAAGAATTTGGAACTCGAAGTT
Source organism: Trichosurus vulpecula (assembly GCF_011100635.1). Taxonomy (NCBI): domain Eukaryota; kingdom Metazoa; phylum Chordata; class Mammalia; order Diprotodontia; family Phalangeridae; genus Trichosurus; species Trichosurus vulpecula. Next base: position 119,719,730 of record NC_050573.1, on the reverse strand, counting down.
TTAAAAGCAGATGTTGAAAAAAGAGTTTTTTCATGCAACTAGGAAATAAGATACACAGGCAATGGGGCATAGAAATCTATTTTGCCCTACAAGAAAGTGAGGGAAAAGGGGAGGGGGGGAGTGGGGTGACAGAAGGGAGGGCTGCCTGCGGAACAGGGTAATCAGAATATATGCCATCTTGGAGTCGGGGGGAGGGTAGAAATGGGGAGAAAATTTGTAATTCAAACTCTTGTGAAAATCAATGCTGAAAACTAAAATATTAAATAAATAAATAGGAGAGGAGATAAAAAATAATATAATATAAAATAACAGCAATTTACTTATAATGTAAAATGCAAACAAATCAACAAGAGTTATGAAAACATTTTACGGGAACTCTCCCTTTTATGCCTTTAATACAGTGGACATTCCCCGTGGCTATTTGGCAAAGATTATTGCATCACCATGACTCAAAAGGTACTCAAGGAGAGGGGAGGTTAATTTCCTATGCAGCTTTAGAAAAGATTTTAACAACTCAAAAATTTCAATAGGGTGCCAGGCCTGGAGTCAAGAAGACTCCTCTTCCCGAGTTCAAATTTGGCCTTAGACACTTACCAGTTGTGTGACTCTGGGCAAGTCACTCAACCCTGTTTGCTGCAATTTCTCATCTGTAAAGTGAGCTGGAAAAGGAAATGGCAAACCGCTTGAGTATCTTTGCCGAGAAGACCCCAAATGGTGTCACAAAGAATTGGACATAACTGAACAACAAAAATTTCACCTTGGGACTAAGGTCTTTTATGGTAGCCAGCTGTGCAACCCATAGGAACTAGTTAGACAATCAACATCTGTCTAGCTCTAAAGATCTAAGAAAGTTTCTCCATTATCTGTGTGCCAGACTTTAATTGTAGCTCCGACTGAAGGCAGATTAATAGACTTGAATCAACTTTCATTATTTCTTCTAGCTCAAAGATTCAATAATATTTAGGTAGTGGGAAGGATTGCCCTTACTTTTACCCTCAGGCTGATGAGATTTATGGGGTATGATTTCTGGTGCTTCAGAAAGATCTCAGGCCCTTCCCAAACCCACCTTCTTTCATTCAACCATTTACTGATGCCTGAAATTCCAATCACTCAGTAAGTATTTATTAAATAAATACTGTGTACTTACTACTGTGTCATACAGAACTGAGGTTATTCATCAAGTCATGTACCATCAGAGCTGGAAAGAACCTCAGAGATCATCTGGTCTAACTTCTTCTTTGTATAGATCAAGCATTTAAGCTCTAAATGTGAGAGATGAAGTGATGTGCCCCAAAACATAGAAATAGTTAAAAGCAAAACTGGAACTAGACAGATCTGGGAATAGAGACGGAGCTCTTGGATCCTGGATCAGGGCTCTTTTCGCTAGAGGATGTTTGTGTCTCCTTTATGCCAGAAAGCTCCTAGGACAAAGTGGTGAGATTTCAAATTTGCTGGAAAGGTCCCTAGTACACTATCAGAACTGCATTACTTTAGCTTAAGGCTTTATTTTCTATAAAAGTGCAAATACCCTTGAAGTGGCAGCTAGTGGTAAAGTGGATAGTGGACTCAGACCTGAATTCAGATTCAACTTCAGAGATTTACTAGCTTGTGTGACTCTGGGAAACTAGATCTCTCTCTGCCTCAGTTTCTGCAGGCCAGCAAACAAATGGCCATGTGAGAGGTTCAAGATATCTAGATCTGGGAATCTTCTGATAATGACTGAACTCATGAGAGCTGATGAAATCATCAAGAGAGAAAGAGAAGAAGATCCATGTTCTAGGGCATGCCCAGCATATCAGACAGAAGAAGAATGACAATATAGGAAGGAAGGAAGAAGGAAACCTCCAGGAGACAGGTGTTAGTGTTGGTGGTGGTGTTAGTTGTGATTGTCAGCAGTTTCAAAAAGAGCAGAGTACAAAGAGAATGAGAGAAGGCCATTGAATTTGGCAGTTAGATCTTTGTGATTTTGGAGAAGGTAATTTCAGTGGATGAATAGGGCTAGAAGCCAGCCTGCAAAGGTTTGTGAAGTAAGTGATAGAGGAAGCAATAGACAAGGAGCTATATTCGTTTACCTTTTGTTTTTAGGAATGTGGTTGTGACCAGGCTATAGAATGATAATCTGAGGGCATGGCAGGGTCAAATGCAGGGTTTTTTGTTTTGTTTCAAATTTTGTTTTTAGAATGGTCAGGTTAGGCAGCTAAGTGGGCAGTGGATAGAATGCCGGCCTGGGGTCAGGAAGTCATCTTCCTGAATTCAAAACTGGCTTCAGACACTTATTAGCTGTTTGACCCTGGGCAAGTCCCTTTACCTTGTGTGTCTCAGTTTCTTCATCTGTAAAATGAGGAGAAGGAAATGGCTAACCACTCCAGTGTCTTTGCCAAGGAAACCTCAAATGGGGTCAGGATGAGTCTCACAGGACTGAACAACAAACAATAATAACATGTTCAGGTTTGTAGGTAGCTGGGAAGGAGACAATCAATGGACCAGGAGAAATGGAAGATGAGAGTGAGTGATTGGAGACCGAAAGCTGTAACTGGAGGCGGAAGGGATGAGATCATTGGCACAAGTGGAGCAGCTAACCTTGGCAAGTAGGACACCTTGCTTGCACAGAGACTCTAGCAAAGGTACACACTTTGCAACCTTCTTCATTTTTCTTATGACCAACCCAGAAAGTGAGCACGTCAGCTGTTGTCCATTCCACCTTGCCCCAGATCCAACCTTAAATGCAACTCATGTAGACACCAGGTGGCGCCCGGGTACTTTTTAACTGTGAGTCGGCTACGGCTTGTACTCGTGGCTTTTCTCCTCGAAAGCTCTGCTCTCAGAATGACCCCTGAGAACTGTATTAACTGAAGCGCAGATCCGAAACGGTGCCCAAGGGGCCACCTGCCTCCTCCTTGCCCCTTAGTTGTGCAGTAGACTCCAAGATTGAAAGCGACCGAAAGTATTCAGGGCGTCGCCGGTGGGGTCTGTGCAGCTCGTGGGGGGTGGGGGGGGTGGGGGGCAGTGGCTTATTAGAATTTGTGGCGCTGATCTGAGCTGGGGGCTGTCTCGTTCAACTTTGACTGGAGCCGGGCTGGGGCACTCTCCCGGGAAGAGACTTGAGGGATGGTGGTGGACATAACGCAGTATGCTAGGGTGCAAGGGAGGGGAAAGAGACTTGTAGAAACACTGAGGTTTTCACCCAGTCTCTTCCTCCAGCCCCTCCACCCCCCACCCCTCTGCGGTGCTATTTTGCACTTTTTTCTATGGATTACTTGGTCTTCACAATTCACTGCCTCGGCTCGGTAAATCTCTCCATGTATTCTTTGTGTGGGAGTAATTTACGCTTGGCTACAGTACGTGCAGCTTCACAAAACGGGGACCCTATTAAGCACTCTCCCCAAGTACTAAGTGGCATTTACAGATAATAGACAAAGAGTGGGTGGCAGGGAAATGCCACTTGCACCAACAGCTACCACGGGCCGCTGTTCTCTCTACAACGAAACAGTGGGCTACATTTATTACTCTTTGAGGGACGCGGGAAAGCCCGGCGGGAGTTGTCTTTGTATCCCCGGCGCCTTGAATATAGGAGGCGCTTAATAAGTGCTGGGATTGGATTGGGGAAGTCAGGAGTCTCATTCTCTTCTCCCGCCCCCCCCCCCCAAAACCAAACTAGCTAGGTTTTTTCCCCCCCAAATGTTCCTTTCGTGGATGCCTGTAGAATTCTTGATTCCTGCCAGAGGGCAAAAGTCAATTTCTTTCTCTCTCTCTGTCTCTCTCCATCTCTCCGTCTGTCACACACACACACGTAGAAGCAAACCATTAACTAGTTAGAATACTACAGTAGTCGAGAGTCCTAGGGATCTTGGGTATAGGACGGGGTGGGGGACATAGTCACAGGAAGAAAAAAAAAGAAGCCAAGAGTGTCTTGGGAAGCTCCAGCACCTGCGAAAATTCGTCGGTTGAACAATTCCTTGTATCCTCGTGCCTCCCTTCAGAGTCCAAAACCCAGCTTTAGAGTCTCAAATCTTTGCGCGCTTTAAAGTACACCTTTCCCAGTACACATAACTTGAGGCTGGAGGGGGACTAGCCAGCCCGGCACCCCGGAGCAGGGACCACTTCTTGAAATCTTTCACAGTTGGGGGTGGGGTAAAGAGTGGGAGGAGGAGGAGGAGGAGTGGGGCGTCTGTGTAGTGATGGATGGTGATTTATCCCTCCTCTCTCTCCACCCCACCCCACCCCCCACTCCCAGGAGCCCCCTCCCTCCCTTAGCCTTCCGCTCTATAATTGGCCGCCTACTTTTCTTCCTTTTTCTTCTTATCAGATCCAGGTCTCCCAGAAGGAGGGAACAGCTGGAGAGAGACCCTAAAACACCTCCTGCAGGCAGGGAACTGGAGGAGAGAAAGGAAGAAGCTAAGAGAAAAGAGGGAGAGAGCAAGTCCTGGGCTAGCCCTCGGCGAAGCTCTGTTCTTTTCCCAGGCACCAAGAGTTCCCCCCTCCAAGTACTTTGCCCTTGCACAGGTCAGTTTCAAGCTTCTTTACTCTTCATTTCCTAGCCTCCTTTTTGAAAGTCTGAGTCACCTGTCAACTTCTTAACATCTCCCGACCCTTCTCTGCTCGCGTTCGGGCGGGGTGGGAGTGGGGGGATGGTAATTATTGGTTTCAAGGCGGTATCCATCGGCTTCTCCGCGACTGCATGTTTGGAGGTCTGGGGATGAACAGGCTTGGGGGATTGCAGGGGAGGGCTACAACTGAAGTTGCCGTAGGAGAGTCCTCAATAGTGGCGCTAGCTCTGCATGGCCCCGTTTGGGCTCACACACACAGACACACACACACACACAAGCGCACAGCAAGGTCACACTAGCACACACGCACACTTGCACCCCTTCTCCGGTGCTTGAGCAGGCAGCGGGCGAGAAGAAAGGGGAGGTCTTAGAGTCTGGATGCTTAGGGACAGGGACTTGGATCTGGGCTGTACCTCCTGGGCTTGGGGCCAGGATAGCTGGATGCCCTGATCCATCTGATCTCTGAAGCGTCAGGAGAGGCTGCTGCAGTGCCAAGCCTTGGATGGGTTGGAAGAAGAGAGAGAGAGGGCTTTCCCCAGGGTATGCTGGAGAGCTCTCTGTGCTTGGGCATTCCATTCCCTCCTCTCTTTCCTTTTCCTCCCTCTTTCATTCTGCTGTGGTGAGACACATACCCAGACCCTAGGTGTGCCCTCCTCTGCTGACTTCAATCAAGACTCGTATCACTGTGCATGTGTTTAGTGGGGGAAGCAGTGTCACTGGGCAAGAATTGGTTCCAAGAGTGGAAGAGGGAAAGTGAGCAAGCATGAGCAGGGGAGGACTCAGGGATTCTTAGTAACTTAGAGGCTCTCTAGGCTCTAGTTTCTCTTGGCCAACGGGATGATGTTGGTTAATGGTCTTGGCATGCTGCTTGGAACTTGACTCTTCTCTCCAACTAGAAGGGAATCAAGGAGTCATGACTTGCTTTGGCTTGGAGCTTGCACGGTTCTCTAATTCTCTTTTGGGTATTCGAGTTTAGGGTTTAAGGGAGTGGAGAGATTGAGTGGTTGGGGATGGACCTATATGTGGTTGAGAGAGCTCAGCTAAGTTTCGGGTGGGTGGTCTGGAATTTCATTAAAAAAAAAAAAACTATTGCTGAGATCTACCGAGGGGAGGTGGCTTAAGTATTTATTCTTGAACCCTGAGGGCCTTTAAAAAGTTTCTTCAAAAAGATGATGTGGAAATCAGCCACTGGCCTGGGGCCCTTGGTCAACTCTGTCCCAAGGGGCCTCCTCCAAAGGCAAATCTTTATTTAAAATGTCACTTGTAATATAAAATGGAGGGTTTTTTTTGGGGGGGGGTATCTGCTGTTGGAGGTGAGGAGGGTTTAGGGAGTCGAAGGGAGCTATTTACCTAAGAAAAGTTCATCTTTCTGCAGATGATAATAAAAAAATATTTTACTTGTAAATTCTATCTATCTTGCTGTTGAATTATTAACCATAGACAGGAGACACGAGGTGCTAGAACTCTCTCCCCTGCATTCTTCTCTAACCTGTGATCTCTTTCTTACTTTTGATCTCTTGTTGTGAGGAGAACCTTCTATCCTGTTTGAGGAGGTGACAAAGTGACTGGGATGTAGGCATATAGACAAACTTAATAAATGCTTGAATGAACTAAGGTCACATGAACCCATCCTTGTCCAAAGAGGTTTGAATAGTGTGTGTGTGTGTGTGTGTGTGTGTGTGTGTGTGTGTGTGTATGTGTGTATTTCATTAGGCAGATGCTGGCAAGAGGTTATAGCTTTTCTGCATCTGCTCTCAAGTATTTAACTTCTTATTAGGGCACTAAATTCCCCTTTGGAATAACCCTGGGAAAATTTTACAAAATCTCCATTCTGCCAGTGGGACCCTTTCTGGCTCCAAGGGATCCTGGTCTAGAGTGAACCTGAACCTCCATTGTAGCCCTAGCCTCCTAGGGGTCCTTTAGATAGAACAAAGTCCATCAGACCAGACTTCTTAGAGCCACCCGGGACAGGATTCTCTAGTCTTGTCCTGAAGTACCAGGGATGGTGTTAGACCTGTTTCAGGCAGAAGACAGGGCTCTTTTGTCCTACATGGTACTTGCTACTTCTCAGATATTCCTGTTAGAGACAGTTATCTCCAGGAGAATTAGAGTCATAGAATATTAGAACTGGAAGGGACCATAAGGATTGTCTAAACCAACACCCTCATTTTACAGATGAAGATAGTGAGAAGAAACATCCAGGAATAGAACCCAGACTCCTAATTCAGTGTTCTTTCCTCTAGACCAAGGGTAACAAACTCAGATAGAAACAGATCCCTGCAGGCTGAATATTGACATGAAAACCACAAATTAACATTACATATGTTGTATTATATTTTTATTTATTTTGTTAAACATTTACCAATTACATTTTAATCTGGTGTTGAGGAAGAAGAGTTTTGAGACCCTTTACCAGTGAGTTTGGTACTTCTGTTCGAGGCCATTCTACTATGTCACTTGCTCTAATCTATTGGCCTTTATACCTCTTCCCAAATTCATGGAACCAGGTCAGGCTCACCTTATGAAGAGCCAGAGCAGGTGGTCATCTATATGGGAAACCAACATTCCCATTCCTAAATATATGTCTCATACTACTTGAACTTCCACCATTAGAGATTCATTCCATTGAGTTTAAAGGCATTCCAAGTTTCTTAAATCAGTTATTAAAAGGTAAATACCCCATGCTCATTATGATTCTAGAGCCAAAATAATAATTCCCATTTATCGAATGCAGAAATATTTAACCTTTTCTGCACCATGGTCTCCTTTGGCACTCTGGTGAAGCTTAGAATAATGTTTGTTTCCTACATTAATAATGGAAAGAAATACTACATTTTAAATTTAATATATTTCATTTTCCCCCAATTATATGTTAAAACAATTTATAACATTTGTTTTTTTAATAAAGTTTTGAGTTCCAAATTCTATCCCTCCCTCTCTTCCCCTCCCTGAGATGGTAAGCAATCAAATATAGCTTATACATATGCAATCATGTAAAAAATTTCCATATTAGTCATTTTGTACAAGAAGACTTGAATAAAAGAAAAAGAATGAAATAAAATGAAAAAAGTGTGCTTCAGTCAGCATTCAGGCAATATCACTTCTTTCTCTGGAGGCAGATGGTATGCTTCATCATTAGTCCTTTGGGATTGTCTTGGATCATCATATTGCTGAGAATAACTAAATCATTCACAGTTCTTCATTGAACAATATTGCTATAACTGTGTACAATGTTCACCTGATTTGGCTCATTTCACTTTGCATCAGTTCACGTAAGCCTTTCCAGGTTTTTCTGAAATCATTCTGCTTGTCATTTCTTATAGCACAATAACATTCTATCACAGTCACATACCATAGCTTGTGTAGTCATCCCCTAATTGATGGACATCTCTTTGATTTCCAATTCGTAGCCACCACAGAAAAGCTGACATGCTACATTTTAACTGGAGGTTAGTGAAAATTAACTATTTTTTTCTCTTCCAAGGTCACCAATACCCTGAAATCTATCCACAGATTCCATAAGGGGTCCATAGACCTTACGTTAAAAACCCTTGATCTGATGTTTGCACATTTTCCTCTCAACAATACTGTGAAGTAGGTATATACTGATCATCTCCATTTTATAGAACAGGACACACAGTCTCAGGGAACTGAAGTGGCAACCTTGGCTAATCCAGTTAGTAAGTGGCAAAATTAGAACTAGAACCAAGTTATCTTAATTCACAAGTTCAGATCCAAGAACAGTGCCCCATTCACTACAACATGGCATTTTTTTTGCATATTTCAGCAGTTAGCCAAAAGAGTCACATGACTATCATCTGATATAATATATTCAGAAATAGAAATTAGATGTTTTGAAGAGTCAGGTCACCCACAAGCGGATTGGCTGAATATTACTGAACTATCTCATTAGCTGGAGTTAGGACATTCTCTTTGGGAATGGAACCTAGGGTAAATTCCTATAGGGAAAGCAAGGCTCAGAAATAGGTTGGAGAACCAAAAAAGAGGTTGCATGGGTCTGAATACAAATTTTGCCTATTCATATGGGCAGCCTTGGAGTCAACCACAGGAAGGCAATTGTCTTTCTCTTACAGAATAACAGAATTTCAAAGTTGGAAGGAACTTCTGAGGCTATCCAGTTCAATCCATACTGGAAAAAAAAATCCTCTCCCCAAGAGGTGGTTATTCAGTGTTTTCTAGGAGACCTAGAATAAGGAGAAACTTATTATCTCCTTCTATAGATAATCTTTTTTAAAAAAGTATATTGATTTTTACATCTCTTACATTCTCTCTTCCCTTCTACCCGTACCCTCCTGCAATACTTTTCTGTTGTATTGATGTACCACAATTTAATCATTCCTCATTTTCTGGGCTAATAATAATGATTATAATAGCATTCACATAGCACTTGAAGGTTTGCAAAGAACTTTACATATATGTGTGTGTGTGTGTGTGTGTGCCAAACACACACACACACACACACACACACACACAAATCTCATTTGTGCTACTTTGTTTCCAGTAGGTAATCTCTTAGTGGCTGACCACTCTTTCTTTTGGCTTGAGAGATACCACACTCCCTTGGTTCCTCTCTTTCTCTGCTTCTTCTGACTCCCAGTTCTCTTTCTTCTCCCACAGTGGAAGATCTTCTAGGTCTGCCCTTAATTTCCTTCCTTTACACTTTGCTCCATGACAATCTCTTTTTGCTCAAGGCTTAGACTATTCCTTTTAGTATCCTAAGGTCATAGATCCCAGGACATTGCATAGATTTAGAACTGAAAGGACCCTAGAGACTATCTAGTCTGAACCTCTCATTTTACAGATGAGGAAACTGAGGTAGAAGATTTAAGTGATTTGGCCAAGTCGCACATCAAGAGCACAGCTGTGATATAAGCAAAAGTCTTCTAATTCCAAAGCCAGTATTCTTTTTATTTATTTTTTAACAAGCGCAGAAGCCAAGGTTTATTTAGTTTTTTGCAATTCTCATTCTCAAAATGAAAATTTCAATTCATAAGAATTTATTTCTGTCTTTCCCACATCCAAACCCTAAACAGGAAAACAAAGCAAAATCTGTCTCATCAATATGGATAATCAGGGATAAAAAAAAAATTTCCACATGAATGAACTATTTACAAAAGTGGGTGTGTCTCCCTCCTGTTGCATAGTCTATCACCACTATATTCATCATCAGTGTTTTCCTCAGGGTAGCTTCTTGCTGTCCCTACGGGTGTAGGGGGCATCTGGGGACCTGTAACATAGTAGGAAGCACTGGGCACTGGAGTAGATTGCAAGCAGCAACCCCAGTTGCTCCAGCCACTCTGTGGGGTAGAATTGTGGTGAGCTATGTGGGTACTCCGCAGGGTCTGGCTGGGGAAGTACAGAGTGGAGCACCCTGACAAGGGGTGCTGGATACTGGGAATAGGAATGGTCTGGAGGTGGAGTGACTAGTTGATCCCACATGGCTGCCTTTTGAATGCAAATTTCGCTCTGACTCTGACCCCAACATGCTTCTACCTGGGTTTCCAGGATCTGTTGCATGGTTTGGGTTTGCTGATGCAGAGTATTCATAGCATTGGCCGTAGCATTTAGCCGGGTGTACAGTTTCCTGACTTCCTGACATAGCATGGTCGGTTCAGAAGATTTCTGGCGGTGGTAGAAAGTGGGACCGAGACTTCCTTGTGGACAAGGTCTCTTGGTCCTGCCTGAGGTCCCTAGGGAATCCAGAAGAAGCTGCCCTTCTTCTGGGAGTTCTTTGTTCCACATGAATTAGGCAAATGGTTGAAGTTCTCAATGACTAGGCTGGGCTGAATGTCATTTTCTCCTTTACTATGGCATTCATCTCCCTCTTCTTCACATTTGATACCTGGAGCCACTGACCAACAGTCTTCAGCCCGGGCTAATTCTGCCTTCACACTGGCCTTGAACTCCTGCACTTCAGTGTTCTGGACATTTTCCTTGGAGGTGCTCAGTGGGTCCATGAAAAAGCTAGCCCCCAGCTCCACAGACACTTCATTGGGGTGGGGGGACCTCAGTACAGTTACTGCACAATTGAATCCTGCCAGATTCTGGAAGCTTCTTTCTAGCTCTCTTGTGCTTGCTCACCTACCAAGGAACTTTGCGTTGTCTTGGTCTCATGGCAGACTGTGAGATTTCTACAGGTGGACAGGATGCAATGAACTCTGGCTGTCTCTCCAGGCTCCAAAACGTGTGCCAACATTTTGGCAGCTGTACAGAACAGGACCAGATGTGATGAGCTCTTCTTCATTCTGGGGACCTTGCAAGGCCAAAGCTGCCTTTGCCTCAGGCTGGTTTTTATCTAGGTCCAGGAAGTGAGTTCACAACTACTGGAGGTGCGAACTCCTGGAGAGGTGAACACTGTTTATAAGGAGTTTGGTGTAGATGGGTTGTTGAAGGGTGCCTTCTTAGAAGTTCATCTCAAAACTAAGTCACAGGGAGATCATACCTGCTGGAGGTGTGAACTTGGATTGCTTCCAGTGAGTAGCATTAAAGTGCTGAAGGGCATAGAAGTCAATTTGGACACTAATCCTGAAATCCAGTTTGGAGTCTTGGCTTCTGGGTCCTAAAGAATCCATGTTTAGATGTATGGAGCTCTGGTGTTTTCTCTTAGCTCCAAAATGTGTGTCACCCTCTTGCAAGACCTGCATAACAAAATCCAAAGACAGTATCCTTTAAGAAGTATCATGCTGGGGGCAGCTAGGTGGTGCAGTGAGTAAAGCACTGGCCCCGGAGTCAGGAGGACCTGAGTTCAAATTTGGCTTCACACACTTGATACATACTAGCTGTGTGACCTTGGGCAAGTCACTTAACCCCAATTGCCTTGCCTTCCCTCCTCCAAAAAATAAAAAACAAAACAAAAGTATCATGCTACCTCTCTCTGTTTTGGTGGTGCCTCAGTTTCTCTCTGTAGTCCCAACCTCCTTCTGGGTCCCAAACACACATCTCAGACTGCCTATAAAACATTTTCCCTTGGCTGTCCTAAGTCACTGGGCTTTATTACTGTAGTAGTTTTGTCAGGCTCCATGCCCTGAACCCTTTTAACCTTATCAAATGTCAATGATTCCTTTAAAAGAGTCAGGGGCCAGTAAAAGGAAGGCCAGAGTCATGCTATACACTGTTCTGATGGGGCCACATCTGGGAGATTAACCTCAGTTCTGGGCACGAGGTTTTAGAAAGGACATTTACAAGCTGAAGAATGTCAAGAAAAGAGCAGCCAGAAAGCTGAGAGGACTGGACACCATGCCATATAAAGAGAAGTTCAGGCCTAGAGAAGAGAGGATTTAAGGGTGGGAATATGACAGCTGAATTTAATCATTTAAAAGGCTCTGTATGGCAGATTGGTGAAACTTGGTTCTACTTGGGCCCCAAAATGGATAATTAGGAGCAATGAATGGAAGCTGTAGAGAGGTAAAGTTCAGCTCTGTTTAGGGGGAAAAAACCTCTAACAATTAGAATTTCCCCTCCCCTGCCAGTAGAGACTAGTCCACTTTTTGGGGGACATTGTGGAAGAGATTCTATGAATAATTTGGACCAGATGCCCACTGAGATAGATCTCTTCCAACTCTGAGGTTTTTTGATGCTAAATTCTCTTTTTTAAGTGTTCCTTCTATCCCCTGCCCTGGGCTAAAATGGGATCCCAAATATTTGGAGGGATCTTAGTCTGCAGGTTGGGGTGGGGTCCTAAATGATGTCCAAATAGGCTGGAAAGTTGAAGCTAGAGAGAATGGGCGGTAGGTGTCAAGGACCGAAGTAATGGGAGTCAGGAGTAACCCCATTAGAGGCCCATCTACTGGTAGTCTGAGTCACCTAAGCCATAGTGAGACCATCAATTGCTGTGTTTCCTGTGTGACCTTAGTGGTTGATCTTTCATCCATAAGCTTAAAAGGGAATCTTACCGGTTCTTTACCTCTGTTGAATGGATTGTTGATATAATGTTGTCCAAAAACTTCTTGGCAGGGCCTTCTCTATGGAAAGTATAGGGGTGGGAGGAGAGAGGACTGCAGGACTTTTTGTAAATTATTCATTTGTTCATTCATTCATTCATCAATTATGTATTGAGTACTTAAGTACTTTATTAAGTGCTGTGGGGATACAAAGGTGAGAACTCCATGGAATGCGTCCTCAAGGAAATCTCATTGTGTGTGGGCTCTCCAGAAACACACTCCCACAGACACAGACGTTCAGACTTGTTCTTTCATGTGTGTAGGGATCTCCCCATATGCAAGATCTCTCCCCCATACAGAACCTCAACTCTTCTGTAACTCATAGTTTTACAGAATTGACAAACAAAAACAGAAACCAAGGGAAACATCTAAATATGAAAAAACCAACAGGTGTGTGTAGAGAGTAGGCACAGTGCTCGCCTGGGGAGGAAAAAGAATAGTGGGGTTTTTTTCCAAGTGGGGCGGAGAGTGGAACGATGTTCCTCAGCCTTCATATTGTGGGGTGAGAGTCTGAGGTTCAAATGTCCACAATAAGTTTGCATTGACATAACTCCCTGCTAGTGGGGCCTGGGGCATGTTCTTCTATGTGAGTACCGTTCAAAGATGGGTACTAGGAGACTTGCCCAGGCTCTCACTCACAGTATATGCCAGCAGCAGGACATGAACTCAGTGCTCCCTGCTACCAAGGCCAGTTCCTTATCCACTAACCTATCTGCTTAAAAGGTGTATCAGCAGTGACCTGAAAGGGGAAAGCTTTAGCCCCCCAAAAGAAGAGATTCCTAAAAAAGCAACAAGCAGCCTATGTGGGAGGGGAATGTTTTCTATAACCTGAATCAGGCCTCCTTTACCTACTCCCCCCCAGAATCCTGCTACTAGGGGTGAGGCTGAAGACACTTCTTATAGCACCAGTGAACAGCATCTTTCTGAATTACTTCCAGCCATCTGCTACTTGCAACAGGGAAGGGACTCCCAAAGGTGGTCACTCTGATTTTGCCATAGAGAGCAACACAGAGAACCAAATTCAGTGAATCAAAGACTGTCTGACGTGCTACGTGTCTGAGACTGGTCCAGTTTTTGCAGATGCCTTTGTGTTTGCATCAGTACTGGCCAGCCTGGAGTTACCAGGGACAGGGGGAGTCCGAACTCATCATTCTTGGAAAATCCAAATCAGTCCTGGAAAATTCCTTAGACACTGGAGAAAGATTTAGAGACTGGGTGGGGAGAGCAAATTGTCTCAGGGCCCCCACTCCTGTAGGATCTGAACTATTAATGAAGCCATTTGAAGCACACTTGGCCAAGTGATATAGTGCACATACCCAGAATTGCTTTGGTCTGTGTGTAGTTTTCTCAGCTCAGTTTACCAAACAGTAGGTACTTAGCAGAGTGCTAACATTTGTCTTCTGCACGTGTTAGAATCTAAATGTCCCAGCTGGGCAGGAACTTAAAGACCATCTAGACTAGGGGTTCTTATCCTTTTTTTGTGTCCTCGATACCTTTCCCAGGCTAGCGAAGTATATGGACCCCTTCTTTGAGTAAGATTTTTTAAATGCATGAAATAAAATGCAGAGGATTACAAAAGAAATTTATTATATTAAAATACAGTTTCTTTTAAAAAATGTTTATAGATCTCAAGCTAAGAATGGCTGATCTACTTCATTTGAAAGAGGAGGTAACTCAGACCTGATAGTTGATTGGCTTGCCCAAGGTCACGTCAGAGCTGGGACTCAAACCTGGGCTCTCTAATTATGAGTTTAAAGCTCTCTCTAACATACCATGATGGCCACCAGAGCTCTGATGCCACTCTAGCAACATTTTAGGGTTTGTTTTTGAGTTGGTTTAGCTGCTAATTGGGTAATGCTAATGATGAAAGAGTTTGTGAATCTTGATGTTGAGAAAGTGATACATTCAATGCCAACAATTCTGGTATTTAAAACATTTTACAGCCTGGCTGTTCAGTTATTTCAGTTATATCCAACACTTTGTGACCCCATTTTGGGTTTATCTTGGCAAAATACTGGAATGGGTTGCCATTTCCTTCTCCAATTCATTTTATACATGAGGAAACTGAGGCAAACAGGGTTGAGTGACTTACCTGGAATCACAAAGCTAGTAAGTGTCTGAGGTCAGATTGGAATTCACAAAGATGAATGAATCTTCCTGATTCCAAGTTCAGTGTTCTATCCACTGCATGGTGTTTCCAATAAGAATAAAGATTGTCCCCAACATTCTTATCCAGAATTTCAGGGACTTGGCAGAAAACCTTGGGAAAAACTGAAGCCTCCACTTAGTCTAATGTGATGTTAGTCATCCTAATAAACATTGTTTGAAAAGAAAGAAAAGAGAAAATAAACCCAAACTGAGGCCACAACTGTTTTTGGTAAAAAGCAAACTAAACAAATAAAATCAATTTGCTAGCCCCCACACCTCTAAAACCCCCTAAACTCCACCAATTCAGCTTCAAGAAGAGTTGGCGAAATATGAATGCACCCCAGGTTTATTTATTTGTCTTAATAACAAACATGCCATGAAGATTTGCATTATGTATTCCATGTTTATTATTGCTTCTATCACCTTGCAATGGAAATTGTGGTGGTGTTGATGGACACAGTTGTATCAGGAGGGCAGAGTTTATAATCTCAAAGAGGATCATAAACATGTCTGAAAGGTTCGGAATCGCCGGATATAAGAAACTCTCAAAGTAGAAGGCAGAAGAATCAAAACATTTATTTAGGCTCCACAGTAACCAACCCATGAACCAGAAGCCCCATTTTGATATGTTGATCATAATCTTCCAGGCCCAATAAGTACGCCTTGAAAGAGTAACCAGGAGGCTACAGAGAAACATGATTGCGTAAAGCAAAATCATGTTTCCCCCTCGATGGTAATAAGATTACCCACTGGCCTGAAGTCTTTGTTCAGCTTCCTCCCGTAGATCAGCTCTGCTACTGGCAGCTCCTGCCTCAGCTGTGTCTGTGTCTGTGGCTGTAACTGACGTAACTGTCGTAACTGCCTCTGTAACTGCCTCTGGCTCCAACTGTCGCTGTAACTGTCGCTGTAATGGCCTGAAGTCTTTGTTCAGCTTTCTCCCGTAGGTTAGCTCTGCTACTGGCAGCTCCTGCTTCAGCTGTGTCTGTGTCTGTGGCTGTAACTGACGTAACTGTCGTAACTGCCTCTGTAACTGCCTCTGGCTCCAACTGTCGCTGTAACTGTCGCTGTAATGGCCTGAAGTCTTTGTTCAGCTTTCTCCCGTAGGTTAGCTCTGCTACTGGCAGCTCCTGCTTCAGCTGTGTCTGTGTCTGTGGCTGTAACTGACGTAACTGTCGTAACTGCCTCTGTAACTGCCTCTGGCTCCAACTGTCGCTGTAACTGTCGCTGTAATGGCCTGAAGTCTTTGTTCAGCTTTCTCCCGTAGGTTAGCTCTGCTACTGGCAGCTCCTGCTTCAGCTGTGTCTGTGTCTGTGGCTGTAACTGACGTAACTGTCGTAACTGCCTCTGTAACTGCCTCTGGCTCCAACTGTCGCTGTAACTGTCGCTGTAATGGCCTGAAGTCTTTGTTCAGCTTTCTCCCGTAGGTTAGCTCTGCTACTGGCAGCTCCTGCTTCAGCTGTGTCTGTGTCTGTGGCTGTAACTGACGTAACTGTCGTAACTGCCTCTGTAACTGTCGTTGTAACTGTCGCTGGCTCCAACCGGAAAAGGAAAAGAGAGGATCTTCAAGCTGTCCTCTCCCCTCTTATAGAGTTTTTGACATCATCAAGCTCCGCCTGAATGACCAGGGCTGATTGGTTCTTGAGTTGGCTCCTCCCCCTAGCATAGACATTAACACCTCCCCTCAGCCAGCCCCATGACTCCTCACACAGGAAGCTGTCTGCTTCCCGGCATGCTCCCCGGGCCTCCTGCCCCGGAAGAGCAAGCCACAGTGTCCAGAGGCTCAATGAGGCAAGCTGAGCCATTCAAAGAAAACAAAAGCCATTATGGCTACACTCCACCCCTTGTTATAGGATACATAATCTAATCAGCCATGTATCCTAGAACATACATTGTGATCCAATTACAAAGGAAACTAAAACATATCATTCATTATAAAGCAAAACATATCATTCAGTGACATTCCCAAACATTGGTTAACGATTCAAATGCGATCCACCCCTAGATCCCAGCAAAATAATCTCTTCAATCAATCATCCCCAAAATAATTATTAATAATTCAAATGTCCATCCCTAAATCCTTGTATCCATTACATAGGATCAATAATATCATAACAATAAAACAACACAGCAAGGATAACACAAAATAAGTAAACAGAACACTATCATCATTTCCACCCCCCTTGAACGATTGGGGCTCAAAATCTTGGGGTGAGGGGTGAAGGTCTCATTTTCCATAGCTTCTTCATGCTGAAATTGGATGTAGAGATGGCCCTGCCCCCAAAAAGTCCCATTCCAGAGGTCATTTCTTTAACAAGCTGGCAGGAATTCCAAGAATGCTACATGCTTAGGCAGTCACCGGAAAGTGCAGGGTGCTTAAGCCTGAAGGAAACAAAACTAGCAACAAGGTTAGCCAAAACAAAGGACAAAAAGAATAGACAAGTATGGACTATAATTCTTCAAATAAAATCATCTCAAGTTTGGTTGAGATTTCAGTTATGCAAAGATCCAACATCAGAGCCAAACTCAGGTGGGAAATGTTTCTTTTCAAAAGGAACATAATGAGGAAGCCAAGAGGATCCCACCCTAGATAGAGACTAAGATTGTCCTCCCAGCCTTTCCCCAAATGTACAAGTTTTCATCCGTTAATCACACAAGGTCACCTTCAGTCTGAGTGGCTTGTAGGCTTGCAGGAGCAGTTCTTATTTCCCTATTTCTCGTGTTATCAAGTCCTCTATACATTCTGTATAATTCATTGGTTGGAATTCCATCTATCATTTCAAAACCTACTCCTGCTCTCAATAAAGCAGTAAACATTTCTTTCCTTGTTACTCTCCTTTGGCGCCAAGTTTGCTGGTTATTCACCCTTCTCTCTCGAGGAGATCTATCCCCTCCCCAGTCACCTAAGTCATATAACTGTAAAATCTTATTTATCACTGTTGTAAGACGGCTCCCTACTTCTCCAAGTAATAAATTCAAAATTAGTTGTTTATAAGCAGGGGGAGCTGTCCTAATTATTAAATTCCTATGAGGCAGTTCCATTGAATCATTGTAATATTTGTCTGCAGTTCCTGTCATAATGGCAGTCTTCATTACCTCCTCCTTTAGTCTCATGATACAATCTCTAAGTGAATACCAGGGTCTGTGCTCAGTGGGCCACATAGAATCAGTAGCATATCTCTTATTGCATCCCACAGCGGCTAATGCCAACAGAGTAGTCCTGCTATCACCATCTCCTTGCTGATGATGTTCCCTAAAAGCTTGTTGAACTAGAGGATCATGGCTGATACCTATGAATCTCATGCAGTCTGTCCCATCTACTGATATTCCACTGGCCCCTTGATCACTGAGTCTTACCATCCAAGATATCAATGGTTCTCCTATTCTTTGGCTGAATCTACTCAAAATATCTGTGACCTCTTGCGGTGAGAAATCTTCCTGAATTTCCCTTGTAACTGAATCTTCACCTCGGGTTTCTGTCTTCCTCCTTTGTATGGGTCGAGCCCTTGTCTGATCATTTAACCATCTCCTATTCTCTGTGTGAGGCACATCCTGAACCCCAGTAGTGTTTTGTGCCTCAGCCCCTAACATTGTCTCATTCTCTCCCCACTCACTTCCTCTGCCACCATGGCTAGGACGAAGCAGGCAGTCAGGCTCTTTCTGGGCTGGGTTGAAATGCACTCTGGGCTTTTTTGGTCTCCTGTTGCTCTTAGCCACATTAATAGAAAAGTTCTCATTTGAGTCAGTTTGGTCTCCTGCTATCTGAGATTCCTCTTCTTCCTGTGGGGTAGGAGTGCCCCCATGTCTTTCACTTAATCTCAATCTTTCGTATACTAGACGGTAGGCTGATAACACTATCCAGCTTTGCCTAGATAGTGATGCCCCTGACTGAATCCCAACTTCTCGTAAACACTTTTCCAAATCCCTAGGATCTCCTCTCCGTAGCCTTGGTTCCCAGTTTTCACAGGGTCCAGCTTTTTTAGCCAATTCTTTTGCTAGGGAGGAATAAAATGGATCCTCCCATCCTGGGATATTCATCTCTTCCTCTGGAATTGTTCTGCTTCTAAATAGAGATCTTATACCTAGCGATCCTGTTCGTGACGCCAAATGTATCAGGAGGGCAGAGTTTATAATCTCAAAGAGGATCATAAACATGTCTGAAAGGTTCGGAATCGCCGGATATAAGAAACTCTCAAAGTAGAAGGCAGAAGAATCAAAACATTTATTTAGGCTCCACAGTAACCAACCCATGAACCAGAAGCCCCATTTTGATATGTTGATCATAATCTTCCAGGCCCAATAAGTACGCCTTGAAAGAGTAACCAGGAGGCTACAGAGAAACATGATTGCGTAAAGCAAAATCATGTTTCCCCCTCGATGGTAATAAGATTACCCACTGGCCTGAAGTCTTTGTTCAGCTTCCTCCCGTAGATCAGCTCTGCTACTGGCAGCTCCTGCCTCAGCTGTGTCTGTGTCTGTGGCTGTAACTGACGTAACTGTCGTAACTGCCTCTGTAACTGCCTCTGGCTCCAACTGTCGCTGTAACTGTCGCTGTAATGGCCTGAAGTCTTTGTTCAGCTTTCTCCCGTAGGTTAGCTCTGCTACTGGCAGCTCCTGCTTCAGCTGTGTCTGTGTCTGTGGCTGTAACTGACGTAACTGTCGTAACTGCCTCTGTAACTGCCTCTGGCTCCAACTGTCGCTGTAACTGTCGCTGTAATGGCCTGAAGTCTTTGTTCAGCTTTCTCCCGTAGGTTAGCTCTGCTACTGGCAGCTCCTGCTTCAGCTGTGTCTGTGTCTGTGGCTGTAACTGACGTAACTGTCGTAACTGCCTCTGTAACTGTCGTTGTAACTGTCGCTGGCTCCAACCGGAAAAGGAAAAGAGAGGATCTTCAAGCTGTCCTCTCCCCTCTTATAGAGTTTTTGACATCATCAAGCTCCGCCTGAATGACCAGGGCTGATTGGTTCTTGAGTTGGCTCCTCCCCCTAGCATAGACATTAACACCTCCCCTCAGCCAGCCCCATGACTCCTCACACAGGAAGCTGTCTGCTTCCCGGCATGCTCCCCGGGCCTCCTGCCCCGGAAGAGCAAGCCACAGTGTCCAGAGGCTCAATGAGGCAAGCTGAGCCATTCAAAGAAAACAAAAGCCATTATGGCTACAACAGTAGAAAGTTGCTTGGGTTTTATTTTGGAATTTGTGAGCAACTCTTTCTTTCCTTCTGTTGAAATTCTATAGTGTATCATCTGATGAATAGTTCCTACCTGAAAAAACAAATATGGCCCTTTTCTTCATCATCTTCTCTTGGTTTTTGATTAAAAAAACTGTTTTTAAAATATTTGGGGAAAGGAATAGTAAAAGAGAAAAAACATTACTTCTAGGTCATGTAGTTTTTCTGCTTTTTCTTCACCAGATTTGCATTTCCAGCTACCTATTAGACACTCCAAGTTGGACTTTCCATAGATAAATCAAAATCAAAGTGTCCCAAATCAGACTCATGATCTTTCCCCCAACCCTAGCCCTCTATTATATTATATTATGTTATATTATAATTATATTATAACTTCTCTATTTCTGCCTAAAGCCTCACTATCTTCCCATCTTATAACCCAGGTAGCATCATTCACTTCTGTCTCTCACATCCCATATCCAATCTGTTCGTAGTCCTGTGAATTTTACTTTTGAAACATCTTTCATAACATCATAATACTTCATCTCTTTTCCCTCCTTCAATATTGCCACCATCTTGGTGAAGACTTTCATCATCTTACAACTGGACTATTGTGGCACCTGTGTCACGTCTCTTCCCATTCCAGTCCATCCTCCACTCAGCTGTCAAATTAATCTTCCCAAGTCCAGGACATTGTACTTTTTAAGGGTCAGCAATGTGGCACAGTGTATGGAGCACCAGACCTGGAGTCAGGAGACCTGATTTCAAATGCAATCTCAGACACTTATCAGCTGTATGACCCTGGGCAAGAGACTTAACTCCCCTTGTCTCAGTTTCCTCATCTGTGAAATGGGCTAGAGAAGGAAATGGCAAACCACTTCAGTATCTATGCCAAAAACCAAAACAAAGCAAAACAACAACTCCAAATGGGGTCATGATGAGTCAGACATAACAAAAAGTACAGGACTGATAATGTCACTCAGTAAACTCCAGTGGTTCTCTATCAGCTCCAGAATCAAATATAAAATCCTCTGCTTGGCATCTAAATCCCTTTACAATCTGGTAACTCCTATATGTCTAGTCTTCTAATATCTTACTTTCCCCAGTATTCTGCAATCCAATGACGCTGACTTGCTTACCTTCTGTTCTTCCAGCAAGACATTCCATAAATCCTGACTCTTTGAAAGTTCACTGGCTAGCCCCCCTGCCTGGAATGCTCTCCCTCCTCATCTCTCCCTCTTGTTTTTCAGTTGTGTCTGACTTTTTTTGATCCCCTTTAGGGTTTTCTTGGCAAAGATACTAGAGTGGTTTTCCATTTTCTCCTCCAGTTCATTTTACACATAAGGAAACAGGGGCAAACAGAGCTGAGTAACTTGCACAGAGTTACATAGGTAGTGAGTGTCTGAAGCTAGATTTGAACTCAGGAAGATGAGTATTCCCAACTTCAGGCCCCATTCTCTATCCATTGCACCATTTAGCTTCTCTTGGTTTCCTTCAAATCACAGCTAAAATCCCATTTTCTAATAAGAAATCTTTCATGATCCCGTGGGGGCAAGGAATATCTTTTCCTTTTCTTTGTATGCCCAGTCCTTGGCACATAGTAGGTACTTAATAAATGCTTATTAACTGACTGACTTATTTGGATGCCTCCTCTTTTGGTTGGATAAAGGATTGGCTTAGGGTAAGAGTGACAGTGATTCCTTTTGTCAAAGTTGTGAAGTGTATCTTTCTGTCTCTGTCTCTGTCTGTCTCTTTCTTCAGCTCCATCTCATCTCTTAGCTATCCAAGGATCAGCATTATGTGGTCACTCCTACAGGACACTTCTCCTGATCTTCCTAGCTATTCGTGCTCCCTCCTTCCTCTAATTATCCTGTACATATTTATCTATTTACAGATTGTATCCCTCTAGTAGAGTGTCCCTGTGGGCACTTTTTTCTTTGTGCCTGTTTTCTTTGTATCCATCCCAAAGCACAATGGCTTGCATGTTGCAGGCTTGGAATAAATGTTTGCTGGACACACTGGAAATGACTCAGTATCAGACAGGAAATAAGGGGCAAAATCAGGACTTAAATCTAACAAGTACTTGGAGGCAGTTTGGTGTGGTGGAAAGAGTTTTGGATTAAGAGACAGAGGAGCTGGGTTCAAATCCCAGCTTTCAATCAATTAATAAACAATTATTAAGTGCCTAGTATGTGCCAAACACAATACTAAATGTTGGGAATACAAAAAGAGGTAAAAGACAGGCCCTGTCCTCTAGGAGTTTAAAATCTAGAGAGATATGTTTCTTTCTACCTACGCAAGCTGGAGCAAATCACTCACGCTCTCTGGGGTTGTTTTCTCATCGCTCAAATGAGAGGGGTTGGACTAGATCAGGCATTCTGAGTCTTGTTGTGTCCTGTTCCCCTTTGGCAGTCTGCTTATGCTTATGGACCTCTTATCAGAATAATGTTCTTAAATGCGTGACATGAAATACAGAAGATTACAGAGAAAATGGGTTGTATTGAAATAGTTATAAAAGTGAAGAACAAAACAAAACAAATTCTTGGACCCCAGATTAAGGACGTCTGGATTAGATAATCTCCAAGGTCCCTCCAAGCTCTAAATCTATGATTTTTATGGCTCCAAAATAGTTTGGTTTCTATTACACCACCCTTTCAAGTTTACAAATCTCTGATAAACTAAGGTATGCCAAAGGATGAGTAACTGATAATGATTTAATGTGTAAAAAGAGTTAAGGCATTAATCCAAGGGAATGAACCCTTACTAAGTAAGAACTTTAGGTTTGGTGGCTGGCCAGAGTGGGTAGTGATTTATGAATGGGGAGGCCTTAAACTTGTACCTTTCAGATGGCATGTAGAGAGTCAAGTCAGCAGACTCACAAAGTTGGCCTTGACCAAGCATAAAATCATGTTATTTCACACTTAAGTCTAGAAGGAATATGTGAGTTAAACCAACAAACAAATAAATACAAGAACTTCAGAAAGGGTTCTCTTGTTCTTTTGTTTCAGGTCACTTTTTCCTCTTTACTAGCAGGCAGTGGCATACAGTTTAAATTTTGGACTTCCAAACACTTTACCTATTTACTTTTAAAAGGATCCTTCTCTGACTCGTAATGTCTATAAGTATCCTTGCCTTATCCCCTATAGCACCCATTTCTTTCCTGGATGATTTAGTGTGGCTAAGGTTGCTGGAGTCTTAGCTATATGTGCCCTGTTATGGCCACCTATCTTTTATTACCTCATTTGTCCCTGAAATAGGGGAGACATTACAGACATTTTTTGCTGAGCTTTTGGGGAAGGCCTTAGCAGTCCTGCTCCAAAATAAACTCTAACAGAGTTTTAGACTTGCCTTTTAAGTAAGTACTAAGCACACATGTTTTTTTTTTAAATCATCTACTACTTGACTAATTCTCATAAATAAAAATAGCAAAACCTGGAGAAGCTTTAGAAGCAAGCTACAAATTGTTAGACGATAAGATCTTTGAGAATTGTTCAGCTTGGAGAAGAGAAGGCTGAGGCCTGACTCAATCATAGTCTTCAGGTGTATGAAGTGGACTTTGCAATCCCAATTTCAAAAAGCTGCTAAGTGAGGCAATATTACATATATTTTCTGATGGAAATGGAGGAATATTTACCAGTCTAGAGAGTGTCCAAAGTAGAATTACCAAGATGGTGAAAGAATTAAAAATCATGTAATATGAAGATCAATTGAAGAAACTGGGGATATTTATACTGGAGAAGAGAAATTTGGTAGAGGCCCAGGGAAATGTACAGATGCCCACCTGCCTGGGGGTGCTGTAGAAGGGATTTCTATTTTTAGAATAAAAGTTAGACTAGATGATCTGTAAGATTCCTTCTAATCCTCCAGATTCTATAATTCCATCTTTTATTTCTACACAAAACAAACAAGTAACTAATATCCCTCTCCTTTCAATGACCTGAAATCTCTCACAGCCTACACAATATCTTTGGATGTTCTTCTTTGATCAAGTTTTATTTTTAATGTAAGATGACAGGCGAAGTGGCATACAGAGTAGACTAATGGCCTTGAAATAAAAAAGACCTAAGTTTAACTCTTATTTCTAACACTTAAAAGGTATGTGATCATGAGCCAGTATGGTTTTCTTCCTCTATGAATTTCAATTTCCTCACCTTTAAAATGGATATCATAATACCTGCAATCCCTATCTCGCGGAGTTGTTTTGAGGCTAAATTCAATTCGATAAACATTTATTAAGCACCTGTTATGTGTCAGGCATTGCGGATACAAAGTCAAAACCAAAATTAACTCTGCTTCCAAGAAGATTATGCTCTACTTGGGGTATCCAGCACGTACACAAATAAGTAAATGCAAAATACGCATAAATTAAATCCAAAGTAATTCCAATGGCAGGTTATAATGACTGTGAAAACCAGGAAGGGCATCCTGGAGGTGCTGCTTGGGATGATCCTTGATGAGAGTTCCAATGAAATAATGTTTTTGAGGCATTTTGTTCATTGCAAGGCACTGAGTAAATGCCAGTTATCATTGGTTTCTTTTAGGGGCACAGTGGGATCATTTAACTATTCTGTCAGCATGGCTTTATGTCAGTAATGTATGTTTGGTTGTCTGAAATGCTTCTGTGCTCTGTGTTTCTAGGTTTGCTGAGACACCTCATGTAAAAGGCAGTAAATAAGATGAAGACTTTTCAGTGCAAGACCTGGTATTGGCTGCTTCCAGCTTTGGGGGCACTTGTCCATTTCTCCAGCTATGTTGAGGGTCAAGGTAATTGAAAACTTAATTATTGTTTCAACAATCCGGCTAGCAGCTTCTGTGGGGGTATAAGATCCACCTACAGCCAGCACCCAGAAAGCTGCCAACAGCACAGGTTCTTTTGATCTGCTTAACTAAGGAAAGCAAGGTGAAGGGGTTTGACAAGCTTACTTTAATTCAGCATACAAATATCATTCACTTAGTTCAGGGAAAAAAGCCAGCACCTAAACTTCAGAGCAAAATACAAACAAAGAACAAGCATCAACAGACAGACCCAATACAGATTCATAGTTACCAACATCTAGGTTCAGCCCAGGAGCTCAGAACAAGGGCTGGCCCAGAGTCATGCATGCCACCACTGCTGCGCCAAAGAGCTCCAAGGAAAAGACAGCCAACCCCTGGTTTTATATCTTTTTCAGCGTCAGGGGTGAGTCACACATGCGACTCACCCATGTGACCTAGAATCGTCACAAAGCTGCGACTTAAACCCACGTGGTCTAAAAGCCTCTGCTGTCCCAGACATGTAAACTAGGCCCTCCCTGGAGTTAGCCCCACCTTGGGCCCCATCTTAGTTGCCAATCCACACCCACACAGGTTTTACACCTAATAGGGGTTTGGGCCTGGGGCTTAGCACTTAGTAAGACTCAATAAAATACACTGAATTACTCAAAGCAAACAAAAGCCAAACTCTTTAAGGGCACTTGTAGAACTAAGTACTAAGGAGCCCATTTTGCATACCAACACAATTATGTTCCTTATTGTCAGCAAAATCCTACCCCCTCCATACACACACACACACACACACACACACACACACACACACACTTTCCCATGCTACTCCTACTGTTTTATTTGCCAAACTCTTTATCTGTGTTAAGCTTCTTCTTGGATGTCATTCACACTACTGAAATGTGTCCTTTTCCTCAATGGTGGGGTGCTTTTGGGGTGGATGGACCTCAAAGGCAATAAGGAAGGCTACCAATAAAACTGTTACTAGTTATTAGTTAATGTGTAACTTTGTTACGTAGTACATAGCTAGTAATACAATGTATAACTAGTTATACTAGTTAATCTATAAATGTAACCTTAGTTACATTTTGCTGAGCTGATCTGGGTTAGTGATGAGATTTCCAACTTGACTTTGCCGCTGAAACAGGGGAAGCCCTGCTTGAATACATGGAGGTGGGAGAGGACAGACAAGATCAGGGAATGAACAATAAATAGTCTATTTTGGTGAGGATATGGAATGTGTGAAACAGACTAATGTAAAGTAAGACTAAGAAATCAGGTTGACGTCAGATTGTGGATGGGCTTGAATAATAGGCTCAGGAATTTCTCTGAAGCCATCAGGCTGAGCCTTAGCTGTGTTAAAAGGGGAAGGATAATTGCCAGCACCTTGACTGCTTCTGATCCAGATGGCTTGGAGTTGCTAAGTAACTTGTCCTTAAGCTATATCCATATTCTACAATAGAAACCTCATATTCTAACCACTCCTCCCTCCCCTTTCCCCTTAGAATTAGTAGATGTAGTAGACAGAATGTTGAACTTTAAAGTCAAACTTAAAGACCTGAGTACATATTGTCTGAAATACCAGTTTTGTGACCTTGAGTCAGCCTCTCAGAGCTTCATTGTCTTCATCTGAAAATGTGGGATACCTTAGTAGTGACTCCACAGGAATCTGGTGAGGTAGTATATGTAAAAGTGATATGGAAACCTTGAAACACTATGTAAAAAGACCAGTTATTATTAGACCAAATGCTAAGCACCTGAAGTTCCTTTATATATTTAATCGTTGCAAGATTAGTTTAGTTATGGTGATTCACAGGACAACTGAAGGCACTTCTCAGTTTGCCTTCCCAACCAGAGGACTCTATAATAGAACATTCTATGTGACTTTTCCAGGTATTACTGGCACATTTCATCTATTCTTCATCTATCTTATATGGAGCTAGTGATATATCATCTCTCCTCTTAGAATGTCAGCTCCTGCAGGCAGGGACTGGTTTTGCCTTTCTTTGTATCCCTTGTCCTTAGCAGAGTGCCAGTTACATTCTTTGTGAAGAACTTTGGAACTGGTGGAGTGATATGGGAGATGCTGGCAAAGGACCACCCAGCATGGTGTACCTGAATCAAAGAAGGCACTGTGCTCTATGGGCAAAGCCGAATTACAGTACCTCAAAAGAAACATGAGATGTATAGATTTAGATACAACTCCACTCCAGATGTTCATATGGACTATTTGTACCTCATGTTGGTCTGATCAGCCACTGTCGGATGCACTGTACCTTGACTCCAACATAGTGATGCCATTTTGGTCCTCTTCAAGAATGAAGCGCAGCAACCTGTCCTTAGCACAGTACCAGGCACATAGTAAATGCTTAAAAGCTTGTTGATTGACTGACTGACTGACTATACATATACCACAAGTCATCAGAAATCAGAATGGTCACTTTTGGGGGGTGGGGTCGGAAGATAAAAAGAAGTGCAAAAGCACAGTCCCTACCCTTAGGGAGCTCATATTCTAATGGAGGAAACAATATGCCAACAACTATGTACATACAAGTAAATTTTAGCCAAACTAAGGCCTGACTTATAATAGTTTTTTTTTTAAATAAATATAGTCATGTAGTGGTGATCTTGAAGAAGGGATAAATGTGATTTTTGTACCTGTATACCTTTTGAGAAAATGGAGGCAGCATAGTATAGTGGAAAGAACGTTGGTCCTAGTCTAGACTAAGATGGCCTACATGGGCTCTAATCCAGTCCTTGTGTGGCCTGGTTAAATCACTTTCAACTCTGGGCCTCAATTTCTTCATTGTTTTAGCTTTAAATCTGTGATCTGTGAATGGCAGGCTTGTTAGAAAGTTCCCGTGGGCTAATTAACCAATTGCTAACAAACCTCTTCCACTTAAATAGAAGCTTTTTGGATTGGGCCTTTTATGCCTCAGGGAACAAGAAACAGAGTCCTGGCTTTCTCAAAGGACTAGCACCTTTTAAACACCTATCAAAGGCACTTAATACATGTTCACTGAATTGCAATATCACAGAAAGTCAGAGCTGGAAAGTACCTTTTGGATTATCTAATTTAACCCTTCACTTTATAGGTGAGGACATTGGGGCCCAGAGAAGTAGAACATTTTTCCTATGACCTGTAACAGCAAAGTTACTTGCAACCACTGTGGCTGTTATAAGACCAATAACACCAGCACGCAAGAAGGCTGCTAGCACAGGTTCTTTGATCTGCTTTTCTACAGAAAGCAACTTTAAGGGGTTTATAATCTCACTTTAATTACACACACACACACACACACACACACACACATCATTCTATCATTCACTTAGTTCAGTTCAGGGGAAAAAGTCAGCACCCTGGACTTCAGAGAGAATACAAACAGAAATTACAAGCAGAGCAAAATAACACAAATCAACAGGCAGGCTTCTGTCTGACCATAGCAACATATACATAGCTACCAGAGAGAGAAGTGCCAACATCTGGGTTTTGGGGGAGCAACTCCTTAATGGCTACCCGGAGTCCAGTCCGGCCAAATCACATGAATGCTCTTCCTATGAGTGAGCCCCCAGCAAAATGCTAACCTCAAAGTATATATGCACTTCTTCAGGGTCAGAGGGCATCACGACCATGGGACTCAAACCCATGTGACCTAGGCATTCCCGTGACTTAAGCAAGTCATCAAAGACTTCTGATTCAATCAAAGATTCTTGATTGAAACAAAGGCAAGACTCAAAGGCACTTGATTTCCTTAATGCTGAGAAGTACTCCTAAGCAAAAAACAGCAAAAAGTCCCATCCTGCTTGTCATTATATGACCACACAGTTAATAAGTAACAGAACAAGACTACAATTAAGTAGCACAGTGGATAAATACCAGACCCAGAGTCAGGAAAACCTGAGTTTAAATCCAGGCTCAGACACCAGCTTCATGACCTTGAGCAAATTACTTAACCTCTGTGTGCCTCTGTTTCCTTATTTCTAAAATGGAGATCATAATAGCACCTATATCCCAGCATTGTTGTGAGATAAAACAGGATAAGCTTTATAATCAAAGCACTATATAAATATTATAATCAAACTCTTCTAATTATGACTCCATTTCCCCCAAACTCAAGCCAATATTTTATTAGATTGTCATTTAAATAGCTCACATTTTTATAGCAAGTTATGATTTACAAAGTGCTTTCCTGTCAACAACCTTGTAAGGTAGTTAGTGTAAGTATTGCCCCATTTTACAAATCAGAAAATAGACTGTGAGAAAATGACTTGTATTTGGTCACATGGGTAGGAATTATTAAAACCGGGATTTGAATCTAAGTCTTCTGACTTCGACGTTCTATATAAAATATAAAAAGTTCTCATCAAGATTGAAAGGGTTAATGCCAATTTTCATTTATACACATAATGTTCCTTCTTTTTAAATTACTAATTTCCATAACAGTCAGTTGACCCTGTAGAAGAGATGAGGAAGCAGTCATTCATCTTTCAGTGGAGAGGAGGAAGACTATAAGGATAGAATATTGTAGACACTAGCATACTAGGTCACTGTATTGGTAGGTTTTATTTAACTCTTTTTCTTTACTAGGAGGGTAGGTTTTTTGGGTGAGAAAGTTGGATAATATATGGAAATACCTGTTGCAAAGACAAGAGACATTAATAACATTTACTTTTAAAATAACTTAATAATTTCCCATTTTTAAACCCAATATATATTTGCTGCCATAATCCCTTATGACACCTTTTCTATTTAGAGGGAAGCAGAGTGGTCCAAGCACCTCAGTTTTTCTTGCATTTTTTTAGCATCTTTCTTTCAAGACAAGTCATTCCATGTACTGGTACTGGGAGTTCTGGATTGGTGCTAGGTAGGATAATGTGATTATGTATTACTGAGTAATGAAAGATGGCAAAAGTTTCCCCCAAAAAGCTGTTTTTGGTTCCAGGATTGTTTAGCTTGGACAGTTACAAGAAGGAATTCCTGGAGGGTATAAACCCATTCTTTGAATTCATGATAGCTCCTACTTAAAGCTAAAGCTAGGGTTAGTACCACAAATATCTCAGTTACCATCTTTCCAGCCACCCCAGCAATGATTGTGCCAATCAAATTTTTTTTAATATTTATTTGTATTTTTAGTTTACAACAGACGGTTCTACATAATTTTGAGTTCCAGATTTTCTCCCCTCCCTCCCCCGTCCCTCCCCAAGATAGCGTGGAATCTCATATAACTACCATGAATAACTTCGCATTGAATTAATTTATACACTAGTCAAGTTGCGGAGAAGAATTATGACCAATGGAGTGAGTCATGAGAAAGAAGAAACAGAACCAAAACAAAACAAAACAAAAAAAACAACCCCAAAACAAAAACAAATGAGAAGAGAAAAAGGCGAGCATGAAGTGTGCCTCAATCTGCATTCAAACTTCATAGTTCTTTCTCTGGATGTAAATAGCATTCTCCATCGTGAGTCCTTTGGAGTTGTGCCTGCACCTTGTGTTGCTGAGAAGAGTGAAGTCTGTCAGGGTTGGTCCTCACGGAATCCATATATCTGTGGTTGTGTACAGTGTTCTCCTGGCTCTGCTCCGCTCACTCAGCATTATGTCGTGTTGGTTTTTCCAGGTTGTTATGAAGTCTGTATCATCCCCATTTCTTATGGTACAACAGTATTCCATTACCTTCATATACCACAGCTTGTTCAGCCATTCCCCAATTGATGGGCATCCCTTTGATTTCCAATTCTTGGCTACCACAAAAAGAGCCGCTATAAATACATCTCTCATCTCTCCTGTCAGATTGGCTAAAATAACAAAACAGGAAAATGATAAATGCTGGAGAGGATGTGGGAAAATTGGAACATCGTTGCATTGCTGGTGGAGTTGTGAGATGATCCAGCCATTCTGGAGAGTAATTTGGAACTATGTCCAAAGGGCCACAGGAATGTTCATACCCTTTGACCCAGCAATACCACTTCTAGGGTTGTATCCCAAAGAAATCACACAAGCGGGAAAAGGACGCATATGTACAAGGATATTTATAGTGCCAATCAAATTTTAAGAGAGGTACTGACAAATTTGGGCATGCCTAGGGAAGAAGGGAGCTCAAAACCATGTTTTATAAGGACTTGGGAAATCGTGGCCTTGAGATGAATGTGTGCAGAACAAAAAACACTTTGTAAATTGTAAAGGACTGAAAAGATGCAAATTCATATTTTGATGAGAAAAAAAGACTTATCATGACAGTTTTCTTCAATTATTTGAAGGGCTGTTACTTCAGACAGTTATTAGATTAATTCAATAGAGTTCCAGAAGACAACACTAAGACTAATGTGTGGAAGTAACATGGGGGTAGATTTTGGTTCAATTTAAGGAACAATTTCGTAACAATTATAGATGTCCTAAAATGAAATATCCTCTCCTGTGATGTAGTGAGTTTCCTGTCCTGGGAGTATTCAAGCAGAGAGGCTGAGCAACCATATGCCAATGATGGTTAGAGAAAATTCTGATTTAGGGCAGGAGGTTGGAGTAGATGATATCTGAGGATCCCTTCCAGTGCTAAGATTCTGATCAGGATAAACAGTAGGTAATATTTTCCCTTTCAATATTTCTGTCATCTTTGTAATATTCGAATACTCATTCAATACATATAATGACTTCTAAGAAATACATGTAAAGTTCCTGGCATGCTCCAAATTTTATTTATCTCGATAACTATATTGTTCTTATTTGTGAATTATTTTGGCAGTGCTTTTGATAGAATAGTGGCACAGAATCTAACAACTTGGGACGATTTACCAGAGATTGCCACCAATATTTGAGTAGGCATCCTTTCCATTTGTTGTTATTGCTCAGTTGTTTCAGCCACTCTTTGTGACCCTGCTTGGGGGTCATCTGTTCCATAACATCCCCAAAATGGGGTCAATAAATCTCTACTTGAAAACATCAAGTGGGAAGGAACCCATTACTCCTAAGTGAACTCACTTGACTTGTAAATAATTCTTGTTGTTTAAAAGTTCTTCCCTTGAGCTGAACTCTACCTCTCTGAGACCTCTATCATTGCTACCACTGTCACTCTGCCCCTCCAATCAATAAACTCTAATATCTCCCTCTTACCTCCAGAAGCAAATGTGTCAAGTCCTCTGTTTGGCACTTAAAACTTTTCACAACTTGACCTCTTTCTTCCTCTTACCTTCTTATGTCATTATTCTTAAATAATTGTATATTTTATATTATTATCTTCTTATAATGTTAGTCCCTCCACACACTCTCCATTTCAATTACATTAGCTAAACTGCTGTTCCTTGAACATGACACTCTATCTCCCACCTCATGTGTTTGCATTGACTCTTCTCCTTCCAGGAATCCTCTTGCTCCTTTCCTTACCTTTTAGTTTCCCCTAGTTTCTTTCTTCTTTTCTAAAAAAATTATTTATTTTTAATTTGTGTAATAAAGCAAGGATTTCTATAACATAGTATAATATAAAAATTCATTGCACGTGAACCTGCAAATCTACTATTCCTTTCAAATACACAACAAAGTTATCATATAAATGTCTTGTTTCCACCTCCCTTCTTTAGAGATGGCCACCATTTGGCAAAATAAGTGTGCGTATGTATGTATGTATGTATGTATACATGTATACATATATACATATGCATGTATATATATGTAAAATTATTCTATACATATTCCTATTTATCAGTTCTTTCTCTGGATGCAGATAGCATCTTTCTTCATATGTCCTTTATAATTAATTTGAGTATTTATAATAGTCAGAGTAACTTAGTTGCTCTAAGTAGTTCTTAAAACAATATTGCTGATACTATATACAAGGTTCTCTTAGTTCTGCTCTTTTTGCTCTCCATTATTTCATGCAACTCTTTCTGTGTTTTCCTAAGATCATTGAGCTCATCATTTCTGATAGCACATTAGTACTCCATCACAATCATAACCACAACTTGTTCAGCTATTCCCCAATTTATTGGCATCCCTGCAATTTCCAGTTCTTTGCCACCACAAAAAGAGCAGCTATAAACATTTTAGAACATAAAGGTTCTTTTCCTTTTCCCCCAATCATCTTTGGAAATAGACCTAGAAGGGGCATTGCTGGGTCAAAGGGTATAGGTAGTTTAATAATTCTTTGGGCATAATTCTAGATTGCTCTCCTATACATTGTTCTTCTATATTCCCTAGCTTCTTTCAAGACAGTTCAAATTCCACCTTCTTCAGGAGACATTTCTTAGTTCATTCCTCCCCCAGCTGCTATTGCTTTCCATCTTTCATCTACCCTGTATCTAGGGCAGTTAGATGACTCAGTGGTTAGAGTGCTGGATTTAGAAAGACTCATCTTCCTGAGTTCAAATCTGGTCTCAGATACTTGCTAGTTGTGTGATGCTGGGCAAGTCACTTACCTCTATTTGCCTCAGTTTCCTCATCTATAAAATGAGCTGGAAAAGGAAATGGCAAACTAGTCTAGTATCTCTGTCAAGAAAATCCAAAATGGGGTCATGAAGAGTCAGGTATGACTAAACAACGATGGCCAAGGTAACATACTTAAAATCATAAACTCATACCCTCAGGTCTCTGAATGTGGCACTAATGTAACGTCATCATAAAAGAATAATGTACGGATTTTAGCAAATTCATGAGAACCTGATCTAGACCTCCTTGTCTGGATTGTTATTTATTTTGTAAGCAGACCTCCTGCTAAAGGTGATAGCAGTTCTTTAAAAATTAAAATGTCCGAGCTTTTCAGAATGGAGTTTTGATGGTGAGGTAAAAGACTAAGGAGAACTCCCCTACTCTTGTATAGGATGGGGATTCAGTAGACTGATTTCCAGAAATTTTCTTTCCCACTTAATTATGATTCCCTTAAGCATTTTCTCATTAAAGTTCTTTGGGACAGAGAAGTTATTTTCTAAATAAATGTTAATATCTGTGAGCAACAAGCCTAGCCCTGTCACTATGAAGAGGTTAATGAAAGGGTCCTCCTTGGCCTTTCTCCCAAATTTCCCTGAGGAATGAAGTTAATATATTCTGAAGAGCATGATTTGGCCTGCATCCTAAAGTGGGAGCATGACTCTACCATGCTAGGGATGAAGGTATTTTCTTGTTCTTTTTCTTGGACATGTCAGAAGGAACATTTTACACCCTTTTTTTTTCCTTCTTGAAAGGGGAAAATTAGGATTTGCACAGACACTTTTTAGCATTTGAGTCGAGTCCATGCAAGCATTTGTGACTTCTCTAGGAAGCCAAGTACAGGTATTCAAAGCAGCTCCTTTGTGCTCACAAAAGACACCATCACGTGCCCGGTACTACATGAATTTTTGTTCCATGAAATAAGCATAATTATTTTTTCACTGCATTTACAAAGTATTTGTCAGTATTGTGGCCCCTTTCCTGGCCCAGGTCCCATTAGCATCTGTAGGAAAGTCTGATTTTTTAAGACATTATATGGAAAAACTACACCTTTCCTTTTTTTTCTTCTTTCCCTGAGACAAAAACCAAAGGGAAATTCGTACTTTGTATAAAATCATGGTTTTTTTTTACATGTTTGTGAGTTTTGATGTTCATATAGGATTGAGATTGTACCATTGATTTCATTGATACAGAGAATTCCCAGATGAGAAAACTCTCTCCACCAAGGCAGGTCAGCGCCTTCCCTACTATATATATTCTTGGAGAGTTTCCTAAAGCAGAGATGTCAAACATATGGCTTGCACAGATTAAAATATAATTGGGAAATTTTTAACAACTCTAGTAAAAATACAATAGAACATAGAAAGTGTTAATATGTGGTTTTCTAATTCTAACTCAGAAGTGTCTGAGGCTAGATTTGAACTCAGGTCCTCCTGACTCCAGGGCCACTGCTCTAGCCATTGTACCACCTAGCTACCCTAAGGAGCTTATATTCTAATGGAATAGAATTGGTTCATGTTAGTAATCCTAATGAGAATTAAAATATGAACCTCAGAGTCATCAGAAGCTGTGTTCAAGTCCTGCGTCTGAACCATATTAGCCATGTGACACTGGGTTATTCTCTCAGCACCCTGGGCAACTTTACAAGGCCATAATTTACAGATGAGCTGTCCATCTTTAGCAGTGGAGGGTTTTCCACACTGGAAGTTCCCTACAGCAATGCAATCGCAGGTCCAAATTAAAAATAAGTAGCTCTCATGGTACTGTATCAATGTTCATTTCGTATATAGGAATATACATAATTTGTGTAGGAATGTACGTACATTTATTTGTATAGGAATATATATCTGTATAGGAATATATCTATGCACACATATTATTTGTACAGGAAATACAGTGACTAAACATCAGAATTTCAATCATGAAAAAATATATATCCTTATTTATAGTTTACATATATAAATATGTATACATATATACTTTTATAGTTATATATATACATATGTACTTAGATATATGTACTACAAATATATATATATGTGTGTGTATGTATGTACATATATACATATACTTTTGTTTATATACTGATCATTATACTTCTTATACAAATAATTTCTGGTAATACTATGTAACTTAAGTATATATTACCATGCTGTTTTGGTTTTGTCTTTTCAGTATATTTTCAGAAAAGGTCTCATTCTTGATAGGTTAATAGGTAGTTTAATATTAATGATTTGAAAATCAGAGTTGGTAGAGAGCCAGCTGGCTTTAAGTCTAATAAGATCTGGGTTTATGTCACATATTTAGACTAGATGATCCTGGATGAATCACTTAACCTCTTAGTGACCCATGAACCTCTCTCTCTGTGTTGCAGAGGAGCTTCTAATCTTCATTGAGACAGGGAAGCTTCCTCATCAGTTCCCTATGCCAATGAAATCACAGGTCCAGTTCAAAAAAGAGAAAAGGTGGAAAATAAATATTGATATAAACATGCATTCATCTGTGCAAAAGTGCTGTGTAGAATTCTAATCTTTAGACTTATAACCCTGACTACTTTCATCAGCAAGGAGACAAAGAATCTCCTTGAAAATTCCAAGGCATTTTTAGCACTAATGAAGTCATTGGAACATAGCACATCTCCAGTACACTTCAGGTTGATTGCCTCTGTGTTGCTATCGGCCATTCAGTTTTACATTCCTGAAAAACTATTCAATGAGCTCTAACCAACGACTGCCATCAGCTCACTGACTCAATTTGTTTTCATGAGTGGTTGTGGGTTTGTTTGTTTTTTTGCAAGATGTGAACTTTTCTTCAACAATAATAAAGTGCCCTGCAGAAATGGATTCCCTCTTCAGCTTGGCGACCATATGTTTGTTGTTGTTGTTAGGTTTTAGTCCAAACGTGATTTCCTCAATGTGGAGAATTGTCAGCATAGAAACTTTTAATGTAGATAGGAACACTTAGAGTGTCACCTGGAACCACTCAGAAGTTAAGGGACTTCCCTGTATTCACACAACAAATATTTGTTGGAGTCTCACTTTGAAACTAGTGGCCTGTTCTTCTACCCACTGTTATTAAGTATAACATACAAATACAACAAAGATTTACTATGTTAATACTATTCGTAGAATACTGTGCTGAGTGCTAGAGAGGAGATATAGTTTAGATGAGAAGGGGAATACATTACAATAGATTGCAATCTAGTAGGGACAGCTAGGTGGCCAAAGGATAGAATGCTCGGCCTGGAGTCAGGAAGACTCCCCTTCCTGAGTTCAACTCTGGCCTCAAACACTTACGAGCTGTATTACCTAGGGCAAGTTACTTAACCCTGTTTACCTCAGTTTCCTCATCTGGAGAATGAGCTGGAAGAGGAAATGGCAAACTATTCCAGTATCGTTGCCAAGAACACGCCAAATGGAGTCACAAAGAATTGGACACGACTTAATAACCACTACAATGTAGTAGAGAGATAAGACAACAAGATCCATTAACAGTTACCATCAATAGTTTGGGGTGTGTCCAAACATCAGATTTGATTAACTTTGTGTTTTCTATAAAATAACTCTAGTTTTCTATAAAATAACTCTAGTTTCTTCTCTCCTTCCTGCCTTGACGATAGCTGTTACTTTTTTTTTTTAATTTTTTCATGTCCAAATGACAAAAAGAGTACAAAATCTTTACCTTTTAGGTGACTAATGTTCTTTATTGTGATTGTGAGAGAACAAATCCTTGGAGCAAAAGTTCTTTTGGCCTAAGTTTGACATAAGCAAAAGTTCTTGTTGTGTGAATATTGGCATAATAATGGTACTCTATTATATGTGGATGTCTACCAAGCACTGGTATGTTTGGGGCCATTTGATTCAGTGCTTGGTCATTTAAGGTAAGTGGTTCCTCTGTGTAAGAGGAAATGATTCATTTGGCTGCATGCTGGGTTCTTTCTCACACTGTTAATATTTTTTTTCCTGTTGGTTCATTTGTTTAAAATGTTATCCTTGCTTTTTTTTGTTTAAATCTGAGAAAGGTGGGTTGAATAATTGAGCATAAATCCTCATTTTTTTGTGCATTTATATCAAAATTCCCTCTCCCCCGCCCTACACATTTAGATGACTTGAGCTAGTCCTCTAGCTAAATTTCTCTGGAAATCCTAGAACTTTTGTACCAATACATATATCCCAAAGCCTGCACATTGGCGTGTTAAATTTTAGTGGCTTAGACAAGTAATATGGAATTATCCTTTTTCATGAGCTGTCAGAGGGTATTACATTTTCAAGATGATTCATCACTGAGTTACTAGCTTTCTATAGAATAAAAATCATTCTAGATCAAACACTATAGAGCATAGCTACTTTTATATGAATTTGAAAAACTTTATGAATTGTATGTTTTTCTAAAGTGGAGATTATGTTAACATACCAGATTCATCATAATGTGCCTTTTTCTTTAGATTGGATTTATGATTTCAACAGTACAGTACATTAGCATCCAGTAAGGTGCTTCTTCTACTAGCACAGATCCAAACTTGCAACTTCTTCTGTACCTTATTAGCCTATAGCATTGCCTAGAGATTTGAAAGGTTAAGTGACACATCTCAGGTCACACAGTATATGTCAGATCAGAGATCTTCCTGATCAGGAAGAGGGTCAGAGGGTCTTCTTGAGTCAATTCTCTGTCCACTATGTCACCTGCCATGTCCAACATATATATCATATGGGATTTCATGTACTGTCCCTTTAAGCTACTGCTCTGTTTGTATGCAGTTTAGTGGTGAAAAGGACAGAAAAGGTTTTTTTTTTAAACATGAGAGAGTTCTAGTGACTGTCAAAGGATTCAAGATATATTTGCCATTATGATGAATTTTCTGATACCCAAAACAAGTTAGAAAAGACCAATAATGTTTTAATAAAAGCTATAAAATATCTGTATAAAGAAACAAATTCACATGAGATTTGAACAATTTAGAAAGAAAATAAATTGCAGAGTCAATATAAAGGATTAAATCACCTTGTGAATGGTGTAGGATGATGCTTCATATGTATGTGAATAGTTTGGTTTTTTAAGGAGGCAGAGAAATTTTATTTATTAAAAAGTGGAAAGATTAGAGTAAGAAGAAACTGTTTCAAGAACACAAAACAAGATGTTGAACCATGTGAGGACTTACAGCTTCAAGGGATTATGGTACCTCAGTTTATGTGTATATTACTCAGTACTATATTACATATATCATGCAGTTATGACTAAAGAGGGTAAAATTCATAAACATTTGCAGAAGTGAAGTGTTTTTGTAAAAGGACCATCAATTTCATAGGGGAAATTTGGGGAGCTGTTAACCTTTTATGTTAAAAGTCAGTCAGTAAGAGTCAGGAGGCTTTTATTAAAATCATTGACAGGAGGTGGATCTGAGATAAGAATCTTATGAGAAGAATTGAAAGTAGAGAAAGGATGGAGAGATGGAACTGAAAAGCTGCTTAGTTGGAGCTGACAGCTAGAAGCAACGAGCTGACAGGTCTGAGTTAAGTGATTCCTGATTGGTAGAAGAAAAAAAATATGGTTTCATTTACCAAGAGCCTCAGTGACAGCTATTGTCCTTTAGTGCCATCTACAGTTGGGGAAAGGTGAAGCTTTTCATAAGTGCCCATTGTTCTCTGCTCTCACTTCTGGTTCAAGAAGGAAAAGCAGAAGGGAAGACAGGTTTTACAGTTAGTTTGTATCCTAGTGAGCTGACTAGGTTTGCTTGCCTCACAATCACAGGTTATCACAATGGGCAGTACTGCCTCCTGGGGGGCACTTGAATGATCCAGGGGGACAGTGGTAACCTCGGGTGCAATTGGGGTGCATTGAATAAAAATAAGGGGGTGGAGGAAGCATAAGAAAAGAAGAGAAGAAAATTTTGAAAAACCATTCATGTATGTTTCATCTGTTGTGTAACAGAGTTAAAGTCATAGTGATTACATTATTTTCCAAAGAAACACACAAAATGCAAATCATAACAAATCAGTGGTCAAGTCCACTAAGAGGTCTTAACAAGCAAGTGTTGGCAGGTAAGCATGTTGAACATTGTCGGGAAGTCCATCATGCATTGGCAGGAATATGGGCATGTAATGATTTGTTTACAATATGAAACTATACAGTTACATGACACAATATTGCATCATCAAAATTTCAATGCAGGAACTGCCCCCCCCAAATTTACACTAAATTATAAATTTAAGATATGTCATTTTAAAAAATATTTTATAGTTTTTGAAATGATGCAAATTTCCAAAAAAAACATTAAAGGATTAGAGAAAGTAAATTTACAGGGGGGTAAGGAATAATTTTTTTAAAAGGGGGCAGAGGCCAAATTAGTTTGGGAATTTCTGTATAAAGGATCAGTCTGAGCTATGTTGCTGTTAACTCTGGTCTGATTAGACAGTGCAGGAGAAAGAGGAGTGAATAACTGACTGGGTTTGTATAGGTCAGAAGTAGCCAGTTTGATGAGTTTATACAGTATTCTGAGTGGGAGAGTGAAACTCTAGTTTATAGGTATATTGTGATATATTTTATTATTTATGTATTTACTTTAATATACAAGGATCTATAATATTACCATTCTTTAGTTTGCCCCGTTGTTAAGTAAATAGTAATGTTTAAGAAGTGTCATGATGCAAGCAGTACTTCTGTAAATACAACACATCTTGCTAGCACTTTACATTGTAAGTAGCCATTTGGTTGTATAAATAGAAATGCATCAAGAGCTCAAGAGCTGTAGTGTTGAATGGGGGGGGGTCTATTTCCCATGAACAGGGTTACCCTAGGACACTAATAAGAGAGTAGAAGTGTAACTTTATAGGTGGTCTGTCTCTTTGAATCTAGACCTGCCAGGGCGAGGGCTGGTTGGCATGAGTGAACCCATCTAAAGAGTGAGTAGGTGTTGACACACCTAGGTGAGAAGTATTAAAGCCCCTAGAGAGAGTGGGTAGCTATCTCACACCAGCTATCTGCAGTAACTGTCATTAAACATATATATTCAACATATATCCTATGATTTGGGGCAAAATGGAAACTTTTCAGTGTAATTCATAGCAGGGCTATAATCACAGTGCCATTTGTGGGCCATAGCCCCATTTATGGATATTTAGGCCTTAACTGCAAGTTACCCTTTACCTAGTCATTACATTTTTATGTACCTGATAATGATTTCTATGGTTTTATTATTGCAAAGTGACTGCAGATGGTCGCAGGTCCAAATGCAGCATAATGTAATGATAAGATCTTTGAGTCAATCAAGCAAGAGAAAACTATCCTCATAAGTCAACAAAAGAAGATTTGGCTTGATTCACTTTGTTTATTAAGCCAGACATTGCCCTCCAACTCATTTGTCTGTTTGCTTTTTGTTGTATGTCTTCAGGGAAAATCATGTAGCTCTCGGTTTAATGTTACTTTGGCAAACTAACAAGTTAATACTTTAACTCACATTTTTTTTTGGTGTGCTGTCAAACACCCTGTATGTAAAAGTGTCAGCTTTGCTTTAGTTTTTCAATAAAAAGAAAATTTATATACCTTAATATGTTCTCTAAAAGATTTTGTTTTCCTTTACAGTGGCTCCACCAACAAGATTAAGATATACCATATTATCTCATGACAGTATACAGATCGCATGGAAAGCTCCCAAAGGGAAATTTGGTGGATACAAACTTCTTGTGACTCCAAATTCAGGTAAAAAAATCTCAAATTAAAATTTTATAGTGAGTAAGAAAATGATTTCATGCAGGAAATTGAAAATATTACTTAAAAATTAGTCTTTAAGTACTTTTTATCCTTAAAGCTTGAAAACTTTTTCTCCAGCGAGGGCAGTAATTTCCCCTTTTATGGACCATTATGGTTGACAATGTTTTGATAATTCTCCTTGGGCCAGATTTCCAGTCTAGTAAGAATTCTCTTGGCCTGCAGAATGTGTGACAGGATGAAGTTTTGGCCCACTGAAATGGGAAACATACAGTTCAGTTACTGTACTCGTAGACCACCTGCATGGCTGGCCTGATTGAAAGCAGTGGGCCACCTGAACCCTCTGGAAGATTGGCTGCCAACCCAAGGCTGGTGTGGGGTGGGTGGTATCAAGGTGGGAGGTGAGTGAGGGAAGGACTTTCTTTGTTTTGAGTACTCACTGTTGTATATGGATTTCATTTCAAGTAGAAAAGCCTATTACTAAATAATTTTTTTTCCTGACAAAACTAAGATTGAGTAAGAGCTCAGACATTACACTTTCTATCCCTGTGTCCAAATGAAATTTTAGTAATAGTAATCACAATAGTAGTAGTAGTAGCTATTTACTTGTTGAACTGATGTATTGGTTTGGGTTTTTTTGAGATTTTAGTAAGAGATTTTTTACAATTCTTATAAAGAATTGTAATACAAACAACGTTATATAAAAAGGTGAACTGTATATTGGAAAGATGTATGTGTGTGTTTGTGTATGTGCCTATGTATATATGTATGTGCATGGAGGGACACATACCCATTTGGGATGGAGAAGAGAGAGTAATAAGGTACAAAGGGGCAAAGTGATTTTATATGGTGTCAGTCTTACTATAGGTAAGTGTTTTCTCCAGATGTGTATTTCCACTTGGCTTTCCCCTCACATAATTCTGTTTTGACAAGAGGTGGTAGGAAGAGCTTGATGTAACTTGGCTTCTTCTTTCAGCAGTTAATCCTTAATACTGAGATATTTCCAACTCTGACACTTGTTGGATGCTGTCAGAGCATCACATGCTTGGTTGGGTATAGAGAAAGACACTTTTTTTTACTTAGTGGATTTAAATTGTGATAGAACAAACATATAGGGCATGTGACTAATTGCCCTGATCTATCTGTCCTTTCCCACTAAGTCACATAAAAGAGAGACAGTAGTTTGGCAGAAATTGGGCTCAGGTCAGTGTCTTACACCATATATCACAATAAACTCAAAGTGTATATGCAACTTAAATCTTAAAGGTTACACCTTAAAAAAATAGAAGAGAATCAGATCAGTCACCTTTCACATGTGTGGCCAGGGGAGAGTTCTTGACCAAACAAGGGATAGAGGTGATCACAAAGGATAACATTTTTTATCTTTCACAATAATTTTTGTTTTTCAGCAGAAGAAAATTTATCTTTCATGATTTTTATTTTCCATGATTATGTGAAATTTAAAAAGCTTTTACCTGAAAAAATGTGATTATGATAAAAAGGGAAGCTATCGATTGGGGGAAAATCATTGCATGAGGTATCTGAGAGAAAGGTCTCATATCTGAGATACCTATAGAACAAGTATATAAGATCTAGAGACAGTGCCCATGGGATTTATACAAACAGTTCT
Organism: Trichosurus vulpecula; assembly: GCF_011100635.1. Lineage (NCBI taxonomy): Eukaryota > Metazoa > Chordata > Mammalia > Diprotodontia > Phalangeridae > Trichosurus > Trichosurus vulpecula. The sequence continues at coordinate 119,677,403 of NC_050573.1, read as the reverse complement.
CAGAAGAATTGAAAACTATTAACAATGTGAAACATGTGAAATCTGATTCCAAATTTCCAATATTCCAAATTTTCACATCAAAACAAGCCTGAGATTTTACCCTGCATCCAGCAGATTAGCAAAGATGACAAAAAGATGGATCAAAATATTCAATATTGGAGAGGCTGTCAGAAGGGTAAATATACTAATATAGTGTTGGTTGAACTATGAATTGTAACTATTCTGGAAAACAATTTGGAATTATGCAAGAAAGTGACAAAATATTGATTCCTTTTGATCTAGAAATGCCACTGCTAGTGCTAAAGACATCAAAAGCAGAAATATTCATAGCAGCACTTTTTGTAGCAGAGAAGAGCTCAAAACAAAGTAGATAGAAGCCCATCAATTGGGAAATAACTAAACACAGTATGATGGGTGAATGTACTAGAATATTACTGTGCAGTTTAGAAATGACAAATACACAGATTTCAGAAAAGTATGGGAAGACATTTGAACTGATGAAAAATAAAGTAAGCACAACTGGGAAAATAATATACACAAAGACTATGAGAATGTAAACAGAAAGAACAACAACAAAGAGGTAACTGAAGCATTATGACATTGTAATGAACAAGCTAGTACTTGAAGAGGCAAGAAAGTGTACTTCCTTTCTTTTTGGAGGTAGAGGACTAGATATGGAACATTGTATTTACTATCAGGTTCAGTTGATGTGTTGGTTAGTTTGACTGAAATGCTTTTAGGTTATTATCATTATTATTGTAGTATTTATTATCTTTAGTAATTTTGTAAGCAAAGGATGACTTTTTAGGTAGAGAAATGGGAAGGAACGTGTTTAGAAATGAAGACGACAAAATTAAAAATTTAAAGAGCAATGATGCATTATAATGGATAGTGGGAAGACCTCTGACACTAGCTATAAGAACACCTAGTCTCTTTCAGCCCCAGACAACTCTATAAGACTACAAGTTATAGACTGATTATTTATAAACATCAGTGGAGATGATGCTTCCTATGAAAAAAAACAGTAGATTGGAGAAGACTGAGATTCTATTGGAAATTTTGAAATTGCTGGAGTTGTCAGGAAGGCTATAGCTGTCAGACTTGTTTGATAGTGTTATAATGGTCTTTTAAAAAAAGATACGTGTTCATTTTTTCCCCCAAAAGACTGGATCTTCTTTTGCCCAGGTAGAAGCCATTTATTGTTGGCCTGAGACCACTGCTGATCAGTATAGAAGCTTTGACCTGTTCTGGGTCAATCTGACCTGGGTCAATTTACCTCTACTTCTAGAGGCTCACCATGTTGGTGCTAGACTTCTTGAAGATACCCAATCAGCTTTAGCCCTACTGTACCTCAGAACTCCTAAACTCAAGAGGATCCACCAGCCTTCCTGCCCCATAACAGGGATCATAGACCAGAAACTGCAATGCTTGGCTGCATATTCACTTTGAAAGTGGCCAGGCAACAGAGAGAATCTTGCCTGCTGTTCTTCAAGGTCTCAAGCCAGGGAGAGGATTGAAGATGTTTAAATTGCTTCATGAATCAGGATGTTTTGGCTTACTTCGTAGGTACTAAAATAGAATGACAGCATGGAATATTACACCTCTGGGGCCTAGACTCCTCTTCGGTTTTAAGAATTAGAAAAAAATTCTTTCCATTCAGAATTAAATTGCTGATAGAGTGTTTTCCGTCTTCCCTTCTTATAAGGAAATGTATTTCTATAGCGTGCTGAGCTGACAGCATGCAGGGATGAAAGATTTTGTACAAAAACAACTTTTTACAGGTCTGCTTTCATCCCCATTGTCTAGATTGTTGTGGCAATTCTGAAACTCTTTAATCCATTTGTCAAATGGGGATAATAATGTTGGCACTACCTGCCTCACACTGCTGTGAGGATCAAATGAACTAGTGACAAACTGACATTTAGAGAGCTCTTTAAGCCATTTCCTCACAATCGCTCTTCGGATTTAACAATACAAGCATTATGCCCATTTTACTGATGAGGAGATGGGCTCAGAGAATTTGCCCATTTTTATAATAGCTAGTAGTAATCATAAATTCCATTTTTATATAGTCCTCTATTCTATAAAGAACCTTTTTCATAACAGCTCTTGTAGATAATGCTTTTTACAAATGAGGAAACAGGCTCAGATTTTGCCCGTGGTCATATAGCTAGTAAATATCTGAGCTTGGATTTGAACCCAGATCTCCTGACTCCAAATTCATTGCTGTGTTCTACAACATGACCTCTCAGCCATGGTCTTATGTCAGGATGGTCCATCATAACCATAAAGCAAAATATAAATACGTGCTATTAATATTGCAAGAATAGGTCAAATTAGGTTTCATGTCAAGAATTATAAGGTCAAATTAAATGGGATGTGTGAGTAATTATTCAGATTTTTTAAAAAAAATTCATTATTTAAAATCTTGGATGTCCATATGTTATCAAATAAAATTCTCTTAATATCTACTTTTCAACAGTACATATCTTTCTGTTTTATTCTAGGTGGAAAAACCAACCAGCTGACTCTTCAGAACAGTGCAAATAAAGCCATCATTCAAGGTCTTTTGCCAGACCAGCACTATTCAGTACAACTTATTGCATTTGATAAAGACAAAGAAAGTAAACCCGCCCAAGGCCAATTCAGAAGTATGTATTTAGCCATCATTAAGCACTGAATTTGAATTCTGGCTTAAATGCTACCTAGGCATGCAGCCAGGAATTCCTTTCTTCATTTGTTCATTGTTGTCTGGTTCAAAAATGCTTACTCTAATTAATTAGTGCTTAATAAGTAAATGAAATGCTTGATTAAGTTAAAGACTTGCTACATACAAGTGCCCTGTGCTAGGTGCTGGCATAGATAAGACATCATCCTCATCTTCAAGGAGCTCACAACTAAGTAAATTATGTAAATTAAGTAAATATGATCCTGCTGTGTGTTTCCTTCTGCATATCTTGAGAATGTTGTACATTGTGCACAGAAACAAGAGAAAGGGGTAGGAAACTCTATACCTTCTACTCGATTGCTAAAGTAGAGGGCTTTTAATTTAAAATGAAAGGGTTTCCAACCTCTCAGATTGGGACCTGTGGGTGCTATAATTATGTTTTTATCATTCATTACTCTGATTTCTCTCCTTTTGAGTAAGAAAGGGCAGATGTTCCTTTATAATGGCATACTCCTTTTTTGATTTAACCCTCATCAAATGTCCAAATGACTGATTTTCAGCCTTTCTGCCCTTAGTTATGCTGCTTCTCAGATGGAGACCATATTCAAAGACTTTAAGCGTATCAGGATTTGCCAGGATTCTGCATTCCACAGGCACAGACTTTGAGAGCTCAGAGGCACCATGATGAGGCACCTTTGGCACGTTGGATGATTTTTTTGGTAGCAAATTTATAGGAGGACATGGACAAGAGCCACACCAGATGGACAGGCATAGGTTCTTTGTGCTCAGCACAATGGGGAATTCCCTTAGAAGGAATATACAGATACCGATGATATCACAGATCCACTGGCGTATAATTATTGTGATGATAATTATTAATTAGAGATAGCATCCCATTGAGTTTATTAATAATAATAATACATTGTTGAGCTCCTTGATAATGATCAATCCACCAGTCAGCCGATCACATAACTGTTTTAAAAAATACATTCTTTTCAGACTCAAAATGTTTGATACCTCTGGAACCATTTTCTCCCCTTCAAAATAAATCAGTCTTCTGTCTCATTTTTGTTAGCTTTCTATTTCACTGTTTTTTAAAAAAGCTTTTGAGAGTCCATTAGGATTGAAGGAAAGCACTTTCTTAAATAGATGGTGAGAAGCAGGGAAGTGGGTTTAGATTGATGACTAGTTAATGGCCAGTCTAAAGGTAAGCTCTTAGATCAACTTTGAAACATCTCAATGACTGGGCAGCCTAAGAGACCACGGTTAGCATTAAAACTCTTTCCAAATGGGGTCTTGCTCAAAGTACTTAATAGAAATATGAGTTGTTTTCAGCTTGCTCTGCTAAGCTGGAAAAATCAAGGAGCAAATGGCCTCAGTGAATAATTAGATAAATTATATTTAAGTGTGCTATTTTGTTAGCTGTAACATATTTTTGTTGGCCAATGTGAAAGATTAGTTTTACCCGAATAACAACTTTCAATAATGAAAGAAAAACAAGTTTGCTTAGAAAGTTTACTTTTCCATTCTGCATTTCCATACTCTCTTTTTTCACAGCAAGATATTGCCATGGCCTGTCATCAGTTCCCCAAGAAATCTTCATGGTTGAACCAAGGAAAATGAGGGTAAAAATCATAGAATTGCAGAATAGAGAGGGAACTCTTAAAGCATCTGGTCCAACTCTTACTCCAAGCATACATCCTATCTACAACATCCTTGGCAAGTGGTTATCCAGCCTCCCCTTAAAGACCTCACAGTAAGTGAGGGGAATTCAGTAGTCTCCAGTGGCAGTCCATTCCATTTATGGATAGCTTTAATTGCCAGGATTCTCCTCCCACCATGTGTTGATTTGAAATCTACTTTCCTGTAATGTCCATCCAGTGGCCCTAGTTTTGAGATGACTGAGGAAAGGAATATATAGAAAGGAGAGGACTGAGGACAGACCTTTATGGACTACCCATATTTAAGGGGTAAGCAAAAGAGTTTGCAATGGGTCACATAACAAGTAAGAGTCACAACTTTGATCCAAATCCAGGACACCTAACTCCAAGCCCATTGATTATCTCACTATAACATGCCTGCAACTGTGACCATATGCATTATAACCATAACAAAAAATGGAGAGAGTCAGAATAGGAAGAGAAATAAGAGAAATACAATGATATTGTAATATCTCAGAATTCTATGTTAGAAAAGAGGAATTGCTGCCTAATCACATGTCTCTCATTCTCTACTTGTGAAATTGATTTTTCTGAACTGGCTTGGTGCTGGAAAGAGAGGTGGTAACTGAGGCAAGAAAATCTGGCTTAGATTACCCCGTCTGATACCTAATGGATGTGTGACCCTAGGAAAGTCATATAATCTCTTAGTGCCATAGGAAATTCTCCAAAATTTTAAGTTGCAGAGTAGGGGACAATCTCTATTGGGAGAAGTTTCCTCACTGGTGCTCCCTATGTTAATGAAATTGCAGGTCTTATCCCCTGGAAGTATAGGATTATACTTATCACTGTTAAATTGCATCTTATTTAGGCTCATACCCTAGTTCTAGCCCAATGGTCTCAAACTCAAATAGAACCAGGGTCCACTAAATCATTCGTAAGGCTCCCTTCAGACTACATATTGACTTAGAAAAACACATTAATATTATCCATTTTATTGCATTTATATTTATTTTCTTAAATGTTCTCTAATTATATTTTGATGTGGTTTGAGCCAAACTTGGCAGTGTTGTAGTCTTCATGCCTCCCAGCGGCTTCATGATTGACACCTCCATTCTAGCCTGTCAATATCTTTGTGGATCCTGATTCTTTCATCTAGTATATTTGTTATCCTTCTCAGATTTTGTCATTTGGAAATCTGATAAGCTTTTCTGATAAGCTTTGTGGATCCTGATTCTCTCATCCAGAATATTTGTTATGCTCAGCTTTTTGTCATTTGGAAATCTGATAAGCTTATCGATTAGCTAAGACATTGATAAAAGTGTTAAACAGCAAAGAGTCAAGCACAGATTCCTTGGGGATTCTCCAGGAGACCCACTCTCAAGTCACATTGAACCATTTGATGACAACTCTTTGGTTCTGGCCATTTTCGATCACTTCTAAGTTGAACTAATTGTATTATTTTCTAGTTTACTTACCTCCGTCTTGTTCACAAGATAGGTAGAAGTATGTCTGAAAAAGATTTAGGAGTTTAAACAAACTAGAGTCTCAATGAATGAATAGTATTTACCAATGTAAAATGTCAACTTTTTGAAACTTTATGTGGTAAAGCATCCAGGAAAGCTAATGGATCTTTGGATGCATTAAAAGAGACAGTATCTAGGATTGAGAGGTGGTGGTCTCACTGAACTCTGACCTTGTCAGACCACATCTAGAATATTATCTTCAGTTCTGAGCATCACATTTTAGGGAGGACCTTAATAAGCTGGAGAGTTCCAAGGGTAGGTCAACCAGTTTGGCTGAGGGCCTCTGATTTATGCCTTATGAGGATCAAACGTAAGAGGCACATGATAGCTATTGTCAAATATTGGAAGGACTGACACATGGAAGAGGAAGCAAACTTGTCCTATTCGGTCCTAGAAGTCAGAACTAGGAACAGTGGGTAAAAGCTGCAAGGAGACAATATCAGATTGATGTCAGCAAAAACTTCCTAGTAATTAGAGCTATCCCCTCAGAAGGTAGTGAGTTCACCATCACTGGGGTCTTCAAGTCCACATGGAAGACATGATGTAGAGGGGAATCTTGTTCCCGTAAATTCTTTGAGGTGCCTTCCAACTGAAGTTCAGTTATTCCGACTCTGCAAATGAACAAAATGACAGTCAAATGTGATCGAGGAGACTAAAGACTGTGAAGAAGCTAGGGAACTTGAATGTGTTTTGTCCTGAAGGCAGTAAAAACCAACATCAAACCAATAGTTTGTCAATAGAGAAAGTAAGAGTAAAAAGAAAACAATTGGGCTCCTGCTAGAATTGAAAGAACCCAGGATGTAGATCAGAAGAAGTAGGTTCTATGGTAACTTGGGACAAGTCCCCTCACCTCTCAGGGTTCTAATTTCCTCATTTGTAAAATGAAAGGTTGGAGTAGTTGATCTAAAATGACTATTTTATTTCAGATATTTTACAATTTTTTTTGGTTTTCTCCAGGCCTGATTTAAATAGTGGAACTTCTGGTGAGGAGACCCCCTCCTACCAATGTCAAATGTCAACTTTTTTGAAAGTTTTATAAAATGTAGATTTTACCTTACAGGATTGTTGTGAAGATTTTATGAGTTAACATATGTAAAATCCTTTGAAAACCAAATGCTAGCTATTATTGTCATTACAGCTATTATACCTGATACTTTTGATAATTTCTAAGTATCAGAGGCTAGAACAATTAATATATTTATTCATATTTCTTTCAGTTAAAGATCTAGAAAAAAGAAAAGAGCCTAAACCCAAAGTCAAGGTTGTTGACAAAGGAAATGGAAGTAAGCCCTCTCCACCAGCAGAAGGTCAGTTGTCTTTTGGCTGTGCTATTTCTTTGGGCAATCCATCTCATATGGTTTATTTGTTTCATCAAAGTTCTTTCTTGTTTTGCAGTAGTCACTAGTTGCCATCTTAGTGATTACAAGTATCCTTCTCATTTCTAATGTCAACATTAGAAAACTTCCCTTTGTTTTGCAACTGTAAAGGTTTGAGAGAAAAATAAAGTCTAGATTTCATGATTGTGAAAGCACATTTAAGGATTGATGTACAGCTAAACTTATTTGTAGAGACAGAAAAAATCAATTACCAACAGTTATTTAATACCTACTGTATGCCTCCCATATGCTAGGTGCTGGGAATGCAACAATAAAAAATGAAGTCATCTTAGAGTTCAAGGACCTTACACTCCTGGATCAAAAAAAAATACTACTTAAGCTATCCAGATCCTTTTTAATCTGGATATCTCTTTTGCTACTATCAATTCTTATTTTAAGGTTACAAGGTGGGCTGTGCATGTGCTCTGTGTGTGTGTGTGTGTGTGTGTGTGTGTATGTGTGTGTCTGTGTGTGTGTGTGTGTATGCACATGCCATGAGGATCAAACGTAAGAGGCACATGATAGCCATTGTCAAATACTGGAAGCTCTGACGCATGGAAGAGGTGTGATCCAGGAATGTAAGGTCCTTGAACTCAATGATGACTTCATTTTTTATTGGGGTGTGTGTGTGTGTGTGTGTGTGTGTGTGTGTGTGTGTGTATACGCATGTGCCTGTGTTTGGTGAAGGATACATGGGGGACAGAATAGTAGCACAGACCTGAAAGATAAGGAAATAACTAGATTGTTTTCATTGCTTCCATGGTAAAGAGTTACCTGGTTGATGCCGACTGAAGCTATTTCCAAATAAGCACTGAATTTTTAACCAGGGTATCAAGGCTCCAGTTTTGTGTGGCCACTAGCTGTGTTATTTAAAGAAGTCTTCTAACCTTTCTGAGCCTCGGGCTCAAACTATGACTTGTAGTCATCTAATTCCTTCCCTTCACATTTGGAGCTTTGTATACGATATGAGGTGTCTGTCTAAATCTAATTCTTGCCAAACTGCTGTCCAGTTTTCCCAGTGTTTTTTGTCAAAAACTGTCATTAGCTCAGTAAGGGGGTCTTTGAGTTTAGTGAATACTAGGCTACTAGTTTCATTTGCCTCTGTATGCTTTATACCTAATCTACCCTACTCATCAGCTTATTTCTTACCTAGTATGAAATTGTTTGATTATTACAGCTTTGTGATAGAGTTTCTGGATCTGGTTTTGCTAGACTACCTCCTTTCTACTTTTTTCACTGTTTCTCTTAAGATTCTTTACTTTTTATTTTTCTAAAAAAATGCCATTGTTTTTCTTCATAGTTCTAGAAAGTAATCCTTTGGTAGTTTGAGTGGTATGGCCCTGAATAGATAAATTAATTTAGGTAGTGATGGACTATCGCCAGTCATCTTGACTTTTGTCTTGCCACTGGACTCCAATGACTCTAGAGGAGAGAAGAGGCTGATAATTTTGTTTAGCTCTGCCTCCTTAAATTCAATTCATGAGCAAGACAAGACATCACCCTTGTGATGTCATTGATTCTCTTCAAGAATGAAGGATAAACAATAACAACAATAATTTAGGCAGTACTGTCATTTTTATTATATTGGCTTGTCCTACCCATGAGCAACTAATATTTCTCTAGTTTTTTAGATCTGTTTTTATTTCCACAATGTTTAGTAATTGGGTTCATATAGTGTCTATGTGTATTTTGGAAGGTAGAATCACAAGTATTTTACATATTCTCTAGTTATTTTAAATGGCATTTCTCTTTTTCTTCCTGCTGGGTTTTATTGGAAATATAAAAATGATGATGATTTACTTTTATATCTTGAAACTCTGCTGATTATTAATTATATTAATTTTAGTTGACTTTTTAGGGTTTTCTAAATACACCATCATTTTATCTACAAAAAAGTGATTAAATTGTGTTTCTTCTTTATCTGTTACCTTTACCTGTTTTTCAACACCTCGCAACTCTAAAATTCTATAAATCTATGAAATTATATTTAAATAATTAAGTAGATCTGTTTCTATTGGACCTTAAGCTCTTTGAGAAGAGGGAGCTTCTTTTGCCTTTTTTTTTATTCCCAGCACCTTAGCAGAGTGCCTGGCACATAGTAGGCACTTAATAAATATTTATTCACTGGCTGATAGATTTTGGAGTTACTTCTAGAAATACAGAGTCAAACCCATCCATTCCTAACCATCCTGTGTAACTCTTGCCCGTATCTTCCTAAAGGATTGCCACCCAATGTTCTGGAGGCCTTTCTTTCACTTTTGAGCATCAAAAGGTTACCAGTGGAACACTATTGCCATCCATTCCCTTGTCAACCCTCAATCAATCTTTCTGTATGACCAGCCCTTCTTTTCCTCTTTCTATCGTAGAATTCCTTGATAATATCCTTTACTACTGTTTTTCTTTGGAGTCCTTGTTGGGTATATTCCTCAGTTTATACTCAATGTGTTTTCGTTCAGTCATGTCTGACTCTAAACCCATTTAGGATTTTCTTGGCAAAGATACTAGAGTGATTGGCCATTTCCTTCTCCAGATAATTGTGCAGATGAGGAAACTGAGGCAAACAGGGTTAAGTGACTTGCCCAGGGTCACACAGCTACTGTATGTCAGAGGCTGTATTTGAACCTCAGTCTTCCTGACTCCAGCCCTAGTACTCTATCCACTGAGCCTTCTAGACTATTTTATGGAGAACTCACACAGGGCAAGCATTTATGTGGTAGTCAGAAGAAGCGATACAAGGACACTCTCAAGGTCTCTCTTAAGAACTTTGGAATTGATTGCGTGACATGGGAGACACTGCACAGGATTGCTCAGCACGGTGTGCCCACATCAGAGAAGGTGTTATGCTCCAAGAGCAAGCAGAATTGAAGTAGTTCAAAAGAAACATGAGATGTGCAAATTTAGAGAATCCACCCCAAAAGTTTACATGGACTATTTGTGCCCAACCTGTAGTACAGCATTCTGAGCTCCTATTGGTCTGCTCAATCACAGTCAGACACAGTTCTAACATAGTGATGTCATTTTGATCCTCTTCGAGAAGGAAGGACAACAACCAACACGCACCCATCACCCTCTGTGTGATAATTCATTCTTAGTTCTACAGAGGCTGAGGTGCCCCATGTCTCACTATTATAAAGCAACAATAGTACAATGTTAATATGGAAAACACAGGACTTTGCTTCTCAGCAAGCTTGAAAAAGGAAAAACAAAACTTAAAAGTCTTTCTGTCTTTAGGTGTCTTTACGCCTTACCTTTTTCAGATAGCTAATAGAATAAAACCTAAAGCATTAATATCATAAGCAAGGATAATATTTAGAATTTTTGTCTTTCGCCCCCAGTATGAATACTTTAAAATATTATGTAGTAAGTCAGTCAATCAATAAATATTTATAAAGTACTCAATATATGCTAGGTACTGTGCTAAGTACTGAAGATATGCAAAGAGACAAAAGACAGTCCCTACCCTCAAGGAGCTTAAAATCGAATGGGGGAGAAAACATGCGAGCAAATATATACAAAGCAAGATATGTACAGGATTGATGGGAAATAATTGGCAATGTGAAAATACTGGGTTGAGGAAAGCTTTCAGGAAAAGATGAGATTTTAGCTGAGACTTAAGAGAAGCCAGAGAGATCGGTAGGTGGAGCAGAGGAACAAGAGTGTTCCCAGCATAGGAGACAATCAGAGAAAATACTCAGAGCCAAGAGATAGAGGGTCTTGTTTGTAGAACAGTTAAGTCAGTTAGTTAATAAGTGTTTATTAAATGCTTACTATGTGCAAGGCAGGCATTGTGCTAAGTGCTAGATAAACAGAAAAAGACAAAAGATAATTTCTACTCTCAAGGTGCTCATAGTCTAATGGGAACAGATCTACTCAAGTATTTAAATATGATTTCATGGAATCAGTTTAAATATTATTTCATAGAATCCATTTAAATTTCATAGAATCATGAGGTGTTGAAAAATAGGCCTTATACAAGGCAAAGAAGAAACAACACACACATTCTGTCCTTCATGTTAAAAATGATCATGGAATCATAGAATTTCAGAGTTGGAAGGGATCTTAGATCTTGTCCAACTTATGTCTCACTAAGTCTTTTCTATAATATCCCTAAGAGGAAGTTATCTATCCTCTGCTTGAAGTTTTTAATAAGTATAAATAATAAATAAATAGGAGAATCCACCAACCCCAAAAGACAGCTCATCCCACTTTAGGACAGTTCTAATTATTTGGAAGTTTTTCTTTATTTTGTGTGTAAATCTTCCTTTTTTGAACTTCCACCCATTGCTCTTAGTTCTGCCCCCTGGAGCAAAACTAACATGTCTTTTCTTTCTTCTCTGAGACAAAAGGCCTCCATACGTTTGAAGATAACTGTTATGTCATCACTAAATCTGTCTTCTTGTCATTATGTCCATGCATTTCCAACAAAAATCTGATATGCTTCATTATGCAGAAGAAAATTTAGCCTTTTTCTCTAGATACATGTTTATGTTTCAAATGCTCTCACTATATATTTGAAGTAGCTTTCTAAAGTTTTTCCTCTGATTATTATTCCTTCTGATAGACAAAATTAGTTTTATAATTCTGCATGATTTCAATTCCAGGAAGCAGATAACTGATTTCAGGCACTTTTCTTCCTACCAATTACTTTATTGATTTGGTGAATTGTCATTCAGGCGAGGTTTGCTGTAAAACAAAATCTGCCCTGTGATTGGGTCTCTGATACCTGATACTGACTGCCTGCATGCCTGGACCTTCTTCTGTTGCTTGTCAGATTTCCTGATTCTGTGACTGTTGAAATTTCTACTTATTGCTGAGTCTGGTGTCCCATTGGGATCTCCCCGACTGACTCTTTTACTACTGGGTCTGTCTGATTCTATGTCCCTGATCAAACCCAAATTACTTCCTACTGAATCCTGGTTGGGATTATTATATTGGTTTGCAGTTTTAAAATCTGTTTGGCAGCCATTAATTTAATAAGGAAAGAATTAATGATATTTAGAAAAGAAATGTGGTCTAGGATGATGTGAGCCATATGGAAAACAGATTCATAGTATTATCTTTTGAGGCTAGAAAAGGAAACACGTTTCAATTCTGTGGCAAAGGAAGAAAAACATTAAAAGAAATCTTTCCCAGAATGTTAGACATATGGAAAAGCTTGGGTAAATACAGATGATTTATATCTTGGAGCTTGCTTCCTAAGAAAGGGATAGCTTTTCATCTTCTTATCTTGTTGTCGTGTTTAGTTTGAGTGTCAAAATAAGGGAAAGGTGACACCAGTAGCCAAGACCCAGAGGAGGAAACCCTGCTTTCTGTGATAACTCCCTCTGATAAATCAATGGAAAGACTCCAAAAGACCCATTGTGGAGATTCAACTGTTATCCATATGGGAGCAAGTTAAACACCCTTCAAAGGTGATGAAAGAGGAGACCAGAGCTGGTTGGGGGCACTTATACTTGCAATTTTCTAGCTTTGTTTTTCCATTCTTATTTTATTGATGGGAAGTACCATTTGTGTTTACTATTTTAAAGTTAGTGTGGGGTTGGTGGCTTCTTTTTACTCATCATGTAGATACTGCATTAGGATGTTGCTTTAGATGATTAAATACAATTATTTGCTATTAATGTTATAATGTAAAATTTAAATATTAATTATTTGTTAGGTATAATGTAATAATAACTAATTTATGTCACAAAGCATTTTCTGCACATTATCTCATTTGTGCTTCTCACCATCTTTGAGGGTAGGTAAGATAGGTATGATTAATCCCAGTTTCTCTCAGAAAGATTGGCCATGGTTACATAGTTAGTGTGGGAGGTGGAATTTGAACCCAGTTCTTCCTGACTCCATTTCCAGCACTCTATCCAACATATGATGCAATTAAATCCATGGTAAAACTTAGCCACTGAAATCCAATGCTTAGAGATCAGGATTTGAAAGTTCCAGATCAGAGGTTTTTAACCTTTTGTGTCATGGACCCCTTTTTGGCAGTTGGGTGAAGTCTATGGACCTTTTCCAAAATAATGTTTTTAAATACTTATAATAAAATATATTTATGAAGGAAGCCCATTCTATTGAAATACAATTTGCAGAAAGGAAGACAGCAATCACCTACAATCTAGTGGTGGATCTAAGAAATACCAAGGTATTCATGAGTATAAATGTTATCTTGTCATGTCTGTAATAACTCTAATGTGCTATGAATATACCTGTGATTTCTGTTGGTGACAAAGCCATGGGACCTGCAAATACTACTGTTGTTTGTTGCCTACAATCATAATTGAAGGAAAAGTTAAATTTTGGTTACAGGTTAGTGAACATAAAGATGTAATTTTTTCCAACACGAGGTAAGAGACTGCCTAAAAATTGTTCCCAGATCACAGGTTAAGAACCCTTGCTCTGGATTGAGTAGCTATTCAATTCGACAAACACTTATGAAGTGCTTACTATGTGTCAGGTGCTGGAGATACAAAACAGTAATGAGACAGGCCAAAGAACTAGCATTCTACTGAGGAGATGCAACATAGATGCAGAAAAGTAAATGGAGCATGATACATACAGGAGAAACACCAAGTAATTTGGGTGGAGGGGAAATCATGGGGAAATCAGGAAAGGTCTCTTGTAGGATATGACACTTGAACTGAGCCTTGAAAAGAGCAAGGAGTTTGAGAAGTTGAAGCAGGTTGGGGTGAGAAGGGAGGGCACTCCTGATGGGAGGAATAGCTTATGCAAAAGCATAGAGGTGGAGATGGAGTTCTGCAGAAGGTGAACAGTTCATAGGGCAGTGTGATCAGAGAGTGTGAGAAAAAGTGATATGAATTTAGAATGGAAATATAGGTATCAATCAGATCATGAAGGGCTTTAGATACCAAATAGATGAGTTTGTATTTTGTGGTTGTTTGGTCATTTCAGTCATGTCCGACTGTTTATGACCTCATTTGGGGTTTTCTTGGCAAAGATACTAGAGTGGTTTGCCATTTTCTTCGCCAGCTCATTTTACAGATGAGAAAACTGAGGCAAACAGGGTTAAGTGACTTGCCCAGGGTCACACAACTAGTAAGTGTTTGAGACCAGATTTGAACTCACGAAGAGGAATCTTCCTGACTCCAGGCTCAGCACTCTCTCCACTGCCCTGAGTTTGTATTTTACCTAGACCCATAGGGAGTCACTGAAGCTTCTCAAGCAAGGAAATAAGATGGTTAACCCTGTGCACGTGGAATGTCAGTTTGCAAGTTGTGTGGAGGAAGGATTGGAGAGGGGACAGACTGGAGGCAAGGAGACCAATTATTATTAGCAGAGGCTCTCGCAGTAATCCAGATAAGAGGGTGACCTGAACTATATGAGTTGTGGCATGAGTGGAGACAATGGGAAGAATGGTGTAGACATAAGATTGATAAGACTTGCAACTCATGATATACAATCATAAAAATTCTTAACCCAGATCTATGAACTTAAAAAAATTGATAACTCCATTTCAATACAATTTTTTATAATGTTATGTATTTATTTTGTGCATTAAAAACCTTATTGTTAGAAGGGATCCATAGGCTTTGCTCGACTACCAAAGGTGTCCACAACACAAAAAGGTTAAGAACTCTTGATATAATGGTGAGTAAGAAGGAAGAGTTGGACATGATTCTGAAGTCCTTCAATCCATCTGTTTGACTTTCAGATTCTTTTTTTTCCTGGTCTTCCCCTCCCTTACTTTTTTCTTACCATTATAACTTAGGTGAAGGGAGAAAAGGAAGGTAAAGGTGAGGAAGCACTAGTATATAGCACACTGCCTTGGATAAATGCTCTGATCAGGCCTAGCCATTTTGCAGATGGTGTAGCCGCCCAGGGAGCTTGTGTCATGGGCACCCACATTTATTTTTCCTAGGAGGGCTCACCACTGCTTAATGCAGCCCTCATTTTGAAATCTCCATATGCCCACCTAGGACCCTGCCTTAGGGATATGTCAGCTTTGAGGGATATGTTGAACTATTGATGACCTCAGCTCATACCTATGGTTTGAATTATTTTTGCATGAGATATCATCAAGTGAGTGACTCAGATACCATCAAACATATTTCTTATTTTTAAAAAAGTTCAGTTTAAATGGAAAGATCTAAGGTCCTCAGCTGAAGTTTCTGTGTAAATAGTTGCAGGCTTATTTTCCAACTACTGTACATATTCAGTAATCCAAAACAAAACAAACTTATGAATAAAAGAAGTATTTGCCTTTGAGCATAATACAATCCTAGCCCAGTTGTTCCCATGAATGGGTGGCCTTTATTGTCCATAATGAGCTTTCCTTTGTGGGTACTGTTTTGCCCTGGAATGCAGTGTTTCCATTAAAAAAAAGATCTCAGTTTGATAGAAAAGAGTGCCATGGGTCTCTCTCTGATTTCAGTAAATAAGATTGTTTGCTTTCTTTTCTTTGTAAAAATTGTGCTATTATGTTCAAAGTGGGGTAAGAAGCCTAACTCAGATAACCTAATTTTCTGAAACATTGAGCATGAGATTAATTTTTGTTATCCCTTTGACCTGTTTTACACATATTTTTGCCTTTGAAATGTGATAAAAAGGAAGCTCTAATCAGAATTTAATAGTTGCTATTTTGGGCAACTTTTCCCATCTGAAACCTGGTGTCATAGTGGGTAGGTATAGTAGAAGACCCAGGTTCCAATCCTGCTTCTGATACCAAGCTTCTAGAATGTAAGCTCCTTGAGGGCAAAGGACTTTCTCATTTTTCTAAACTTCATATTCTCCTAGTATCTTGAACAGGGGTCTACACATGATATTTACTAAATAAATGTTGGTTGAATGAATAAATGTCCAGTGATATATGCTGATTGTCATTTAATGAGGTGTGAAATAGGGCTCCTGAATGCTTCTATATTGCCATAAGCTATGTTCTTTATCAAAGATAGCCTAGGCAGAACCCAAGTGAGATTCTCTAGCTCTGCTCTTCATTGATAAAATCACACCAGTTGTTCTAAGTCCTAGAATACTACAGTCTTCTCAGAGCATAATAGGAAATGATAATGGAAAAAATAACCATAAAACAAAAAAAAAATCATGGGAAAGAAATCCGTGTAAACATCCACACTGTGAAAACAATGTGGATGAAAAGCCCATATTGTTTAGGCTGAAACTGAGTTAGTCCACACATATTTTAGGCAGGTACCACAGATGGACAATGACTAGAGCCCAGAGTTGGTTAGAAAAATAGATCAAAATGGAACACACAGAGGAAATTATGTAGACCTTTCGCTAATGCCATGTCGAATGCTCACTGCCACAAAAACTCATCTCTTGAATACTGATGTTATTCCAATGATGCTGTGTGGCTGGGAATTATTGTACAGCACTGTCTCCGAAGCATAAAATTGCACATGACCCAGAAGGCAATGGGAAGATGCACAGGGAATATAAATCAGCAGGTTGAAACATATTTCTAGTGGTAACAAGCACACAAAGTGTTGAAGAGGAGTATGGAATGGAAAAAAGAGACGGACAGGCTGGTCATACACTCATAATGAGAAGAAAAATAGATAGCCCAAGTGCTATGTTGGTTCCCTTGAGATATTAGGTGTGCTCTCGATAGAGGATTTGTTAGAAAGATATGGACAGTTGATTGACATAGAGAGGTTGTGATCTGCATTGATAAAGGGAATAGGGTTTGCTTTGCAGACCTTAAAACATTATAAATGTTGGCTATTAATAATACTTGTTAATTAACTGACTGATTCCTTGCTGACAACAACCCTGTAGAGTTCAAGTAATATTATTTTCATTTCACAAATGTGAAACCTAAACTGAAGCTCAAATAAGGTTAATGTCTCAGCCTTGCTCCTGAAAATCCCTGTTGGAGCTTGTATTGAAGCTAGGTCTTCTGACCTGGTGGAGACGGTAGAAATGAGGGTGTAGGTGACTCAGTTTAGATGTGATTGGAGCAGAGGCTTTGCAGTGGCCTAGAGGATGGCTCTGGGGTCAGTCACCAAATGAGCACCAAATGAAGGGTATCGGGAAGAAGGTGACAGAGTGACAGGGCTGGGTCAAGAGCCTGGGCCTAGACAGTAGCTGTTCAATGTTGAATAGTGATGGCCAAAACTCCTCAGTGCAATTGTGATTTAGAGAACCATGGAGAAACTAGCTTTTTTTTTTTAACAGCCAACAAGGCTACCTGGGACCAGCCTGGGGCTCATTTCCTCCAACTATGATGAACCTCTCCCTCAAGACCTGGGTGACTTGTTTGACATCAAGCACATAACTGCCTAAAGTTCTGGGTAGCTATGATTTTTATTTGGGGCTCAGGCTCTGAAAGCTTTGCCTATCCCAGTTCTTCAGACCCACAATGGCTAGCCTAGGAGCTGATGCTGGTACTCCCTGCTTTTCCTGCTCTCTGAGTCAAAGCACACAGGTAGAGTCACAGCAGAATAAAGATTTCGTTCATTAAAAAAAACCATCATTTTCACTACAGCTTGGTTAATAATCTCCAATAGAATTTTCACTTGTAGCTAACTTGCCTCATAAATCTTTTTAAGATTTTAATAACAGATAACAATCAATTGGGATTTCACAATCTATTCTGCTTCCAGATAATGATTTACTTACTGGACCTTGGTCATCAACAGCAAAGGAGAAGAGTTTGGGGGACAAGATCAGGGCTATAGGTTCAGCCACTTAAGAGGGAACCGATGCACATACTAGAGGTCAAGTGTACGAAGATAAGCTCATGAAGCGTGGAATTGTAGGCAAATCCTTTATGTAAGCAGACCAGGTTAAGAATCTGGGAGGTGTAGGATAATTCTGAGAGTTCACATTTATATAGTGTATATACGTGTGTATGTGTATATGTATATATTAGATATATATATATATACTATAATAAATAATATAGTATATATATAATTATATATTATACTTTAAGGTTCTCCAAATACCTTACATATTTAGCTCGTTTGATCTGTATAACACCCCTTGGAAGTGGGGGCTATTTTTTTTGTTCAGTCATTTTCCAGTCATATCTGACTCTTTGTGACCCCTTTGGGGGTTTTCCTTGAGCCTCAGTTTCCTTCACTGGAAGATGAGGGCAGTTGGGCGGCACAGTGGATAGAGCACCAGACCTGGAGTCAGAGAGACCCAAGTTCAAATCTGGACTCACATACTTAGTAGCTGTATGACCCTGGACAAGTCACTTAACTCTGTTTTTCTTGGTTTCCTCATTTGTTAAATGAGCTGGTAAAGGAAATAGCAAATGATTCCTATATCTTTGCCAAGAAACTCTCATGGATAGAACTTGAAGGATTTCATATAATGAAATAAAAGGAAGATATGCTCTGTGTCCTCTGGGCTTATGGGCAGCAAGCCAAAAGTTTGAAACACATTTTACTTAAAATTTAGACAAGAACACTTTAAAAATTGCAAAGTTGCTTTCATATGGATTTTATATTATGCCCTTAATTGTCTCCACAATAGAGGATATGCATGTGGGCAAGGTGCCTGATGGGAAGCTGGCCTAGGAATAAAGTGAAACGTGGCTGGGGGTATGCTGGTAAATGTCTCACAACTGATTCTCCAGAAAAAAAATATACACAGGACATATTTTAAAGTTTAATCTGCATTATTAACATTTTCTCCATCACTTTCTTAAGGCAGATGATCACCAAAACAGTAAATCAAGGCCTGATTTGTAGCATTTGCTGATTTCTGTGATGTGGATGTTGAAAATTTAACAAATGGCTCTCCTGATCCAGTTCAGCTGGCTCCAGCACCCTACTAGAGCCCACCTAGATGAAGGGGGACCCAGAAGGGTCTTGCTAATCAGGATGGGGGAGGGAGAGGGCTATGCAAACAAAGCCTATTTTCAGAATGAGATCCCAAGATACTCCTAATTTCATCAAAGAAATAATCGACTTCTCTGGAATGGCATGGAGGAGTCATTTCTAGGAATCCTGCTTGGCGCCACAGGCATTCACAGAATTTAGACCAAGTGTGCTGGCACACCCGGCCCACACTCTATACTTGCCAGTGCTTGGAAGCAGACTGGCCGTTGTATTGATTCGGCTTCCTTCTGGTCGTTTCCTCAGTTCTGCATCTCATTTGGCTGAAGCTGAGTGTAGCAAGGAAGTGCATGAAGCTTTAGCCACTTTCATAGGTCCGCAGAGCATAAGGATAAATGGTGATTCCTAGAATGAAATCTGACACTAAGGTGTCTCAGAGTGAGCTTCTGGCACCAGTGAATGGACAGCACTCCCTTTCTTCCCCCCAGCCATATTGCTTATGGAACTTAAAAAAAGTTCCCCTCCAAATAATTTCAAATCATAACATGGAAATTTTCATTTTGCTTCTGCCTTATTTCCTGAGAGAAAATTTTAGAGGTTGTAAGGCCTCTGGCTACATGGGAATGCTGGCTCAGATCCAAAGTTACAAGATCAGGGGAGAGGGGAGAGGTCAGCAATACCTGGTTCAGGTTAAGAAAATTCGTCCTTGTTGAGTGAGTTTGTAAATATAGCCAGATGAAGGAAGGTGGAGTTTGTATCTCCTAAACTTTCAGAATATTGTAATCCATATGATTTTAAGAACCAAAAAAAGCCTGGTGTGTGTGTATACATACATGTATATGTGTTTTATAAATTTATATGTATGTATAGTGACAGGTACATATGTTTAGCTCTTTATGTGTGTGTGTATATACATCTATATGTATATATTCCTATAGGCATATATAGTGATGTATATTTATATATTAGCTTTCTGTGTGTGTATGTGTGTTTATACATACATGCACATATATACACATGTGCATATGTATATGTGTGTATACTTAGTCATATGTATACATAATGATGTGTATATATTTATATGTGTTTAGCTCTCCGTGTATATACATGCACATATATACAGACACATACATTGTATGTATGTATGTATGTATATGTGTATATATAACTATGTGTATACATAGTGATATGTATGTATTTATATATTTATCCCTATGTGTATGTGAATGTGTATATTATATGCATGTATGTATGTATTCATAGCTGTATGTGTATATATTTATATATATTTAGCTCTCTTTATGTGTGTATATGTATATGTAAATACATATATACAGACATATACATGCATATACACATGCACATTTAGCAAATATTTACTGAGCACCAGCTATGTGTTATCTGCCCACCTGAGTGGAAAATTGTAGTTGTGCTTTGAGGGCAAAGAGATAAGATTTCCATTACAGATCTCAATCATCTGCTCTGTTTAGTACCAAAGGACCCTAATAAGGATGGGAGGGCTTCATATTAATCCATGTGTTATGTAGCATCTCTGATATCTGTCAGTATAGGGAACTCTGTTTATGATTTAGATAAGTCCATGGGAGTAGCCTGATATCGATATGCTAAGGTTACTTGCCTGGGGTCAGGCAGCTATGAAGACTCAATGCAGGATTTGAATCCACATCCTTCTGGACATAAAGCAGCATTTTCTCTATTATGTCATGCAGCATTGTGGTATGGTATAAGGAGTGTTGGCTTTGGAATCAGAAGCATTGGGTCCAAAACCTTCCACTTACTAACTGATTGAAATTGAGCAAGCCATCTAAACTTTCTTCAGTTTCCTCATTTTAACCAAATAAAAAAGGAAGCACTTTTAAAGTACCTACTATGTGCCAGGCACTGTTCTATCTTCAAGAACAAAACTGTCCTTACCCTTAAGGAGCTTACATTGTGTTATAACTCCTAGGCTTATAAAAAGTAAATATGAGGTAGTTTTTTGGGTGGGAGACACTAGCAGCTGTGGGGATCAGGAAAGGCCTCATGTAGGACGTGATGTTTAGTAGACCTTGACTTCTGAGGTCACTTTTAGCTCCAAGGCTATGATCCTGTGAACTCAAAACTAATATTAAATTAATGGACTGATAGCCAGAGTTCATTGACCTTTATGGCTTGTAATTCCGCCCCCCATTTTATTCCTTCCATCTTGATTCTGACCAAGCAGCCCTAAATCTTAGTTTTGCCAGAAATAAGTGAAAAAAATCCTTGGGGTTTTTTTCCTCAGCATTTAAAAGTTGTTCATCAAGTTATTGTTGTTGTTTAATGATTTTCAGTCATGTCCAACTCTTCCTGGTCTCATTTGGGGTCTTCTTGGCAGAGATACTGGAGGGGTTTGCCATTTCCTTTTCCAGCTCATTTTACAGATGAGGAAACTGAGGCAAACAGGGTTGAGTGACTTGCCCAGGGTAACACAACCAATAAGTGTCTAAGGCTGGATTTGAACTTGGGAAGAGGAGTCTTATTGAGTCTAGGACCAGCACTCTCTCCACTGCCTCCTCGTGCTGAGTTGAGTAAGCATAACAAATAAATTAACATGTAAGGCACTTTATAAACTTTAATGCACTCTATAAATGCTAGTTATCATCATCATCTTCATCATCCTGGTCATTGTTTCAATCAAAGACTTCCAAAGCACTCATAAGGAGTGCTACAGATTATGGCAAAGGCTTTGCATCTGATTTAGGGGAATGAATCCACAGTGGGAGCATTTAGGCAAGCCTATACAGTGGTTCTTAGGTATCATCCATCCTCTTCCCCCAAAGAATCTTTTATTGTATTTCTAGCCTCAACACCCAGTGGGCAAGCAGGTGGTGTCATTGTGACAGATGCTTCTGCCTTAGGAGTTAACCTAGATTCAGTGTTTCTTTGTTGCTGAAAACTTTGCCAACGGGGAAAATGGAGCTCCATTACCCAAATAACCATGGGCACCTACAATAACAATAACCTACAATAACCCAAGGATAAGGGACTGATACATTAAGTGAGATATAACTGTGGTTCACTGTTGGGAATTCTTTACTTTAAACCTTTCATATACCAGGTGCCCAGGTTTTAGCTCAAATAGCTTAGTCCAGATTAGTATTTAATAATAAAAAATGGGAAATGTCCTTTTCCCCATACAAATT
Organism: Trichosurus vulpecula; assembly: GCF_011100635.1. Lineage (NCBI taxonomy): Eukaryota > Metazoa > Chordata > Mammalia > Diprotodontia > Phalangeridae > Trichosurus > Trichosurus vulpecula. The sequence continues at coordinate 119,655,225 of NC_050573.1, read as the reverse complement.
AAGCTTTTGGAGAAAAAAACCCCTCTAGTTTTTAGTATTGAAGAATGGTAGAAAAGAGCATTGTCAATTTTAAAATTAAGCAAATGTGCTCACATCTACCTATGTTGATTAATGCCTTGAGTTTTTTTTAATTCAAAAGAGATATCAAGACTGAAAGAGGAAGGGGTAGAAGGTGGGCTCTCAAATGAGATGGATGTTAGGACAGGTGAACCTTTTGGTTCGATAATTCCATAAACATTTATCAAATGCTTTCTGTATACCAGATACTGTGCTGTATGCTGGGAATACAAAGATTAAAATGAAACGTATTTACACTCTGTTCTACTTTGGGGGGTGGCAGGGAATGTAATATATCCAGAAATAAGTAAATGCAAGATCTATGCCAAGTATTATTTACTGATTCACTGTGCAATCTGTAGCAACTCACTTAACTCCTGGGGTCTTAAGTTCCTCAACTATAAAATGAGAGGACAGTACATCTCTAGAGTCACATTTGAATTCAGACCCTCCTGATTCCAGGGCCAGTACGCTATCCACTGCACCACTTAACTACCCCAGGGGGAAGGTAGAAATATATAATCAGTGTGGAAAGATGGATTAGGTACAGATTATGAAGGTCCTTAAATGCCAACCAGAGGAGTTTGTACTTGATCTGCTGAGTACAGGGAGCCACAGGAGTTTACTGAGTAGGTGAGGAATATGGTCAAATTTGTCCTATAGGAAAATGATTTCTCTGAGCTTTGATTTCTTATTAGTAAAATGGTGATAATGATAAATGTACTATCTAACTCGGTGTTATGAGGGTCAAATGAGGTCATGTATGTAAAATGCTTTATAAATGTCAAAGCACTCTCATAAATGGAAGCTGTTAGGATTATCGTCACAATCCATACAACAAGTCTATAAAGTGGGCAGAATAAGCAAGAAATGAAGCTTCCGAGTTAATAAGAAGCAGTGTGGTGCAATGAATGGAGAACTGGACCTGGAATCAGAAAGCCTTGAGTTCAAAATCCTGTCTCAGGTAGTTAGTGACAGTGTCACCATAAGCCTCAGTTTCTTCATCTGTAAAATGAGAGGGGAGGGTTGTCCTGATGACCTATGGGCTTCCTTCCGGGTCTCAATCTATGATCCTATTGCGTTTGAATAGGGCATTACAATTGACAAAGCACTTTCCTCTCTAAGACTCTGTGAAGCAGGAAGTACAAATATCATTATCTGCATTTCACAGATGAGCAAACTATGAGGCTCAAAGATTTTAAATAATTCAGTGAAAGACACACAGCTAGAGAAGCAGAGCTAGAGCTTGTAACCACATCTGCCACCTCCAAAACTGGCTTTCTTGTCCAGTCTGGTTATAACCATTAAGATGCTGGATATTGGACCAAGACTTTCCTTCCCAATTCAGGCTAAGGAATTATCACCCATCATTTTAAATTGAATAAATACTGTTAAGTGGTTTTGCTAAACAGGCTACATTATGTATAAGATCTTTGGAAACATGTGTTGGTGGGTAGTAATGTAGTTTGTCTAGTGAATACAGTTGTGCAGGGAGAGTGATTGACAATCCAGATATCCCAAGGCCAGATTCAACAAATATTTGGAGAAGCTAGGGAAGTGCACTGACATAGATGCATTCTCGTTAATTTTCTGCTACTGTTAACGTTTTTCATCTTTTTCACTTTTCATTTATATCCCTCCTCCCCTTCCCTCAACTATGAGTGAGTCAATGAGCCCAAAGGTTGATTGCTTTTGTGTGCTGTGAGGTTTATAAAAGCATGTAGCACACGCTGGTTTATTTGTGCAGACAAAGATGAACATTGAATGGGATATTAGCAGATAATCCATATGCCAGCAGTCTCTCTCACACACTTACTTCCACGGACACAAATGCATCCACACCCAGCCACCTGACCCTGGTCCACCAGATCATAGCCTGATCACTCTTCCCTGTCAGCTGCAACTCTAAGCTGCTTTCACCTTTCCTTTGCCAATGGCAGCTGCTGATCCTGCGATGTTGGTGTAAAATAAACCTGTATGTGGGGACATGAGATGTGGATGGGGAGCAATGTCATATACAACTAATTGTGTGGTTTTATTCTGGGCTAGGCAGGAGGCTTTAGTTTCCCCAGTGGACTACTTACTATTATCAATGATTTGGCTCTGTGGCTTTCTCAAGGACTAGATCATTATAAATGCTGAGCCTCTGGGAATCTGGTTATAACAATGCACTTGAGTAGTGGTTTGTTATCTGCCCATATGAGAATACAATTTCATTCCTATGCTTTATTCAACCCATCCTGCTTTTCACCAAGCCGTTGGATGCTAGCCAATATATTAGCACATTGCCATCAATCTTATATGTCAGACTTCTTTCCCTCTATCTCCACTTTTTATCACCTCTTGGTGTGGGTTTCATAATCTAGAAAGGATATGACAAACTAGAGCACTGTGGCTTCATATGAAATTTTTATGATAGTCTAGACCCAAGCTCATATCCTGACCACAACTGCCCAAGATGTATTCTCTCCCTCTAGTAACATGAAAGCTCTTTGAGGGCAGAAAATGGCTTACTTTTGTGTTTGTATCCTCAGCAGGTAGCATGGGCCCTGGCACATAGTAGGTACTTAATATATACCTGCTGATTGATTCTTAGAGCCCCATTAAAGACAAAGTAGTAGCTTGGGCAATGTTAGTTAGCTCATAAAAAGGTATATAATGCTATTTATTATAAGATGGCTGAACTAAGGTGACTCTAAAATGGACACATTATTAATGGTAAGATTATAAGATCCATTATTCTTTTGGTACGAGTACTCCCTCCAATGGGGTGATAAAGTAGGTAGAGCTCTGGGTTCAGAAGCAGGAAGACTCATCTTCCTGAGTTCAAAATTGGCCTCAGACACTGACTAGCTGGGCAAGTCACTTATCACTGGGCAAGTCACTTATCCCCGTTTGCCTCAATTTCCTCATATGTAAAATGAGTTGGAAAAGGAAATGGCAAACCACTTCAGTATCTTTGCCAAGAAAACCCCAATTGGGGTCATGAAGAGTTGAACAAGTCTGAAAAATGACCCAACTCAGCAGTGGCCTCCCTTTGCTATCCCCACAGCAATCCTTTTAGTGATGGTCACTATTATAACCCCCTCAGACTATTGTAAAATTCAACTGATGGGTATTATTTTCTTTCTCTGTCATCATTCTAATTCATCCATTAATGCCTGAGGGATGTGATGGAAGAGTGTATTTTGTTTGGAAGTCATATTCTCATGATTCTTAACTGTAGGTTCATGGATTTATTTTTTAAAAAGTATTTTGATAACTGTATTTAAATATAATTATTTTGCTTTATAAATCCTATGTCTTTTATGTATTTAAAAACATTTTTTGAAAAGGGGTCCATATGTTTTATCAGACTCGCCAAGGAGTTCATGGTATAAAAAAAGATAAGAACCTCTGCGTGGCTTCATATTTATTTAATTTTTACAGTATACTGGAGATTATGGACATGAGGCAATTGAAGGGGTTTACTTTTTCTTTGTTTTACTATGGCTAGTATTTATAAAATGCCTACGTGTTCTGAAGAACTGTCCATGGTAATAGAGTGACCTGCTACCGACCTCTTCCACCTTTGAAGGTATAGTTAAGGATGGCTGGGAATCTTGACCCACCCATTTGAATCACTTGGGGTTGCAATAATCACCAGCTCTCTGTTTGGCATTTAAAGCTTCCCCACCTTTTCAGTCTTATACTTTACTCCCCTTCACGTAGTTTAGGATCCAGCTACTCTATCCTACACACTGTTCCTCACACATGGCATTCCTTGTCCTACTTCCATGCCTTTGTATAGGCTATCCGTTCTCCTTGGAATGCTCTGCCTCCTCATCTTTGCCTCTTCCTTCCTTCCTTACATCCCACTTTTCTGCAGGAGGACTTTCTTGGTTGTCCTGTTTGTTGTCAATGCCTTTCTGCTGAGTTACTTTTTTATTTTCACTCTATATCTCGAATATTCCCAGTTATTTGCAAGTTGCCCCCCTCCCCTTAGAATGTACACTCCTTGAGGGCATGGACTGTTTTTGCCCTTCATTGTATCCCTAGGACTTAGTATGGTGTTCAACACATAGAAAATGCTTGATAATGCTTATTGACTGATTGACCCCTAGCTTTTAGGCATTCAGTTAGGCCCTCTCCACAGGCGGTACAGAGCTTGACCTCTGCTATCTGGAGACTGAAATCACCTTTTTTCCCCTTAAAACAAAAACAACAGAAATGTGAATAACATAATTTTATAGAAAGGAAATGATATTTTGATTTAAACTAATTTTAATGTGGATTTCCTATGAATCTTGAGATGCTTCAGTTTTATTTTAAATTGGTATCTGTGCTTTTAGAGAAGCAGTTGGAATTAGGTTAAATTTATTTTTAATTTTTAATTTACAACACTCAGTTTCACAAGTTTTTGAGTTCCGAATTTTCTCCCCCTCCCTCTCCTCCCCACCTCCCAAGACGGCATGTAATCCGACATAGGTTCTACATATACCTTAGCATCAAACTTATTTGCACAATAGAGACTGAACTATTCTTGAGGCCAGAATGGAAGCAGGAGAACCAAATGTCAACTCCTAGGGGATTAGGACAAAAATGGACTAGCCCAATCCCTAGAAACTGGCAGTGATGACTGATTCTGTGCAGTCTCTGAGACATCCTCCTTGGGAATCTGGCTGCATAGCAAGTACATTGAAAAAAAAATCATCATCTAGTGAGTGAATCGTTTCCTGTGTTGGGTTGAACCATGGGCACCCATCAGGACAGCTGATGCCAGGCCACAAAATTGGAATCATTTCTGTTCTTTCCTCCCATGTGAAAATCTGCAGCTAACTACAATCTGTTAGACATCTTCTAGGCTACGTCTAATCAAAGAAGCACAATTTTACATTTGTATGAGTGTTTACAGCTTCTTTACATTATCTTGTATGTTCTCTATGACAACTGTCAGAGGCAGGGAGGTCTGTTGTGAGATTGTTTTTAACAGATGAGGAAATCGATTTTCAGACAGCTGGAGTCACTATACCATGGACGACATATTTAAGATGTGGAAGGACTAGGATTGGCACCCAGGTCTTATGGCTACCAGTATAGTGAGTTTGTCATGTAAGGAAAAATAAGGATATCATTTTATTTTCTGGTTTATATATTTATTTAACAAAAAGACTTGTATTTGTGATCTGTGCTTTGTATGAATCAGGCAACCTATGACTGTTGCAGGGTTTGGCAAACTATGGCCTGTGGGCCAAATCTGGCCTGCCTTTTGTTTCTGTATACCCTGCAAGTTAAGAATGTAAGCTCATGGGCTGCACAAAAAAAGACATTTGGCCAGTGGGCTGCAGCTTGCTGTTTTCATTTGTTTTATTTGAGTGCCACATGTTAAGAGAAATCCTGAGAAACTAGAATGCATCCAGGGGTCAGGGCATGTGGCAACCATGATGGTGAGGAATCTGGAATTGAAGCAATGGGGGACATTTTAGCTTCAAAATTAGGGACAGATATGGCAGTTCATTTAAAATACTTGAAAGCCTGTCCTGTAGTTGAGATGATAGACTTATTTTATGCTGTTCCAAAAGGCAGAACTAAGATTTTTTTGGGTGGAAGTTATTTCGAAGCCACTTTTGGCTTACTATCAGGAAGGACTTCCTAATAATAAGAATTGTTCAAAACTGGAATAGTCTGCCTTGGGCAGTCATGCACTCCAAGCATCTGTTTGATCAGATCCAGCTGTTTACATGTACATTCTTTTACGATACTTACCATCCAAGAGTTGAATCTCTCAAGGAAAATTTGCATGATCATCTGTGTGGGATCTCTTAGGGGATCTCTGGGTAAGATGTTGGATTAGAGGATCTCTAAGGACCATACCGGTATTAAGTTCTTCTATTTTGTAAAACTTTTCAGTGATTGAGGTAAATGCATCTGCTAGATGAATAGAACAAATAAATCTGTCAAAGTTAATGCTATTCCATAGATGACAAGATAACCCTTTTTTATTCTCTAAGGACCTTATCCTTCATCTTTTCATGTGTACCTGTCTTATGGGATTACCTATGGTCCTCTCAGTAATAGCACCATGACATTTCTATTGAAATGCTGTATAAGGGCAAGTTTCAGATGTGTTTACCATGAGTTTAGAATTTAAAAAAATATGGAAAACTGAATTTAATTCACCCAGAGGCAATTTAAATAAAATAATATTCTGTGATTATTCCTTCAAATGTCTGAGTTATTGAATTAAATCCTTGCCTATCTGGCCATTTTCTTAGTTTCATAGAGAAAAAAGAAAAGATCAGACTGGATAAGAAAGCTTAACAACGTTTGTGTGGATGCTATTATGAGGTTTTCTGGATAAGCAGAGTTTGAGCGTAGCCAATAAATGATTGCTTTTCATTCAGTTCCAATTTCAAGTCATGGGAATTATCAATGAACGCAAGCAAGACTAGTATAGCCAAGTCTGATTACTAGATATCATCAGATACCTTAAACTGATTGGGTGTCTGGGTAGCAACAAAGATTACATCTCATGAAGGAAGTGTGATTTTTTATGTATCAAAGTGGGGCTGTAACTTGTTCGATAGTTCAAAAAGTCCTTCTTGGAAAACACCAGCTATCGCTTCCCTTTATTTGAAAATTTAATGCTATAGTCAAAACGAATCCATCGAAGATACTTTGTTTCTGTTCTTTTTTCCTTAAGGAATCTAGGTGGTACAGTGGATAATGTTGGACTTGGAGTTCAAATCCAGCTTCAGACCCTGGGCAGTCAGTTAACCTTTCGGTGACTCAGTTTCCTCCTCTGCAAAATGGGGATAAGAAGAGCACCTTATCTCCTAGCATTGTGAGGATCCAATGAGATAACACTTGTAAATCATTTTGTGAAACTTAAATCGCTATGTAAATGCTAACTATTATTATTATTATAATTTTATATTAGCAAGAGTGATTTCTTAAGTTTGAATGCTAAGTAAAAAGATGAGAGGAATCATGTTGTAGTGGATAGAGAACCTGCTTTAGAGTCAGAAAGACCCAGTTTGGAGTTCTTTATCTGTTCTGCCCATGACAGGTACTGGCTGTGAGGTCCTGGGTAAGTCACTTAACTTCTCAGCCTCCAGGGCAACTCTTTGAGGATATATTTCAGAGTAGTTGCCACTGTTTTGGCTAATTAGTTCTCCCAGAGTTCCCTGCATCAAAAAGGTATATAGATATGCCGCGGTTTGAAGTGTAGTGGAAAGAACACTGGATAAGGTATTTTAGAGTTGGAAGGCCTCAGTGGGAATCTAGTCTAATCCATACCAGAAAAAAAAAATTTCTTCTGTGTTGTACCTGGCAAGTAGCGATCTTTGTTGTGCTCAGTTGTGTCTGACTCTTTGCGACCCCATTTGGGTTTTTTTTGGCAGACATACTGGAATGTTGCCACTTTCTTCTCCAGCTCATTTTACAGATAAGGAAACTGAGGCAAACAGGGTTAAGTGACTTCCCCAGAGTCACACAGCTATTAAATGTCTGCGGCCAGATTTGAACTCAGGAAGATGAGTCTTCCCAATTCTAAGTCCCAGTTTTCTATCCACTCTACCACTTAGCTGCCCCAAGTAGGTATCTAGGCTTTGACAAAAGACCTCCAGTAATGGTGATCCTACCTCAGTTGGGGCTAATTTTTTATAGTGGACCATATTCTTCTCTTATATAAACTTCTGAGATTTGTCCTTAAGCAGGAGACTCTTGGATGCAAGTTGAATCTAAATCCTAATTACTGTCCTAAAGTTTTTTAAAGTAATGAGGCCTAGCTGTAGTCACCTGTCATCAGGAAGAGCCTTATCTGTGTACGTATACACAGCACTTAGAAATGTTACCTGGGTCTGGAAATTTACCTGCCACGAGGACAGACTTTTGTCAAGGCAAATAACATAAGTACTATAAAAACAGAACTGCATCTTCATGAAATACTATTTGTAAGAACTGACTTCATGGAGCACTTCAAAGTTTGAAGAGCATTTGACATCTTTATCTCATTTGAGCCTCACAACGACTCTGTGAGGTAGTTACTATAGGTATTGTCATGCCCATTTTACAGATGACTGAACTGAGACCAAGAGTGGGTAAATGACTAGCCCACATGGGGTCACACAGCTAGTAAATATTTGAGGTCAGATTTGAACTTGGGTTTTCTTGATTCCAGGCCAACACTTTTATCTACTGTGCCATGTAGCTGCTTCTGGGTCACAAGGTCACAGGGGTGAAAGCTTGATTTCTGGTTGGAGGTGGAAAATGAATAACCTGAAAGCTACCCATAAGCTTTTGATAAAAGATAAAAGGTATTCTGCCCCCAAAATGAAAAAATGAAGAGAATTTGGGTTCTTGAAGAGTCATCTCATTTAGATTAGTCACACGATACAGGCTACATCAGAAAACCAAGCTGACTTTCACTTGATGACTTCTTACAGTCTTCCATTGGAAAAAAAACTGTTCCTTGAGTAATAAAATGAGATTATGTCTGTGTTGATACCCGCCATATTTTGGGGAACAAAATGAATACCAGAATTTCATCTATGGTTGGGTTTGATTTCCGGTAGGATATCTTAGGCATTGCAGGCAGGTTCTAGTTTTCTATAAGGAAGCTTTAGGTAGAGGCTTTTTGTTACCTGACAACTTGTCTTCACTGTGACTGACTAGATTTGGGATACTTCTGGCTCTACCTTGTACCCCTTCTTCTGGCTAGTTCTAATTTATCTCTCAGAAATGCGAGATGCCCAAATTTAGAGGTGTCTCCATACCAAATGTTCATATGGACTATCTGTGTCTGAGCTGTGGTATAGCTTTCTGAGTTCATATTGTTCTGATCAGCCACAGTTGGACACGCTGTACCTTGACCCCAACATAGTGATGTTATTTCGGTCCTCTTCAAGAATGAAGGACAACAGCCAACAAATTTGTCTCTCACCTATTCAGCTACAACCTCCATAGCCTCCCATATCTTGTGATCTGACAAAAGGGATTTGATAAAAATAGTTTTTCATAAGATTTGGGAGATATATGAGTTGTTCACACACATCTCTGGTGTGAGGGCTTGCTGAGCTCTTTCCAGGGCTGCTTATCCACCTTTGGTATCCACCTATAACTCCAAGAAGCTGTAGCATGTACAACAATCACACCCTGGTAAACCATCTAGGAAAACAGGCTAAAACTAGGTTGAGGTTAACTGACAGGCCTCAAATCTGAGTTAGGGTGGTTTCAAATGGGTGGATGATAACAATTTGTTCCAGTGGTCACGAAGGCAACTGAAGCAGGTATTGTAGAGCAGTTATAGCTTGGTCAGATATCAAAGATGCCAAGGTCATCCACTGCATCTCAGCCATCACTGGTCTTGCCACTGGACTTTGATGACTCTAGAAGACATAATGAAGCCCATAACTTTGTATGACCCTGCCTCACTTAAATCTAATTCACTTGCAAGTCAAGACATCACCCTTGATATCATTGGTCCTCTTCAAAACCAAAAAACAAACAATAGACTTAATCTTTGTGCTATGGATCTAGATGCTTAATTTGTATGGAGGTTTTTCAACCAGAAAGAAGGATCCTCATGTACCAAGTATATATAGAGATGATCTGAAAAAAAAATGTTGAAATTCCTTTGGCAAAATGCTGACTGCTTGATATAGAGATAAATCTATTTGACTGCTCATCTATTTGAATATTTAAATCATCCTAGGATCAGAATTTTATCATCATATAGGCAAGCCAAACAAAGGGATTTGACTTTGGAAATGGTTATTTACCTCCTGGTCCTGCTACAAACTCCATCCATTTTAGGTATAGTTTAAATTCCACCCTCAGCCCCTTTTTTACTATTTTTCAGTCTCGTCAAAACCAAACACTTGGATCTGTTCTTTCCTTGAATTCAGGAAATCCACATTTCTCTCCTGCTATTTCTTCCCTCCAACACAAACTCTGAATGCAAGAGTTCAGACTGCTTACTGGAAATCTTCCAGTCTTAATTTGCCTTTACCCCACCCCTAGACATTACCTAGATCTTTTCCTGGAGAAAGCCTGCAGGACAAAGCCCAAAATTGTATCAGAAAACACAGACACCATGTTCTAGAATAGTTGAAAGCAAGGTGTAAGTTGCCAAGGTGGTATGAAGTTGCCAGTATTTTTCTAAAGTATTTCCAGACTATTGGCTTTATTCTCGAATCATTCCTGTGATTTTCTCTCAGTAAAATTAATTTGGGGCAGCTAGGTGGCACAGTAGATAGAGTGCTGGGCCTAGAGTCAGGCAAACTTGTCTTCCTGAGTTCAAATCCACACTCAGACACTTACTAGCTGTGTGACCCTGGGCAAGTCACTTAACTCTGTTTGCCTCAGTTTTCTCATCTGTAAAATGAGTTAGAGAAGGAAATGGCACACAACTCCACTATCTTTGCCAAGACAATCCCAAGTGGGGTCATGGAGAGTTGGACATGACTGAAAAATGACTTAACAACAACAACAAAAGTGAATTCAAGAGAATGATCATAAAAATTTGGTGACATTCCTTTAATGAGAATCAGACTGGGCTCTTAGTTCTAAGCTATGAAAGGTGAACCTGAAGGAGTTTAAAACATAGTCACTGGGGTGTATTTTCCCCTCAATTAATAGATCACAATTTATTCCCTTTAATTTTATTTACAGAAGATAAATTTGTATGCAAAACACCAGCCATTGCTGATATTGTGATCCTGGTAGATGGCTCATGGAGCATTGGGAGATTCAACTTCAGACTGGTTCGCCTTTTCTTGGAAAATTTGGTGACAGCCTTCGACGTTGGAGAAAATAAAACTCGGATAGGTAATGTTTGTGGTTTTACTAGTATCAGTGACAATAAGTTCAATGTAAAATTCTTCAGTGTTTAGACATTACAAATACAGTAAGACTCCTTTCTACGGTGGCTTGCAATATATGCTGCCACTTTGGAATGTGTGGTTGTTGCCTAATATGGCACTCTTACTATAGTACAACTAATGATATGGGCTTCTTTATCTCTCTTATTCAATGACTCTTTAAATAAGTTAAGCCATAAACATTTACAAGATGAAGAGCTTGGAGTCTTACTTACTTGGGCTTGCCCATGTCAATACTTCAAGGATCTGTGATTTCACCGGTATGGATCTCTCTCCATTGAGGTAGATTGAAGCCTCCCTAAGCTTTTTCAGGTGGTCCTTGGACGCTCCTGTGGCAGAAAAATTCATTACTCTGAGACCAGGTTGGGGCTGAGCTACTGCAGATTTAGTTAGACTAGTCCTTGCAAAGGCAGTCTTTCTATCTTCCCTACTTGTTATGGCCTTTGAGAAATTTAGGATCAGTTCCAAACCTCAAGGACATTGATAGAGGTAAAACTTGCTGCATTGTATTTAGAATCCATAGGTTGTATGTCCTAGACCACTAACCTAGGAGTCAGGAAGGCCTGTATTCAAATGCCATCTCTGGCACATACTGGCTCTGGGACCCTGGGCAAGCCACTTAATTCCTCAGAGCCCCAAGTAGCTTTTAAGACTGTAGGTTGAAGAGTTGCACATCTACTTTGGGAGAGGGAGCTTCCTCTATACCAATGGAATCACACATCTTGACCTTCCTCCTTCCCCTCCCAATTTTTTTAGAATAACTAACATTACTAACTTTTTTTTAAGTGCAGAATTATAATCATCAAGCATTCAAAACACAGCCTTCTGTTTTTTAGAAACTTAAGCATAATAAAAATTAATGGACTTATTCTTTTACAATTATGAAATTACAGTTAGTTGAATAATCAATCCTTTATCATTTGGGGTTAGGGATGGAAGGCCTGTGAGAAATCAAATCCTCCCAAATGTGGAATTAAGAAAATTGGACATAATTTCACAGTCCAAGAGAAGCTTTGCCAAATTCAGGCTGGCCAACAAAGATGCCGGAAATCTTTGAACAATGTATTAATTTCATCTTGTAACTCATGATTTAACTTCTTTAAAGAGTCATTGAATAAAGTCATTCCTTTGGGAAGGGAAAAGGCAAATTCTAGTCATTTTGTCTGCATACAAATTAAATAAATCATATCATCAGTTATGAATTGGCTTCTAACTTTGGCCAGAAAATATGAATTTTCTTAGCAGATGGGTATGGACTGGTTATATAGTTTGATGGGATTCCTTTCTATGAAAAACACATCTCGCTAGTTCTTCAAAGAAGTAAATTCCAGAGAACATTTGTTTGGAGGAATCTAGTAACCACAGTTCAGTGGCAAGTTCATCTGTTGCCATGAACATTTTCCTGTTTCTTTGTTAGGCCTTGCACAATACAGTGGTGACCCTCGGATAGAATGGCACCTGAATACCTATAGCACCAAGGATGCAGTGATTGATGCTGTCCGGAATCTACCATACAAGGGAGGAAACACCTTAACAGGTATTTCTTTGTGTGCTGTCCTCAATATTAGCAGCTCTGATTCTCCTAAATGATCCTTCCATTTCTCTGCACTGCTACTTAGTAGAATCTGTGTAACATGTTTCATCTATTACTAAAAATACTTGAGTTTCTTCTACTCCAAATATAAAATCAGGAGGCAAAGCTGGGAGATTTCTTCCTTCTTCTCAGTAAAAAACAAACAAACAAACAAACAAACAAACAACAAAAAACCCAATTGGAGTCCCAAAGAAGACTGCACTAGGCCAAAGAGAAATAAAGGTAATATTTTGACCTTCCAATCTCAGGTAACATACTTGAATCTTATACTTTATGCTGTTTATTCATCTTGCCCCAAAATTTAAATTCTTTTTAAAAAGTTAGTAAGATACCCCTTTCCTCAGTGAAAAGTAATTTCTGTCACAGCTCCAAAGACATAGTCATTACCTTTTATTTTTCAGCCAATTCTTAATGGGAAAATGGTTCTGTAGACTGAGGTTCATGAGAAAAGTTTTCTTATAACTATTTTTGATGGTAGGCAAAAGCTATTTTTGCCACTGAATGTCAATGAGTAAAATGTGAATGAAAAGAAAATATAAAACAAGCCAAATTCTGAGTAATTATAAGGACCCATCTTTGTCCCAGAGAAAGGCTAATAAAATAGAAGCATCTCCTCTTAACAGAGACAGTTTACAGGTGTAGACCTCTACATACTCTGTCAGGCATGGATGGTCATCGAGTTGATTGGTTTTACATAGCTATTTTTCTTTGTTATAAGAGAAGGCTTAAGTGCTATTGAATGGGGGCTGTGTGTTATATCTAGATAGAATTGGAGAGGTAGGCAGCATGGTGTTGTGGATAGACTAGAGTCTAGACTTAGAGTCAGAAGACTTGGCTTTGAATCCTGCCCTAGATACTGACTAGCTGTGTGGCTTCGCTCTGGATTTCAGTTTCTTTACCTTTAATAAGAAGAAATTGGACTCAGTTAATTCTAAGGCCCCTTCCAGTTCTAAATCTGTGATTCTATGACTGCAGCATAAAACAAAATTTATCAATAAAACTTTTTTTTAAAAGGCAACAAACACTCTCCAACTCAAACAAAATGCGTATGGTCGTTGGCTTTAAAGGCTAAGGTGCTGCTGAAATCACAGTTTTTGAGAAGGAATTTAATGACATTTTCATTAGCCCACTAAAAAATCATTTGGTGCTTCTGTGGTAGGCCTGGTTTTCTTGGCCAGAAAATGATAAAGGGGAATGGCAACAAGCCCAGTTATCATGTAGCATTTTGATAGATGTTTCCCCCATAATCCTTTGCCTCAAACAGAGAATCATCATGGAGCTGCTATTGCTGAAACTGTTATTCTGGCTACTTTTTAGTCTAGATCCTAAGGGACTCAGTCTCCTTGGATCTGAGAGCTAGGGTCTATAGACCATCTTGTCCAAACTCTTCATAAAACCAGTTCCTAAAGTAATGCAATGTTTATTTTTCTCATTCTTTACGGTGGTGTGGACTTGAATTTCTTCCCTGGTATTTGAGCTATCAATCCTGAAGCTTTTTTAAATGAGTTTTTGCCTATTGTAAACATATTATTTCAAATCCATAAGCTATCTTTCATCTCGAGGTTAAATTTTACAGATGAGAAAGACTGTTTTGTTAGTGACTTATTTAATATTTATACTTCCAGGTCTTGCCTTAAATTACATTTTTGAAAATAGTTTTAAACCAGAAGCAGGAGCAAGAACTGGAGTATCCAAAATTGGCATCTTGATCACAGATGGAAAATCTCAAGATGATATTATCCCTCCATCGAGAACTCTACGTGAGTCTGGGGTTGAGCTCTTTGCGATTGGTAAGTATTACCTCACTGGTGTATATCAACAGTAGTCAGTAGACAGAAAATCATCTTTTTTTCTGGATGTAGTAAAAGGACCATTAGAATTCAGCTCTGAAGGTCTGGATTCTTTTTTCTGACTCTGCTACCAACTTGCTGTGTAAGCACTTGCCCATCGCTTAACCAATTTTATCTCGGTTTTTCCACCTGTAAAAAAGTAACAGCCTTGTATACCTCACAGGTTTGGTGGGAGAACAAGATGAGCTCAAGTAGAAGTATTTGGAAAGGCATCAAGTGATATGCAAATATGGATATTGGTTTTTATAATATTTTAATCAAATAGATCCTTTTCTTCGTGCTTATATAAGTTAGGTGGCCCTGTGGATAGAGGGCCAGACATGTCGTCCACAAGATCTGAGTTCTAATCCAGCCTCAGACATTTACTAGCTGTGTGACCTTGGGCAAATCACTTAACCTCTATTTCCTCAAATGTAAAATAATGATAATAATAGCACCCACCTCGCAGGGTTGTTGTGAGGATCAAAGGAGATAATAATAATTAATAATAATAATAGTTAATATTTATTAAGTGCTTACTAGATGCCAGGCACTGTGCTAGGCACTTTATAATTATTATTATTATTATCCCATTTTGTAGATAAGGAAATTGAAACAAATAGAGGTTAAGTGACTTACCCAGGGTCATACAGCTAGTAAGTTCCAAGGCTAGATTGGAATTTAGGTCTTGCTGACTCCAAGTCTGGCACTCTATGCCCTGTGCCTCCTAGCTGTTGTATATAATATTTGTCATGCCCTTTGCAAACCTTAAAGTGTTATATAAATGATAGCTATTATTATGATTCTGATTATGAATGTCATATCTGCATATTACCTATTTGCTGACAGAGATATTTGGGAGAAAATTAGAAAAAATATTTCCCAAGGAATTGTAGCTATACAGTCCTGGAAAGAGTCCTCAGAACAGTGGGCAGCTTGATGAGAGGCACAGGAGACCATGCCTTAAGAATATTGGTTGAAGAACATCTTTGAAAAAAGCATGTTGAATTCGTTGTATTTTTCAAGGGAGAGGCAAATTTTACATGGTGCAAATTCACAGTTGTGAGTGAAATCTTTATTTTCCATCCGGCTTTATCTATCTATGGTAACGCCCATCTGCTTTTGTGTTTGTTAAATTCAAAATATAAAATTTTTTAAAAAGAAAATTATCTGAAAGAACTGGGAATAAGATACAGTATATCAACATATTTTTAAAAATAAAGAACTGAGGACTTTTAGCCTGGAGAAGAGAAGTCTTAGGGAGAGTGGGGAGTTTTCTTTAAGTGTGTGAAGGCTCTCCTATAGAAGAGGGATTAGATTTATTGGCCCCAAAGAACTAGTGAATCCAAGTAGCAGAACCAGATTTTGGATGGATTTAAGAAGAAAAAACTTCCTAGCAATGAAAACTGTCCAAAAGAAAAATGGGGCTTCTCGGGAGGTAATGCGTCTCCTGCACCACTGGAGGTCTTCAGGCAGATGATGCATTGTCTGGGATACCATGCAGGGGATTTCTGTTCAGGTTCCATTTAGAATGGATGAGTATGAAGGTCCCTCTCAATTGAGATTCTGTGATTCTGTGGCTGTTTGTAGGGAATGCAGTCTGTGGAGTGGTACCAGTATTGTTTTCTATTAAAGGGAAACCATAATTTATTTATTAAGTGTCCCTCCTATAAAAGGAGGTATGTGTGGCATAGGATCCGGATAATTGCCAACTCTTTTGAGGCTATTGCATTCCCATGACTGATTATACTTATAAAAATTCTTTGCTAGTGAATAGGGCTTCTAGATTGAAAGATTCTCATTGAAAAAAGACCCCAAGTCCCAGTCAGCAGCCGACTAGATACTGAAATACTGTGTGAAGAGTTAATGGTGTTTCAGAAGCCTATATGATTTGTCATCATTTCTCTTCCATTTTATTGTGTTATTGAAGAAGTGTGGGATAGTGGATAGCATGTAAGAAAATACGAATTCAGTTCCTATCTTATTAGCTGTATGACCATGGGCAAGAAATCTGAGCCTTGGTTTCTTCTTCTATAAAATGGAGAGAACTGACCCCTCTGTTTGTTGTGATGATGCAATGTCATATTTGCAAATGTCAGCTGTTCTTGTTAAGAACACTTTAATCACCCAGATCGTAGTCTCCATTATTAAGAGATGATGGCGCTCAGTCTATGGTTGGTGCTTAATGCAAGTTTGTTGAATTAAATTGAAAGGTACCTATTTCATTTGGACTAATAGACCTTGAGGGCTGTGGCCTTTATTCACCCTGCCTATTCAAATCTCCCCATCAGAACAAACTGCATGATCATTGTCTAGGAATTGTCTAGGTGGCTCAGTGGCTAGACTGCTGGCCCTGAAGTCAAGAAGACTCCTTTTGTGAGTTTAAATCTGGCTTCAGACACTCACCAACTGTGTGACTGTGGGCAAGTCACTTAACCCTGTTTGCCTCAGTTTCCTTATCTGTAAAATGAGCTGGAGAAGGAAATGGCAAACTGCTCCAGTTTCTTTGCCAAGAAAATCCCCAAAAGGGTCATGAAGAGTAAGACATGACTGAAAAATGGCTAAACAACAAAGGAGTTATTTATCCACTGCAAAGGGCTTTGTGTATCAGTATATATACCCTAGGATTTCTTCCCATTGTACTGATTCTTCCAGCTTCTCCTACTCAGGAAAAGGGCCTGAAACATCCCTCTGGATCATCCATATTTTTTTAGTATCAGATCAATGTCTGGTTCTGATTGATTAATCATTTAGTCAATGAATATTGATCGAGTATCTACAATGTGCCCACCGCTGACCTGGGTGCTATAAGGGACACAGAAGAAATTTTGAGATATGATTGTTGCCTTCAAAGAGGTTCCCATTTATCTAGGAAGATAAAACTATTATACACAAAACAATTTCAGAACAATTACATGCTCCATTTTATAGCATTGAATGTAAAGTACAGCAGTAATGTTGAGAGTGAATACTTAGATTAAGGATTCTTAGCCTCTTTTTTGAGTCATGGACCCCTTTGGCAGGCTAGAGAAGCCTGTGAACTCCTCAGAAACAATGTTTTTGAATGCATAAAATGTATAAGATTACAAAGTACACCCATTATATTGAAATGGCTTATCTATCTATCCATTTATCTGTATCTCTGTCTTTCTCTATCCATCCATTCATCCATCCATTTATCTCAAGCTATTTAGCTGTCCATAAACCATCTATTTAATTTTCTATCCATCTATCATCTATCTCTTTGTCTATCCACCTATGAATCATTCATCTATCCATTCATCATCTTTTTCTCTTTCCTTTTCTTCTTCCCCCCTCTCTTTCTCTGTCTCAAAGTTGAATAACCCATGTTAACACCCCTTGGACTAGACCATTATCTCTGTGTTGGCAATGACAACCTTTATTCCTCTCCATCCTTACTTCTCCCACCTCTCGCCCCAAGCCAAAGTATGTAGCATTAAAGGGGAACCCATTGTTCTCAACATAGCCCATTCCATTTTGAGACAGCTAAGGATCCAGATGGGCATGAGGTCCTTGAGGATAGGCACTGTTTTGGTTTTTTGCCTTTCTATGCTCAGCACCCAGCACAAATGCCTAACACATGGCAAATACACAATAAAAAATACTTGTCCAATTGAATTGCCAAGGATTTAGAGGTACAAGTGACCTTAGAGGTCATGTAGTGGAATCCCCTAATTTTCCAGGTGAGAAAACTTGTTTTAGATTCATTTTATATATAATAGGGAGTAACTGCAGGCTTTTGAGCAGAGGCATAACACAAGGAGTGTACACAAGGAAAATTAATCTGACAAGACAGCAAAATGTAGTTTGGATGTGGGGACGGTGACAGTTTTGTAATAATTAAAAAGAGTGGCAATGAGAGCCTGTAGTAGCTTGGTGGTGATGGTCGTAGAGGGGAGAGAAGAGTTGAGAGATATTACAGAGAGGTAGTAGAATTTACAAGACTTGACATCTACTCCCTTTATGGCTTATGACAAATGACTTCAATTTCTGGACCTGTTTCCTCATCTGGAAAAAGGTAGAGTCTAGACTGTATGATTTCTAAAGTTTCTTTTCAGCTATAAAATTGTGTGACACTATGATCTATGATTGAGGTCGCATAGCCACATGGAGCCACGAAAGCTCATCTTCATGAGTTCAAATCTGGCCTCAGACACTTACTAGCTGTGTGACCCAGGATAAGTCACTTAACCCCGTTTGCCTCAGTTTCCTCATCTGTAAAATGAGCTGGAGAAAGAAATGGAAAACCACTCCAGTATCTCTTCTAAGAAAATCCCAAATGGGGTCGTGAAGAGTCAGACTGAAACGACTGAACAACAACAGCAAAAAAATCTATAATTAATCTAGTTTGGTTCAAGGTGATTTTACAGGTTGGACTTCTAAGTAATTCAGGGCTGCTAGGTGGGCTAAATGTTCTGTTTATAGATGAAAGCATGTGAGAAAGAAAGAATGATGTCATGCAGTTTGGGGTTTGATGGACCTTTTTCTGAGTTCTTTGGGTTTCTGTCAAGCTGTAATATCACTTCAGCTCTGTAAAACTGGGGCTTTCTCTGTTCTTTTCTGTGTATTTACCTCCTTTATAAAGTGAGGGACGTGGATCAAGTGATTTCTAAAATCCCTTCTAGAACTAAATCTTATGATCTGATATTCCTATTTCATCCTGACTCTAGCCTTATAGACATAAGGCCAAATAATATTCCGCATCCTATAATGGACTTGATTTGGAAAGAGAAAGCCTTTGGTGTATTTTAGGATGTGGTTTCTGTGTGCCTCAAAGGCCCTGTAAGTTTTCATCAGCGCTATTGAAAGTGGTATTTTCTGTACTAAGCTCACTGTTTGCATATGTATCCATTTAGTGGAGTAATTATAGCTCAAGTGTGTGTGTGTGTGTGTGTGTGTGTGTGTGTGTGTGTGTGTGTGTGTGTTCTAGAAGGGATTTTAGAAATCACCTAATCCATGGCCTTCACTTTACAGAAGAGGTAAATACACAGAAAAGAGCAGAGAAAACCACAATTTTATAGAGATTTAGTGATATTACAGCTTGACAGAAACCCAAAGAACTCAGAAAAAAGTCCATCAAACCCCAAACTGCCTGACATCCTTATTTTTTCTTACATATTTTTATTGCTTCCATCTATAAACAGAACATTTAGCCCAACTAGGAGCCCTGAATTATTTAGATGTCCAACTTGTAATACACACACACACACAGACATGTATTCACATATATGGAGAATACTAATTATTGTTAATAGTTGTGTAATTTAGAAGCTAATGTTGAAATGCTTGTAGACAAGAAATACCTCAGCAATTGTTCTTGGTTCTTCTATACTTTTATTCAATGAAGGAAATTCCACAGAAGGGTTAAATCAACAAAGGTGTACTGAGTTTATTTACCGTCCCTTCTCTGATATCATTTTAAAAATGAATGGATAGTGTTTTTAAAACAAACTACTTTTTCCTTCCTAAATCTAGCTGAGCATAGAAATTAGATACAGTTTGAAATTTCTAGTTAAATATTGCCTTTTTCATAGTAACTATTCATTTCATAACCACGGTGAGCAAACTATTTTTGTAAATACAGTGAAAGCTTTGTTATCTTGTGTGTTAGGGGTGCAGGTTAGTTCAAGAATTCCAAATAACTAAGAAGAAATTCCTGTCTCTGGCACAGTTTCTTTCTTTCTTTCTGTTATCTGCTTCCTTTGATTTTCTCCCTAAGTTCTGTAAGTGACAGAAAAAGCATTATTTAACTAAAACCTTTGTAAGAGACTTTTGCAGCAAGACTCTTTTTTTTTCTCCTTCAAAGTTCAGGAACAATGAGCAATAACCCTCAACTAACCTTAGCTAATCTCAGCCCATCTGCCTGCTTTTATCTGGTCGCCACAGGAAGGCCTAGGCCAATGTGTATTAGACAACATAAAAAAAACTGAATTCCTGAAGTTTCCTAGTTAGTGAATTAGTAAAATGTTGAATAATGTAGCTGCTGTACATGTTTTAGAAGTTAGGAAAAGTGACCAAAGGCATACTTCAATGCAAGTAATGTTTAGGCTTAGATAATTGAGAATTTACTTCATAAGATCATTGATTTAAAGCTGGAAGAGACCTGAGAAGCCACCTAGCTCACCCTCTTCATTCTATAGATGAGACCACTGAAGATGGGTTCAAGTGACTTGCCCAAGGTTACACAGATAGTAAGCGGTGGGTCTAGGATTCAAACTCGGATCTTTTGTCTCCAAGGCAAGTCCCTCTCCATCACCGAACTTTGGCTTCAGTCTCTGACAAGACAGAAGAGGTTAGGACCACCAGGATACTTTCCTTTTGTTGTTGTTTAGTCATTTTTCAGTTGTGTCTGACTCTTTGTGACTCTTTTTGGGGGTTTTCTTGGCAAAGATACTGGAGTGGTTTGCCATTTCCTTCTCCAGATCATTTTACAGATAAGGAAACTGAGGCAAATAAGATTAATTGACTTGCCCAGGGTCACACAGCTAGCAAGTATCTGAGGTCAGATTTGAACTCAAGTCTTCTTGACTCTAGGGCTGGCGGGCTTTTCTACCACTGGACAAAATTAATCTTGAAAAACAATCAGGATCATTATCAGTCATTTAGCATTTACGATATGCCTACTGTGTGCCAGATACTTTATTAAGCACCGACAATATAATAAAAGGCAAAAGACAGTCTATACTCTCAAGACGAACTTACAGATTACTGATTTTATTAATTTTAATAATTTTAATTAGTGGTTGGGTTGATTCTGCTAGCCGAGTCTTGAATTTTTATGAGATACTGATTTTTCTTTTCAACACAAGGTGTGAAAAACGCAGATGTAGCCGAACTCCAGGAGATTGCTTCTGAGCCTGACAGTACTCACGTCTACAACGTGGCAGAGTTTGACCTGATGCATACAGTTGTGGAAGGCCTGACAAAGACAGTTTGCACCAGAGTGGAAGAGCAGGAAAAGGAAATCAAAGGTATCAAGTTAAACAAAGCATTTTTTAAGAAAGGGTTATAAATTTTGAACTCCCAGCAAAATCTGTTGTCAAACATGAAAATTTGCAAGTTGACTCCCCTTTTTGGTGGATTCCTAAAGGAGACCTATGCCCTCAATCAATCAATTAAAGCAATCAAGCATTTATAAAGTACCTACTATGTGCCAGGCAATGGTGATACAAAGACAAAAATGAAATTGTTCCTGCCTTCAAGGGTCAATGTTATATCCTGTAAGAATCAAAATATAAAGAACGATAGTAGAAAAAGCTACAACTTGGCTTTTTTTTAAGGCAGCTTTAACCCCTGGAAGTTTTTTCACTGTGATATTAGTTGTAGTGAATTAACAGGAGGCTTTCCAGTGCTCTTAGGAGTTCACAGTACTGCTAATAAGCAGGTTTCTCTGGCTTATAGAGAAGTTGTCAAGATACAAAAGCCCATGTGCTCCTTTCCTGAAAGCTGGCCCCATTACTGATTTAAGATGAGTTATGGGTACCTCAATACCTATCTCTTCTCTACTTGTCATTCTCTGAAGTTCCAGTTGACTGGGCATCCTAATTTGGACCCAGTCTCTTAGGACCCTCAACAAACTTAACCAGAAAAAGTATGTGGGAGTTCTCTAAACTCTGTAGAAGTTCTCTGAGCTTGGAGGAATGAATTATCCATCCAGAGGGCAGCCATCCTATATGGAACCAATGATTCTGCTCACACTCCTTGAAGTCCTCAATTATATAACATTCCAACAGCGTTTGAGGTACTTTAGGGCTAGGACTGCTTCATGTGTGTCTTTTAATCTCTGCCCTGTAGCACAGTGCCTGGCATAAAGTAGGTGTTTGGTAAATGTTATTGAACTGAATCTAGGTAGATTGTCCCAAAGTGCCTTGAAATTTGGAAGCTTGAGTCACGGGACCTCAGCACTTTTGGGTTATAGAAATCTGACCAAATGGATAGATATTGGTATCACTGGAAGACTCGATGTTTCTTACAGTGGTTAGAGGGTCTTTAAGTCAGCCCTCAAAAACATCACTTGCACGTTTCATTGTTCCCCAACCCAGACTCCATCTTTGCTGTCCCTTTGTCCTATGAGTACTTTCAGAAGGTTTAGTTTAAAAGTCTGGTGACTTTCTTATCATAGTAGTAGCAATTTAAATTCAATGAATTAACAAGTCTAGACTTTTAGTAAAAGACAGATCCCCAAATTTCAGGGTGAATTCAGTTACCATCAGGATAAAGGACAAATCAGTATATATCGAGAGATTGATCCTTGAAATGTTCTTTGTAAGTAAAACATGAATATCAGAGTGAATTTTGATTGACAAGGAAACAGAGGATACAGAAATGGGCCTTAGTATTGGAACAGCCTCAAAAATTCATAGAAAATGAAATTAATACAATAAACAATTGAAACAATAGGCCAAATCTTGGTCCTGGAAGACAAATGATAAAATACACTTCCCTTGCCTTGGCATAAAGGTTGAAGGACTATTGGTGAGGAACGTTGCTTATGCTGTCAGATGTGGTTGCTTTCAGTTGGTTTTGTATAACTGTTTTTCTTTGTTCCAAGGAAGAGCTCTAGGGGAACAGGGCATGTTGAAAACTGATTGTGGTATAAAGCATGATCAGTGCCAGTAAAACTTTTCTAAAAAAGAAAAATCGCTCATGTTTAGCTTATTTCTTTTACAGCACAGTCAAGACAATTTAGCACTTACCATGTGCCAGCCATTGGCTAAGTTCTGGGAATACAGCACAGTGCCTGGCACATAGTAGGTGCTTAATAAATGCTTGTTGGCTTGATTTTTCTAGAGGAAGCCTATTATCAACAGTCATGTCTCTTTAGAATAATTGCTAACTTTGCCTCAATTCAGCAGAACTATATAGGAAACGCTCATTTTGAGGATATTGTTTCTTTTTAATGTTCCTTCCATTTAGGCTCACTTGTGACTGACATTGGAGCTCCTACCGATTTAGTCACATCTGAAGTCACCGCTAGAAGCTTTAGAGTTACCTGGACACCTGCCCCAGGAAATGTAGAAAAATACAGAGTTGTATATTATCCTACAAGAGGTGGAAAACCAGAGGAGGTAATGAGGGTGACATATTTCTTAACTGAAGATCTGAAATCTATATTTAGTAGACAAATGTCCAGTTAGGGTGACAGTGAAGGAGGTTAGATATCAGAGTTTGGAGTTGGGGGTTGTTTTCTTATGCATGTCCAGGAATCATTGCTATTTTTGCCATGTGAGTAGATAGGTAAGGGAAAATATCACCTCCACATAGATGTGGGAACAAACTTCACTTGACTAACTAGTGAAAAGGCAAAGAGATTTCATTCTTCTAGGTTATAAACCCCTTCAGGGCAAGAATTGGGATTTTTATTTGTTTGGCCTTTTTCTCATTCCCAGTGCTGAGCACAATGCCTGATATGTAATAAGTGTTTAATAGATGTTTGTTGACTGATTGGCTGACTCTATGTCAACCAATCAGCAAACATTTATTAAGCACCCACAGTATACCAGGCACTGTGGGATACAAAGTTGAGAGAGCCCCTGCTTTCAAGAATTTTTCATTCTGCTAGTACGTATCTACTAGTATATATTCTATTTACTTGGTACCTAACAGAAGCCCTTTGCATGGAGCAGCTACTTAAAAAGGTGATTAATAAATGTTTATCATCTTGACTTTGAACTAGTTAATTACTAGACATTTTATCAATAGAGCTCTGGGCCTGGAGTCAAGAAGATCCAAGTTCAAATTTGTCTTTAAACACTTATTAGCCTGGGGCAGTGAGGTGACACAGTGGATGGAATTCTGGACTAGGAATCAGGAAGACTCATCTTCCTGGGTTCAAATCCTGCCTCAGACACTTACTAACTGTGTGACCCTGGGCAAGTCACTTAACCCCATCAGTTCCCTCATCTGTAAAAAGCTGGAAAAGGAAATGGCAAACAGCTTCAGTATCTTTGCCAAAAAACAAACAAATAAACAAAACTATTTAGTGTCTTGATTAACCAGTTCAAAAGTGAAAAGTTAAAGGGGAAATACTTAAGTTGCTTAGCTAATTAGCTGGCATAGCCCACTCCTATCACAATCTTCACTGACCATCCCCTAATTGTATCACTTAGACAACTCTCTGAAGCTGCTCACTAATCCTACCTTGAGCTCTCTGCCTTTCTTAAAAAATTCCTTTGCCTTTGAAACATTTTAACTAGTTAGTTCATTAAAGGCTTATTCAAATGCAATCTCATAGCATGGAGGCACCCTTATGTCCTCAAAGACTGTGCCAAATAAGTGGAGGCACTGGCTACCTTGCCAAGCTAGAAAGTCTTTGAGTAGGGGCCTAAAGTTGGAACATTTTACTCTTCCCTAAGCCCCAGCCTAGGTTATTTCAGATAGGCTTATTGCCAGAATAGCCAGACGGTAATGGATGTTTTAGCCAAAGCATTTCTTGAAGACCATCTACTGATGGCATAGGGGTTGTGATCTGTTTTGGTGCAGGGAGCATCCCCTCTGATGAAATCACAGATCACTCCAACCCCCTAATTTTACAGATGAGGAAACTGAGTTCTAGAGATGGGTTGGCCAAGCCACACAGAAACCAAATGACAGAACTGTGATTAGTATTTAGGTTCTCTGACAATAGGTCTTTATACTCTTTCCAAAATGCAACCATGAGGTATTAAAGTGTAATTAAACTTTAGAACTAATTAGATTCCTATTCTTATTTTGAGCTTTCTTTCTATTTTGGGAGGGGTTCTTTGAGCTTTTCTCCCTTAATAAAACGAATGCTCCAATTTATGTGGTCACATAGTCCATCAGTATCCAAGATTTGGAATTCCCTGGACATGATAGGAGAACAGTGTGATACAGCTGGGCTCCAGATTCTCTAAGGTTTGGCAAAGAAAGGGCAGTCCACATACTGCCAGATCATTGCATGCTCCTAGCTTCCTATTCACAATACAAAGATTTGTCAAAGAATCTGGTTATTTTAAAAATAAATCCCCCTTTCCTTTTGTTATAGCCTCTGACTGACCTCATCATGTTTTACAATTCTCCATTTTTATGGCAGGATTTTATGAGCGGATTTTTTTTTCTACATGTCAGATTGTAGTTTTTAAATGATCAGGACCTCATAAAAATGAAATCCTTTCAAATTATTTTATATATTTTCCTTAACTAATGAGCCCCTGAAAGACTTGATCAAGCTGTATGTTGCAAAATGTACATTTGCAATTGAGTGGAAACGATTTGTGTTACCGTAGGTTTGTGAGTTGCATAAACTTTGCTCAGCATAAGTGAATGTGTCCCTTGAGGGAGGCATGTGCCAGTTTGTGCCACAAATCAAGGAGGCCATACTGTCAGGGTGATAGAGGATGTGTGGCAGATGGCAGAAGACATCTGAGGACATTGTCTATCTTTGTGTCTTGTAGCTGTTTGCATTCATTCTGTGGGTGAGATCTCGTTGGTTGACTGACTCAACTTCTGGTGACATTTGATAATAGATTCATTTCTTATCTCATCTTTTGGACTCTTCTATAAACAGGTGGTAGTTGACGGGACTGAATCTACTGCAGTGCTGAAGAGTTTGATGTCTTTAACAGAGTATCAGATAGCAGTGTTTGCAATATATAGTACCACTGCCAGTGAAGGACTTCGGGGAACTGAGATGACACGTATGTATCCCGACCCTACTCTGTACAACATCTTCTGAGATGGAGTTCTTTGTAGCTTGATTCAATGGAGCCTTTGCTTATGCTGTCCCCCCATGCCTGGAATGTCTGTCTTTCTTGCTTCTGCCCCTTGGAATCTTTAGCTTCCTTCAGGCCTCAATAATAATTGCTAGCATATCCAAACGGTTTTACATATCATCTCGTTGATACTCATAACAGCTCTTTGAGGGAGGTACTATTATTATCTTAATTCTGTAGATGGGGAAACTGAGGCTGAGAGAAGTTAATTACCCAGATGTGTTTTTGTCCTTGGCTAGATTTAGTAACTTGATTAATCAGTTCAATAATTAAGTCCCATAAGCACTTATTAGGCACCTGACATGTGACAGGGGAAGCTAGGTGGCACTGGGCCTGGAGCCAGAAAGACAAGAATTCAAATTTGATCTCAGATACTAGCCATGTGGCCTTGGGTAAGTCACTTAACCCCTGACTGCATACAACTGGAGAAGGAAATAATAAACCACTCTAGTATCTTTGCCAAAAAACCTCCAATGGATGGTTGATCCACGGGGTCATGAAGAGTTAGATATGACTGAACACCAAATGGCAGGCACATAGTAGAAAAGTTATAGGGACCTTTGTCCAGAGTCATGTAGTTAGTATCTGGGGCAGGATTTGAACTTAGGACTTTTTGACCCTAAGTACAATATTCTATGTACCGTACATCCTAGTTGCCTCCACTCAGATACCACCTCCTGTAGAAGCATTTTTATGATTCTTTTTTTCAGTGCTCTCTAGACTTAGCACAGTGCTTGGCACATAGTAGGGGCTTAATAGATGCTTGTTGACTTTCTTATTCATATTCAAAATGTTGTATCCCTCTCTGCCCCCATTACAATGTAAGTTCTACAAAGGAAGCACTCCACTCTTTTTTTCAAATTTTTTTTTGTATTTCCAACCTCAGAGAGATAACATGGTGTAGAGCAGAAGTGTCATACTTGCAGCCTGCTGATTGTCTGTAGCCCACAGAGATCCCAACCAGATTAAAATGTAATTGGGAAATGTTTAATAAATAAAATCACAATACAACATAGATAATGTTAATTTGTGGTTTTCTAAGTCATCATTCTACCTGTGTAAGTTTGTAATGGACATGTCTGGTTTCAAAAGATGTGTACTGATTGTGTGACTCTGGTCAAGTCACTGAACCTAGGGGTTCCCTAGCCAACTCTCTAAAGACTCTAAGTTACAGATTTGTCAAGCTGCATTAGGAATGTCAGTCTACACACTGGAAGTTTCCTATACCAATGAAATCACAAATCTGGACCAAAAAAATCCTAAATGCTTGTTGAATCGAATTGATTTTGCTATTCAGTCACAGCAATAGTTACATAATTCACACTATTCACTGCAAGGTCAAATACTGAAATTGAAGCTTAAATACTTTTGCCCCGTGATGAAAAGGCAGTACTCTTTGGAAAAGACCCTGATGTTGGGAAAGATTGAAGGCAAAAGGAAAAGGGGCAGAGGACGAGATAAATAGATAGTGTTATGGAAACAAAGATCATGAGCTTGGACAGACTTAGGCAGACAGTGGAGGATAGAAGGGCCTGGCACGCTCTGGTCCATGGGGTCAGGAAGAGTCAGACATGGTGAAACTGAACAACAAAAACTCAGTGCTGGTCAGACCATAACTGGCTTAGTATATCCAGTTCAGAGCACCAGATCTGAAAAAGACCATTGACAAACTAGAGTGTCCAAAAGAGTGTGACCGGGAAAGTGAGAGGCCTAAATGCATTTCTTATGAAGAAAGGTTGCAGGAACTGAAGGTATTTGGCTAGAAGAAAGGATTACCAGGAAGAAACTTGATAGCTGTCTTCAAATATCTGGAGAGCTGTCATCTAGAAAAGAGGGCAGGTTTGTTCGATGTTACTTCAGGGGCCAGAACTAGGATACGTCATTGGAAGTTACAAAAAAGAGAGCATTTTAGCTTTATTCAAGGGAAAGCTTCCCAATAATTATGGCTGCCTATATAAAGTAACAATAGAATGAAATAAGCTATATCACAATGCAGTGAGCTTCCTTTGTGGGGTCACAAAGAATTGGACGTGACTAAAAATGATTGAATGCCAGCAACGCTTCAAAGTCACACTCCTAACCCAATGTCCTCTTTGCTTCCTTTTGTCATATCCCTCTTCAGATACCCTACACTTTTCCCTTTGTCCAGGGCATGCCACTATAAGCCCTCTATCTATACTTGCCTTCCCAGACTTTCCCATTAGTCTCCTTCCTTGAGGGAGATGCTCTCAGCCACTTGGCTGGAAAAGATATGATTACCTAATTCATGCTAATGTGTTAACAGCTTATGAAAGTGTAATGCTAACCCAGTAATACTCCATCCACAGCTCTCCAGCAGCATCCACTGCAATTTATAGACCTCTAATTTCTAAATTAAAAGCTCTGTGGGGCACAAAGACATCATGTTACTCTTTTGCTCAACTGCAGATATTATGAAGGAGTGACTGCCAGGATGGTGGAATTTCGTACATTATCAATAGACTAGGGGGAGGTGAAGATGGTAGAGAGGGAGAGAGTATTCCTGGCGCCCCTCAAATCTTAGCATAAGATCCTAGATTTAGAGCTTGAAGGGACCTTAGAGATCATAGAGCCAAATCCCCTGAAGAAACTGAGGTCCAGAGAAGTTAAGTAACTAGCCTGGGTTTACAGGACTACCAAGTGTCTAAGATGGGATTCAAACCTAGGCTTTCCTGATGCCAAGGCTAGTGTGCAGTCCACTACACAAAGCTGCCACGCGGATGACTGTCTACTACAATGGCTAGATCTGCCTACAGTTATATTATTCTAAAGGATAGTGCACTACTCTCTTCAATGAGTCCCTAGACAAAAATATGTGTGAATATGTGTCTGTGTCTATATAGGAACGTATCTGTGCACTTTCACACTGTGGAAAGGAATTGTTGGCAACAGGAAGAGAATAGAGTGCTTAATTGAAACAGTATGGATGATGACAGTAGAACTAATGTAATTCCCTTAAGTGGGAATTCTGCCAGGAATAAAGGCCTAAGGTTTGCCTCTGCTGCCTCTATAGACATAGTCAAAAATATTTTTGGTGAGCATAGGAAATTAAAACTTAGGTCTACAGTTTTATACTTCTTCCCAGAAAGGAATGTATCCTATCCTACTTGAGCTTTGGATTACATCTGATTCATTCAGCATCTGTCTGAATTTTCCCTGAGGTTCCCTGACCAAATCTCAGCACTCCAGGTTGATACATACCGGAAGTATCTATTGGTATAGATCTGTGAATATGTACAGTCCTTTTTCACCCAAAGTTCATACCCCCTCCTTTACCCCATCCTTTCATTTCAAATGAGAAAACTTCTGCTCAGGTATCTTGACTTATTTTAGTCTTACCTGTCGATTGGTGGGCTCTATAAGGAGGCAACCATCTACAACTAGTCCAACTTTCAGTCTATTCATACTCACGAGTAAATGCAAACATGTACACAAAACTCTCAGTCATTCTTCTTTTCATTGTTGTGGTTACCACCACCTCACTCTTTGCCTTCTATACTCTCCTGGTCAAGAGGAGAATGAGAAAACTCCAAGCACATATTAGTGATATATATAACAAGCACATTTTGGTATTTTATATATACATACATATATGTATATACACATGCTCCCATGTATATGTATCTATTTAACTATACATACATATTAATTATACATATATATTAATTAGTGTTAATGTATTAACATATATATTAATCATAGATACAGCTCTCTAATGAAGGTAGGAACAATTATTATCTCCATAGTACAGGGGAGTAAACTGAGGACATGCCTAGTTAAGAGCCCTGCCTAGCTATTAAGCATCTAAGGCAAGATTTGAACTTGGATCTTCCCACCTCCAGGAGCAGCAGTCTGTGCACCACTTAGCCGCCTCTGCCAAGGTCTTTAAGAAGGATATTTTTATGAATGAATGGAAGCCACCTGATTTCTCTGTAATCCCTTAAACTGGACACCTCCCACACTCTGGCCTTGATGACAATGGTCAATTTTAAGTGGACAATATCTACTAAAGAGCAGTGCTTGGAAGCATCTTCTGCTTCTGTTTCCTGTAGATATTGGTTCATCTCTTTTGTTCGTGAGAGATTTACTTTTTATTCCATTTTAACGTGAAAACTATTTCAGCTTCTTTGGGGGTAACATGGAGGACTCATGAAAAGTACTCATGAAAGTAGCCAAAAAGCTGAGTCTTACCTCAAATAAATGGTACAGAGGTTTAAAAAAAAGGATATTGTTAAGCTGACAAGTGTCCAGAGAGTGTGGTCATTTCTATGCCTTTACAAAGGATGCCCTCTCCCCCTTACCCCCATGCCAGAATATGCACTAACCTCATCTCCATCTCTTAGAATAATCTCTAGTCTCTATGTAAAACTGGGATAATAATAGGACCTGCCTTACAGGGCACTGGAGATTGAGTGGGTTAAAGTGCTTTACAAACCTGAATGCATGAATTAAACATTGTTATTGTCCTTTGTTTCCTTCAAAGCTCGCTCTCTCTCTCTCTCTCTCTCTCTCTCTCTCTCTCTCTCTCTCTCGGCTTTTCCTGATCCTATAAGTGTTATTGTTTTCCTCCCCAGATGAACTCCTATCAATTTTGCACATACTTTTTGTGTACATGTTTTCTCCCTTGATAAGCTCCTTGAGGGCAAGGACTGCTTCATTTTTGTCTTTATATCACCAGAACCTAGCATGATGTTTGGCATAAGTAGGTGTTCAATAAATGCTGACTGATTGCATTGAATTGTATTGCCTTGGGAATAGAGTATTCATGCCAACAAGATCACAGATCAAAGTATGAGAGAAATGAGTCAGCTCTGTGTTCGGAGGGTTGATGGTATAGGAGTACAAGATGTGGTATCTGCCCTTGAGGAGCTTGTGATAATTGTGGAAAAAAAGAAGTGTACAGCAGGCAGATCGAAATCATCAATGTTCAGAGTTAGAAAAGGAAATAAATTGGAGGAAAAAAAGGTTGTTTACTTTAACTAAATGAAAAATCATGCAAAAGCGGTCACACCACTACTTAATTAAAGGAGGATTACATTTCTACATAACCCCAAAGTCTTCCAATTTCCACTGTAGTTGCTTTGCCCATGGCATCGGATCTTGAACTGTATGACGTGACTGAGAACAGTCTGAGGGCCAGATGGAATGCGGTGCCTGGTGCATCAGGATACATGATCCTCTACGCTCCTCTCACCGAAGGCCTGGCCGGGGATGAAAAAGAGGTAACGCCCTTGGCATCTAATCCTTGAAGCCCTGAGTTTCAAAGTCACATTTTGAGAGGCCTTATTCTTTAGAAACCACTTGTTTTTTGTATGTAAAGGTAAGAGTCCTAGGATCCAAAGAGAGAACTAAGAGTCTGCCTTGGGAGATGTGACTCCTAAAGCCAGCTTTCCAAGTGGGTGCTGCCCTTATTGTCTCATCCTTGGTCTTGCATCCCTCAAAAAGTCTCTGTGTCTGATCCTAAGCTTGGCTGCTGAAAGTTTTGGGCTTGAAAGGTCAGGAGTATATGGGTAACACTATGTCCTCAGTTCTGGTTGTTTGCTTCCAATTTGGATTTCATTGTCACATGAATTCCTGGGCAGGAAAAAGAGAAAAATAACTTAGAAATGGTACAATTGACTGGCTGCCAGTGCATTTGGGAGACTTTCTGCTTTTACTCCATCTCATGGCTTGTTCTGAAACTAGGCATGTTGATGAGTGTCACCCGATGATTGGGTCTTTGCTCCCCCCACCCCAGATAATTTCATGACACTGAGGACCTAAAGGGTTCTTTCTGTTTTGGTGTCTTGTGCACATTCTAAAGAACCTCAGATCCATTTAGTTGGGATGCTTCTTGCTTCAGAGTCAAGTATGACAACATGACCAGCTAGCTGAGCCAAGTCCCTTCCAGAGGTGGTTTAAGAGAAACAATGCATTAGCAGAATGGTGAAAAATATACTTGTGATGGCCTCCTTCAGTCCACTTGGCCAGAGCCTTTGCTTGTCCACCCACACTATTTATGGGACCACATGGCTTATGCTTCATTCTGGCCCTGTTATTTCTCCAATTTTCCTCCTACCCCCATCTTGTGTAAAATTGAAAAATTACCAAATGAATTGCAAATTTATCAAAAGGCCACTCTTGGTTTTTCCATTGCATGTTTCCAGCCATTCATAATGGAAGGTGGCATATGAGCTAATCACAATGTGTTCTTTTCAGATGAAAATTGGGGAGACCCTCACAGATATTCAACTAAAAGGATTGTTGCCAAATACTGAATACACGGTGACGGTATATGCCATGTTTGGAGAGGAAGCAAGTGATCCTGTTACAGGGCAGGACATGACATGTATGTAACACATTCACAGAGATCAAATGTTGCACTAACATCCCAAATAAATGCCTGAATGCTGCTGGTATTTCTTATTGAAATACATAGCATCAGGTTTGCAAATGTTAATATTCCTTAGAGTTTATTAAATGTGATGTGTACTTTATCTGAGAGGAAATAAGATTGCTTCTTGTAGGCAGTCAACAAGCATTTAAATGCTTACTATGTGCCTGGTACCGTACTAAGCACTGGAGATGTATGAAAAGTGAAAAATGGTTCCTCCCCTCAAAAAGCTTACCGTCTAGCAGGGAAAACAACATGTAATTAATTAGGTATGTAAAAGATATAGAACGAAGAGATAAAGATAACCAGAAAGAGGAAGGCCCTGGAAGCAGGAGGAAGTGAGGGAATCCTCCTGTAGAATTTGGGATTTGAAGCGAATCTAAAAGGAAGCCAGAGAAGCTAAGAAATGGAGGTGGGTGGGCAGAGCATTCTAGGCAGGGGAGAAAACCAGGGAAACACATGGAGGTGGGAGATATGAGCGGTTATAAGTCAGCCAGTGTAGCTGGATCATAGAGTGGCAATGAAGGGTAATTAGAAATATCCAAGCCTGATTTAATAGCTATGTTTCTCTAGATGGATAGCTATAAAATCCTTAAGGTACTTACCTAAATCTAAATGTTAAACCAGGAAAAATGTTCAAGTTGTTGGTCCCTGGTTTTGTAGGTTGATACTAAAGTTTATTTATTCCCTCATCCTTCATGCCTGAGTTCATTATCTAGGTGGGGCAGTGGCTACAGAGCCAGGCCTGGAATCAGGAAGACCTCAGTTCAGATCCAGCTTCAGACACTTAATAAGGTGCATGACCTGGGGCAAGCTACTAAACCTCTGCCTCAGTTTCCTCATCTGTAAAATGGAGATCATAATAGCACCCACCTCTCAGGGTTGTTATGAGGATCAAATGACATAATAATTATAAAACAGCACAGTGTCTAGCACATTTTTGTTTTGTTGTTCAGTGTTTTTCAGTCGTGTCCAACTCTTTGTGACCCCATTTGGAATTTTCTTGGCTAAGATAATGGAGTGATTTGCTATTTCCTTCTCCAGCTCATTTTATAGGTGAGGAAACTGAGGTAAACAGGGTTAAGTGACTTGTCCAGAGTCACACAGCTAGTGAGTGTCTGAGGCTGGATTTGAACTCAGGAAGATGAATCTTCCTGATTCCAAGCCCAGTGCTCTACCCACTGCACCACCTAGCTGCCTGCCTGGCACATATTAAGGGCTATAGAGATGTTCATTTTATTATTAATAATAATATTATCATTAGCAAGTGCCTTATTCTCCCTGGACCCCAGTTTCCTCTTCTGTAAAATGATAGGGTTGGACTAGAGGTCTTCTGAGGTTCCTTCAAATTCTTGAGCGATGATTATTATCACTCCTTCTTGGAATGGTGAAATATTGATTAATTAAAGATTTTTGGCTAACCTGGTGATCTTATAAAAAACTGTATATGTTGTGAGGAGTAAACATTTTGTTGCAGAACAGGATTTATCCAAAAGGTTGCCATTTATTTAGTTGTGTGCTTTTATTTTATTTATATGTTATTTATTTATTTGCTCTTTTCCCAACATTAACATTAACCTGTGATCCTTCATCATGGCAGGAAAGTGACCCTGGGTTTTTGAAGGCTAAGCTAGTGTAACTTAAGTTCTGGCAGGTTCTCCTAAGCTGGAAAGAGAGTACGGAAATCCATGACAATGAACTCCATGTGTCTGTTGCCCAAGGTCCGTCTAGTTAAGTAAAGGGAACTCATCAGTTAGTCAGTCAATGCCTACTGCATGCCAGGCACTTTGCTAAGAAGTGGAGATACAAGAAGAAGCAAAAGACAATCCCTGCCCTCAAGAAGTTCATAATCTAATGGGGAGTTCACAATCTAATGCCATCTATATTGGGCTGATGAGAAGGGTAAATAGCAAACCCATTCAAACCCAGCTTGCTGTATTGTTGAAGTAACTTTTACAGAGGGATAGTCAGCATGGTGTGGTTGCTAGGGAGCTATCCTCCAAGGAAGAAAGACTTGCTTTGCATCCTCAAACACATACTGATTGTTTGACTCTCAATGAGTCATATAATCTCTAAGTATCTCATTTGGTGCAGGGCCATTGACTAACTGCCTTAGTGGAGGGAGCTCCTTCCCTGTAACTCTGGCACCCTTGCTATTCCTCATACATGACTCTCCATCTCCCAACTCAAAGCATTTTCACTGACTGACCCCCATTCCAGGAGCCATCTCCCTTATCTCTGCCTCCCAGCTTCCTTCGAGTCTCACCTAAAATTTCATCTTTTACAGGAAGCCTTTTCAGATCTCCCTTAATGTTAGGGCTTTTCCTCTGTTGATTTATGCCATATATAGCTTGTTTGTACATAGTTGTTTGCATGACATCTCCCCCATTCGACTATAAGCTTGAAATCAGGGAGTGAGGTTTTGTTGTGGGGATTTTTGTTGTCATTGTTACTATGTTTTTGGCCTTTCTTTGTATTCAGGATGCTTAGCATAATACTTGGCCCAGAGCAAGCACTTGCTTACTATAAATGACCATTATTAACATGATTATAATTGCTTGATGATAACCTGCTTGTTTACTTGACTCACTAGGAATTCACTAGGTCTAATGCAAATTCACAAACTAAACTTTCAGTACCGATGGAAGGAAATTCAATATCTTCTATCATCAATACTGATTGAAACACAGTTCTGTCTTAGAGGATATTGTGATTCGTATCGAGGAACTCGGGAAAGCAAAAGAAAGAAATGCAGTGGACAGAATGCTGGATACAGAATCAAAAGACGAGGATTTAAATCCTGGCTCTTCCACTTATCACTAGTATAATCACAGGCAAGATACTTGAACTTTTTGGGCCTCAGTTTCCTCATTTGTAAAATGAAAGGTTTGGACCAGATAACCTTTAAGGCTCCTTCCAGCTCTGAATCTACAACCATATGTTCTTCTAATATAAATCAGGCCTATTTTTTTCTAACTGGTATTCTACTGTCATGGTCTTTGGAACCTAGGGTCTTATCCCTGCCTCACTGAGGCATCACAGGGGAACAGGAGTAGAAGATAAGAAAAAACAAAACAGAAAAGGCTACCAGATCAGAAATCATGAGAAGCCCTAAGGGATTTAATTTGACCATAAATAAGATATATGGCAGGTCATTCTATCCCAACATACTTATGTGTTTTTAAAGCCATTTCTGTAAATGGTTTGCTGAGTTTTACAAGCTAGGACAACTAAAGGCTGTGTCATATTTCAGCTTACAGATATTATCTCACTTTATCCTCACAGCAACTTTGGGAGGTACGTGTTATTATCCCTATTTGTAAAGTGAGAAAACTAAGGTAACCAGAGATAGTAAGTATCTGAGGCTATTTCTGAAGTCGTCTTCCTCATTCCCAGTCCAATACTCCATCCATTGTGCCACCCTAGATACCTCAAAATAATAACTCAAACTCTTAAACTAGAAATGAGTATTTAAATTATCCTTCTTATTCAAGGGTTGCCTTTGGGCTTTTTGTTATACCATGAGTCTTAATAGTTCTTTTAAAAAAAACTTGATCTCCATGTCTTGATATACTCTTCTACATATGTCTTATCAATGTCATGAGTAGTTGCAAGGAACTCTGGATCAGAGGGACCCTAGAAGAGACCTCCAAGGCTATTAACTCCAATCCCTTCATTTTACGGAAGATTACAGATCAGTCTCATCTAATCAGTCCTAATGCTTCTTTACCTGATAGCATCTCAGAAGGTTATGCATTTGATTGTTAGTTGCTATTCGAATAGACCCATTGGCTATATTTTTTGGTAATGACATGAAATACTTTGTGGGATGCCAGGCTTGACATGCATGAAAAATCTGGAAACATGGTATGGTATATAGAGAACTGGTTTCTCACTCAGGCTCTGCTATATATTCTGCCTATGTGACCTTGGACAAGTCACTAAATCTCTTTGAACCTCAGTTTCTTCATCTGTAGAATGAGGGAGATGGATTGGGTGATCTCTAAGAACTTTTTCAACTCTAAGTCCTGTAATACAATATCAGCTTTCATTTTCCTAAGAGGTGGCACCAAAAGTAACTAACAAAGATTCAAGAAGGACTTAGATAAAGTTTTAATTCAGAGATTAATCCTTTATTGATGAGTCATTTCATAGTTATGGGTAATCACAGCCCTGCAAACTTACCCCAGGTATTGTTAGATCTGTAATAGTTTTCCCTCCATTAATAGGTTATTAGTCAGTCAATCAACAAACATTTAGGAGAAGATAAGGATATATAGACTCCAAACAATATAGAATATAATCCCTTTTTTTAACCTACAAATAGCTTTCTTCAAGTTTCAAATTGTTTTCTCAAGTTCTGATATCTATTTGGTTTGACCATATGTTCCTTACTATGATCACGTTCCTCACTATCTTCATAGATTTACAGGATCATATAATTGAAAAGTATTTTAAAAGTCATCTCTTTCTGCCCGTATCTGAAGTATGAATCACCTCAAAACTTTTCCTCAAGACAGTGAATTCATTGCTTGAAAGACGGTTTATTCCATTTTGGGATGGCTCCAATTGTTAAGGAAGTTTTTTTCTTTTACTGAGCCAAAATACTTATAATTTTCATTCATTCATCCGAGTTCTTGCTGGGCCAAGTAGAATGTGTCTAAACATTCTTCCATTACTTATTTTAGCCTGTCTTCTTATAACTAATAATAAAAGCTAACCTTTATATAGCACTTTAAGACTTGAAAAGTGTTTATATATGTCATTTATTGGATACTTAGAACAATCCCAGAAGGTAAATATTTTTATTATGTATTACCATTGAGGAAACTGGGGCTGAGTGACTCGTCTAGAGTCACACAGCTGCTAAATGTTTGAAGCAAGGTTAAAACTCAAGTCTATCCCGATTGCATTTCCAGTGTTCAATCCACTATGCCAGCTAGGTGCCTGCTATTTTTTTAAAATTACTAAGTCCTCTGAAAGCCCTTGATCTAAAGTTCTCTGGATATATTCCAGCTCCATTACTTTTTTTTGAGGTGGGGTAGCCAGAACACAGTAGTCCAGATGTTGATATATATAGTCAAGTCACCAAGCTTTAAGTCAAGACATCACCCTCGTGATGGCATTGGTCTTCTTCGAGAAGGAAGGATGAACAACACCTATGTGCCAGGTACAATGCTAAGTGGTAGCAATCCAAATATAGGCAGAAAGAAAAACATTCCTTGCCCTTAGGGAGCATATAATCTAAAGGGGGGAAACAATACATAGGAAGCTGGAGGGAGGAGGTGCCTATGTGGACAGTCATGAGTAGAGTCCAGAGAAGAATATATAGCACAATTAGGATTCACAGTCAAAGGTTACTATTTCATGTTACAGATGTCTCTATTATCTAAGGGAACATATGACAATGATTTAAAAAAAAGGTTCTTCAAGATGTAAGGTTTGAACATCAGAATAAAGCCAGCATTGTTGCTGACAGACAAGAATTTCAGGAAACATGAGCATCCATCACCTACAAAATGGAAATGGAAAAGCCACATTTCCTTGTCAAAAGCCTTTTTATTTTAAACATGCATGATTTATTACTATTAATAATCCCCTCTAAGGTAGGTTCCAGTTTTGTTTTTTTTAATACAGATTTTGAATTTTTTTAACATTTCATTAACATGCCAGCCACTCCTGGGGGCCAATAATATTAAATAATAATTCAAATGGTTACTTTTTATCTGTAAGTAAAAGAAGCTTTTGGAAGTAAGGCTTGTTCCTTATTCTTTTTTTAATGTATTGAGCTTTTGTTTGTTTGTCTGTTTTTAACATTTTTTCTCCTCTTCTATTTACTCCAAAGTGCCTCTAAGTCCACCAAGAAATCTGAGAATTTCTAATATTGGTGCAAACAGTGCTCGAATAACATGGGATCCTGTTTCAAAAAATGTCAACAGTTACCTCATTTCATATTCCAAGGATAGTGGAACTGAAACCAACGAGGTGAGCTGTGGAATGATGATGGCAGCTTTGAAATGACTTTATTTTCATGTTCTCATTAGAGTTTAAACTCATGTAAAATATACCCCTTATCCTGGACAGGACTAAATCTAAAAGAATCCACAGAGAGACGTTCAGATTGCAGAATGAGGGATTCAAGTCAGGTGTGACAAGAAATACTATAGAATAGAAACTAACTCTATTCTTAATTACTGCGGAAGATGGATATATTATTTGGCACATAGTATGCACTCAATAAATATTTGTTGATTAGTTATTTATAGAACCTTATCCCCTTAGAATTATAATAAATCAATCAGGCAACAAGCATTTATTAAGTGCCTCCTCTATGTCAGTCTGGGGATGTGAAAAAAGGGCGAAAAAACAGTTCCTGCTTTCAAGGAGCTTACACTCTATTGGGGAAGATAACATGCATCCAACTATATATAATTATGTACAGGATAAATTACAGGAGTGTTTTTTC
Organism: Trichosurus vulpecula; assembly: GCF_011100635.1. Classification (NCBI taxonomy): domain Eukaryota; kingdom Metazoa; phylum Chordata; class Mammalia; order Diprotodontia; family Phalangeridae; genus Trichosurus; species Trichosurus vulpecula. The sequence goes on along the minus strand of NC_050573.1, from coordinate 119,616,273 downwards.
CCAAAACTTTGCGTGTCGCCTAGTAGCTAGCACAGTGTTACACATGTGATCAATTATTAATAATGATTTTAATGAACTAATGTTTACACAGAACTTTATGGTTTGCAAAGCACTTTTCATATATTATCTCATTTGGTCCTAATGTGAGGTTTAGCACTTAAGGTATTGCATTGCCCTTTTTACAGTGGAGAAGTTGTGACTTGTCTATAGGCATATATCTAGTAAGTATGGGACATGGGATTTGTACCCAATTTTCACCCAATTTAAAGTCCAATTTTTCCCCCAATACACCAACAACACTTCCTCTTTGTAAATCAACTTGCTGCTTACTAAATGTGTTTGAAGATGAATTCTTTTAAAAACAGGATGGATACCAGATTTTCCTCTTGTCAGTCCTAGTTCAGGCAGATAAGTTAAACAGGAAGACAAAGGTGATCTTGATTGTTTTCCTTTCTTTTTGCTTATAGACTTGATTTCCCCCTTTATAATAAAACTCAAACAAGCACTTCTCACACAGTCCTTGTAGTGTGCAGTTACTTCAATGATGGTTTTAGGAAAAATGTATTAAATATTCAGCTTATTTGGCACTGCCTAGAAAACCACCTTAAAGAAACTGTTTCTAAATAGGATATTCAATTTCCTGAGCTAACTAGATACAGTAACAGAGTTAATGCCAAACAGTAAATAATGGGGTATTCATTCATTTATATAGCATTATTAACTTTCCAGATAGCTAAAATGTACCCCTTAAATTACAAAAAAAATTAAATGTTAACCATTTTGGAGGCAAATCTTTCTAAAATTTGTTATATAGACTTCTGACTACTTTAATAGCATATGTTCCTACTCTCGCTGTTGGGTCTTCATTTAGAAGAGGACCAATGACATCATAGTATGATGCCTTGACTTGCAAGTGAATTGGATTTAAGTAAAGCAGAGTTGCACAAAGTTGTCAGCCTCACCTTTTCTCCCAGAGTCATTGAAGTTTAGTGACAAAACAAAAGTCTTACCCTAAACAATTCTAGATCACTATGCTTTCTAAGTTCAAGTATTTACTTTTCATGTTTTTTTTTCTCCTTCATCACTTTTGGAATTTCTGCTATGGATTCTTGTTGCTTCAACTGTCTCTTGTACCTGCTGCTTCTAACATGCCATGGTTTGCAACAAGATAACCAAAGTTTATAACTATTTGTAAAGTAAGAATAAATAAGCTCTGAGTTAGGGTTAGAATTAAGAGTCTCCTGTAAATTAAATTCATTCTGACCTTTGTAAAATCTTTTGACCATTAAATTATTTTTTGTTTATATTCTTATTCTTAGCGATGTTTGGCATAATCAAGTTTTCTATATAACTAATATCTGGATAAATATGGTTTTACTTGGCTTTGGAATTATATCTTGGTGGGCAGATGTACCTTAAAAAGTAATTATTTTTTGCTTAAAGTAATATTGATACATTTTTCCATTTTGAGAGTGCATGCCTGCTGGGCAGTAGTTTTCCCCTAAAAGCAGGCTGGAAACATGTGGAAATGGATATGGGATCTTTAAAAATTGCTATTTAATCTGCTAAATAGATAATCCAGACTTGTCTTTTAAAAGTTTCTTGATGTATATTTATAGTCTTTCCCTAAGCACTTGTGGAAATTTTTAGTATTGAAAACCAAAGAGAAATTTAAAAAGATTCATTTAAATAAGTCTCTATGTTATTTACAGAAAGATATTTATTTGGATTGTCCCCTTGGAAACCATATTTAGTTAATTCAGGGCTGCTTCAAATGAACCATTACTCACTTTCATTTATTTAGTTAATATTTATAGTAATGAAGTAATAAATAAAAAAATTTATAGTAACAAAACAGAAAACTACATAATGATAAAAATTAAACATCTTCTAAACCTAAATGCTGCTATTCAAACTGCAATATGGAGAAATTGAAGCCCTGTTATAACAATGACAATAATAATTATAGCATTTCTATAGCACCTTAAGATTTATGAAACTCTTTATTATCACATTTGATCCTCACAACAATTGTGGGAAGTAGATGCTATTATTATCTCTGTTTTAAGGTATGAGAGAGAGGTTAAATAAACTGCCCAGAGTCACACAGCTAGGGAGTATCTGGGGCTGGATTTGAACTCAAGTCTTTCCTCACTCCAGGTACAGTGCTCTATCTACTGTGCTACCTAGCTAGGATTAAAAGTCGTCCACAAAATAGATAAGAATGCAATTTAGCCCTTCTGAATGCTGTTCAAAGACTCAATCTGTGTTTCCTCCCTAAATTCCTTTAAAGTTAGGTTTCCTACTTTTTCTGTCACAAACTATATTCTTAAAATGGCTTCATAACAATGAATTATTTTGTTGCCAATAGGGATCAATTTCCCAAATTCTTCTTCTAAGCCTTAGAACTAGGATAAAACAAAAACTAAAAGCCAAAAGCATTTCACTATTTCTTGGCCCATACAATTGATATATATGTATTATTTCTGGATGGAATAAAATCTTCTTAATCCTGAAATTGTATAATAATATTGTCTGTTCAGTGTTATAAGTAAGAGCTGCATGTGTTGGAGCCCATACTATAAATCAAATGAATTATAGGTTTGAAAGAGATATGTCCATCAAACATGCTGAGGAGTCATCCTCTAGATCTCTTCAAATTACATGGAAACCAATGGAACTCAGAGTCTGATGTCCATCTGTTATTCCTCACTCTCACTAGATGGTAACTGACCCATCTTCTTTATCCAGTCATACATCTGTTTTATGTCACTGCTGACACACAGGTCTTTGTTAGTCACAAGATCATAGATGTAGTACTGGGAGGAACCATAGAGGCCAAATGAGTCCAATTCCCCCCATTTTACAGATGAGGAAGCTAATACACGGACTGGTTAATTGAAGAGTGTCTAAGGTAGGATTCCAAATAGTGTATTCCTGACTCCAAGTCCAATAGAGTCCATGACTCATTATCCATGACTATGCCATGCTGCTTCAACATACGCTATATGTGACATATGCTATAGTCTATTTATTCTTACCTATATATCCGTATACAAAATGAATACATGTGGGATAAACATATGATTTCATCACCTTTTTTTAGTTGCCACATTACACTGTTGACTCATCTGAGTTTCCAATCCACTAAAACCCCAAAGTTTTTTTCCTCTTTTCCTACTTGTGACATTGGTTTTTTGTAACCAAACACAAGACTTTTACATTTATTCCTATTGAATTCCATCTGATTAGATTTAGCTCAATATTCTAGCCTGTCAAGATCCTTTTGGATCCTGACTCTGCCATCCAATGTGTTAGCTACGCCTCTTGGGATATCGTCATCTGTAAATTTAATGAGCATACTCCCTATGTATTTATCAAAGTCATTGATAAAGATGTTAAGCAACATAGGGCCAAAAACAGATCCCTGGAGTACTCCACTGTGGTCTTCCTGTCACATTGACTTTGAACCATTAACAAACCTAACCAGGTTCAACAGCTTATATTACCATCTAATTAAGGAGCTCTTTACCCTTTTTTGTCTCATATGCCTTCTTTGGCAGTCTGATAAAACCCACGAACTCCTTCTCAGAATAATTCTTTATATGATAAAATAAAATTCAAAGGGTTACAGTGCTGAAATTATTATAATTTTTTAAAGTTTTAGGGACTTTGGTTAAGAACCCCTGGTTTTGATCCAGATCTCTCCATTTTATCCAGGAAAATAAGATGATATATTTTATCAAAAGTTTTGGTAAAGTCCAAGCAAACAATCTACAACATTCCCCTTCTCATCTGTTGGTTTAGTAATCCTGTAATCCTGTCCAAAAAAAAAGGAACTGGGGGTTAGTTTGGCATGACCTCCTCTTGATGAAGCCCAGGTGGCTCTTTGTAATCACTAATGTCTTTTCTAGATGTTAGCCAACCATCTCTTTAATGATTCATTCTAGACTTTCCCCAAAAATTATTAAATTCAAGCCCATTGACCTGGAGACTTTGCAGGCTGTGGTGATCTCTGGGCTCTTTTGGCTTCCATGATGTGGCAATTGATTTACATCAGTTAAACTTATGCAGAAAATAGTTATCATCTCTGTCAATAATAGCTAGTCTTTTATGCTTCTCCCATTTTTTTTGGCATCAGCAACTTATTTGAGCAAGTCAGATTGAAGGTTTTTTAATTAAGCACCATATCTTCTCACTTTTATTTTCTAGTTTAGCATTGATTTTGATCTTTGTTCTAACACAGGGCTGTCCAAAATATGGCCTGTGGGCTGCATGAGATTTTATGCGGCCCACAAGTTGGTTTAATTTTCACAAGCAAAAAAATAAAATAATAATTTGCATGGAATGTATATTAGATTCTTTAATTCCATCACTAATAAATAATCTCATTGATGTTAATTTTCTTTGGTGTTTTTAAGAAGTATCACAGATGGAACATATTGCATGGAATTTTCAATCGATCTGTGGGATGCGTTGTCTGTACGATGCAGACTAGTCAGTATGCACCTACCTTTATACTATTGTGTTGTCACTTTGTTGTTTTGTGCTTGCTTTCATGCTTCGTGGCTTCACCTGTCGTATTGATGACTCACATTCCCCCACTTTCTATTAGTGTACTGTATTTTTTATTCTGGGTGCGGTCCTCAAATAATTTATTTTATTTTAATGAGGCCCTAAGATAACCTAATGTTGGACAGCCCTGTTCTAACAAGTCAGTGGTCAGAATGTACACAGATAGCTATGTATATTATTGGAAGTGACCCCCCACATTAGTAACTGGTCATTCTTTGTCTATTAAGATACAGGCAGCTTCATTTTGTATGTGTGAGGTGTTTGGTACTTATGCTGGGCAATGCCTTCCATTCTCTTCTTGAAGAAAATATTTATCATCTATAGCTGTAAGTAGAGGTGTTCAAGTAAATGTTTAACAACTGGCTCTCTGAAAAAAATGTGCACAACCAGCACACATTAAGTTTAATCTACATTATTAACATTTTCTCCATCACTATCTTAAGTCTAGACAATCAACAAATCAATAAATCAAGCCCTTATTTGTAGTGTTTGCCTACTTGCAACTGAATGTTCACTGAAAATTTAACAACTGCCTTTTGTGGGCCAGTCAGTACAAGTACTGGCTGTGAGATTTCTATGTGGTCTGCATGTCTTTGCCCTCTTTTTTGTTATTCCTGAGCTATATTTTCCATCATAATTTTTTCCATATTCCCCTACACCCGCCTTTGGATTAGTTTGATCAGTATATATTGACTTGATTTGGAAGATCTTGTCAGATTTCTCAAACAACTCCTCTGCTTCTTGGTCCTTTGCCACAGATATTGACGTATAAACTGCATTTTCTCATGGTAGGCTGCTTATGCACATCGTGTGAACAGTACAAGGAGAGATAAACAGGCATTCCATGAAAGGATGTTTCTATTTCCTTTCAGGACTCAATTAAATAAAATCTGCCAGTCCTTTCTATTCAGCTCTCTGAAGGGAACTAAGGAGCTGTCCTTTCAGTAGGCTGGCCATTGTGTTTTCTACTTTCACAGCAAGAATTGAAAAAGCTCCCTCTTTTCTTAGATGCTTATTACAAAGTAAGAAGGGGGCAGGTAGGTGGCGCCATGGATAGAGCAGTGGACCCAGAATCAGGAAGACCTGAGTTCAGATTTGGCCTTTGATACTCTCTGTATGGTCCTGGACAAGTCAATTAACCTATCTCAACCTCAGTTTCCTTGTCTGTAAAATGAGGATAATCGTAATACCTCTGTTCCAGGGTTATTGTGAGGGTCTAATGGGGCATGGTATGCATAAAGCTCTTTGCCTGCCTTGAAGCACTGTGTAAATGCTAGCTATTAGTATTATTAGCTGAATGATCACAGGTAGATAGCCTTGCACAGGGCTCACTTATTTTTAGAAACTAACTTGTGAAAAAAGTGCTTTGCAAATATTTCTATGTATATCTATATATATAATACACATATGTATATGTATATACACATATATACACATGTACATTTATATTTATATACTATGTGTGTTATTCATAATAAAGTGTTAATAGTTAAATTAATATTTGTAGATAGACTAACAACTATGTGTTTGCAGTACCCATTTCTCCCCCTTTAGCCCTCTTCTTTAGTATGACTGTGGGGTACTGACCTTGAAGGAGACTGTTGTTGTGTTTGTCCTTCATTTTCAAAGAGGACCATGGCATCAGGGAAATGATGACATGACTTGTGGTTGACTTTGATTTGAGTGAGGGAGAGCTGCTCAAGGTCATCAGCCTCACTTTCTCCTCCAGAGCCATCTGGGTCCAGTGACCTGATATTCATTTGGATGACCTGAGATGACCCAGGATGCAATGGGAGACCCTGGCCCTTTTAGGCTAAGACCTTTTCATGTACTCACTTAGAGTGAGGTAACACCCATTCAGTTAATAGGCCTCTTTAAGAAGTGAGTCAAGGGATGGCTCCTTTAATTAAAAAAAAAAGACATAAAAATCAAGCTGGGAGGGGAAGACCCTCAGGGTTGCTGTTCCAAAGAGAAACAGTTATCCCTGACATTCATTCTAAGCCAGGAGGGCCTAAAATACAGTCATTAAGTGGAGCTTGGGCTAGGACCTATTGTCGTTCAACCTATGAGCTTCAGAGTGAACTGGGAAGAAAGACAGAAAAGAAGAAAGAAAGAAAGAAAGAAAGAAAGAAAGAAAGAAAGAAAGAAAGAAAGAAAGAAAGAAAGAAAGAGAGAGAAAGAGAGAGAGAGAGAGAGAGAGAGAGAGAGAGAGAGAAAGAGAAAGAAAGAAGGAAGGAAGGAAGGAAGGAAGGAAGAGAGAGAGAAAGAAAGAAGAAAGGAAGGAAGGAAAGAAAGAAAGAAAGAAAGAAAGAAAGAAAGAAAGAAAGAAAGAAAGAAAGAAAGAAAGAAAGAAAGAAAGAAAGAGGAAGGAAGGAAGGGAGAAAGAGAGAGAGAGAGAGAGAGAGAGAGAGAGAGAGAGAGAGAGAGAGAGAGAGGGAGGGAGGAAGAAGAAAGAAAAAGAAAGAAATCAGTCTAGCCAGTAAACCCCAAGTTAAGTGGGCAGCTTGTGGCCATCAAAATTTACCTTCCTTTGGAGAGAAGAAGAGGGAGAGGATGGGCATAGAATTGAGCACCATTTTTTATTTTCATCTCTTTCATGAGTCGGTATGGCCAGTCATCAGCTTCTGGTTAGTGATCTAGCAATGACTTATCCCTCTTTTTTAAAAAAAATTTTTTTTAGGCATTTAGGGGTAAGTGTCCAGGGTCACACAGCTAATAAGTACTTGAGGTCGGATTTGAATTCAGGTCCTCCTGACTCCAGGTCTGTAGCTCTATCCATTACACCACATTGACCTGTCTATTCTTACATTGTTTGGCCCAATAATAACAAGGTCAGTCTGTTGCCGGGATGATAAATGAAGTCCCTCTAGCTTAGTAGAAGCTGTCAGAGCAGGACATTTGCTGAGATACTCTTCAAGAATCCTAGGCCAAATGCTTGCTACAAGGAGATATTTAAGTAGGACTTTTATGGCAGCCCTAATAAATATAACCAAAAATGCCCTTTGTGATTGGAGTACTGGGTCATTTGGAATCAGATTCCAGCACTGACATTGACTATCTATGTGACTTGGGCAAATTCCCTTTACCTTCCTGTGACTCAGTTGCCTCATCATCTGTAAAATGAGGGGCTTGTGTAGGTGACCGCAGTGGTCCCTTCTCATTTTATGATCCCATGTTCAGAAAAGATAGGAACAGGAGAGGAATCGCTGACCTAACATATGGGTGATGGGTTTAGATACAGCGTGGCTCTCAGCCCGGGTAGCAAAGGCAGCTTAGAAGCTAGCCAGGAGGCAGGCTGCCTACAATTGCACTTCAGTAGCCAGGGAAATGTAGGGAAAGGCAAAAATCCTGAGACTTGTAGAGAGGCCCCCTGGACTGACTCCAAATAATGGAACGATCTGGCAGGCTAACTCAGCCAGAGACCCAGGGATGGATCTTTTATAGGTATGTCTTGTCATGGAACCAATTTTGTCTCCATAGGGTCTGTTCTTCTCATCACCCCAAAGCATCTCCACTGCCAAGCCTCTTCATTTTTCATCCTTCTTCTCTTGGGATTCTCCTCTTGTTTCCCTAAGGCTAGATCCTCCTTGCTGACACCTCTTATGTGGCTGATCGGTATTGCTTCCAAAGATGGCTCTCTGTGGGGGATGTGAAGAACTTTTGAATATTTAAAAAATAACTCGCATTAATGTAGTGCTTTAAGGTTTGCAGAGTACTTTACATACTTTATGTCATTTGACCCTCACAGCAACCTGAGGAAGTAAGTGCTATTATCATCCCCATTTTACAGATCGGAAAACTGAGGCTTAGAAGAGGTAAATAATAACAACATTTATATAGCACTTTAATGTTTGCAAAGTGCTGTACAAAGGTTATCACATACTATCTTAACAACAATCCTTGAAGGTAGATGCTATTACTATTCTTATTTTCCACATAAGGAAACCGAGGCTGAGATAGGTTGACCAGGGTCTCACACAGATAGTAAGTATTTGAGGCCAGATTTCAATTCAAGTCTCCTTGACTCTGGTTCAGCACTCTATCCACTATCCAGCACTCTACCTTTTTTGTCTCCCCACTACGTAGCACATTGCAGGGCATGTGGTTGGTGCTTAATAAATGTTTATTGATTGAAGTCTACCAAAATCAATCCACCTACAAGCATTTATTAAGCACTTCTTGCATGCCAGGGACCATACCAGATGAAATAGATGAAGATGAGAATTATAATGGTGATGCTTTGTCTGAGAAGGGATTTGGACCTAGCTCTTTCTGACTTTAGGGCCAGCGCTCCATACACTTGCCACATCCTCATAAGATTCTGTGCCCGGAATGATTCCTTAGATTTCTTTGAACTTGATTCTACTGGGAAGCTACAAAAATTTCATGGAATTAGACTAGGATCGACATTACTTGGCTAATGAGACAGCAGAGTTCAGGAGGCAAAAGTGAAGCCTAGAAGCTGGGGAGTCAGCATATGTTACTTTATCTCTCACTTTAGTTGCCTGTCCACGAAATGGAAATAGCACAGATCTAATCTGTAGGGATGTTATGAGGATTAACTGATTAGTGAAATGCTTACAGATATAAATTCAGAAATATATGCTAATAAACGGATCATATTCACGACGAAATGTCAATGTGGCCAGTATTTATGTCGCTGTCAGCCAGCCAAGTCAGCCACAGACTATAATGAAATAGCTTGGGTTTCCTGTATTTAGAGAGTATCAAGTGTAGCTGTTATGACTTTTACTTTCTACAGGTTGAAGTTGATGGTGTTTCCACATACTCACTGAAAGGCTTGACAGCCCTCACGGACTATACTGTTAGCATTTCCTCCGTCTATGATGAAGGGCAGTCTGAGCCTCTGATGGGGAGTTTTACTACAAGTAAGTCTTCATTTCTTTTTTGAAATGTTTTCAAGAGTAATTGGTATCAGCTTAGATCTCGAGAAGGCAGTGTCTTTCCAACTCTGACTTTGGAAAGGAATAACATATTTCCCTCATTACCTTCACTGCCATTATTCTTAATCAATGCAGAATGTAGGTTGCATTGTCTTGATTGGCTGCTCATTTTCTGCCCCCTCACTTTTTTGAGGCTATCGGGGACTTGCCCAGGGTCACACAGCTGAGGCCATATTTGAACTCAGGTCCTCCTGATTCCAGGGCCAGTGCTCTATCTACTGTGCCACCTAGCTGCCCCTGCTGCTCATTCCCTATCAAATTGAGGGGGCAGAAAGGGAGGTCAGTGTTTGTTTTCTGTAAAACCAGGAACCATATCTAATTCTCATGTTTATTCAACTAACTTATTAGTATAAATGACAAAATAAGATCCAAATTGCCTTTTTCACCTGCCCAACCAGAACTGGCCCCATGAAAAAAGCTCTGGTTATGAGGAGTTCAAATCCTGGATCTGCTACTTATCACTTGAGTGACCTTGAGCAAATCACTTAATCTATCAGTTTCTTCGTTGGTAAAATGTGATTTGATAAGACATGATGAGGGTCAATTTCAGAAAAACCTGGGAAGACTTGGATGAACTGATGCAATGTGAAGTGAGCAGAATCAGAACATTGTACCCAGTAACAGTGATATTGTACAGTGGTCAATTGTGAATGACTTAGGTATTCCTAGCAATAAAATCTTCCAAGGCAATTCTGAAGGACTTATGATGGAAAATGCTATCCACCTCCAGAGAAAGAACTGATGGAGTCTAAATGCAGATCAAAACATATTTTTTAAACTTTCTTAATTTTCCTGAGGTTTTTTTTCTATGTTCTCTTTCTCAATATGACTAATATGGAAATATGTTTTGCATGACTGCACAAGTACATCCTATATCAAATTGGTTGCGTTCTCAGTGAGGGGGGAGAGCAAGGAAGGGTAGGAAAGAATTTGGAGCTCAAAATTGTAAAAAAAAAAAAAAAGAACAAAGATTAAAAATTGTTTTTACATGTGATTGAAAATAATTTTTTTCTTAAAATAATGATTTGGACTAGATTGTCTCTGAGATTCCCTTCCAGCCCTAGGTTATGATCCTAAGATTCTATAAGCCTATGATCCTTTTCTCATCTCTGCACATTAGTGTACCTAGAGTGAGCCTCAAGTGTGCAGTATAATTTGCTTGTAGAATATTCTGAGAGCAATCTGTTGCATTTTCATCTTTGTATCTCTAAGATGTGGCAAAGTATTCCCCTTCCTTTGGACACACTCCAGTCTATCAATGTCCCATTTAAGAACATACAGAACCCATAACACAATTATCTTTATGGGGTTGGATGAAAATTAACTAAGTCTATTATCTCCCTTGTTTTGGTCAATATCTTTTCATTAATGTAGCCAAAAATTTGACGGATTTTTGGCAGCTTCATTAACAGTTTTATAAACAGTGTTGACTCATTTTCAACTTTGCAGTTAACTAAAAACGCTAAGTCTTTTTTAAAAACTTGAATTGCTGTTAAGCCACTCCTCTCCTCTCCTGTCTTGTGCTGTTGATTTTTTGAACTAAAGTGCAGAACTTTACATTTATCCACACTAAATTTTATTCTGTTAGATTTGGCCTATTTTTCTAGCCTGTTGAGATATTTTCTGTTCCTGACTCTGTCATGCAATATTTTAGCTATCCCTCCCAGTTCTGTATCATCTGCTGATGTGAACTACATGCCATCCATGTCTTCATCTAATGATCCCTGAGCTTATAACACCAGCAGGGAGTGAAGTAAGCACAGAAAAGATTAGAGCCAACTACAGATTCCTTCAGTCATTGGGGGCCTATTGAAATGGGCTACAGCAAAATAGTTGGGAAAATAGTGAATGCCATTTCCATAATTTTAATATTTTACTAAAAGAGCCAAAGAGACCATTTAATGGAGTTGGTTCTGAAAATCACAGTCCAACACCATGCACAAAGCAGTGTGAAGATGTGTATTGCAGTGGAAGGAACACTGGATTTGGAGTGAGAGGACCTTATTTCAAATCCAGGCTTTGCCATTCCCTACCTGTGTGACTTGGGGTAAGTCACTTCATCTCAAGGGAACTCAGTTTCCTCATCTGTAAAAATGAAGGTTTTGGATTAAATGGCGTACTTCCAAGATCCTTTCCAGCTCAAATACTCTGACACTATGAATTACAAATAAGCTCTTGAATGGGACTCTGTCTCTTTAAAAGCAAACTTGGTGGTGGTGGTGATTAAATGGCTTTCCCAATTCATGCTTCTAGGCCCTCACAGTAAAGTAGTGTAGAATGCTTTGCACTTTCTCCTAGGGTTCTGTAACAAGTCTCTAAGGGAGGCTTCCCAGCTGCTTCACGGTCACCCTTGAGTGTTCCAATGGCTCCAGGGAGGTTCCTGTGGTTTGGCTCTGCCAGTTTTTTATCTGCCTAACACAATCCAAAACTTTGGCTTGCAGAACAAATTCCAGCCCAACAGTATCTGGAGATTGATGAAGTATCACAAGACAGTTTTAGAGTGAGTTGGAAGCCCTTGTCGTCAGATGTCGTCCGGCAGAAATTGATGTGGATTCCTGTATATGGTGGAAAGGTTGAAGAGGTGAGTAGGAGCCATAGAACAATGCATAAGCCAGAAGATTTACTTAGATTTACCATAAGGGAGTGGGTAGCTGTTGTCTCATCTGACACCTAAATCGGGGGTCCTCAACCTGGGGGAGCCGTGAATTTTGTTGTTTTCAGTAGTTTCAGTCATGTCTGACTCTTCGTGACCCCATTTGGAGTTTTCTTGGCAAAGATACTGGAGTGGTTTGCCATTTCCTTCTCCAGCTCGCTTTACAGATGGGGAAACTAAGGCAAACAAGGTTAAGAGACTTTCCAAGGGTCACGCAGCTAGTTAGTATCTGAGAATGGATTTGAACTCAGGAAGATGAGTCTTCCTGACTCCTCACCCAGCGCTCTATCCACTGTGCCACCTAGCTGCCCTCTTCCCTCTTCCTTACTGGGGCATATGACAGAGAGCACTTGTCAAACTTGATGATTACCACCCATTTCTGACAATTCATATGGACATACATTATCCTGCTAGAAAGAATCTAGAAAGTTTTACTAAAGATTATGATGTCATCGATTCAACAAAGATATGTTACAAAAAAAACTACTATGTACAAGGCATGGAAGCATTGTGGCATAGTGGATATATACTGGGTTGGGAGTTGGAAAGACCCATGTTCAAATCCCACCTCTGACACTGTTGGACTCTAAGCAAGTCCCCCCTCCAAAAAAAGAACCAAATGGATGGCATTGCCCAACCATTGTTAACAACCTTTGAAAACTCATGGAGAGTGAGAACAGATTCCTGAGACAGAAGGAAGAATGTCCTGAATTCCAGAAAATGGAAGAGAGTGTAGTAGGCAAACTGTAGGTGAGGGAGCTTGACTTTAATTTCTGACAGATTTCTCATAGAAATAAAGGGTTGGTTGTTGAACATCTAGAAAAGGATGCAGTGAGCATATGTAGCCAGCATGACTTCATGGAGAGCACACCAAGCAAGACTAAATTTATTTTCTTTTTTCAATGGAGTTAAAAGACTGATAGATAAGGGAACCACTAGAAGTGAAGTTTACTGAGATTTTGTTTATTTCTAATGAATTTATCAATTATTTTTGTTTTTACATTGTATTCATTTCTGGATATAGCATCCTCCCTCTCACCCAACCAAAGGAAGCCTCCCTTGAAACAAAGAAAACCAGTTAAGCAAAACTAACTTGTGATTACAGTGACCACATTTAACAGTGCATGCCACATTCCACAAGTATAGTCTCTTGCTTCTCTGCCAAAAGGAGGAAAGTGATTCCTTATCTCTTCTATTTTTATTCATTGTGTGAAATGTTTTCCAAATACATTTTAATCTAGTACAAGCCACATTGGAGAGTATTGCAGGCAACATGCCAAGCTGACTGCATGTTCGACATCTCTGGGCTAGATGGATGGACAAAAAGATATATTCGGAACCAGGTGGATGGTATAGAAGAAAGTTTCCAATGGAGTGCACTGGGGATCTGTGATTGACCTTTTGCTATTTAACATTCATCAGTGATTTGGATAAAAGCACGTATTGTATGCCTATTGAATTCGCTGATGATATAACACTAGAAGGTACAGCTAAGAAAAAGGACTGAGTATTTATTATGCACCTACTGTGTGCCAGGTGTTATGGCTTTACACCTATTATCTCATTTGGTTTCCACAATAGCCCTGGGAGGTAGGTTCTATTATAATCCATATTTTATATTAGAGGAAACTGAGGCAAGCAAGGGTTAGGTGACTCAGCCAGCTAGTAAGCTGTATAACCAGCTTGTTCTCAGTATCTGAGGCCCAATTTGAATTTTGGTCTTCCTGACTACAGGCCCAGCTATCTATACACTGCACCACCTAGATGTTAACACACTGAATGACAGTCAGGATCCAAAAAAAAAAATCTTGACAGGGTACACAACAGTGGGCTGAAACTAATAAGGTAAAAGTTAATACATGTAAATCTAAAATCTTACCCTTGGGTTAAAAAAGTAACTTACACATGCAAATGGAAAAGGTATGGCTAGCCATTTTAGAAATAGGAGACTTTAGTAGACTACAATCTCAATCAAATCAAAAGTTTTGCCAGTGAATAGTGTTATTTTTTCAGCCACAGCAACTCATGAAGACCATCAAAGGAATTGTGACCTGCATCAGTGGAGGAAATGGCCAAACCAGTGAAATTACTTATTCTTGAATTAAATTAATTGGCTTCAATTAGGGTAGCATATTCTCAATTTCATTTTCTGTACTAGTTTCATGATATATTTCTCCTCCTCCGTCCTCCTCCTCCTCCCCCTTCTCTTCCTCTTCTTGTTCTTCTTGTTCTTCTTCTCCCTTTCCTCCTCCTACCCCTTCTCCTCCTTCTCCTCTTCCTCTCCTAGTTTTCGTCCTTCTTCCTCTTCTTCTTCTTGTTCTTCTTCCTCTTCTTCTTGTTCTTGTTCTTCTCCTTCTTCTTCTCCTCCTCCTCCTCTTCCTCTCCCTGTTCTTGTTCTTTTTCTTCTCCTCCTTTTTCTCCTCCTTCTTTTCTTCCTCCTCCTTCTTTTCCTCCTCCTCCTTCTTTTCCTCCTCTTCCTCCTCCTCCTCCTCCTTCCCCATTTGTGACAGCTAACCAAATCTATTTCAGGTTGTCTTAAATGAAGATGAAGACACATATATTATTGAAGGTCTACAACCTGGCACAGAGTATGAGGTCTCCCTGTTGGCTGTACTCAGTGATGAAAGTGAGACAGAGGTGTTGAGTGTTGTTGGAGCTACACGTAAGTCATGAGACAAACTGGAATGCTTCTAGACAAAATTGTTTTGGTATATACAATTCTAGACCTATCTTCCTGCATCCAGTAGACTTAGGTTTCCTTTTTCCTCTAGAGCCCCTGACATGAGATTTAGCCTCTCCCACTTATCTCATTGTCTTCAGGCCCCAGGTGTCAGATAACAATCTACTCAATGAGTCCCTGCTAGTGTATTTATGGGGAAGAATAGTTGGCCTTTACAGATACCAGCTATGTATGAACTATCACCTTCTGGCTACAGCGCCCCTCCCTTGCCTTTAAATTCTAACCCATTAATGACTTCAGTGGTAGGATTATTTAACTGGTTAAGATGTGCTAAAATTGTATCTTGTTCTGGTTCCCCTGACCAGCCCCCACCTCCTTTCTAATCAATAGAGTAAATTTATAAGTGGCCAGAATTGCTAATTGATTTATGAAATTATGAAATGGGGCAGGCACACCTGGCTCTTTGGGTACTTGCCAGGAAAGACTATGAATGGCACTGGGAAGGGAGCCTTCACGTCATACTTTAAGAAGGTGCAGAGGGTACCCAGGCAAACAGGCACAGAGCAGAAACAAGCGGTAGAAGGCGGGATGGCGGTGAGATGGTAGAGGAAGGCAGGCAGTGTGGGGAAGAGAGTGAAAGGGGTACGTTGCTCATGTAACCTCGGATTAGAGTGAAGAAGGTAGACAGGATTCTAGATGAGGATGGGCAGAAGATGAGTGTCTATAGGACAAGGGGACGAGGGATTCAAGGGTAGAGAACAGCATAAAATTAAACTGGTTCACTACAAGGTAAAAGTGTTGAAGGAAGGATGGGAAAGAGATGGAATGGAATAGGCATTTATCAGATGCTTACCATGTCTAAGCACGGTGCGAAGCACTTTAAAAAATCTCATTTGGTCCTCACAACAACCCTGTGAGGTAAATGCTATTATTATTCCCATCTGACAGCTGAGGAAACTGAGGCAGGCGGAGGTTAAGTGATTTGCCCACAATTACACAGCTAGTTAAGTGTCTGGGGCTGGATTTGAACTCAGTCCTTCCAGTCTCCAGGCTAAGCACTGTGCCAAAAGTGCGATAAGAATGCAGGGCAGCAAGGATTGGAGCAATTGGAGATTGTGATCCATCATTTTTTGCTGTTGTTGTTCAGTCACTTTCAGTCATTTCCAACTCTTTGTGACCCCATTTGGGGTTTTCTTGGCAAAGATATTGGAGTGGTTTGCCATTTCCTTCTCCAGTTCATTTTACATATGAGGAAACTGAGGCAAACAGGGTTAAGTGACTTGAGGTGGAGGGAAGTCACACAGCTACTAAGTGTCTGAGGCCAGATTTGAACTCAGGAAGATGAGTCTTCTTGGTTCCAAGTCCCTGTGCTCTTTCCACTGCACCACCTAGCTGTCCCCATGACAAACATCAATAAACATCTATTAAGCGGCACTTGCTACATGTAAGACACCGTGTTAGGTGCTAGGGATACAAGTAACAAGAATGAAACAGTCCCTACTCACAAAGCTCTTATGCGCTAATAGGGAAATGCCAGCAAGGGTAGCAGAGTACCAAGTCTCAGCACAGAAAGGACTCAACTACAGGATTCCCAAGGTCCCTTTCAGTTCTCACATTCTCTGAAATTCTGGAGTGGAATGTATTGGTTGAATGTGTGAACATGGTGTAGTTGAAAGAGCCCTGAATTTTGGAATCAGAAGACCTGAGTTCCAATTCCTTTTCCTCCACTCCTTGCCTATTTGGCCTCAGCCAATTCAATCTCTTTGGATCTCCGTTTCCTCATCTCTAAAATGAAGGAGTTGGGCCAAATGACTTCTAAGATCTCTTCCAACACTAAATTTATGATACTGTGACAAGATGATCTCTTCCAGCTGTAATATTTTGTGAATCTGGGCTGGATGATGTCTATGGCCCCTCCCTGCCATCTCTAACTCCTGTCATTCTCTGAGCCTTTCCAATCACAGCACATGAGCATCTGGTGATTCTTTCCACACACTAGGAGAACCCTGGATGCAGTGAGAGCAGTCAAGCACATCTTTCCAATGAATCCTTTTCACAAGGCTGGCTGGGATCAGAGGAACTTTGAAAGAAAAGACCTATCAATCCTGCTCCTTCCAATGCTATAAGACAAGTTTGCTGTTGTTGTTCAGTCATGACCAATTCTTCATGACCCTTTTTGAGGTTGTCTTGGCAAAGATGCTAGAAGGGTTTGTCATTTCCTTCTCCAGCTGAAGAGACTGAGACGAATAGGGTTGAGCGACTTGCCCAGGGTGACGTAGCTAGTAACAGTCTGAAGCCAGATTTGAACTCAGAAAATGAGTCTTCCTGACTCCATGCTTGGTGCTCTATCCACTGCACCACCTAGGCTGCCCTTCTGTGATAAGTCCCCAAGCCCAAAGCAACTCCCTGCCTTTCCCCAAAAAGCTGACATTAGGATTCTTCTTTTTTAAAAAAAATTAACCAATTTATTTTTAGTTTTTAACATTCACTTCTACAAGATTTTGAGCTTCAAATTTCCTCCCTCTCTCTCTACTCCCCCCTTCCCAAGATGGTGCAATCTTATATAGGCTGTACTTATGCATTCATATTAAATACATTTTCATATTACTCATGATGTAAACAATTAAAAGCAATGAGAGGAACCATGAGAAAGAAAAAATAAAAAACAGAGCAAATAGTATACTTGCATCTACATTCAGACTCCAAAGTTCTCTCTCTGGATGAGGATAGCATTTCTCACTGTGAATCCCTTGGAGCTGACATTAGGATTCTGCAGAGATGATTGGTATGTGGGTTTGTGGATCAAATAATTAAAATGCCCTCAAAGACAGTTGGTCCTATAGAGAGAGGTAGTCCTCATGTCATTCCTGAGAGTTTAAAGTGATGCCAGAATAATAACAATAATAATAAATAGCTAGCATTTATTTGGGCAGTTAGGTGACACAAAGTGCCAGGTCTGGAGTTATGAGGACTCCTCTTCCTGAGTTCAAATCTGGCCTCAGATGCTTACTAGCTGTGTGACCCTGGGCAAGTCACTTAACTCTGCCTCAGTGTCCTCATTTGTAAAATGACCTGGAGAAGGAAGTGGCAAACCACTCCAGTATCTTTGCTGAGAGAAGGTCACAGAGAGTCAGACATGACTGAACACAAAGTATATGGTTCCTACTGTGTGCCAGGCACTGTGCTAAGCACCTTAAAAATATTATCTCTTTTGATTCTCATAACAACCCTGAGAGGTAGGTGCTATTATTATCCCCATTTTACAATTAAGGAAACTGAGGCAAACAGAGGTTAAGTGACTTGCTCAGGGTCACACATCAAATAAAAGTGTCTGAGACTGGATTTGAACTGAGGTCTTCATGACTCCAGGCCCAGCCCTCTTTCTACTGTGCCATCTCAGCATCTGCATAATAATCCTATTGAGAGACTGGAAATTCCCCAAAATCCTTTTCAATAGAACGAAATCTAATATAAAAAAGGCTCTCAATTTAGACTCTGGCCATTGCCAGAGCACTATGTTGGGCTGAGAGTGAGAAAACTTGGGTTCTAACATTTAAGATTTTCTGTGGTTGATTTTGGGGGGAGGGAGAGGCCTCATTGCAGTGTAGTGGAGTCAAAGGGCACATGTTCTGTTAGTGACTTTGTTGACAAAGTTCCAAACCGCTGTCCAAGGATGGATGAACAGTCCATAAAATAATACATTAATGTGCCTGTTTTCCCACAGCATCTCCAACAGTTGTCATTTTCCATTTTTTTGGTCATCTTTCCAGTCTTTTTACAGGGAACTTCAAATTGCTTTAATTTGCATTTATCTAATTATTAGCCAGTTGGAGCATTTTTTTCACATGGCTTTTGATACCATGGATTTTTCTTTGAAAATGACACATGCATACGTACACACAAATAAAACTTAGTCCTTTCCTTCCCAAACTACCTTATATTTAACTACTTTCTACATATTTGTATTTATTCACTTTATATTTTTGCTGGACATATTTATATAGATACTTGCTTTTCCCCTGAGAATGTAAGCTTCTTATAAGAGGAAGTTTTTTTTCAGTTTTTGTATTTGTATCTCTAGTGCCTGGCACATAGTAGATGATGAATAAATGCTTACTGATTGAGCTAAATCAGATAAAACTAGTAAAGAACTTCTCCTTGCCTCTTTTTAGTCAGATAAAATTTAGACAAAACTAGTAAAGAGCTTTTCCTTGCCTCCTCTTAGTACTGAGCATTGCAACTCCACTGATTTGGGGAGTGGGAAGGAAGAAGAAAGGGTTCAATGTTATTGAATAGGCTCCTATACGGATAAGCTGCCCTGTTTTGTTGTACTTTCCTATTCTGTGGAGCTGGCAGCAGAACTGAGCTTCTGGGAAAAAAGAGAGACCCCACCCAGGCTCTAGTCTATGACATATGAGCTGGAAATCCTGCATCTGTGTGTGTATGTGTGTGTGTGTGTGTGTGTGTGTGTGTTCATAGACTCATCAGGTCGCCTAGTCAGAGAACCTATTGCATCAAGTCCTCTGCAGCTATCCAAGTTTCAAAGGGATAATAAATATATCAGAATGTACTTTTTGAGTAACAGAAATGTCAAATACTTTCCTGCCGTTGAAAAAAAATTATAAAGGTAAATAAATTCCACAAACCTATATGGCCTCCAGGATGAAACTAGCACATGGACTTCATTGTTCTTCCCAGCCCTCATCCCCTCCAACCTCCAAAATTTCCCTTCCCTTGAAAGAGTTCTGTTTTTAATACAATGGAACTTTTTAGGATGGACTCAGAGGGATCTTTTTATTCTGAGGAAAAGGGAAATTTGAAACATTTCCTCTCTTCTCCCCCCCAAAACCCTAGAGCTTTCCTCGAAGAAATAAAGTCTTATCTACCCTTTGAATTCTGCCACCTCAGAAGAATGAAACACCTTTTCTCTAACCTAGATAGGGAGCTTAGAAGGGAATGCCCTGCACAATACCAAAAGAAAAAAAACTAGACAAAGCTCACTGCCCAATGGCATGTCAACACTAGGCACTAGAGGAGAGTAAGTGGGGGAGGGGGGAGGAAAAGAAACAAGCATTTATATAGCATTTACTATATGGCAGGTACATATGTGTGAGGATAGTCAGGGGAAAGAAATCAAACAATGAGAGGGGAGATATCAAAGATAAACTATCTGCTGCTGCTGTTTAGTTGTTTTCCATCATGTCTGCCTCTGTGACCCCATTTGGGGATTTTTTTGGCAAAGATACTACAATGGTTTGTCCTTTCCTTCTTCAGCTCATTTCATGAGGAGGAAAATGAGGCAAACAGGGTTAAGTGACTTGCCCAGGGTCACACCGCCAGTGAGTGTCTGAGTCTAAATTGAATTCAGGTCTTTTTGACTCCAGGACCAGTACTCTCTAGTGGTGATTCCTTGAATATGGGAGTTGGACTAGATAACCAATGGGGTTCCTTCCTACTCTCAGATTTTGTGATTCCACATCATTTAGTCCAGCGGATAGAGTACTCAGCCATTTGCACCAGCTATTTGCACCCTGGAGACGGAAGTGGGCACACAAACTGCATGGCTGCTCATCTTTCCCTTGTGTGTGAGCACCACACATATACACCCCTCCTTCACACTCTGTAGCCTGGGAAGGACTGGCAGAGACTCTCCTCTTACCGCCTCCCATGATCCTTAAATCCCCACTTAGGAAGATAGGGCATCTCTCTTTTCGTCAATATCCAAGTCCCTCAGATCTGGGACTTCGGGACTTCCATTGAGAGAGGGGATGGGGCTGGCTGCTCTGAGTGTGAGAAGAAGAGAAACCAGCACGGGCTCTGGAGACTGGTATACACGCATCGGAGTTTGCACAAATCTTGGTAGCCGTTTTAAAGGGTTCTCATGTGAAAGAAGCCCTAGCCTTGTTCTAACGCCTAGCCCTAGAAAGCCAAACTAGAAACAAGGCCCAAGAAGAAACAGAGGCATATTTGGGTTCAACGTAAAAGAAAAACAACCAAACAATGAGGGCTCTCTCCAAGCAGAATGAGATTGTGGGTGGCTCGCAGGCTGGGTCTTCAAGCAGAGCCGGCATGGCCACTTGTTAGGCTGGTGTAGTGGAGGGAATTCTTGCGAAGGTGTAGATCGGCCTCGATGGCAGCAGATGTCCTTTCTAGGAGAGTGCAACTCCTGCACACAACGCTGCTGTTTAGTAACCACCAGCCTTTGAAACGCATCTGGGTCTGTGGTTTCTGCGAAACCAAAGCTCGCTCCCTAGCTCAGGAGCACAGGTTGACTGTCTCTGAAAGCATGGGCCAGGCTACGGGTCTAAAGTATGGAGGAGAGGGCTTTCCAGACGAGTTCAAGGAGTCTGAGGCATTGCTTGGGATGTTGCCAAGAGTGCGCAAGCGCGCGCACTCGCACTGGCACACGAAGCCATTCAGGAGATACCATGCTGGGGTGACGGGGGGGGGGGGAGGGGGGGGCGCGGAGGGGCGGGTGGGAATGGGAAGGAGGGCTCCGTGCTTATGACTGCGGAGGGAGCAAGACACTAAGATAGACAACCGGAGCAGCCTAGTGCCTGCCCTCTGCCCTGCACGCATACTTGCCCGAGGCTAAAGAGCTGTCCATCCAGCTGGTTCAGGCTGGAATGTGATTGGTGCGTGTTAATCCAGGAGCCCTGGCACAAGGGATGCTCAGCCTGTCTCCTCCTGGCTGAGTCTCCTCTGGCCCTGCACCACCTCCAGCAATTCAAAGTGTGTCCTGGTAGGGCACAATCCATACGCTTCCTGCCACTTAATAACTACCTACCTTTAAAATAAACCTGGGTCTATGTAAGGTCAAAGCCAGGTGCCCAGGGCAGTAGGGCAGGGGTGATGCCACCCCTCAAAAGTAGAGAGGAAAGGGTTTTTAGGCAGACCTCAAGGAGCAGAGAAAGTGTGTGGGACGTTGCCTGTGGGGTAACCTGGGGCAGTGCCTGATCAAAAGGAACTGAGATGGACATTGGGAGCCTAGGGCCTGCCCTCTGCACGACTCTAGGCCCAGAGTACTCAGCTGAGTACTATCTAGGTGGTAAAGAATGTGATTGGTGCTTGTCAAACACAGAAGCCCTTGCTCCAGGAACGCTTTGCCTTTCGCCTCCTGGTTGAGCGTCTTTCAGTCTTGGATTATCCCCCAGCAAGGACTCCAGCTTGAGGTCCACCTCCCGGTAAGCCTTACTGGACCTTGCAGCCTATGTCATTGGTCTCTTCTTACCTACTTCCTATCTTCTCTGCATCTTTCAGAGACAGCCTTAAAAATCTTAATCCACAACTCTTCCAAGCACAGGGGGTACAAAAACAAAGGTGAAACAGTCCCTGAACTCAAGGAGCTTACCTTCTTTTTTTTCTTTAAAATTAGATTTTTTATTTTTAGTTTACAACACTTAGTTTTACATGTTCTTGAGTTTCAAGTTTTCTTCCCTTCCCTCCCCTCCCCTCTGCCCCCCAAGATGGCATGTAGTCTGATATAGATTCTAAAGTTGCAGAGAAGAGTTATGACCAATGGAATGAATCATGAGAGAGAAGAAATTAAACCCCCAAAAAAGAGAGTGAATAGTTTGCCTTAACCTGCATTCAGACTCCACAGTTCTTTCTCTGGATGTAGCTCACTTTTTCCATACTGAGTACTTTGGAGATGTCTTTGAGCATTGTATTGCTGAGGAGAGGCAAGTCTGTCAAAGTTGGTCATCACAGAATCAATGTCTGTGGTTGTGTATAAAGTTCTCCTGGTTCTGCTCCTCTCACTCAGCATCCGATCATGTAGGTCTTTCCAGGTTATTATGAAGACGGAGCTTACCTTCTAATAGAGGAGACAATATGTGCATAAATAGGTATATACAAGATACAAACAAAGCAGATGCTATACAAGATAACTTTAGAAGAGAAGGGGTGTGCTTGAAGAGGGCAGAGACAGGAAAGGTCTCCCTCACAAGGTGGCTGCTTGAGCTGAATCTTGAAGGAAGCCAGACTTTCCAAGAGTCAGAAGAGAGGAAAGAGAGTATTCCAGGCAGGGGGGACAGACAGTACAAAGTGGAGATGGGAAATGGAGCACCATGTGTGAAGAACAGCAAGCAGGCCTAGAGATGAGTAACATGATGGGAAGGAAGCATGATGTGAAGAGTTTTACGTGCTAAACAGAGAGAACTTAATATTTCATCCTAGCTGTGGACTATTTGGAGGGAGCGAGATGACATCCCACTTTGGTGGGCTAATACCATTTAAAAACAGTGGCCTTCCATTTTGAGAAATTCTAATGAGTGCTTTCTGTTTTTAGTTGATGCTCCTTCAACTGTACCTACTGTCACCACAGTACCTTCTATTGACCCAGTAACTTCAGGTAAGGTTAAAGAAATGCCACCTCTCCCCACCTCCTCCACCAAGACTTTGATTAAAGCAGAAGCTATGTCATATTTAGTGCCTTTTTTTTTAAATGAGGAAAAGTAGATTGTTTCCCATCTACACCTCCCTCACCCTGTATGTTTCTCTTCTGGTCCACTCTTTCTCCTCTGGTTACTTTTCTCTATCTCTCAGGACTTTTTCTTATACTCCACCACAATGCCTATGAGAACATCATTGCCTTCTTCTTCATGCCTTCCTCCTTTCTGTGACCTTTCATCATATGGATATTCCTTGAATGGTGTTTGGGAAAAGACAACTCATTTTAATTTAGATGCCAGAGTATTGTGGTCTAGTGGAAAGAGAACCATTCTGGGAGCTAGGAATCCTGTGTTTTAGTCCAGGTCTGTACCATTGACTAGCTGTATGATATTAGATATTAATCTATGTGCCTCAGATTCCTCATCAGTAAAATGAAAATGATAAGAGGTAATATTTGTATAGCACTTACTATGTGCCGGGCACGGGGCTAAGTGCTTTACAGTTATTGTCTTAATGGATACTTACCACAACCCTAGAGGTAGGTGCTGTTATTCCAATTTTGCAGATAAAGAAACTGAGGCAAATAGATTAAATGAACCTCTGAGGCTAGATTTGAACTTAGGTCTTCCTGACTCCAGAGTTGGTACTCTATCCACTACATCATTAATTAATCTATCATATAGAAAGAAGAGAATATGGGTTACCATAATCATTTTAAAAAGTAAAAAGTGATATATGAATGAAAGATATTTTCTAATCTTAAAAACCCTGGGAAAATTGCCAGTTGCTCTGTGGGTAGCACTATATTAGGTGCTGTGAGTGATACAAAAGAAGTACGAGACAAGGTCCTTGCAGGGAAGGAGGAAGAGGAACCCATATAGGACACACATGCACAAAAAGTCCCATAGGTAGGAGGAAAAGCAGAATATCCCAATGTCATGGAAACGGAGAGAGTAAAGAGTATGAAGAAAGAGCATATGTACAACAATATCATTTCAGAGAAAAGTCAAAGAAGATAAAGTCTGAGACTTCTGGATTTGACATGAGCTTATGATGAAAATCAGATTATAAAGGGAATGAGCAATGAGAAAATGGAGGCAATAGATTTAGAGCCCTCACTTGACAAGTTTGACATCAAGGGGAAGGAGAATAGGAAAACTGTTAGAAGGGATGGAGAAACATATAGGTATTAGAAAGCAGAACACAGGAACGGAGAGGTATGTGACCTTCTAAATAGGGGGTGACAGGGTAATACTACAAGATCAGCTGGCATTTAAAGTAAGTATAGGAAGGTGATGAGTTTGGGGTAGGGTGTAGAGTGGGGGTGCACATTAGAATTGGGATGCCATATTATACACTTACAAAGGCAGATTTAGGCCTGATCCTCCATGTAACAAATGGAGTGGTGATATGAAGTGCTTGGGGGGACTAGCATGCCCCACTTTGGTATCCATCTGGCATTCAATTCTCACCTGTAGCTCCAAGAAGCTGTGGCTGGAGCAGCAGCCACATCCCAGTAAACCATCTTGACAGATAGGCTAAATCAGGCTGAGGATAACGGACAGGGTAACAGTGAGTTAGAGGGATGCCTACCCCAAGCATTTGAAGATGTTCCTCAGCAGAATGGACAGATGAGAACAATTTGTTCCAATAGCCATGGACGCAGCTGAAACAGACACTATGGAACACGTAGAACTTGGTCAGCCATTTGGAAGATGCCAAGGTCATCCACTGCATCCTGGGCCGTCACCAGTCATCCTGACTTTTGTCCTGCCATTGGACTTGGCTGACTCAGGAAGAGAGAATGAGGACACAACTGTGCCACTCTGCCTCAGTTAAATCCAAGTCACACACAAATCAAGATACCACCCATGATGTCATTGGTCCTCTTTGAAAAGGAAGGACAAACAACAGAATTCAAATCAATCCACAAACATTTAACTGCCTGCCTTGAATAAGTGGTGGGTACTGTGCTAGTATATTGGAGATACAAGGTCAAAAGTGATATATCCACGAGGAGCTTACATTCTCTCAGGGGAAATCCTTTTACACGTTAATTTCTGGTATCCACGAATTAATTCTTTTAGAGCCTGATGGATAGGGAGAGTTTATTGGGTTAATATCTTTAGGGCTTACCCAGAAATGACAGAATCCAAATGTTCTTGGGTTTACCTTGAAGACAAAACTACTTTTATTTTTTTTCCCCTGGAAATTGTTTCATGTTCCCCTCCAAGCCACAAACAGGATAATAATAGAAGATCCAAAGCCGTATTACTTTTCCTCCTTTGTGTTTGCTGGGGTAGAGTTGCGGTTACTAAAATCCATCGCCTCTAAGAATTGGGCACCTCTTTGGAGGCATTATCCATTAAGAGTTCTTTAACTCTCAATTATGTTTGTTTTAGTTTTCCGAACAGGAATCAGAAACCTGGTTGTAGATGATGAAACTACTTCTAGCCTGCGGGTAAAATGGGACATTTCAGATGACAGAGTGGAGCAGTTCAGGGTGACCTACCTAATTGCTAAAGGGGACCATGCTGAAGAAGTGATAGGAACGGTCTGTATGATTTTAAGCTTTCTAGAAACCCTGAAGAGTTCTAACTAACACAGCTCTAACAAAGGAGACCTATCCTTGGAGGGGTTAATAACAACTTGGTTAATAACAACTTCGTTAATAACAACTTCAGTGCTAGTTTCCTCGATGGTTGTAAGCATTTTGTTTTCTCCAGTTTCTAACTTTGTTCCAAGGCTGCTTTCATCATCTTGCTCTGCTTCTTCCGGCTTAGTTAACAATGGCTTGCATGCTAAAGAAATGCAAAGACAAATATATAACAAATGGCAGTTATGGTAATTATATTTTAAACTTACTTATTTTTCTCCTCCACTAAAGTTATTGGAAAAGTAGAAACCACAGAGATCCACTTTGGTGTATTCAATAGATAGGTATGGTCTTGAAAGGAAGCCATAAAATCCCATTTTCTTCTCATATTTTCTCTGACATTTTATTCTTCGTACTTGCATTTTTTAGTGCCTAGCAAAGCAGCTGGCACATAGTAAGTAACTAATAAATGCTTGTTAATTGAATCTATTATAATTCTAAGCCACTCTCTTGGTTTCTAATTACTTTTCAACTCTTAGTCCTTGCTGAACAATTGACTCTTTTCCTGCTACCTGATGATTTGTAACAAAAACTTTAATGCTTTAGGAGAGGTTGTTGTTTAAAGGGACTCAGTTGTAAAATGTACAGTCATTTCATTAATGTCAGTGAGCCTCCTCTAATGTGTATGTTTTACACATTTGTAGTTAGTAGATTTAAGCTTTGGGGTCCAAAGACTGATTTCATTTTCATGGGTGGGGATATTTAGTATACTAATTCACATTAGCCATTCATCTGCATTTTAAAGTCTTAGAGTTGCCCGGGAGCATAAAGAAGTTAGGTGACTTTCCCAGGACCACACAGCTGGTGTTGGAGGTGGACCTGAAGCCCAGATCTTCCTGATGCCAAAGCCAAGTATATACCAAGGCCAGATTCACCACACCACTCTGACTCACAGAGACTGGACCAAAAAATACTGAGTTTTCTTAAAATAAAGTACACATGTTTCCTTTTTATTAGAGGGCCAAGCTGGGCACAAGAATCCTGAGACAAAGGGTCATAGTCTTCCAGGATCTTTTTTAATTAAAAACAATTTTTTTAGCATTTTACCAAATCTTATTATGCTTTTAAACTTAGTGGAATTCAGCAGGATTCCCAGTCATTTACATAACTTTTGCAGCAATAAGATATTTTTTTCTTGGTAGCACTTGAATATTTTTCCTTTAGCCTTTCCAATCCTCAATTTTTCCATTTTCTCCATTTCCCTCTCTCAAGAAAATCCATAGAGAATGTCCACAGAATTGTTTTTCATCAAGAATTATATTATTGTTTCCTACCAACTGACCTTCCCTCCATTCCCTTTTATTTACAGAAGCTTGGGTAGAAAATGGCCTTTGCTATCTCATCTTCAAAATAGTAAGAGAATGAACCCCATTCATTCAAGTAGTTTCAGAATATCCACCTGACAGAATGTAGAGATTAGCAGAAAATAGTTTGGTAAAGTCAGCCTTACTTAATGTCAGTTCAGAATTTCTTAAATTCTCTCCTTAAATGCTCTTGGAAGAAAAGTCTGTGGAAACTTCAAGCATATTGAATTGGTTTGGTAATGCAAGTTTATCCCTGTAATAAATGCAATATAACTTATAAAACTGAAATGATTATAAAATGACAGATGCAGATATTTTATTTCTCGCATCATTACTCTGTATTCTCTATGATATATACATTATGTATGTATGTATACTCTATAATTTTACACTTACAAAGGTGTACTTAAAAAAAAGTTTTGCTGATTTTCTTTTCCATTCTAATGAACTTACTGGGATTCTCAACCAATTGTCCCTGGAAGCTTGGAGAAAGTGTCAATTGAGAAGAAAGGCAAATTCAGTCATTTATTTTTAAATGACTTTAGATGAAGGGGGAAATCCATTATTAGCTACGGGTGTGTATCACTTTAAACAAACAAACAAACCCCTTTGTAAGGAAATCTAGATTTATATGCCGGACCCAAAGGGGGGAAACTCTTCTTGGCCAAAGAGTTCTTGGCCTTTGAAAAGATTCCTTTGTAATGGATTCCTTTGAGTAAGGAAACTTTCTTGTGCATTTCAAATGGGAGGTGATTTGTTAACATTTTTTACACATTACTTTCCAGGAATAGATATAAAATTTCCAGAAATGCGGTACAAAAAGCTTATATTTAGATTAAAAACAAACAAATAAAAAACCCAAATTGGATATATGCTAGAATCTTTGGGTGATACTCATGAAGTGCATGAAAATGCCCCTTAGAGAGAACAGAGATTTTCTCCTGTAATGTTATCTAGCAAGGATAGAGTTGGGGTCTCATTTAGGCAGCTAGGTGGAGTACGTTGTACCTGAATATGGGAAAGATCAGAGTTCAAATATGATCTTGTAGTTCAGTTGTTTCAGTTGTGTCTGACTCTTCATAACAACATTTGGGATTTTCTTGGCAAGGATACTGAAGCAGTTTGCCATTTCTTTCTCCAGCTCACTTTACAGATGAGGAACTGAGGCAAACAGGGTTAAGTGACTTGCTCAGGATCACACAGCTAGTACATGTTTGAGGCAGGCTTTGAACTCAGGAAGATTAGTCTTCCTGATTCCAAGCTCAGGGTTCAATCCACTGTGCCACATAGATATTCCCCAAATATGACCTTAGACACTTACTCATTGTGTGACCATGCACAAGTCACATAACATCTATTTGCTTTAGTTTCCTCAACTGTAAAATCCCAATAATAACAGTCCCTACCTCCCAGGGCTATTATGAGGATAAAATGATTGTAAAATGCTTAGCATAATGCAGTAGGCTTGGTATAAATGCTTCTTCGCTTTCCCCCCTTTATTTAGGACAGAGCATAACAATAATGTAAAAGAGAAAAGTTCAGAGCAGCTTATAATGATACTCGGACTTTGAATCTTCTTTAACTCTTAAGAAAATAAAAACAGATCCTCAATTTATCTCTGGAAGACTCTGATGATATGGCGCTATTAGGCAGTAGAATTGGTTTTGGAATTCAGACCCTGAGGTTCCAAGTTCCACATACATCTGTGATTTTATCATTGTGGCTACTACCTCTTATGACCAACTAATCAATCAACAAACATCTATTTATCATTTACTAGATGCCAGAGTCAATGTACTAGGTGCTAACCTATCCATGACTGGCACTCTTGTGTGAGTGGCCACTCTTGTCAGGGTTCTCCTAGAAGTTTGTGAATGTCAAGATTTAGGAGTAACTTGTCTGTGGCACCACCAGTCTCCTACGATCTAGACTTGATACATGTATAAGAAGGGTAATTACATTTACACTATGCCACTCTTGCAAGAGAAATTGCAAATAAGAAGTGCTAAGAAACATACATACATAAATACATAAATGTCACTAATAAAGGCTTCTAATATAAACCCTTTGAAATCTATGTGCAAAATTGGGCAAGGCTTTGAGTGGAGTCCCCCAAAAGAGGTGTTTCCTTGGTCTCCAAGAGCTTATAAGATAGCTGGGGAGGACTGCTGAATAACTCAGTGGAGTACAGGAAAGAGATGGCGAAGGGCCAGATTGCATCTTTGCAGCCATTAGCACTCAGAGGTGCCTGAGAGTTGAAACTAGTTCAGTCTTGACCAGAATCAGTTATTTTTGCAGCATTGCATTACTCAACTCTATGGAGATTTGGATGAGAGCCACCATAGATATTTTTTTCTTTTGGCAAGGGACTGTAGCCTCATATTTATTTAGAATGAAAGTTCCATGGCTCCAGATTTCTCTACAACCTGAGCATCAAAATTCACAATGATGACTTGAGTGCAGAATTCATAGGATCATAAATTTAGAGCTGGAAGTGACCTCAAAAGCTATAATTTTATAGATAAGGAAACTGAGGCATAATTTAGTTAAGTGACTTGGTCACCAAGTTAGTTGGTGGCATGATTTGAATTCATATATTCCTGACTCAGAGTCCAGTGTTTTACCTGTGTCAATCAATAAAAAAAATTTTTTTTTAAAGTTTTTGAATATTAGAAGACTTGGAATAGAATTTCTTCATGCTGAAGTTCTCTTTCAGAAAATATCAAGACACATTGGGCTCAATTCACTTCCCATTCGAAAAAGAGAATCTTATTGTGGGATCTGTCCAGAAACCACAGATAGTACTGTTCAGTTGTGTCTGACTCTTTGTGACCCCAGTTGGGGTTTTCTTGGCAAAGATACTTGAGTGGTTTGCCATTTCCAGCTCATTTTCCAGATGAGGAAACTGAAGCAAGCAGGATTAAGTGACTTGCCATGGGCTGCACAGCTAATAAATGTTTGAGGCTGAATTTGAACTCAGGAAGATGAGTCTCCTCCAGGCTTAGTGTTCTATATCCACTGCACTGCTCGGCTTATCTGGCTAGACAATCAATCACTAAGGAAGAGACACTTAAGGACACAACAAACACTTGGGAGAAATTTAAATGTTACTCTTGGGTGTGCAGTTGAAGTTAAGTAATTTGGGAGTCATAAAACCTAATAAATGTTTCTTCAACACATTACAAGTGACAACTAAATGAGGCAGAAAATGCCCTATCTTTCAGTAGTCCAGGTGCTAAGGATAATAGCTTCCAGGTGTGAATCTTGATAGGTTTCAAGGTAAAATATTTCTGTCTTGGAGATATAAAATAATGGATCATTCAATGACCTTAATTTCAGGTACATCAGCATGGGTAGATTGTTTGAAAATTAACTGGAAAGAATTCCCTTATGGGGGGAGAGAGAGAGAGAGAGAGAGGGAGAGGGAGAGGGAGAGGGAGAGAGAAATGGAGAGAGAGTTGAAAGGAATTGTCTTGAAAGAAACTATACCAAATGAGTAATGCAAATTGGGCCAAACCAAAACCTTTCCATTTTCTATGCTTGAGGCCAAATTAGTCTAATAATGAAGCAATTAAGCATCCTTACTGTAGTTTCCTAAAGGCTTTGACTGAGTTTTCTCTTTGACTCTAGTACTTTACTTCCAAGTCCAAAACTAATTATGGCCATGGGCATTTTCTCTGTGCCTTCCTAAAGAGGGGCATATAATTGACTCCCCAAATTAATATAAAGTCACCCAAGTTAGACTTCGTTTTATATATATATATATATATATATATATATATATATATATATACACATACAC
Organism: Trichosurus vulpecula; assembly: GCF_011100635.1. Lineage (NCBI taxonomy): Eukaryota > Metazoa > Chordata > Mammalia > Diprotodontia > Phalangeridae > Trichosurus > Trichosurus vulpecula. The sequence continues at coordinate 119,585,245 of NC_050573.1, read as the reverse complement.
ACATATATATATAAGCAATATAAAAAGCATATATATACATATATATGACAATATGACAATGTATTGTTTTACAGGATTAACCAAATCCAAGCTACATTCACTTCAGGGTTCAACTAAAGGCTTTCTAGGGTTTAGTTCATGATTTATTGGTTCCCTCTCATCCAAAGGCAGAGCAAGGGAGCCAAGCCCCATGGTTACGCCTGCTGGCTTTTTACCCTGGCCCTTCCTTTGAGGAGCAACTCCAGCTGTCCCTGGCCTTTGACTCCCTTAACCCTTTCCAAGAAAGCTTGGCAGCCCAGCATCTTTGCCAAAAATGATTTGTTTTCTTGACTGATCAGGTGGTACACAGGAGGATTGCCACAGAAAAGACTGGAAGAAATTATTGAAGGATTAGCATTGAGAGAATATTTGAGAGATCAGAGCTTACTTACAGTGATGCTTGTAGAAACTGCAGCTTTTACTTCCCTTCTATGAGTACCTAACACCTCAACCAACTTTATTTTTGGAGCTCCTTAGAGAGACAGTGAGGTGGTATTTGTATCTAGGAAGCACCCTCCTGAAATATAAAAGCTTCAGCTTTTGATACCACCTAGATACTTTTTTTTTGGTGGTTGCTCTCTCAGAATATTTACGTGGGCTGTGTAATGCTCTGGTTTTCTGCTAACACCTGCCAATTTATGATTGAAACAAGCAAATTCTGGGATTGGGTTATAGCTGAGGGGATAACAAAATAATGAAAGACTGAATTTTCAAGGGACTACTTATACTGAGTCACAAAGACAGCATACTGATGTTGTGAACTGACCTCCCCAAGAACCACAAACACCTGTTTTTCATACAGAACATTAGTCATTTGGATCCGGATGATTTCCAAAGATTTGGGATAGAGAGAGAAGAATATTATTCAGTACAACTCATCAGAGTTCCAGATTTAAACCTTCTGTATTAATGGTTGTAATAAAAAGGTGCCCATGAGGGTGAGATGCAGAGAGAAAATCTATCTCATACTTTCCCCTTTTTCTTTTCCCTCCTTTCCCTCTATGCAGCCCTCAATTCTGATTATGTCAAGGGCCTAAGAGGCTCTGCTCATGTTGAAAGATTAGGAAGAAAAGTCCAGGAGATTTATAAATGTGGGACTTTGATTTTCAACCTAGGTTATGGTGCCAGGAAAACAGAACCAACTTCTTCTCAAGCCTTTGCTTTCAGATACTGAATACAAAGTCACTGTGACTCCCATCTATTCTGATGGAGAAGGGGTCAGTGTGTCAGCCCCTGGAAAAACCTGTGAGTATAAACGCTCTGTCCTTGGATAACAGTCTGATTGAAAATTTATTATTTTTATAAATGAACATTTTTATTATTTCTCAGAAGCATATTATTTATACTCCTGAGAAACAGCTAGGTACATTCTGATATCTATGCTATGATGTTACATTAAGTAGATGGTAGTGTGAACCTGAGGTCTCCACTGAACACCATACATTCAGTCTGGCCATGTGTGAATTTCTCTGGTGAATCAGGTAAAAAATTCGGCTTCTCAAAATTGGCAAAGATAACAAAAGATATATGCAATCAATGTTAGAGCTGCTGTGGGAAGAAAGGCACACTACTGCTACACTGTTGGTGGAGCTATAAATTGATCCAACCATTTTAGAAAGCAGTTTGGAATTCTGTGAGGCAACTGATCCTATACTTTACCCAGAGATCCTATTCCTGGGCATATATACTAAGGAAGTAGTAAGCACTCTTTTGTGTTAGCAAATAAGTGGAAATAAAATGAGTGTCCCTCCATTGGGGAATGACTGAAAGAAATAGTGGCTTACGAACATAAGGAATAATTACTATGCCATAAGGAATGGTGAATATGTGGAATTAAGAGAAACTTGAGGAGACTTATATGAACTGATACAGAATGAAGTAAGTGGGACCAAGAAAACAGCATACTTTATGACTACAATAATGTAAATTAAAAGAACCCCAAGTGAAGGCAAAGGCAGTTAATGGTGATGACTAATCTGCCCTACAGAGAAGATCTGAGGAAATGCACCTCTCTCCTTTCATTGTGGAAGTAGGGGCCTCTGAGTGTGGAATGTTGCATCTACTGCCAGGACATTATCTCTATATTGCCTGATTTTGTTTAACTGTCTTTTTTCAGATATTTATAAGGAAAAGCTCACCGGGGACAGTAGAAGGTGGGGTAAGGGGAGAAAACAGGCTAAATCTCAAAATAACTAGAATATGAAACCAAAATTAATCAATAAAACTTAAAGAAAAAAGAAAAAGAGAAAGGAAGTAAGGAAAGAAAGAAGGGAATGGAGAATGGAAGAAAGGAAGGAAGGGAGAGAAGCAGAGGATAGGAAAGAAGGAAGAGAGGATGGGAGGGGGAGAGAATAAAGGGAAGAGAGGAAGGGAGAATGGAAGGAAGGGAGGGAGTATGGAAAGAAGGAAGGGAGGGGAGGGAAGATAGGAAAGAAGAGAGAAAAGGCAGATAGAATGAAGGAAAGGAGAGGAGAGGAGAGGACAGGAGAGGATGGAGAAAATTCAGCTGTTCAGATTCTACTTGGCTTACAAAATTTGCAGTGGCTCTTGCATTTAATAATACTATCATTTCCCTTTCCTCACTGTCCCCAAGTTGTTCTGCTCATTTGCAGTGCTGATTCATGGGTAAGAAAATGTAAATGGAATTGCAGAAAATACAATGCCCCACAAAAGAACATATTACATTTTAGAAATGCTGACTCATTTATTTTAGATTCAAGACAGATAGATCGGTCTCTAGTTCCACGGAATTTGGTTATGCTGAGTCTTACTTAGGTCATTTCCGTTTCCTTAGTTACATGACCTGACTTAACATTTTGACAATACTGAGTTATTATTATGACTCAGGACAAAGGGGAAGAACACAGAACCACAGAATTATATAACATCACAGTAGTCAGCCTGCTTCTGAACTTCATTCCCATCTATGACATACCCATCCTGCTTTCGTCTTAAAGCCTCTAGCAAGGGAGAATCCACCATCTCTCAAAATAGCCCATTTTACTCTGGGATCCTTGAATTGTTAGGAAGTTTTTCTTTATATCAAGCCTAAATCTACCTCTCTGTGATTTCGACCCATCATTACTAGCCTTGCCCTCTCAGACCAAGAATGACAAATCTATTCCCTATTACACGTAACAGCTCTTTAAATACTGTGAGCATGTTCTTTTTTTGGCTGAACCTCCCAGGTTCCTTAATCAAGCAATACTGAGGCAGAGCACAGAACACAGAGTGTTTCCAGAGAGCACTCTTACCCTGACTTTACCAGTATCCCCTGCTTCTTGTCTGAACTCTCTTATCTTATATTCTATTTATTTTTAAAAGCCAAACAGACCCAATTTTAAGACTAATCATCACTATTAATATTTCTTTTGTATGGTAGGTAATATGGCTCTATTATCTTCTCACATTTTAGAGCACTTTCTCTGAATCTTTCTTTCATCCCTATCACACTCTACTTTGTACTATGAGACAAGTTAGTAGACTATAACATCCTTGAGGCAAAGGACTGTGAGGTTTCTTTTAGTCATTGCACACTCAGCATCCAATATGGTGCATTTCACACAGTAGATACTTAATATCTGTTTACTGAATTGAATTGGGTCAAACCCCAATTCAATTGAATTCATTGAATTGGGGTCAAACCCCATGCCAAAGGAATGGCAGACTGTCCACTACATCTTTATAGAATAAAAAGATATTTAAGCATCTATTAATGGCAATTGTTTTCAAGCAGTATTAGCCACAACCAAATTTCAACACAAAGAATATCAATGGTTATTTTGAGTTTGTTGCAATGAGCTTTGACTTGTTATCACCTGAAATGTAGGAGGAGGATATGGAGGGGTGTCTTTGTTCAATATGATGAGCATATAGGATGGAAGCATCTCTCTATGAATGGTTTGGAAATAACTGTTAATATCTTATCAAAAGCATTAAAGACATCTTAGAAATTCTTCAAGATCACTAAGAATCCCTAAGGCTCTCCCCAAGATGAATGCTTCCTGGTACCTGCCAAAGTTGGGTGTCACTGATAAAGGCTTCTCTTAAAATGCTGTCTTGGACTCTTAGGAGTACAAACTACTATGAGGAGTCATTCTTTTGTACTAGCCTATGAAAAGAGGTCTGTTTTGACATTTCCCTTTCCCACCTTCTGAAACAGTTTATCTTTTTGGTTTAACAGCTGCACAAGGAGAATAGATGAGCACAATTCTTTACCAATATTTTTCTCCATTTTAGTGCTACTTTCTGGTCCCCAAAATTTACGTGTCTCAGATGAATGGTATAACAGATTGCGAATTACTTGGGATCCTCCATCTTCACCACCAAAAGGCTACAGGATTGTATATAAACCCATTAATAGTAAGTACATTTTTAAAGATCAATTTGCTTTGCCCCATTTTTCCAAATAACCGCTTAATCTTGTCATTGTATTTGAAAGGAACATTGCCTCCTTGGTTAAGTCTCCCAGTTTCTGCCAATTCCTTGATTATTAACGTTCATTTTTCCTATTCTTTCAGTTCCTGGCCAAGCACTAGAGACTTTTGTAGGGAATGATATTAACACCATTCTGATTCGAAACCTTGCCAGCGGAACAGAATACAATGTGAAAGTGTTTGCCTCTTATCCTTCTGGCTTCAGTGATGCTTTGACAAGTGAAGTGAAAACTTGTAAGTCACACATCCTATTGGTTTTAGTCCTCAGACATGACTTTGCAAATTGGTTTCCAACGTGATCCTACCGTTTGGTTCATTTACTAATTACTATTCCCCAAAGGACTTTTTCTTTTTCTCGACCTAGGTCTTTTTGTAAGAAATGATGTTAACATCCAAAATTTCATTAGTGGAACTTCATTAGTGGTAGAGCATTCTGAGCTCATATTGGTCTAATCAGCTATAGTTGGACACATCGAAACTTGACTCTAGCAGAGTGATGTCATCTTGGTCCTCTTCGAGAACGAAGGACAGCAACCAAGTGGAACAGAGTAGAGCCTATCTAGTGTTTGTTATACTCTTGTAAGGCCGGGAAGTAGCTCATATTTGGCGTTGGTAGAGCAGATTAGCATTACATGGAACTCAGATGGATGTGATAAAAACTTGTAGAAAAAAAGTTTTGCTTTAATTTTTCACATGAGGTAAGCTTTTCCAAATTCTTTGACAGAGTCTGCTGTTAGGCAGGCAGGAATAAGCCCTCGTCAAAATTGTGCTGCTTCTAAGCTGTCTACCAAAGGATCTCATATTCCAGGAATTTGATTCACTTAAGACTCTCTTCTCTGGTAGGGGAGTCTTATGCTGCCCTACAAATTTGGGGCTTGTCATTGCCATGAACTCCCAACCATTTCCCTCCTTTCTCTCTGAATTCGCAGAAATCAATATCTGTAAAATTGATGAAGTATATTTAAATATTCATCATTGTCATGAAATCAAGTTTTATATTCCCTATTCATTAAATAAAACAGACCAAACTTCTGATATGTCATTCTTTAATCCCCAAACTAATTTCATTAGTTAGTTTTTTATACTTGTAATTTAATTTAAAATAATTTACTCATTAATATGTTTTTATTTGACTTTTGTATGGCTTTTTGGCCTTCAATTAAGATTTTGGATGCATCATTGCCCCTAAAAATAGGGAGTATCATGGAGGAATGGGTGATCAAAAGTGTCAAAGGCTACAGAGAAATCAAGGTGAATGAAAGTTGAGAAAAGGTTATTGGATTTGGCGACTAAGAGATCACTGGTAACTTTGGAGAGAGCGATTCCAATAGAATGAGGTTTTCTTTGATACCTTCGTTGATATTTGTATTTTATGTGTTCATTACTGTATCATAGTTCTCTTCTGTTCCTTAGAGTATGGAATGCAGAAGCATTCCAGGTATTATCTTATTTTGAATTTATTTCCAGAGTTGTGTTTGGAACCCTAAACCTAACCCTAAAAAAATTTCATTTTGTATACAAATAGGACACTATAAAAGAAGACATTTCCCACAGAGTGAAGATATTAATATTTCCATTTCATTCCAGTGTTCTTGGGAGTGACAGATCTTGCAGCAGAAAGAATTCAGACGAATAGCTTGTGTCTCAAGTGGAAGCTTCACAGTCATGCCACTGCTTACAGGGTCGCCATAGAGAATCGCAGAGGTAAGACGATGAGTTTGACAAGTGCTTTCTGATCACCTGCTCTGTGCTCATCATCATACTTGATACTGTGAGGAGGAGGTGGCGGGAAGGGCATTGGGTAGGATAGAAACATACATAGGACACAGTCACAGCTCTCACTGATATAGTACTGGAAGGTAAATTCTATTATTATACTTATTTTAAAGGTGAACACAGTGAAGCTCAGATAGGTTAATCGACTTGCCCATGGTCACACAACTAGTATGTATCTAAAGCAGGATTTGAGCCCTGGTCTTTTGGACACCTAGTCTAGCACCCTGTCCATGGTGCCATGTGGCTTCTCAACAAGCTCCTACTTGGGGAGACTAGAATCACAAACAATAGGTTATCATTGTTCCTGATTCCATTGTACTTGGGCCTGCACCCTTTCTGGCTGTCTGCTTTTTAGTTTTATATTTCCCTTGGCACTACTTTTTCTCTTGACTTGGGGGTGAGGATATTCCTTCCCTCCTGTTCGAGTAACTACCTGCATGATATGTGATATGTAAGCTCACTTCCTCACGGGGGTTGTAGCACTCAAGTAAGTAAACATAAGGCTTGTTTATTTTCTTTGCTCAATCATTCTTAGAATCAATCACTTTTTCAAAGGGACTAAAAACTCCTTGTACAGAGAAAGGAGTTTGTTATTATTAATATGGTTAAGCAGAATAACAATGTCCTCTTCATTTAGTGTTTCGTAATTATAACATTTATCTGTTTCAAACAGTAATATGAAGTTGGCATTGAAAGTAGTATTAGCCCCCATTTACAGATGGGGGAACTGAGGCTAAGGTGAAGTAACTTGTCCTAGATCACACAGATAGTCAGTGGCTCAGTCTAGATTTGAAGCCAGGGTATCTGATTCCATGATTAATATTCTTTTTACTGCATCAAATTTGTTTAAAATCTGCAGAGACTTCACTGAGGTACCAACAGAGTGAAAGAAACTTTTTTGTAAAGGACTTTGTCAAATTAGTGGATAAGCAGAAGGGGCTCTTCTGTCATTACCAATTGATAGAATGGTGTGATGGACATTCATAGTAAATAACACCAAGATGAAGCAGAAGTGGGTGTGTATGTGTATATATGTGCACATATACATACATATGTGTATATATTTGTAGACATATACACAAATACATATGCATACGTACACGCAAACACATATGTAGTTGTTGTTCAGTCACATCCAACTCTTTGTGACCCATTTGGGGTTTTCTTGGCAAAGATATTGGAATAGTTGCTATTTCCTTCTCCAGCTTATTTTACAGATGAGGAAAGTGAGGCAAACAGGATGAAGTAACTTACAGGGTCATGCAGCTAATAAATGTCTGTGGCCACATTTGAGCTTAGGTCTTCCTGATTCCAGGCCCAGTACTCCATCCACTGTACCACTTAGCTGCCTATAAACACACACACACACACACACACACACACACACACACACACGAGGGCACACATGTGTAAATATATATGTACCTGTGTGTATATACACACATATATATGTATATACACATAGGTATGTATATACAAATGTGTGTGTTTATATATATGCTTTTCAGTATTTAGAAGGTAAAAATGAAGGGAAATTTATTTATGTGGACAGTCACCACCTTTAAAAAACAAATAGTTATACAGAATGGTTCAAAAGATGAATGAAACTAGCTTTACTAATACAATCAGTCAAATCTATAAGTACACATCTCCTAGAAAGTTAGCTTATTTGTGGATCTGTGATTGGGCCTTTTTGTTATGCTGTCTAACCAATGAACAGATAACATTAATCTGGAAGCCTGAACCAAATGAGCTGTTTGTAAAGCCAAGATCTTTGTTGGCAGGAACCTGAGCCCACACTTCCTTCTTATCTGGGAGTGAACCTAACTTGTACTTCCTCGGCAGAATGGGGAAGCAGCCAGAAATGTCTTCAGCGGATCCAAGGAAGTCTTGATTGAACAAGAATGAACAAAAAGTGCTGTTCATTTTCTCATTAACATTTAATACATTAAAAGACTTTGTGATTCAATTAGGCCGCAGCTCATTCACTCTGAAGCGCATTTCTTCATTATCATGACTAATCAAACCCTGTCTATCATTTCTTATCTGTAGCTTCAAGAAAAAGGGGGAAATGTATATTTCAACCTTTTGTGACAGGAGTAGAGGTCAGATTGGGTGACTAGCTTTCAGATAGGATGTTTTCACTGTCTTATTAACCCCACCCTTGAAAGTCTTCTGATGCCAGGAGCCCGTTCTTTCACAGGAAACTAAGAAACTAAGACAGGATTACCAGCTGTTTAGAAGCAATGACATCATTCACTACCATTGAAAATGTTTACAACAGGAAGACATGAGGTGATCACTTGGCCCCTGGAGTCATCCTAGGCTGTGATTGGGCCTTATCTTGCTCAAGCCTGATTTGTAGTTCCATCTCTAGCCATGCCACCACTGGAGCACCAAGACCCTTCCTGCTCCCACCTTTTCCCAGCTTCTCAGCTTCCTAGTCCCCTTAATGTGCAGTTATCTCTCATTAGAATGTAAACTCCTTGGGAGCAGTCTTGCTTTTTTTTCCCCAAACACAACTCTGTCCCTACCTGGCCCCATAGTAAGCACTTAATAAATATGAGTTTGCTTGCTCCCTCTCTCTGTCTCTCTCTGTCTCTGTCTCTCTCTCTCTGTCTCTGTCTCTCTGTCTCTGTCTCTGTCTCTCTCTCTCTCTCTCTTCTTCTCTCTCTCTCTCTCTCTCTCTCTCTCTCGTCCAGCCATGTATATTTTTGAGACAAAATAATGCCACCAGCAAACTCATTAGTATTGGGCAGTGGCTAGAGTGTTGGGCCTGAAGTCAGGAAGACTCATCTTCCTAAGTTCAAATCCAGCCTCAGACACACACTAGCCCTGTGACACTGGGCAAGTCACTTAACCCTGTTTGCCTCAGTTTCTCATCTGTAAAATGAGCTGGAAAAGGAAATAGCAAACCATGCTCCAGTATCTTTGCCAAGAAAACCCCAAATGGAGTCCCAAAGAGTCAGGTACAACTGAAATTCAAAACATTTTTTGTGTGCCTGTTTATCTTAAAGTAAAACCCCAAATGGAGTCCCAAAGAGTCAGGCACAACTGAAATTCAAAACATTTTTTGTGTGCCTGTTTATCTTAAAGTATTGCTCCCCAACCATTTGAGAGGTTTAAATTTGGTAGTGCCTATAAAGAGAGGTAGAGTAGACGGAGAACTGGCCTTGGAGTCAGGAAGACTTGGGATCAGATAACTCTGACATATTCACTGTGTAACCCTGGCCAAGTAATTTAATCTCTGTGTCTCCCTCCTCCCCCATTTTCTAAAATTAGTCATTACAGAGCAGATTCTAATCTTCATTAGTAGAAGGAAAGCCCTCACTACAAGTTTCTCATAATGACATCACAGGACTGGATTTTTTTAAAGCACTTATAAAACGGGAAGTCTTTTGAAGAAAAAAAAAATGGTGTTATGCAAATTTGAAATACCATTAGAGTCAACCAAAAAGAAGTTGGTAGAATAAAAATTCTTTTTAAGAGGGACAAAGTAATAACCCAATTTGAGATAGAGAGTCACAAACTAGGTTCCAGATGGTGGCCATCTCTAGTTGTCCTAATCTAGATCTTGACACTAGAGTCACATGGCTCTGGAGGAGAAGATGAGGCTGGTGACTTAAATCCAATTCACTTGCAAGTCATGACATCACCTTCCTGATGTCATGGTCCTCTTCAAGAACAAAAGACAAACAACAACAGGTTCAAGATAGGGACTTTCTTTGCCTTTGGTTAGTTCTGGATCAAACCCCAGGGACAAAGTGGGGCTTGGGGCGGGGGGCTCAGAGACCCGTACAACACTAAACTAATTATAAAGATGTTCTAGAGGTTCTGGTCTGTTCTAGGAGCTATCTTTGAGATGACTAATAATCAGGGAGAGAGCACAACTTATTTCATTCCTAATTGATCCAGCTGTGCCAACTATACCATCTTGCATGACTTGGGGATCTTCATTCTGTGTCTGAATGGAGTTTGTGGCCATCCTTTCTACTTTCTGGTATGGGCAGCTAGGTGGTGCAGTAAATAGAGTGTCAGAACTGGAGTCAGGAAGACTCATCTTGCTGAGTTCAAATTTGGCACCAGACACGTACTAGCTGTGTGACCTTGGGCAAGTCACTTAACTCTGCCTCAGTTTCCTCATGTGTAAAATGAATTAGAGAAGGAGATGGCAAACCACTCCAGTATCTCTGCCAAGAAAACCCCAAATGGAGTCATAAAGAGTCAGACACTACTGAAACAATTAAACAACAACATGGTATTATAATGCAAGATCTCTGGTATCGTTCTATTTTTCTGGGATCTAGAGATAAACCGGTATGAAGAACAACTTCTTCCTGAGTCTAAACTTGTTGAGTAAGTAATATTCAGAATCAAAGTCAGAACAGTAAAGGAGGTAGGAGGCTAGACTTTAAAGCACAAAATTCCAGCAGCCCACTTTCTCAGGCTCTCAATATATCATTACCAGAGATTGATTTTGAGCTTAACAACTTGAACTGTTGTTACCAGAACTTTTTTGGTGGGTCATGTTGGTAGCATCATCAACATTTGTTACAACAGTTTAAATAATTTATTTGGTCTCAGCTCATAAAGAATAAAAGTATAAATGTATTAGAAAGATGGCGTTTTTCCACGCTGGCCTGTGAAAATTTCTAGCTGTCCCAAAGGGCAAACCGTGGCTCCATTTGATGCAGTGTTTCTGGCACATGATACTGGAGAAATCCATCATATATTGACCAATGACAATGTTTTGCTTTAAAGCAGAGCCAATAGGCATGGATCATACAGGCCAGAAACAACACAGCCCCTACACCCATTCTCGTAAACCTTTATTTGTCTTGCGAATCATCCAGAAATCACTTCCCAATAATTTTACTGTATCAATCACAATTCCCCAATATTGGAAAATATATTTTTGTTTGGTAAAAATAAAGCAAAATAAAACAAAAAACAACTCTTTCATCTTGTACTTTTAAGGATTTATAAAGAGAATTAACCTAGGTGAAAGGGGAAATGATACCATTAGGTACTATAGTGATTCAATATGTCTCCTCCTTAATCCCATGAAAAGAAGACTCTAGAAGGAGCCTCATAACACTTGAAAGGAAAAGAACACTGAATTTGGAGTCAGAGGACCTGAATTCAAATACTGCCTCTTTTACTTAATACCTGTGTGACCTTATTGTCGTTCAGTGGTTTCAGTCATGTCCAACTTTTTGTAACCCCATGTAATGGCAAACAAAGTGGGACTTTTTGTTGTCTTTTGTTTTGGAGTGCTTCTCAGCACTAAGGCAATAAAGTACCTTTGATTGAGCCTTCCTTTGTTTGTAGGAAAGGATAGGGACCAGACCTGTGATTATGGCTTTGGGAACTCCATGATGGGAAAACTCCCTCCATTAATGCAGGTTGACACCTTCTCTTCAACTTAGAATCTTAAACAGTTTCCTAGAATCAGTAGATCCTGACAGAAGTTAAATGATTTGTTTGTGTCAGAGACAAGATGTGAACTTGGGTTTTTCTGTCTCCAAGACCAGCTCTCTATCCACTAAGCATGCTGAATATGTAAATACAGTATAAGGCACTGCATAAATGTAAGGCGTTCTACCAAGAAGAATTTGAAAGGAATGAAAAATGCTGAAAATTTAAAATAGTCTTTAGGTATTCCAACAGGCATGATTTTTTTTTGAAAAGAAAATAGTGACTGACATTTAAAGAATACTTTAGGGTTGATAAAGCTCCTTTCATACAATATCTCATTTGGTCCTATAATGTGAGGTAGGGGTGACAAGTATTATTAGCCTCATTTTCTAGATCAGCCAAATGAAGGATAGAAAAGTTAAGGGTTTGCTGAGGATCACACAGAGGGGAAATGACATAGCCAGGACCTGCTCCTCATTCTCTTGACTATGAATCCAGCGCGCTATGCAATGCAGATGTCGGGAGCCTCTCATGGACTGCCATGAATGCTCGAAGGACACCCTGACAGATAGTCTAGTGATCAGACTGCTCAGGGTAGCGGGGAGGGCAGGTTCCCAAGACTTTGGGGCTTTATGGAACTACAGGCAGTGGTCTTGAGCTCAAATCCAACCTTAGACACTTACTAGCTGTGTGACCCTGGGCAAGTCACTTCACCCTGTTTGCCTCACTTTCCTCATCTGTAAAATGAGCTGGAGAAGGAAATGGCAAAGCATTCCAGTGTCCTTGCCAAGAAAATCCCAAATGGGGTCATGAAGAGTTGGATGCAGGTCCTAGTAAGTGGTCCCCAGGTCCTCTGATTCCAAAACCGTTGTATTGCATTATACAAACTGGTAGGAATTCCTGGGAATTTTCATTGTATTGGAACAAATTCTCCCACCTGCTTTGTGTTAATACACAGAAGATTATTCCACCTCTGACTTAGATGCCCTGGCTTCTTAGAGCCCAATTAAAACCCCTGGAAGTCTTCCTTAATGCCTCTTAGTTCTAGTGCTTTCTCTCTGTTAATTATTTCCTCTTTATCCTGTGTATGGCTTGTTTGTACCCATTTGCTTGTTTTCTCCCCTTTCGATTGTGAGCTCCTTGAGGGCAGGAGTTGTCTTTTGTTTAGTTTTTGTATCCACAGTGCTTACTTAGCACAGTGCCTAGCATATGGTAGGCACTTAATGACTGACTTGAGGCTGACTTCAGGTATGTTCTGCTTTAAGAAAGCATGATTATACTAAAATCCACACTTACACAATGGCTAAACTGATGATCCAAAATGATTTGTTGGTCAACAGAAGCATCACTTCCAGATTCCTGTAAACATCCTCAGGGTTTAGGGAGTAGTCAGGGATTCATTGGAATAGAAAACCCCTGGGTGAGGAAAGTCTTGCTACCAATCCAGGTCAGCACCTCTTCTTCTACTTAAGGCCTTCTACATTGCCCAAAGCACTTAGAAGTGACTTTCTCAGGGTCACACAGTCACTATGTGTCAGAAACAAGACTTGAACCCAGGACTTTCTGCCTTCAAGGTCAGCTTTCTATCCAACAAGCCACACTGCCTCTCTCAACTGACATAGATTGAAACTATGATTGAGTTTGTCAAAACTCTGTCTATATGCTACCCTTCCATAACATATCTATGAAAATTTTGATGGAGTTACCACAGGTCATGCAAATACAAAGTCTAATGGCAAATGACCTCCCTATATATTTTTCTTTTCTTTTTCTTTTCATTGCAGATGGGAAAAAGCAAGAAACTACCGTGGGTGGAGGAACATCCAGCCATTGCTTCTATGGACTTATGCCTGATTCAGAGTACAAAATCAGTGTTTATACTCAGCTCCAAGACATAACAGGACCTAGTGTAAGCATAATGGAAAAAACACGTAAGTGAATTGTGCTTTCTCTCTCATCCATAGATTCATAGATTGACATTTGGGGGGTGGGCAGCCTGGTTGGCTCATAAATCTTGTTTCATTAATAAAAATGTGAGCTATGGAAGTCCAAGAATACATGTAATTCAAATTCCAGTTTCTTCTCCAGTCACGAAATTCACTGCAGGTCATCCACTGGTCTTCATTACTATGATTTTTTTCCACCCTTGGTGCATGCTTCATAGGAGACTAGATATTGGTCCATAGGTTAGCAAAGTCCCAGCTACAATGACTCATATTGTAATCAGCATCCATAAAGAAACATTTGTGGTATGTGGCAAGAGGAATAGGGCGTAATAACTAGATCTTGACATTAAAACAGTGGCATATTACCAGAGCCATGGGGGTGGGAGTGGAGCCAATCAACTCCCATTCATTGACCCTCTGAGGAGTTATTGCTAGCCTAAAAAGCTTTCCTGTTTTTTCCAACTTGGCCATAGATCTGATGTGCTAAAGGGGAACACACACAATTAAAGGAAGGCATTTTTCATTGTCCATTATTTGAAGGTTTCTGAAGACCAGGGAGAGTGTTAGCTTAATGAAATGGCATATATTGAAGCCCGCTAGCTTTCTCTTGATTTTAAAGTCTGCAAATGTAGAACATTCCTTCATTTTAATAACTGTTCTGGGGGTAACCCTGGTTTACACAACCACCCAACTCTATACTTGGAATCCCTATGGAGGCAAGGAATTTGAAAGTTGTATTCTTATCTTCATGTGTGTGGGTTGTTGGTTGTGCCTACATCTTTTGTCTCATTGGTTGAGATACAAAGAGCCATCAATAATGTCACCTTCCTTAAAAAAAAGAGGGGATAGTTGTTTAGGAAAGAGACTCCAAGAGTTTGAGAGTCAGATGTTCAGAGCTAGATGATCCCTTGGAATCTTAGGACTTTAGAAGCTACCCTGCCCAATTTCATATTCAGGGGAAATTTTCTTCTACAACATTCCTCATGATTATTCAGTCTGTGAGTGGTATTCATTAGAAAGTTCTTGAATTACACTGAAATCTATCTTATTGCAACTTTTAACCCATTGACTTTCGCCCAGCCTTGGGGACCAATGCAAAGCAAATCTCTTCCCTCATTTACACACCACCTCTACAAATCTTAGAAGACAACTTCTGTATGTAAATGGTGAACAGCTCCTGTTGAGTCCCACCTGGTTCCCAGTGGCTCATTTTCACTCAGTAGCTGTGTGGCTGGCAAACAAGTACACTGTTTTGGTTACTTTGGCAGACTTCAGAACCATAGAGAACCCATTTGACAATTTCACTTGAGCTTTACTCTTGTTTTAAAGAAAAAACATCAGCATTTTCTTGGTTTTTCACATTTTTGGTTGCGATTGTGTGGTGTATTGATGTGAGAGGAGGGTTGATAATGATTATCAGTTTGTCACTTCTTCCAAAGATTTTGTGAGAATCAAATGCAATGTCTTTGGGGTGAACTGTAATGACTTTTAGGAAACTCACAAAAATTTATCGCATTAAAAATCACATGGATTCATTTCATTATTGCTATTAGTTTAATAGTTAAATATCATAGAACTGGGGGGAACATAAGAGACCATATAGTTCAGTATCCTACCCAATATAGACATTCTTTTCATAGTATCAATGAAAGTTGATAATGAAACTTAAACACTTCTAAAGCTTAAACTTCTAACTGCTCAAACAGTTCTAACGACAGGAAATAAATGTTGTCACAAGGAAGCCTGTTAGATTGTCAGACAACTCTGATGATCAGAAAATTCTCCCTTATTTTGAGCTAAAATCTGCCTCCTTTTATGTGTTCTACCCAATGGCACTACTTTTGCCTTAGAAAACAAATTTTCTAACAAGTTTTCTTTATCTTCTGTGATACTCTTTAGATGTTTGAAGTCATCTGTCATCAATTTCAGTCTTTTTATTTCTAAAATTTTATTTCTTTATTAGCATTCCAAATAATATTTTGAGTTCCAAATTTTCACTCTCTCTGCAACTCTCTCTCACCTATTGAGAAGGCAAACAATATGGTGTCAATTATACATGTGTAGTCTTTTCTCCAAACTAAGTAAATACACTCACCTCCTTTCATTGTCTCTCATATAATTTTGCTTCTAGCAGCTTCATAGGTGTAACATGAATGTCAATGTCAAGTTCTTTTTGTTTTTGTTTTGTTTTGTTCTTAGGAAATATTTATTTCTTAATCTGATTTTTAAAGGACCTAATGAAATTAAACAAATGACCCCAGATGGCAGAGGCAGGACAAGAGGATGGAAGTTTCGCATAAGCAGATTTAAGGTTACAATCTCAGTTATCCTGGGCTGGCCAAGTACTAGTGGGTTCCCCCCACTAGAGTCTTCATAAAAGTCTGAATGATCAGTTGCCAGTCATATCCTACAACTGATTTTTCTATATACAGTTAGAACATCTAAGGTCAATTCCAACTTTTCCTAATCCTGAATTCACGCCCTTCCCATCCCTAACTGCCAGCACCATTCTTTCCAAACTACTTTGAAATATATATACATACATACATATATATGTATGTATATATACACACACATATACACACATACGTGTATATATTTGTATTTATTCCCTTTATATTTATAATGCATATATTATGTGTACTTGCATAATTCATTAGAATGTAAGCTCCCCCTTTTTTCTTTCTTTTTAAAATTTTTTAACATGTTTATTTAAAGTTTTGAGTTCCAAATTCTATCCCTTCCTCCCCTTACCCTTCCCTGAGATGGCAATCAATCAGATGTAGTTTCTACATGTGCAATTATGTAAAACATTTCCATGTTAGTCATTTTGTACAAGAAGACTCGAATAAAAGAAAAAAAGAAAGAAAGAAAGTGAAACATAGCATATTTTAGTCTGTATTCAATCAATATCAGTTCTTTCTCTGGAGGCGCATAGTATGCTTCATCATTAGTCCTTTGGGAGTGTCTTGGATCGTTGTATTGCTGAGAATGGCCAAGTCATTCTCTGAATGTTCTTTACCGAACAATATTACTATTACTGTGTACAATGTTCTTTTTTGAAATATAGCTTTCAGAATTTAACCTAATACTACAGAGTTTACAGATGAGCTTGGAGTATGGTCAGACTCTTTCTCCCCTCAGTCTGGAGTCTGATGATGCCCAGTTCAGTAGTATTGGAAGAAGAAGTTCAGTTGAACAAGGTTTGATATTCTGTTGTTAATTATGTAGGCAGAAGTCGAGCTTCTGCCTTCTTCTGTGTTTGAACTTGGGCAGTAACTAGAATAGAAATGTGCCTTTTCCAGAACTATTACACTAAATCAATGTTACAACCTCTTCAGAGTGGATGGTTTCACTAAATTTACACCAGGTGGCTAAATAGAATTATCTGAAAATGGCATCCAGGTCTGCAGGTGAGAAGAGAGATGAGCTAATTCCCACAAATTCTCATTGATCTCTGTAGTCACAAAATCAGAAGGAAGAACAATTTGTTGTCAAAATAATTGAAGCTCACCCCCACCCCAAAAAAATTATTGTCTCTTTAATGACATCTCTTTTGGGCCCTCTTTACTTTTCTCCAATTTCCAGGGCCGATTCCAACTCTACCACCAGCAACAACCACACCTCCTCCAACCATTCCTCCAGCAAAGGAAGGTAAGATAATAATAATAACCCACTTGCAGCTTTGAGTTTTTGTCATTTCATTTGATTAGTGAAAAGCTTAAGTGGGTAGTCAAAGGCATCCTTTATATTAACTATTTTACTATGACTACTATTAAATTATTAATATAGTCTATTGAGCAAATGAAATGTAATATTAATGACCTCTACATTCTACATTAATTGTATTTTATATGATACACAAATGTATTGTTTCAATATATCACGTGTAATAATAAGGATGTGTTGAACTCCACTGAATTAGTACCAAAGCAGCTGCATAAAGCCACAGTTCCTGTCCTGAAAGAGAATTATCTATTATAAATAGACTATTTTCTTTCAATCTGTTCAGTCTGAAGAACAAAAGCAATGAATATTTCTACCAGGGAAGAAAAATTTGGGAAGTTTATGAATAAACATTTACAATTCTGTTTTAAGGTTGCAATCTGTGCTGGTAGAAGGCATTCTCTGACCAATTAAGGCAGTCTATGTGTCAGTCACTGGACTAAGAGCTGGGGATACAAAGAAAGGCAAAAGACAGTCCCCGCCCAGGAGGAGCTCACAATCTAGTGGGGGAGGGGGAGAAAGATAACATGCAAGCAACTATATACTAACAATCTTTATAGAAGAAAAGCATGAGAATTATAAGGGTTTAATTTCTGTGGAAGGTGGGATTTTAGCTGGGTCTTGAAGGAAGCCAGAGAAGCCAGAAGGTGGAGAAGAGAGAGAACATTTCATGAATGAGGGACAGCCAGTGGAAATGTCAGAGGTGGAAGATGGAGTGTCTTGTCTGAGAAATAGCAAGGAGACCTGTGTCACTAGATTGAAGTGTCCATGAGGAGTGGGAGGAACTTAAGCTATATGGAGATTGAAAATGTGTGTGTTTGGGAGAGAGGGGGTGGACTAGGTTTTGATGGGCTTTGAATGCCAAACAAGATTTAATATTTGATCCTGGAGGTAATAGGGAGCCACTGGAGTTTATTGAGTAGGGTAGTGACATGGTCGAATCTACTCTTTAGGAAAATCACTTTAATGACTGAGTGGAAGCATGGTAAGAACCTCGAGGCAGGCAAACCAACCAGCAGGCTACTGCAATACTTCAGATCTGAGAAGATGAGGGTCTAAACCAGGGTGTGACAGTAGCAGAGAAGAGAAGTGGGCATATTTGAGAGGTGTTTAAAAATATAAAATCAACCAGCTTTGGCAACAAATTGGATTGATAATGAGTAGTGAAGGATGACAGATAGGTTGCAAGCCAGGATACAAGGAAGATGGTATTGTCCTCAGCAGTCCTAGGGAAGTTTGAAATAGTGGGAAAGATAATGAGTTCAGTTTTGGATATGTTGAATTTAAAATGCCTATGGGGCATGCAGTTAAAGATAGGAGACTGGAGGCTAGCCGAAAAATTAGCGCTGGATAAGAGGATTTGAAAATCATCAGCACAGAGATGATCATTGAATCCATGAGAGATGATGAGGTGACCAAGTGAAAAAATATAGAGGGAGAAGAGAAGAGAAAAAGAGGAAAGGAGAGAAGAGAAGAGGTCACTATTGTCATGTATGGCTTGAGTCAAGATTACCCTGTTCACCCTGACACCTTAACTGCCTACCCTACAATATGCTCCTAAAACAACTAAAAAGAGCCCAGAAATTCATGCTATACTGCAAAAGACATAATTTGATTTTATAACTATTCTTCACAATGCTCTGTGCTAGGATATTGCTGCACAAAATAGCATAATGACCCAAGTCCTTGCCCTACCCATCCTCTCTATACAAGCTTTTTCATACCAGGTTTCAATGCATAGCCAGAGTTACACCTGCATGTACAGACTCAATTATTCTCTTCTTCTCTTAAAACACGCTGACCATAAACTCACTCTCCATTTACACTACTATTTTCTCACTTTTAATATGTCTACAATATATTCCTAGAAAAATTCTCCATCTAAGTGCCTTTGACCCCCCACTCCAAGGTGATGCTTTTCACCTCCTCACTTAGCTAAAATCAGCCATGATTAGAGCTTTTGTAGGGGCTAATGGATACTTGAGGCATGGCTGGGAGCAAGTATTCATGGAGCAGGATAAAAATGAGTTTTCACCCCATTCCTTCTACCTTCAGTAAGTGACAATGTGTGATGATGGAGACCTTAAGACAAAGGTTCTTGACCTGAGCTCCATGGACCTCCAAGAGAGAGAGGCCTGTGGATAACTTTTGAAGGTCCATGAATTTGGATGGAAAAAAAATAGATCCTTATTTTCTCTAACTTCTACCTAAGACTTAGAATTTCTTTAAATTATACATTTTAAAAATTATTCTGAACCCCTGCCTTAAGGGAAACATAAATAGAAATTTTTTCCTCTAGTTGAATCTTTCAGCAACCATGAAGAGGAATCTTCAGGTTTGAGGCCTACAGTACTTCGATGTTATCTCTGATTCTTAAACAATTCTTGTTCTGCAGTTTGTAAGGCTGCCAAGGCAGACCTAGTGTTCGTGGTGGATGGATCCTGGAGCATTGGAGATGACAACTTCAATAAGATCATTAAATTTCTATATAATACTGTTGGTGCTCTGGACAAGATTGGAGTGGATGGAACTCAAGTAAGTCCCACCAGTCAATCATACCAGTTCATCATTTTGTAAAACTAATACCTGTGAAAATGCAGTAAAGAGACTGGTTGCTTTTTGTCTTCTGTCATTATTTTGAGAACACACAAAAGCCTAAAGTGTCCCAGAAATAAAGGCAAGTAGTAGGAAATGGACCCATGGTGACACAACTGTCTCTGTAACATTCTCCCAATTGGCTTTCCCAGATTTGAGTGCTCTTTAATGTAGAGAACAGAGAGGTGAAAGCTGTGTCTGTATGATGATAGGCTCCAGATGAAGAGTACAGAATTTGGCATATGTATGTAGTATGTATGTCTCACATATATCTATATATGCATATATGTGTACATGTAACATGTCTATATATACATATATGTATATATAGATAGTATTGTAACATACATATCTATATACGCACACACATATAGGTAGATACAGATATGTCTCATCTGATGGATGATTCAATCCATTCTATTTTCACATGATAGTTTTAAAAAATTAAAAAAGTGACTTGGATAAAAAATGGTTGATTTGATGACCACATAAAAATATAGTGTCAGTAAAAATATAGTGCCAGGGGAACATGAGTTTGTAATTTAATAAATATTTTCTTTTTTTTCCTCATTACTTTCTTAAAATTTATTCAATCTCATAAATACCAAAGTGAAATCTAGTGAGCTAGTGGCCCAACGTGGCGTGGAACTGGGAATGTGATGGTCTGGGCTTTTCTCAGCTCTAACTTTCTGACCTTTATCAAGTTATGTGGCCTCTTTATACTACAGTTTTCTGATCTATAAAATAAGATTCTATCAGCCATATGAAGGAATTTTTTTTCCTCCATATTTTTATATGGCAGTTATAAGAATGAACTTCTTATCTCCATCGACTATTTGCAGAAGAGGAAAGTAGTTTTTTATTTGTTCTCAATTTTGATCTCCACTATATAATATTAGGTAAAATACCAGTTAAATTTATTAGATAAATTAAGTAAAAAGTAAAGACTTATTGATCCTTGAAAAATGCTAACTAGTCTGAAGTAAAGTGTATACCTTCTATCCCCAGGTGTCCATTGTTCAGTTCACTGATGACCCCAGAACAGAATTTAAGCTAAATACATATAAAAGCAAAGACTCACTCCTTGAGGGAATTAAGAATCTTTCATACAAAGGAGGAAATACAAAAACAGGTAAGGAGAAGCCCCAAAGAGTGAATGATTATTACTTAATTACTGAAAACATTTTTGAAGTCCACTTATTATTATCAAAATCAACTTATTCAGGGAAATTTCCCTAAAAGTTCAGGTTTTTTGGTTGTTTTAATGAGGGCCATTCTGAAATTGAGCCCTTTACCTTTTAAACTCTTTCAGGAAAAGCACTTAAGTATGTTCGAGATGCCTTGTTTACTGCCGAAGCAGGAACAAGAAGAGGCATACCCAAGGTTATTGTGGTCATTACTGATGGGCGATCACAGGATGATGTAAATAAAATTTCCAAGGAGTTGCAACTAGAAGGTAATTATATATGTAATGATGGCAGAAATAATTCAACTTCAACAAATACTGATTAAGCAATTACTATATGCAGAACCCTGTGTTGCCTGCTGGGAGAGATATAAAACTTAAAAAAAGACATGCTCCCTGCCCTCATGGAGTTTGTAGTCTAGTACAAGGGTGGGGAATCTGTTTCCTAAATCCAAATGCACATGATTTACGTGTAAATATTATGTATATTATCAAATTATTCACGCTATCCACTTTTCTCCCCCTTACAGACTTTAGCAATCTACCATATGTGATTCACACAGAGCCCCCTCTGAGGCTATTCCCTCAATTGGTATACATACTATTAGGGGTGGGGGTAGAGGGTGAGGGGTGACTAACCTCTGATGTGTATATGGATGGAATGACGAAGGCAGAATTTGAACCCATGTCATTTGACTCCAAACCCAGTGCTCTTAAACAGAAACAAGCCAAGTCTAGTTTTGTTTTATGTTTCACCCCTCCACTTCCAACTAATCAGAAATTAGGATGTAATTAGCTCAAAGCAAAGGCATTTATAGCACAAAGAACAGTAGCAAAAGCATGAATGCAAACAGCGTACACGTGGTGGTTTCTATACTAGTAGAGAGGCAAAGCAGAACAGCATGTGGCCCAGGCAATATTTCAGTGCCCCGATATCTTCTCTTTATATGGTATTCTCACGCTGCT
Organism: Trichosurus vulpecula; assembly: GCF_011100635.1. Taxonomy (NCBI): domain Eukaryota; kingdom Metazoa; phylum Chordata; class Mammalia; order Diprotodontia; family Phalangeridae; genus Trichosurus; species Trichosurus vulpecula. The sequence goes on along the minus strand of NC_050573.1, from coordinate 119,563,157 downwards.
CCTCTGGAGCACAATACCTCTTTTTTGGGGCAGGATGCTCAACTAGGCTCCCTCTCCACAACTCAACTCCTCATGGCCAGGGTCAATTCTCAATTCATAAAGTCCCTCCTGTCCTATGCTTGATTCATTGGGTCCGGTTCCTGCAAAGCGTAATGTGTCTCATTGGACAAGTGATTCTGCTATAGGATGCCATGGCCTTTGTGGGAGAGGGAAGGAGAAGGGAACCCTTGACCCCTGCCCCCAAGAGTCAAGGAGACTTTAAAAACTATCTAATCTACCCTCCCCTTATTTTACAAATGAAGAAATTGATACCCGAGAGATTGAGCAACTTGTCCAAGGTCACAGGGTAGTAAGTGATAGAAGCAGGATTCAAACCCAGGTCATTTGATTACAAATCCCGTGCTTTTAAACAGAAACTAGCCAAGTCTCTTTTTGCTTGTATTTTCTGCTCCTCTTCAGTCTAATCAGAAATCTGGTCTCCTTCTTCCACAGGCATCAGCATTTTTGCGATTGGTGTGGCTGACGCAGATTATGCAGAACTGGTTAGCATTGGCAGCCAGCCCAGTGCAAGACACGTCTTCTTTGTTGATGACTTTGATGCCTTTAAGAAAATTGAAGATGAGCTGATTACTTTTGTCTGTGAAACCGCATCTGCAAGTTAGTTCTTTGGATCTGTGGCTGCTTATTCTCATTGGGTGCTTACAGGCCGAAGCAGTTCATCCTTATTAAATAATGAATTCCATGCTGATTTGAGGAAGAATTGTCAACTTGACAAAGACTTTCATATTATCTTTCATCACAGATGTTACTTTTTGTAGGAAAGAGCACATGGGAGTTTTACTGTTTTTTCGTTCTTCCCATTTTGGGATTTTAGGTTGATAAAGGCTTTTCCTATTCAAATGAGGGTTGGCTTTAAAGACCAGCTTGATTTATAATAGCTCCTATAAATACTTTTCAGAATAATGCCAGCAGGTTTCCTTTCTCCTCACGCTCATGATGGCCCATTTACTGTAATGGGTATCACACACACACACACACACACACACACACACACACACACACACACACGAGAATAGAGTAGTTCTGGGGATTTGCTTTTAATAGTGGTGGTTAGTTCAAATGTTTGGCATCTTTGGGAAACCAGAGAAAAAATAACCACATATAACTTGGAGGTTTCAAAGTAATTCATCTTGATGGAAATTTTTTAGCTTCTTTTTTAGGTTAGGGTTGAGGGGAGGTTAGAGGTGGGGAAAGTACATTTGGAAATATCTCTAAGTGACCTTCCCTTTTTTTTCAGCTTGCCCTCTGGTCAATAAGGATGGCAGCCGGCTTGCAGGTACCGTACTATGGGCAGTGCCATTTTGCAAATGCCAGAGGATAAAATGAATCCTGTCTCACGTCCATTTATTTCACTGAAGCTCATTCATTTTACTTGTTAAGATTACATCTCTAATCTGGAGATGTATTCTCTTTTCTGTCGTTGTCCATTCAATTCAACTCTAACCTGTTAAAATGTTATGCTTTTCAGGATTTAAAATGATGGAACTGTTTGGTTTGGTTGAAAAGGATTTTTCAGCGGTGGAAGGGGTTTCTATGGGACCTGGCACTTTCAATGTGTATCCATGTTACCAGCTACATAAAGATGCTCTGGTTTCCCAGCCTACCAAGTATGTTCATTTTAACTTCAGAATATCAAAGTCATTGTTCTTTCAAATCTCAAAAAAGAAGTTATTTCATGCTATCATTGCCATCATGTGCTTGGGAATTCTTAGTAGAATGATACCAAACAAAAGTGCAACATCAACAAAAATGGGGAACTTGTTCATTCCCTTAGAGAATAAGCTCTCTGAAGCTTACTTATAGCCTCCCTATGCCAAATCTGTGTCTGTTTTTGCCTCGTTTTTCCCGTAAAGTTGTTTAAATGATGTTCCACACTTATTTTCCGTACAGTAAAAATAGAGTATAACCATACCAAATTTTTTTAAAAAGGTGGGGAAAGGATGTGTAGAGTTAGGCTCTTAGGTGATACAGTGGGGAGAATGCTGAATTTGGACTCAGGCAGACTCAAGTTTGAATCCAGCTTCAGATACTTACCAGCTTTGTGATTCTGGGCAAGTCACTTAACTTTTCTTAGCATCACTTTCTTCAACTTTAATAATATCTACCCTGCTGGGTCCTTGTGAGAATCAAGTTAGCTGTTATTATAAAAAGTAGGGTAGTATCCCTGCCTTAGTGGTTTCTTCACTGTTGCTTAGAAATATTCCTAGGTATCTCCTACGCTTTAGAAAAAAAAATCCTCACTAAACTTTGCCATATCTCTAGCTGCCATCCTATATCTCTCCTCTTCCTCTTAGCCAAATTCATTGTTTCCACTTCCTCTTCTCTCTCTCCATCTCTTCTATAACCTTTTTAATCTGACCTCTGACCTTATCGCTCAAATGACATTGATCTCTCCAAAGTTATCGATGATCTCTGAAATTATCAAATGACCTTTTCTCAGTCCTCTACTTTTTCAAGCTGTTATCCTTGACCTCTCATTTGCATTGACTCCATATACCCAATCATTTATCAAATCTTGGCACTTCTGACTCTACAGTGTCTTTTGCATATGTCCCCTTCTCTCCACTCCAGTTAAATTTCTCATCATTTCTTGCCTGAATTATTGTCATAACCTGCTAATTAGTATTCCTGTCCCAAGTCTCTCCCCACTGCAATTCATCCTCCACTGAGCCAGCAAAGTGATTTTCCTGAAGGATGCATCTCACCAAGTCACCCTCTATTCAGTGAACTCCTTTAGTTAACTATCAACTTAGCTCAAATAACTATAAATTCCTCTGACATTTAAAACTCTTTACAACCTGGTCCCTAAATATTTTGCAGCCTCTTGCACAATACTCCCCTTCATGCATTCTATAGTCTAGCCATAATGATGTAATTACTATTCCTCTCCCATATCTGTGCCTTAGCTCTAGTATCCCCTTGGAATCACTGGCTTTCTTGAAGACAGTCCAAATACTGAGTTCTTCATGAGCCCTTGCCTGACCCCTCCTTGTTAGTTTCCTTCCCCACCAAAAATTACCTTGTATTTGCTTTGAATATATCTTGTGTATAAGTAAAACTGTAACTATATACATATGTATATGTGTGTACCTACACAGTCATACGTTCTCTTCCCCATTAGAACATAAGCTCTTTGAGGGAAAGAACTGTTTCACTTCTGTCTTTGTATTCCCAGCTCTAATTCATTGGGTCAGATTGGAATGGGGGCGGGGAGCTTTTTCAGATTTATAAAAATGCAATTCCATCTAAAAAAACGATACATTGAGATCAATGTTTCGTTACAGTGATTTACAAGGATCAACCACGTTCTTTTGTTGTGCTCTCATAATAAATGTTGCTGGAAATAAATAGGCTATTAGCTTGGGCTTAAAATCATTTTTGGTTATTTGAAAATTTTTATTCTCTTCACATTTATTATAAGCATTTAATCTGTTTTCATGTTGAAATCTGAAATAATTATCAAAGAGCATCATCTTTCCAGAAGTTAATATTTTAATTAATAGAGGTGATAGTTGTAGTAGGTATTTGAACAATATTGCTCTGAGAAATTGAAGTTCTAGTATCTTAGAGTTAAAAGGATTACAGGATCATAGAATCACAGATCTAGTGTTGGAAGGCATCATCGAGGTCATCCAATCCAATAGCCTCATTTTACAGATGAAGAAACTGAGGCCTAGAGAAATCAAACTACTTATTGAAGTAGTAAGTGACAGAGTCAGAATTCAAGGTCCTCTGTGTTCCAATCTAGCACATTTTTTTCCCATTGTACAAAGGGACTTTAAGATCCAGTCCCTAGTTTATTTACTAAATAGAACTATAGAAACTAACACAAGATTTCCTGCATAAGATAATAGATGAGATAATAAAGATAAGATAATAAATGAGAGTGGTGGCTAGACAAATGGAATTTGGCGATTTGGTGCATGTTTCATTCCCAGTCTCATATCTTCAAATTTACTTATCTCTAGATACAGTTATTATTTAAAACATTGGGATGTTCTCTCCTCTAACAGATATTTGCATCCAGAGGGATTGCCTTCAGACTACACCATCTCTTTTCTATTCCGGATATTGCCTGATACTCCTCAAGAACCATTTGCTCTCTGGGAGATTTTAAATAATGACTCTGACCCACTTGTTGGAGTCATCTTAGACAGTATGTATATGAATCTGGATTCTATTTTTGTGGGTGTCTTTTCAGTTATTTATGCATGTGTGTGTGGATACTACTTCACAATAGAAATTTTAAAGGCCAAGTGTCGTGTCATCATCCTCACAAAGATCTGTGTTTTTATTCATGTAGGTATCCCTGATACCAATGCAGATTATAACCCTTCCTCACCTAAGCAAAGGGTCTCCATGGGTTGCTGCAGTCAAAAAAAATGTGGTGGATATAATATGGACTGTGAACCACTAGGCTAGTCCTCAGGCAACAATCTGTTGTGAGAATTTCTTCTCTGTAGAACCTAGGGTTCCTGCCACCATAATGAGGCATCAGAGGAGTACTTTGAATACACTTCACATAGAGCTTTCACATTTCACAATTCACCTCATTGAATCCTCTTATCAGGAAGTACACTGGGTGGATTTTACCCCCATTTTAGAGATGAAGAAACTGATCTTCAAAGAGATTAAATGATCTGCCCAAGATTATATAGATAGAAATGGGACTTGATTATTCCTACCCTTAGTCTGGTATTCCTTCCACTAACTTTTGAATAGAAGAGTTACTTTATATGCATACATGAAGTCTAGCTTTATATATTGGTTTTCAAAGGCTATGCCCCTTGGCATATGGCCTGGTAGGTTCTGGAAAGGTTTTCAGTTAAAGTCCTGGCAAAAGACTTGTGTTAGTTTTCTGGGTTCTGGGTTACAAGGCTCAGCAGCACTAGACTGACCATTTGGTTATCAATTTTTTTTTGGTCATGGCAAGGCATGGAATAAAGGAAAATACAGAATGGCCCTCAATCTTCTGCAGCTTTTTTTTATTTCTTTAGTGATGGTGTCCAACCACAGACAGGTAGAAAAGGGAACAGAGGGGGCTAAGGATTATAGTTATTATTCTTGGGCAGATGCTGATAAAACATTTATTAGATGCTTCCTGTGTACCAGGCACCATGTTGCAAAAGTTGCCTAGGGTGGGCAATCATGGAAAGTCCATGTCCACTGGTAATGAAGAGTGTAGATTTATTAAAGCCTAAGATTGGAACCAAAAGAATTCTGCTGATACAATATGTCAGCTGTGGAGTTTTGAGCTTTGGAAAATTGAAATGGATGGGATTTCAGAGGCTTATTGCCTTAGAAAAGAGAAAGATGACAGACTAGCCTCATATCCCCATCTACATTTTTTGAGAGTAGTCCTGCCTAGTTCTCTGTGTATTAAACCATTCCAGCACCCACAAAGTATGTTATTAATAATTATTCTTTTGCATATAATGTTAATATGTATCCCATATGCAAAACTCAAAGTCAGTAGCACTTTATTCATAATAAAAAATTTGATGTTATTTCATTGTCCCATCTTTGGATTTTTGTATTTATATTCCCAGTAGTGAGCAAAGCACCTGGCACCGGTAGATACTTAATAAATAATTGAATTTAACTGGAGTGAACTGGTGTTTCTTGGGGGTATCTTGGAAGCAGGTATCAATCACTACTTAGTTCAGTTGCATGGGCTGATGAGGCCAAGGTTATGAATTTTTATAAGGATCATTGATTTCATTCTATTCTTTGGTCATAATTTGCAACTCTTATCCTGACTAAGTCTCTTTCAGGCCTGAGTATGGGGAAGGACAAGTGATAGTAGCAAAGTATAGTGGAAAGAATACTGGATTTGAAGTCAGAGGACTTGGGTTAGAATTTGCATCCACTATTTACTATTTGTGTGAAGTCTGAAAATGCTTGGTTGGAGGTTAGACTTAGACATACCCAGCCTCCTTGGAAAAATTATTCAGATTTTAATGGATGGAGAACTCTAAGTGTACAACTGAGAGTGATTTCTTCTTCATGCCTGAATAGCAGCTTAAATTCATCCTGGAGGATGTCAAAGGATTAACAAATAGCAAAGGCTTAGTAACCATTTCGTATTTAACTCTAATGTATGTTTCAGTTTAGTTTCAAAGGGGAATATCAATCTCCTCAGACCTGGGGATGAGAAGTCACTTGCCTATTTTATGATGTATTCATGTTTTAATTATGTTTATTTTTATTGTGTTCATACAATGCTCATTGTCTTACCAAACAGATGGAGGCAAGACAATTACCTACTTCAATTATGACTACCAGGGGGAATTTCAAACTGTAACCTTTGAAGGGCCTGAAATTAAGAAGATGTTCTATGGAAGCTTTCACAAGGTCAGTTATAACTTTTATTATCACGCAGTATTGGTCAAAGCAAGAGAGTTAGTAAAATGTATGTGTTAATGTGTGTATTGAGTATAATACTGTAAGAGCATAGCATAAATATGTATAAAGATTTAAGTACCAAACACAGCAGCCTTCTCTGAAGGATCCCTCTTTGAGAACGAAGGACAAACAACAACATTCCTACTCTGAAAATATCACCAGTAGCCACAGAACAAAAATACTCATATATGTTGGGTGGAAAGGATTATTGGTCTAATTACTTCTGCACACAGAGATGAAAATATTTGCAGTTGAGGAATCTTGTAAGGCTGGTCTACAGATACACACACACACACACACACACACACACACACACACACACACACACATACATCTATGTTAATCCCTCCAGTCTCAAAGAATGCCATCCAGGAAGTTTTGTAAAAAATGCTTTGTCCTTATTTTAACCACTTGGCATCTGTGACCTAAACCCATTACTTAAACTTTCATTACTCTGTAAGACAGAGCTCCAGGGACAAAGAAACACAGATTTAAAATTAGAAGAAACCTTAAAAGTCGTCTGGTCCAACCTCCCTTATTCTACTGATGAAGAAACTAAGGCTCAGAGAGAATTGCACAAAGTCACATAGAAGGTATAGCATAGAAGGGCTGAGAATTGAACTCATGGCCCATTATTCCAAGCTCAGTGTTCTTTGCATTGTACCTTACTACTCTACTTCCACTAAAAAATAATTATGACTCTGCTGGTACACATAACTGGAACCTTTGACTTAGAAATCTAAGGAGCTATCCATTGTACCATGGAGCCACAGGGAAAGACATACTTTTTGACTCTCATTTTTAACATGTGTTTAGTTAAGGATCATCTTCACGAGATTCATTGCTATGGTTTGACATATGGTTGTAAGGGGAGCAAGGCCCCCTAATTCACACACACACACACACACACACACACACACACACACATACACACACAGACGTTAAAAAAAAGTTATTTGGCTCTCCTAACCCAGAATGAAGTTAAATTGAATTAGGTTAATATCTTGAGAAAAGCATAGGAGTTAAGTTCACACATAACTCTACCCTGGTCATCTAGTGAGTCGGTCAGTAAAGAGGGCACGGAACTCTAGCTTTGCAATCCCTTTAGATTGTGAGCTCCTTAAGGGTAGGGACTGTCTCTTGCCTCTTTTTGTATTCCCACTGCTTAGTGAAGTAGCTGGCGCACGATGGGTGCTTAATAAATGTTTGTTGATTGATTGCCACAGAAACATGGAGGTTGGGCAGCTAGGTGGCACAGTGAGTAGAGCACTGGCCCCGGAGTCAGGAGGACCTGAGTTCAAATCTGACCTCAAACACTTGCCACATTTACTAGCTATGTGACCTTGGGCAAGTTGCTTAACCTCAATTGCCCTGCGTTCCCCCCTCCAAAAAAAACCCAAAAAAACAAACAGAAAGAAAAATGGAGGTTAAGCATGCTCTGAAACCTTTTGCCTCATCCAACACAAGTTTTTCTTACAGGGCTCCAACTTTTACAATAAATACTCCTCAAAGACTTTACACTTTCCATTAGTGGCACTCATTCATTTGGTGTGATTTCTTCTTAGCATATGGCCTATGGTACTCTCACAAGGAAGACCTGGGGTTATGCAGCCTGGAAAAGAGACAATTTAGGGGGCAAATTGATAGCTGTCTTCAAACAGCTGAAAAAAATGTCATGTAGAAGAGGGATTAGTTTTGTTTGGCTTGGCAAGGGAAGGCAGGACAAGAAACAATGGGAGGAAACAGGAGAAAGACTGAGTTTAGTTTTACATAGGGGAAAACTTCCTAACTTTTAGAGTTGCCCAAAAGTAGAATGGGCTGCCAAAGGACCTAGTGTTGATTGAACCCTTCCCTGGAAATCTTTAAGCAAAGACTGGACAACAATTTGCTAGGGATGTTTGGAGGAGAGTTTTTCATCAAGGACAGATTGGAATAAAAGTCTTCTGAGATCCCTTTTACTGCTAAGATTCTATGATTCTTATCTCTTCTTTTCTTACTATATCCCTTATTCTGAATTTGGAATTTAAGTTGAAAGTTTCTCATCAATGCAGTTACCAATCTTGACTTCAGAGAATTTATAGTAAAGAATACCTCTCATCTCATGACAGGGAAGGATAGACCATAAGCTGAAATGAAGTATATCATTGTCAGACATTGCCAATGGGTTAATTTTTTCCTCTTAGTTGTACTTTGTTATAGGAGAGAAGTTTGTTTATATAGGTATGGGGAGGGGTAGGAGTCATAGGGACAGGACAACAGTGTAGAAGAGCATCTATAATTAATATATTTAATATATAACAATTATTATTATAATAATATAATAAAAATATTATAATAATTATATATTTATCTATAACTAATATAATTAGTACATTTCTTTTTCGTGTTTGGAGTTGAAGTTGAGGGCAATATTACCAGTACTGCTCTGAAAGGCCTCATAGAGTCAGAGATCATGTAATTCATGGCCAGAGGTGTTTCCTTTAGTGGCCTCTTTGGATTCACTCTCATTTTCTCCTAAATTCTTCTTGGCATTGATTTTTTTTCCTGGTCAGAATCTGGAGCACAGCTCCAAAGGAAAGTTTGAAAGAAAAAAAGCACCACATTTGAAATTTCACAACTCTTAAAAAGCTAGCCAATGGTATCCTATGAAGTATGATAAACTTGTAATATTCATTCCAAAGAGTTTTTTTTCTGAACCTTAGGTAAATTTTAAGTTCCATACACATTGCCAGCAGAACTGAGAGACATAGAATAAGTGAGCATAATTATAAAAAAAAGCCACAAACCAAAGCTAAGTTCTTTAAACTGTGCAAGAATCTTTTTCCTCTTATCCCTGTCCCCACTTCAGAAAGCTTCCCCCTAATGCCTCCTCTTTAAAAATATACATGTATCCAAAGAAGGCAAGAGCACACCAAATTTTTCAAAATCCAATCTTGTTCTCTTCATAACTAGAATGATCTCTTAGTTGATGTTTCTTCATTTCTGATTTAACCTCCAGTTAGTTTTATGTACTTTTTTATCCCAAAGTTTCTCTTTCAAGTAGTTATTTCAAGTAAGTTATGTGTTAATACTTACTTAACTGTACTTCTGAGATTCCTTTTGTAAAGTGAAGTATCCTTTCTTAATGTGACTGGATGCTTTCTAGTTTATCAGCTTCATAAGTCTGGATTATTATGTACTGGGTTTTCTGAGAGAACTGCATTACTTACTATAGTGATGGTACGGGGAAAAGTTTACAGGCTTGAAATCAAGAGAGGAATAAGAGTGAGGCTCTCCAAATGATTGTTAGGGTTAAGTTATTTTTTAAAAATTTTACCTTTTGGGGTCAAGTTATTTTTAATTGCAGAATCTGAGTTGGAAAGGACCTCATAGGTCGTTTAATTTAACTTTACCTAAAAAAGAATCTATTATCACAAACCTGACAAGTAGTCATCCAGCTTTTGCTGAAATATCTCAAATGAAACCAGTTCCCTCTTATTGCAACCCATTCTGCTCTTGTGTATCTCTGTTGCAGCTTTTCCTGACATGAAGCTTCAATTTTCCTTTTCTATCAATTCTACCTATGATTTCGTCTCTCTGGGGCTAAGAAGAATAAGACTTCCACAAAGCAGCCCTTCATATACTTGAAGACTGCTAGTATATTTCTTCAAGTCTTCTGGCTAAACATTTCTAGCTTTTTTATATTTGCCCTCATGTGGCATAATTTTGGGGGTCTGTATAATCTTGGCCACTCTCCTCTGGACTATCTCTAGCTTGTCTCTGACATTCCCCAAATGTGCTTCCCAGAACTGAACACATTATTCCAGATGTGATCTGACCATAATATCATTTGCATCTTTTAATGCAAACCAAAAATCTCATTAACTTTTTTGGCTGCTGTGTTATGCGGTTGACTCATCATGAGCTTGCAATCCATTAAAACTCTGAGATCTGATTCACAGGATTGGCTGTCTAGACACATCTCCACCCCACCTTATAACTGTGAAGTTGATTTTTTGAACCCAAATGTAAAAATTATATATATATATATATATATATATATATATACACACATATATATATATATATACATATGTATATGTATATGTATGTGTGTGTGTTATGTGCATATGTGTGTGTTGTTATTTTGGGGCTATTTTCAGTCATGTTTGAGTCTTTGTGATCCCATTTGGGGCTTTCTTGGCAAAGATACTGGAGTGGTTTGTGATTTCCTTCTCCAGATCATTTTATGGATAAGGAAACTGAGGCAGAGTTAAGTGACTTGGCCAAGGTCACACAGCTAATAAATATCTGAGGCTGAATTTGAACTCTCTAAAAATGAGTCTTCCTGACTCCAGGCCCAGCACCCTATCCACTGGGCCACTTAACTGCCTGTGTGTCTATGTCTGTGTGTGTATACAAATATATAAATATAATATTATATTGTCATGTCATATCATATATATCATATCATATCACATCATATCATATATCATATCATATCATATATCATACTAGATTTGGTATAGTGTTCTAGCCTACAAAAATCTTTTTGAATCTTGACTCTGTCATCTAGTCCTTCCTAAATTTGTGTCATATGCAAATTTAATGAGCATGCCATTAATCCCAGAATCTTGAGGTTAGAAGGGTGGCAAAGGCCACTGAATCCAGCCAGTGCCCGAACAAAAATCCCTTTTACAAGATGTTACCTGACAAATGTATTGGCCTGAAGACCTCTAGTAAGGGGGAACCTACCATCTCTTGAAACAATACATTCTATTTTGGAATAGCACCGATTGTTAGGATTTTTTTTTCTCTCATAAAGTTTAAATTTTCCTCTTTGCAATTTCTCTCATATTCTATACCTTTATACAACTTGTTGAGAAAATCTTTAAGATGTACAGAGAACAGAACAGATCCCTAGGGTCCTCTCTTAAAGACCCCTTTCCAAGTTGATATATTAATTAGTGACAACTCTGTAGGTTCAACCTTTAGGCTGTTTCTGAATCCACACAAATGTACTATCATTTAGCTCACAGCTCTCTGTCTTGCCCACAAGATTCAGGCAAGTGTGGAGATAGGGAGCGGAGAGAGGACGAGGGAGAGAGGGGAGGTTGAGGGAATAGGTAAAAGGGGATATAGAATGGTGTTTATGGGAATGGGAGGATAAGGGAGGACTCTCTAGAGGAGAGGGTGAGGGAATAGGTTACAGGGGGCTATTGAAGGGTGTTTAGATTTATGGGAATGGGAGGATAGGGGAGGGAACCTTGGAGGGGGTAGGCAAGTAATAGGAGGGTAAGATAGTGGCTATAAGTAAAGTAGAGGAGGCAGGAGGGATAGGAAACAAGAAATATGCACAAATATAAAAACAAAGATCAGGAGTAGAATTTGGAAAAGTATATGTCTATACATATGTATATATGTATATGTGTATGTATATATCTATGGCTGTAGAGAAATATATCCCCACTCAAATGTAGCCTCTGGAGAGAAGGAGGGAAAAAAAAGAACGAAGTAAAAAAGTGCACAGCAGAGAACAAAAGAAAACTTACAAAGAAGCAAAGAAAAGATGGAGATCTCTCAGCACAATGTGTAGTATTTATCATACAGGCTTGCTTGAAATGAAAATTTATTGTTACATATTTTGAATCCTCTCATGTTCTGCCATGCACATGACATGTTTTTCCCCATTCTTACTTTGTATTTAAGTTCCAATATTTAAGTTTATAATATGTTTTTGTTTCTTGATTTTGTATTTGTGTTCTGGTGTTTGAGTCTAAAATAAAATTAAAGAAAAAAGAAAAAAAAGAAAATACAGATATATCTTACTAGATCTTTAGTTGCCCCAAGGATGAGATGAATTCTCATGTTATCATTCTTAAGAAAACAGAATATTTGAATATCTCTTATCCTTTAAAACTCTACATTGCATTCTGTCCAGTAGAACGGAAGTTCCTTGAGGGCAGGTATTATTTTGTTTTTGCTAGCCCAGTGCTTCGTATATGGTAAGTGCTTAATAAATGTTTGTTAACTAGAATAGAATGGAATGAAATTGAAAGTTTGACAGTGATATATGTTTTCTTGTTTTCTTACCTAAGCTTTGCTTTTTTCCCCCCAGCTGCATATTGTTATCAGCAAGACCTTGGCCAAAGTGTTTATTGACTGCAAGCAAGTGGGTGAAAAAGCAGTAAATGCATCTGGCAATATCACTTCCAATGGTGTGGAAGTCCTGGGGAGAATGGTCAGATCAAGAGGACCAAAGGAAAACTCTGCTCCAGTAAGTGAAAAATAAATGAAATTTCATGAAAATTTTATTCAAAAAAAATAGCCCATGGGAACGTGTGATTGTTGCCAATTTTGTGTTGTGTGGTTAATGTTGTGTTTTATGTTCCCCTCAATTAATCATATAGAAGAACCAAGCATACCAATTGACACAAAAAATTATAATTTTACTTTGAAATAAAAATTTTCATCCTACCATTTCTATTTTCTTTGTCTTATGGATTAAAAAATGTAATATGTTGATTGACACAGGTCCAATGTCAAAAACTCAAACCAAGGCCCACTATCTTCATGAAACTTTGCGTGGCCACTCTAGCTCCTGTGTGAGCTCTGTCTCTGATCTTTAGAATGTATGTTGGTATACAACAGATTTTTTTTTAAATTGTGGATCTTTTCCAGGGGAAACATATTCAGTGCCCTTCCATAAGTGAAGGCATCAGAGAAGGAAAACACGTAGCTTCCATGCCCTTGGCAGTAAGCCTGCCTCTCTTGTATTTCTGAGGAAGGAGCCTCCAGGATAAAGTGAACTTCTTTTTTAAATTCACCTCCTCATTCTTCAAACTTTAAGCTAAGAAAATAAAATGAAGATTCTGCCATCTCCACCATAGCAGTGGGAGCTGTAATAATATGGATATCTGTTAGTCAAGAATTGAGTATTAATGGGATCCAATTTATACAACTATGAAAGAGCCATGAGAATACACCTTGACCTTTTAGGTGTCTTTGGGGGAAAGATCTCCATCTTTCTCACAAGTTGGTTGAAGAATTTGTCTATTGGTGGCATGAAAGCTACTATGAGGGAGATTTTTACTAGGTGGGCCAAAATGAATATGTATTTAAGCAACAGTTTTTTTTCTGACAAGCTGTACCTTTCATGATGTAATGAGGAATTTAAATCTTGAAGGCTTCCAGTTGGCCAGGGAAGTGCATTCCATTCATTACCTACATGGCAGAATCCTGAACACACGCTTTTGTGCCACAAAATTATACCACCCATTCACTGCTAATTAGGATGTTCTGTCATTTAAGTTATTCATTAATTAGAGCTAACAGGCATTTCATTTAAGCAAGTCTTATTTTTAATTCTAGAAGTCCAACTGTTGGAAATAATTCCTGCTCTTCCCTCCAAAAACTACCCATATTACTGGGGAGATATCTTAAAACTCAACATGTCCAAAAGTCATTATCTTCTCCCCAGAACCACCCTCCCTTTTTCCCAACTTGTGCAGGGTGGGTCACCCATATTCACAGCCTTCCCCATGCATTTTCACTGGTAGTAAGCAGATGGATGGCACAGAGTACTGGACCTGGAGTCAGGTAGATTTGAGTTCAAATTCTGCTTCAGATACATCCTAACTGTGTGACTCTGAGCAAGTCATTTAGCCTCTTTATGCCTCAGTTTCCTTATCTGTAAAATTGGAATTAATAATAGCAGCTGCCTTTCATGGTTGTTGTAAGAATAAAATGGGATATTTATGTAAAGTGCATTGCAAACATTAAAATGCTATATAAATGCTATTATTAGCTGTATCCCATGGCTAGAATATTTTCCTTTTTCATCTCTGTCTCCCGGCTTCCTTGATTTCCTTCAGCTAAATGAGATTATCTGAAGTTTATCTTGTTTACATCTTGTTTGTATGTAGTTTTTTGCATATTGTCTCCCTCATTAAGGAGAGCTCCCTGATAGCAAGCTAAGTAAATAGAGTTAAGGAAATATTGTTGTTGAAATGAAAGAGAAGTTGTTCAGTGTGGTAGAGAGTGGATTTGGAGTTAGGAAGGCCTGGGTTCAAATACTGCCATGTATGCTTGCTAGCTGGATAACTAAGCTAACTTCTTCAGGGCTCAGTTTCCTCAACTGTAAAATGAAAGAGTTGGACTCAATGACCTCTAAGGTCTTTTCCAGCTCTAAATCTATAATCCTGTGAATGGAATTGAGCTGAATATCACTCATTTGCATCGTTCACTCTGCCTGACCATTAGTGGTATGTTCCATGCATGGAATCGACAGCATTCCAACCCCATAAATCACACTTTTTCCTAATTGCACCACTTACATAAGACTTGGACTCCAAATGTCTAGCCAATCATCTATGAAGGAAAAACAAAAAGGGTCTTTGGAACTCAGGCCTCTGGATGACAAAAGTTGTACCCCTGCCACAATAGAAAAGCAATTCAACAGAGTCCCTTCTGTGGTCCAATTCCAGCAATAACAGACAAAAGGCAAATTTACAGCAGTCAATCATCAAAGGGGTTCTTTGTGAGGGCAGTAGAAGAGAAAGGGTTGCTTTTGTTTGAACCTAGCAGCCTATAAAGGATTACTTAGCTGATTTGCAAACTGCCCACTCATCAAACAATTTGATTGTGTTGAAATGGACTCTATTAAAGGCTGAATTGGAGGCTCAGGTCTGGGGAATGAGGCTTCTTCATTGTCTGTTAGACAGATAACACAAAGTTCATTTCTCAAGTTGTGGCCTGTGTAAGCCACAAATTAAGATGTTTACACCCAAATATTGCTGTCATAGATAGGTGTTGAATTTTTGTAATTTTAGGCTTATGCCTGTTCCTTTATTTTCTGCTTTAGAAAGTTGGGGATGGAAGGGGGAGAAGGTAGAGGAAATAGGCAAATATCTGGTTAGTCCAGACAGAAAAATGTGGATCTGAGAGGGCTCAGCAGCTACCAAAAAAAATCTATACTTCTTTGGATCCTGAGCAAATTTGAAATGAGTCCCCAAGTACTGGTTGATCATAGACAGCTCTAGAGATTTAGCTATGCATTCATGGCTCCCTCTTCCCCAACAAATTCATTTTAAAGGCTTTTGGGTGGAGCAAAGATGAATAGCTTTAGAGAGAGTGTAACTACTGTGTTGAATTCACACATTCTTAGATGGAAAACAACTTGCAGACAAAATCTAAGCGGGCAAGATCTTATAAGGAATGGCTGCCCTCTCTGCTGGGACTGAATTAACAAGCAGATCTTAACTTAGCTGTCAAAACACATATGGGTGGAAACTTAGACAATTCATATACCACATCTTTGACCCTGGCCATCCGTTTTATTTTTGCTTCTTTGTCCTACTCTGGTAGCTAAAAGGATAAAAATACCACCAGTTAGGGCAGTGCCTATACGTTTGTGAGCCTGTGACAAGACCATATTCCTTAGTCTCCCTTCCCTACCCCGCCCCCATTCTCTTCCAGTTCCATGCATCACTTATTCCAGACATATTTATTAAGCATGTCTAGCACTGTGCTATGTGTTATGGGAAATATAGGAATAGGGACTAGACCAGTGATTTCAGTAGTATATGGGTAACTCCGTGTATGGATAATTTCCAGTCTCACTCTACCAATGCAAATCTACACTATATAGCCTTAAGGGGTTGCCTGGGGCCTTGGGAAGGTAAAGGACTTGCCCAGGGTCACACAACTAGTATGTATCAATATGAGACTTGTACTCAAGTCATCCTGGCTCTGAGACCAGCTCTTTTATGTATTCCCCAACATTTCCTGCCTATCTACTATGCCATGCTGCTTGAAAGCATAACAAGAAGTGTTATTAAGCATGAAATATGTGTGGCATTTCTAAAATTGTCCAGTTTGCAAGAACAACTGCTGAAGCCGAGCTCTGGGCCAATGGCACCTTATTAAAGGGTCCCTGGCCCTCTCTAGTGAAGCAGACCTCCGATCTTCCTCATGCCCTGAGATGCCCCCTTCCTCCAGGGCCTTAGTTTTATAGTGCTTGATATCTAGAAAACACAGGTGGGGCAGGTGCATTGGGCACAACAACATTAGTTGAAAATTGGTCCTAGTCCTCCTAGAATGTTTTATTATTACTATAATTTATTATTATTATATTTTAGTATGTTATATATTATATAATATAATATATTATATAATTTAATAATATAGTTTCTGCTCCAGTATAGCTTAAAATCCTGTTGGACAAGACAAGGGTTACATACATGAAACAAATCGACAGTATATTATCAAATACTTATTAATAATCACAATACTAATATTTCTATATGGCACTTTCTAGTTTACAATGCATTTTCACTTACATTAAATACTTTTATACTCTCACCACCGAAATTAGGTGGGTATAGGTAGTACTCATTTTTCATATATGAATAAACTTAGATGTAGAGAAATTGTTTTGTCCAAGTTCATATTATGAGTCAGTTGTTGTTCAGTCGGCTTTGACTCTTCATGATCCCATGGACTGGACCGTACATGAGTTTTCTTGGCAAAGATACTGGAGTGGTTTGCTGTTTCCTTCTCTCGATCATTTTACGGATGAAGAAGCTGAGGCAAATAGGGTTAAGTGATTTGCCCAGGGTCATAAAGCTACTAAATGTCTGATGCTGGATTTGAACTCAGGTCTTCCTGACCAAGCCCAGTCCTCTATCTACTGAACCACCAAGCTGCTGCTTCTTTTTTCATTAGAATGTGAATTTCTGAGGGCAAGGACTGTCTTGTTTGCTTGCATTTGTATATTTAGCAATTAACGTAGTGCCTGGCGCATATTAAGCACTTAATAAATGCTTTATTTATCATCTTCTAAATGGCATTTTAAAGCCACATTTAAAATTTGAAAGTTTGGCATTCAACTACAAGAACTATATTGCAAATATCTTTATTTTACCCTCCTCTATATAAAAGTCTTTGCAAAGTTCTTAAAGTTATATGTCTTAGATTTTAAAGAAAATACAGCTTTAAAAAGCAATATATGAAAGTTTATTCATAAGATGAAGGCATTTTACATGATTATTTCCCCTAGTAACTGACTATAGCTAACGAGAGGGTGCAGGTACTGTGTGCGCACGTGTTCGTGTGTGTGTGTGTGTGTGTGTGTGTGTGTGTGTGTGTGTGTGTGTGTACCCATATCAATGAGATCACAAATACCCTGGAGTATTGGAATATGGACGTAAGTATATCATAGGTGTCTGTATAAAGCAGGTTGGGTATACTAGCACTGACTAGATGAATATTGCCATTGGGTCATTCCCTACTTCTTAGTGAAAAGACCAATCAGAATGTTACGATAGAGTGTTGACCCACCTAGCTCATACTCTGATACAAGGGTGTGTGTATGTATTCTAACATTTTAATTCTCCAATGGATCTGTGCTCTCTATAATCTGAGTATTCCCTCCAGGGTTACATATCAGAACCCATCCTTGCTTGACATAGGTGTGTCTGCAAATATTTATATGCACAAGTTCACTTTCTTTGAACTAAAAGGATGTTAGAACATTTGTTTGATGGATAATCAGGAGCACCCACTCAAACAAGGGAGAAAAATTTCTGAGTGAATGCAGAAGACTCTAAAATGACAGCACTGCAGACACCTACAAAAATATGAAGTGTATGCAAAGGAAGCGTTGTTCACTTCATCCAAAGTAAATCAGAAGAGATAGCCCACATGGCATGTTTAAATGGCAGGATTGATTTCGTTGAGCCATATAAGCATATAGTTAAGCAAGTCAGATGGTGAATTGGCAGATAATTCTGCAGTCTCTCCAAACACTCTTATCCATTATGTATTTCTCCCCAGTGGCACATTTCAATTGCTGATAAATATTTTATCATTTGAGATGGTTGGGTGGTATCATTTTTGTTGTTTTAAAAAAACTTTCTCAAGAAAGAATGATGTTTCTCAGAATTATTAAAATAAATTAGAAATTATTAAACATAAAATGCTTTTTCCTATGGAAGTCTCCATATCAAGATAAATAACCCAACCACTTGGTGCAGGAAACTTTCACATCTTAATAGAGTCCATCTGATGTTGTATTCTAGTGGGCCCCAAATGTTCTTAGGCAAAGCAGCATCCTTAGGTTAATCCAGAGTTTCAGTATTACATCTTTAGCCAAAAGACTTGGTTCCTTGAAAAAGAAACCAGAAGAAAACTTGAGCCTGTGGTTTTGGGGATTAATGGCGCTCAGATTTCATAGTTCCAATCTGTCCTATTGCTAGGAGTTTTCTCAACAGGGTTCTTTAACAGATTAAGATGATTTTCACTTAGAGGTAGCTGGAAATAAGCTAATGATCTTTTTCTGCATCATCGTGATGAGGATCCATCTTGATGCAATTCTTGGCTTTGCAGTCACTCCTGCATACTGAAGGATTCCATTATGAGAGAAAGGTGTAGGAGGTTTTTACACCAAATTTCACTGAAATGTCAATTTTCATTCCATATCTCCTTGGTTTTTCTTTATTTGTTTATATTAATAATCAGCAGGAAATAGCTTTTAACATTTTTTTTGTTGTTTAGTCTTTTTTCATTCATGTCTGATTCTTAATGACCCCATTTGGGGTTTTCTTGGCAAAGATACTAGAGCAGCTTCCTATTTTCTTCTCCAGCCAATTTTACAGATGAGGAAATTGAGGAGAACAGGGCTAAATGACTTGCCCAGGGTCACATAGCTAGTAAGTGTCTGAGGCTGGATTTGAACTCAAAGTCTTCCTGACTTCAGCACCAGCATTCTATCCACTGCACCATCTAGCTGCCCATTCTCATTTGTAAAAAGTGAATGATAGTACCTACCTCCCAGGGTTGTTGTAAGAATCAAATGAGATAATAAAATGCAGTGCTTAGCATAGTGCCTGGAACATAGTAAGCATTATAGAAATATTAGCTATAAAAACAAAGCAAGGAATTAAGAGGTTCCAATAATTGGTAAAGGTAAGATCTGTTGCCAAGAAACAAAACTTTGATTCCTATCTCCTGGCTCCTTTTTTTTCTAGGTTGTCTTTTCTCCTTTTATAAAAGGAAAAATTGTATAGGATGAAGATTGGGGATAAAGATAGGATGAAGATTAATAGGACTGACTTAATAAGCTTTTTCTTATACTCCTACTAGAGCTGAGTGGGGCAAGGGATGACAGTGTAATGAATATTGGTAATACATCCCAAGAGCAGGAAGTGAATGTATCTCCTGTGTATATAAGTGGAGATAAACTGTATAAGTCACCATAGCAATGTTACTGCAGAATTTCTCAAACTAATCTAGCTATGAAATATTTGGGGCTTAAAATATATTGATAGAATCTATAAATATCAGTTCAGTTAGTCTGGAAGTATGAAATACATCCATGACTGTGGGAAAGGGAAGAGTGTGGGGAAAATTTTGAAGCAAAATATTGAAATGTTTGGTATGTGTTATTAGGATTTTGATGCATATTTATTTAATGTTTGCATTAATTATCTTATATTCAGTATCTTATATAGTAGAAATACTACAAACAGAAATGTTTTCATTTTCACATAAAAGAGAGCATGTTTAGGGAAATGACTAACTAAACTTATTTTTATCTATTATTTCCTGATTTCCTAAACTTATTTTTAGGCCTTTGTTTACTTTCATGTTGACAAATGTGTGGCTGTTACTTAATATAAAAGTAGTTGTGATCATAAATTTCTCTTATTTAATAATATTTCTTTTTTTCAATTTGGTTAATCCCAGTTCCAGCTACAGATGTTTGACATTGTTTGTTCTACTTCATGGGCCAATAGAGACAAATGCTGTGAACTCCCAGGACTGGTAAGAATTCTACATTTGTTGTCTTTTTGTTGTCTATTTTTAAAAAATCAGAATTCATTTATATCAAATTTAAATTGCTCTTAAGATAATGTTTATTCCCTGTGTGATCCACTCTTTCTATTTCTATGAGAACACAGTCTGAATTTGAATGCAAGTTATTTGTTGTTGGGGCAGAACTGTCGTAAGTATTGGGTTGCTGGTGACTGGTTGTTGTCCTTTGTTCTTGAAGAGGACCAAAATGACATTACTATGCTGGTTGGAGTCAAAGTACAGTGTGTCCAATTGTGGCTGATCTGACTAATAAGAGCATAGGAGGCTCTACTACAGGTTGAGCACAAATGGTCCAAATAAACTGATGACTATCCAATGGCCAAAGGGCATAGCAAAAGACACTTAGAAGTGATAGATTATGTTTTCTCCCTTTATATAGGAGAAATTGTATAGGATGAAGATTGGGGATGAAGATTAATAAGACTGACTTATTAAACTTTTTCTTATACTCCTAATAGAGCTGAGTGGGGTGAGGGATGACATGGAGGAGATGGGTTTGGGATGCCAGTGGTTTCTGAAAGTAGTGTGAGTAGCTTCAAGAGGGTTTCTGTCCAGATGTTTCTGCCCAAAATTGAATCTTCTCATTCAAAAGCCTCTGTTCTAATACCTTAGCCCTACCATGGCACTTTGATGCAGTTTATCAAACCAAAATTTAACTTGAAGAGGAATTCTTGGTTGCTCACTGGATGCTAGAATACCCTATGAGGTGTTAGTATAGCTATTAACTCCATATTGCCCATGAGGAAACTAAGGCTTTGCCAAATTATGTGATTTGCTGATGGGATCACTAAAAGCACTGTGTAATTTCCCAAGCGTGATGTAGTCAGCTTTCTTCCTTCTGTTCTGGGTTCAACTCTTTGTCTATCTACAATGCGTGGTTAAGATGGTCTTTGCCGTCATTACTATCAAATATCATTCAGATAGATTATATATATATGTGTGTGTGTGTGTATGTGTGTGTATGTATATGTGTATATACACATACACATACACACACACATGGATTCTAAGGGATAAAGCACTAAGTGAATAGATTCATGTCCCATCTTTTAGAAGCAAAAGTTCTCAAATGGATTATGGTAGACAATAATAGTTGGTACCTTAATAATCAAGACCTGATAAGTATAGAGAAATGGATGTGAGGAAGAAGTTGTACATAATGGAAAACATCATGATTGTTTGAGGACACCATTGTCTTTCCAGGCACCAAGGTTCACATCCTAGGAACCATACTTGAATCTTCATTCTCTCCTTACTGTCCAATATCTAATTAAATGTCAACAAAAGCATAGAATTATGCAAAATTATACAAATAAAAGCACAGATCTTATGGGGAAAATCAGGCTAAGAGGCATAGTGCTTAAAAACTTTGTCAGTGACACATTTAAAAAAAGATAAGAACCCAATTTTAAAAATGGCAGAGTTGTATACATGGTACATGTTACATGTACCATGTATATATGTTAAATGGGTAAGGAATACATAAATACAATAGCATCCCTGTCACTGGTCTTGAGCTGCTGTTTGGCCTATACCCCTGTTGCTGCATGAGTAGGTTAAGCAGTCCAACTTGGGTAGGGGGAGAGGTGGGGAAGTGAGAGAAGGGAGTAGGGTTGCAGGTGGTACAGACCAGCTCTCCTTTGCCCTCAGCTCCCACTTCACCAGAAGATATACCATTAATATGGCACTTTACCTTGAAAAATGCCTCGTTTGATTGTGGAAGTGACCATCAGAAGGGTTGCAGCTGGCAAATTATTGTGAAGTGGTAGTTTTCTGCATTCTAGATATTCCTCATGGAAGAAATTGAGCAGAAGCAAACTTGAAATTCATGTTATGTTCCCTATGTTCCCATCATGTTGGAACAAATTCACATTTTTTAAAACATTCATTACAGCAGAACTGACTATACCTACACAAATCTTTCATTTCTACTCCCCCCGCCCTTTGTCTTCATTCACACAGCAACCACACAAATATAGACAACCATCACCTCTTGACTGGACTACTGATATATTCCCAGTCTCCAGCTCCTCTCTTCTCTAATTGCCACTTAGAACAGCTGCCAAAATAATCTTTCTAAAGCACAGATCATACTATGTTGCCCTTTCTGGTTCACGAATCTTCAGTGGCTCTCCATCGCATGTAGGACAAACTCCTCAGCTTGCCATTAAAAGCTCTTCTTTTTCTGTTTCCAGACTGCCTTTCCAGACTTTTTTTTTCAACATTATTCTCTTTCACATATTTTATAATGTAATCCAACTGGCCTATTTGTTGCTGTTGTTCAGTTGTGTATGACTCTTCATGACCCCATTTGAGATTTTTCTTGGCAAAAATACTGAAATGGTTTGCCATTAAGTTCTCCAGCTCATTCTGTAGATGAGGAAACTGAGGAAAACAGGGTTAAGTGACTTGCCCAGAGTCATACAGATTTGACCTTAGAAAGGAGAATCTTCCTGACTGGCACTCTATCCACTGTGCCATCTAGCTTCCACCAGCCTACTTGCTGTTTCCTAAAAGCAACTCACTATCTCTTGCTTATATATATTTGCATAGACTGTCCTCCTAAGTCTTAGAATCTTGAGCTTTCTTCAAGCTTCCTTCCACTCAGTTACCACCTTGTAATGAAGTTTCTCCTGAGCCCCTTATTGGCATTGTCTCTCTCTGCAGATTATCTTGCATTTAATGACTTGTTTACGTCTTGAATCCCCAGTAGAATATTTTAAATTTTATCTGTCTCCTCAGCTTTCAATGTTTATACAATACATGCTTATCATAGTACTCCCCTTCTCATAATTCTACATTCCAGTCCATCTGGCTAACCCTCTCTTCTTACCGTGCTCTCTCCTTTCTCTGTCTCTTTGATTGTGGCTCTTTTCACATTAGGAATAGACTTCAACCACCCTCCATTTCTGTTGACTGAAGACCCTCTTCTCCTTTGAGGTGCAATTCAGATACCACCTACTTCGTGCAGTCTTCCCTGAGCCCCCCAAGTGAAAGTGACATGTCCCTCCTAGCTTGTTCGTTTTTTGTTTTTCTGATTGCTTTGCCTGGCTCTCTTTTGTTCCATCACATTCTACCTTGCACTTCCTGGCTTGTGTGGATGTTGTATCAATTCCCCAATGCCAAGAGTGTAACTTCCTTAAGGGGGCAGACTCTGTGCCAATTTTCACCTTTCTGTCTCTATCGCCTATGACTAATGACTAGCATACAGAAGGTGCTTAAAAGACAAAAGATTGTTTAAAAAAATTTTTTTAAAAAGAAAACCAAAGTCATTCAGTCAACAGACATTAAGAACTTAAGCGCTAGATCCTAGACTAAGCACTGGGGTTACAAAGAAAAGCAAAAGCAAAAAAAAAAAATTAAATAAAAACAAAGAAAATTGTCTAGCATATTCATTTATTTATTTATTGAAAACCTTTAACTTCAAATATTTTAAAACATTTCCCCTGGCTTAAAAAAATACTGGCAGAGGATATTTTTTAATATTTGGCTATTTCTTTTTTTTTTTAACAGAGGGATGAGGAAAATTGTCCAGCTCTTCCACATTCCTGTTCCTGTTCTGAAATTAGCAAAGGGGCATCAGGACCTGCTGGTCCACCTGTAAGTATTGAATAAATGTTGGTTTTCTCCAAGAATAAAGATCTCTAATATTTACATTTGAAACCATTTCTTTCTAAGCCCCAGGACTTGATTTCTGACTGAATGTTTCCAACATGAATACTCATATTGTACCTGAAAACCTCTTCCTGTGCTAATCCTAATTTATACATGCCCAAGGCAGTGTTTGAGGCCTCTTAGATAAATTATTTCCTAATTGGGGGCAAAGAAATTCATCCCTTTGTCATGCATTTTCTTTCTTTCTTCTTTTTTTTATTGGATGAAGTTGGAATGCTATTACAAACGTAAGACTTTATTCTTCTTATTGCTATATTGCAATATATTCTAGGACTTTAGTGGATCTGTGAGATCCTTCCCTGCCTGATGTGGACACTTCTTCCATTGATGCAGATTGTAACCCATTCATTCCTTCTCCACCTATACATATCTTGCCTATGCTTCCTCTGGATCCTCCACAGAGGGTCCACCCAAAATGCTAAAGGTTTTCCATCCAGATTGTCTTATATATCATGGTTATTATACAGCTGTAGGACTGTCCATCTATTGCTCTTGTCATGTGACCATCCCACCTCTTTTTCCAATCATATTTCCTCAGTGATATCAATTATGCCATGTGAGAGGCAGAGTGGAATAGTGTGGATAAAGAGTTGGCCTTGGAGGCAGGAAGCTCCCCTCTGACACATACTGGCTAATTATGGCTGACCTCATAGTACTCTAGACAAATGTGTTAATATGGGTCTTTTCTTTATCTCAGAAGTCTCAGTATCAATGAAACCACAGTTCTGGTGCCTATCCCTTGTGTTAGACCTATGTGTAGAGGGCATTGTTGGATATGCTACAGAATACTTGTATTTACAATATATCTTTCTATTGTCCTTTGGGACACCTATAACTTTAATTCATTGGAGATTGTGGCACTCCAGTTTTCTTAATCATATAGTGTCACCTGGGGAACATTTCTGTTCAAAAAGATGTCTTTATGTGAAGGATCAGCTTGAGAGCATTAAAACACTGCAGTTTCCTACATGCAATCCAGAAATGCAGAGAGTTAAAAATATTGCACAGTGGATAGAGTACTGGACCTGAAGTAAGAAAGACTCATCTTGCTGAGTTCAAATCTGACCTCAGACACTTACTAGATATATGACTCTAGGCAAGTCACTTAATCCTGTTTGCCTCAGTTTTTTATCTGTAAAATGAGCTGGAGAAGGAAATGGCAAACCAATCCAGTATCTTTGCCAAGAAGAACCCAAATGGGGTCAGGAAGAGTCAGACATGACTGAAAATGACTGAACACACAAAAATATTGCTGATGAAAAGAAGGTAGAATTTTATCAAATTTTAGTATTAGTCACTAATGTTAACATACTGTTCTATACATTTGGGGATGAGAACTGGACCTGTTTCATTGATATAGGTAACTCCTAAGTGAGGGGATCTCTACCAAAACAGGTCAGCACCTTTTTTACTACCTATATCCTTAGAGAGTTGCCTGGAACAGACATGTAAGATGTCCTGCCTGTGACCCTGCAGTCCTGCAGTACTGTTGAGTGCGGGAACCAGATTAAAATGTAATCAGGAAATATCTAGAAAAATAAATAAAAATATAATAGAACATAGACATTGGTTTTCTAAGTCACTGTGGCCTGCAGAGATCCTTATGTATTGTCTAGTGGCACCCATTTCTCTTTAGTTTGACACCAGCAGCCTAGAGAAAAGAAAGGTTAATTGACTTGTCAAGGGTCATGCAGCCAAAAAGTGTTAAAAGTGGGATGTAAAGCCAGTTACTCCTGGGTTCAAGGCCAGCTCTCTAGCTACTATACAGCAGCTACCTCTTTCCTGTTTTACATATATAACCTCATTTGATCCTCACAACCCTTTGAGATGGGCAGGTATTAGAGGTATATATTGTCATCTTCATATTATAGATGAAGATAGCTCTGAGTTCTCTGAGACTCAGAGGTTAAGTGGTTTGCTTGTGTCATTATTTAAAGCACTTTCTTCTGACCTGAACTCATTCCCTGATCAAAATATATTTACTGATGTATTAACTTGAGTATGGCCATACAGCTTCTGGTCATAATCCTGTACATTAAGTGCTGAATTTTTCATAAATTTAGTTTTTCATTGAATGGATTATTAGGCTTATCTCTTTTGAGTAATCATGGATCTCACTGGGGAAGCCCTGTAGTGCTCTGAGGATTGAGGCAATCACAGATCATCCCACAATATGATCAGCAAACAGGAGCACGTGGAGAACTTCAACATCTTTGGTATCATCGATATTGTTGGAAGTTGGAAGGGACACTGTAGGCTATGGAGTCCAATCTCCTTATTTCACACAAAGGGAATGTGAGGCATAGAGAGGCTGAGTGACTTGCACAGAGTTACGAATCTACTAAGTGTCTGAAACAGGATTTGAAATCAGGTCGTCCCATGCCAGATTCAGCGTATTATGCTGCCTAGCTGCTCAGGGAATCCTTATTCCATTTACACCTTCTACAACACATTTTCCATTATAGTAGTGAATACCTTTGGTAAGCATGAGTTTCCCTGTTTTATTCCTCTTTACATATTGTTACAAAGAAAGGAAATGAGGGAAACTACAACTAAATTTAGAATAATTAGAACCAGGGTATTCACATCCTTCTTCAAAGACTTTTTTTGTACTTCCCATGATGCTGTTTTTCACCTTGTGCCAAATTGTCAAAGCAAATGTGTGTTTCTTTGAGAAGGACAAGATATCAATAGTTTATTGTTAGAGAACTGCAAGTCTTTTGAGGCTGATGGGGCAAGAAAACAGGGTCAGTAGTTTGAATAAGTAGTGGAAACCAAAGTCTTATAGGACAACTTTTTTCCAAGACCTGTCATTTAACGTTTGACTTTATACTAAGCAGGACTGGCATGTTAGACATTTCTACAGTAGATAACCCAGACTGACAGTTGGCTTGCAGGATGAAAGTTCATTCCAGGTTGGCTCCAATCATATAAATTTTCCTACTTTTTACAGTTCAGCAAATCTGTTTTTTCACAAACGAAGAACCTTCTGGAGTTATTTGGAATGGATCCTGGCAATTCCTTTTTTATCTTTGGCACAGAGTATCTCTTCAACATTAAGCATGCAATCCAATTTTCTCTGTATTTTATGGCACACATTTACCTATCGTTTTCTATTGAAAATGGAAATTCATTCTCTGCCTTACTCTAAATCACCCTGCGGTATTCTAGAGAAACAACAGTCATTTCATTCTTCAGATTATTTGAAGATTTTCTGCCCTTAGCCAAAATCATCCTTCCATACATATGGAGCTAGCCTTGAACTCCATGAAAGCCACATGTGGTTCTAGCAATTTACTGCACAGAGGAGCTGTGCCCTAAGGTGGTCGTATGCAAGATGAATTCAACTTGTTCTGCCTGATTCCAAAGGGCATAACTAAGAGTTGAAATGGGTAGAAACAATGGGTAAGTTTTTATCCCACATGGGTTGTTAGATGGTTGGTAAAGATTTTCTGGACAGGTTTTGGAAATAACCCTCATTTTCCTGAGGCTTGCATGAAATACTTCTGTTTATTTGATTTCTCTATCCTTTTTCTTTGCTAGAACTCAAGGGAATCATAGAAATAACTTGTAACATAGAAGATTTTAAGAATTAACCATTTTATATACACTGGCATTCAAAGTTAATAGAGACAGCAGAAGGTGAAATAAATCAAAGTTGGGGAGAGAGGGGCAAGGAGAAGGAAGATGAAGTCCCAAGGAAGAAAGGAATGAGAAATTTCAGATATGAATGACAAATTTCATTCGGAAGGCTTGAGAAATAGGATCAGGGAATCATACAATTTCAGCCTTGGAAAAGAAATGTCTAATCCAGCTCATACCTAAATGGGAATTCCTCTTTAATATTCATGGCATATAGTCATCCAAACTTTGCTTAGGTAGCTTCAGGGAAAGGGAACCCATTATCTCCCAAAGTAGCCAGTTCCACTTTGGGATAGCTCTGATTGCAAGGAAGTCTTTTCTTACAGCAAACCTTCCTTTCTATAACTTTTACTTATTGTTCCTTGATCTGCCTTCTGGGGCCAAGTAGAAAAAACTTAATCCCCCTTTCATATGATAGCCCTTCAAATATTTGAAGATAGCTGTCATATCCCCCACCCAGTCATCTTCTCTTCCAAAGCAATCCCACCCATAACAGAACAATTGTTGCAGAACAATTTGTGAAAAAATACCCATTCCCACTGATGAAACCTAATTCTTAGTTGGTAGTATATATGGTTGCTGGAAAAGAATGCTAAAGTAAAAGCTGTATTATGGCATACATGTAAAAAGACTTGTGTTTTGCTTAGATTGAGCTTTTCCTTACATTATTGTTACATTAAATGTTATTATCATCATTCAAAGAGTAGGATTTATTTAGGGTATGCCATGTGCACCAGTACTGTGCTTTGCAGTAGGGGATATAATAGAAGTACATCAAACATCATGCTTCAGACATATTCAGACAATATGATCATACATTGACACATCAGGAGAAGCCATCCAAATTTAATTGGGAAGAAAAGTATCTTGGATGTTTGAAGGAATGAATATCTAGCCCTTTGTCACTGGCAAATGAGTGAAAGATCTATTAATGTTGCCACACCCCAAGTCTGGTCAGAGCTTCCCTAGGATCTTTTGCACTGACCAGTAGAATACCCGGAAAACTAATTATTACTTGCAGGGGGATAATTTTTTCCCAGGGAGCGAGGTATTAAGTGGCAATAATGAAGCATGTAGATCATCAGAAAAAATTCCTAGTTTAATACAAACACACAGGTCTATCAAAATGCCTCATGTAACAATAGGATCCTTAAGAATAATTCTAAACATATAAGAAACAATTATTCTTAAAAGGGAGACAACACATATTTATTAAGTACCTACTATTATCCAAGCACTGTGGTAAGTTCTGGGGTTACAAATACAAACAAAAAGAAACAACAGCTCCTGCCCTCAAGAAGCTGACATTCTACTAGAAGGAGAGGACATACAAAAAGGAGCTGAAAAAAGAGAAAGAGGGAAACATGTCCATAAGGGCATGGTGTTCAGAAATCTGGAAAATCAGAATTAGAACTGGGAGAGGAATGAAGGTTGCCACTCCCTAAAATGGAAGTCCTGTGAAGAGCTCACCAATGGAAGAAGGGTGCTGGCTTGGTAAAGGGACACTCCAGAATGAGATAGCCCCAGTGAACAACGGATCTTTCATCATGAGAAGACCCCCATGTGTGAAAGGAAGTTCTAAAGTGAGACATCAGCTGAGGCATCATGGCAAAGTCCAAAAAATCATATGCAAAGCCAAGAGAAAAATGAAAGTTGGCTCCTTGGGCCCTCCTCCTTGGGAGTCTGGAAGTAGATTATTGGTTAATACCTATGCTAGTCACAGTGGGGCTTCCCAGGCAGCCTCTTGAGCAGGGTGGAAGAATCAAGGACTCTAAAAATACTTGGAAGAGAACAGAGCAGTAGAGTGACAGGACGTAGAGAGGAGAACCAAAAAGCTTCTACTCACTTAGTCACCAGGTAGAGAAAATGAGCTGGAATGGAACCCAATGCCTGCTTTCCTTCCCAATAGGCATGGAAAGGAGCAGTCTCAGAAGAGCAATGTCTTGAATCCCTAACTACTCTGTCCTTTATAGTCAGGTCATATCCTTTCCACTGTGTTATTTTTTTGTGGGATCTAGTCTTGCTCAGCTCTGAGTTCTTGAGGAATGGAAGTAAGCTTATGCCTTTTATAGAATCCAAGCTCTGCCATTTCTCAAAGGCATTGGAGCTGTCCCCTTCCTTTTGTATAGAAACAAGTTACTTTTGGACCAAAGAACTCTTGCCCCATTAGTAAACAGAAACCTGCTGCCTCAGTTCAGTCATCATGATTCATTGGGGACTATTCTTTCCCGAAAACTAGTGTGCTGTCTGAACCCAAGTGAGGGGGGGATGGGTTATTTTGCCTCTTTCCACCACTCCCTCATTCCATTCCAGACAGATGTAATGTGGTGTTAGTTAACAACTTCAGATATTGCTAAAGCTAGCTGAATAGGCATGCTTCTAGTCTTGATTGAAATGAAAGTAGAGCCAAGTGGAATATTTTTATTACCAAATCCTAAATGAATTTAGGAAAAAGTATTAACATCAATAAGCAAATATGATATTCACTTGGCTAGTAAATGACATGAAGGAAGATCTTGCATCTTTTTTATTTTAACATTTTAAACCTAAAGCATCTGAGGCAATATATCTAGTGAATAGTACATTCAGTTTTATTGATGATATATCTTAAAAATCACCAAGAAATCCATCTTTATTAATTTTATCCCTTCATTCATCATTGTTTGTCTTTAAAAACAATTATATGTGTATGTGTATATATATATACATTATATATGTATACACACACACACACACACACACACACACACACACATATGTATATGTTCCTGAAGGGACAGATGAAAAAAAACTAAAAGAATTTTATACCTATGAAACAAACAACACAGAAATGATACTCAAGTTTTAAATATTTTCCAAGATATTCAAAATGGATAAAATTATAGGATGAAAAGAAACTGTTCTGGAGGCTTAATTATATATAGATTTAACTGACACATAATCGACTGGCACAGTGGGCCTGGAGCCAAAAAGACTGGAGTTCAAATCCTGCCTCAGATACTTACTAACTGTGTGACCCATGGCAAGTCATTTAATCCCTATCTACCTCACTTTCTTCATATGTAAAATAGGTCTAATAATAACACCTGCCTTTCAGAGTTGTTATGAGGTTGAAATGGGATGATATTTGTAAAGTACTTTGCAAACCTTAAAGCACTACATAAATGCTGGCCATTATTATTATTGTTAATAATAATGATTTTATTGATGACAATAATCACGAATAACGGCATTCCATGGTCAGGTCCAAAATTTTGTTCTTTGTCATTCTTCTGAAGTTTTACTCTACCCAGCCTCCTTCCCCAAAGATATCACCTCAACAACAACAAAAATTTTAAAAAGGGACATAAAGGATCATTTGATCCAACCTTGTTTTAGAAATCAAAGAACTAGAATTTCAGGTTTTTTTGGTGTACATGCATGCATGTGTGTGTGTGTGTGCATGCATATGCACACGTACATGTTCTTTTTAACGTTCAGCTGGATAATTTCAAATCATAAATATGTTGTGTTTTGTATGGCATTTCAGATCAGAAATTAAAGGAAAAATATGCATCTATCTACTTGCAATGGGGATATTATATAATTGTTAAATATATCCAAGTGATTTGCCAAAAAGCCTGAAGTTTTGGCAGGAAAAGTCTTCTCAAAATGTGAAGTCATCTAAAGGGAGGGAGAGAACTGATCTGTGTAGATATTCATCTTTGGATGGTGATGAAGCTATAACATGATTGCAGTATATTGGTATTTATGCAAAATAGGAATGAGATACTCCATCTTATTAAGAAATAAGACTGAAACATACTTTTTGAGACTGGCCTTTGAGCTGATATTTTACATATGTTTTCCAGGGTGGTCCAGGACTCCGAGGACCAAAGGGCCAGAGAGGTGACCAAGGTCCAAAGGTAACTTGAGTTTATTTGCTTTTACTATGGGAGAGTTCTGGGGGGTGGTTTGTGGGGTTTTTTTGCTATTTATTCTACCCAACCCAAAACTTCCTTGGTATGGTAAAAATTGAGCCTAAAATCAGCCTCTTATTCATAGAGCCTCATTCTTCCTTGCTCCGAAGAGCCATCCATAACTTGAACGAAAGAAAACTTTCCAGCTCAAGAATGAAGCTTCCCAAGGCCACACTATTCTTATTTCATGAATATTTTCTGCCACATTCCTAACAAGCAGACTTTGCCACAACTGCCATAAGAATGGAACTTTAGTCTATAACACCTAGTTCCTGATCCCCATCACTCTCTGTGTCCCAAGTCTCCCATTTGAGTCCTGCCCTCTCTTTATGCAGGTGACTGACTACACTGACTTATACTGTGTGGAGCATTTCCTATTGAGCTATTTTCCCAGTTATTGTAACGATTTTGTACTGAAATGTCCTTAGTCACATCAGTCTCCCTAACAGCACATCTGAGTAAGAAGGTTATTCTGTTAGAGAGCCTTTAACCTTGAAATAGAACAAAAATAATTGGTTTACTTGGGGGACAAACCCACGACATTGATGAAATTATCACTGTTTCCTAAACAAATGAACTCAAAAGCTATTGACAAATCTTCCAGCTATTTATAAGGCTGGTAGCAGACAACTTAGGACTGCCCTTGATTTTTCTTAGGATTTGACCACGAATGTATCCCAAGTTAGAGATTAGATAGATAGATGTAGATGAATACATAGCTATGTAGATGGATAAATAGTTGAATGATCAATGATAGATTGATAGATGATTGACCAATAGATGATATAAATACAGATACAGATGTAGATATAGATATAAATATTATTTATTAAGCTCTTACTGTGTGCTAGGCACTATGCTAACTACTGAGTATACAAATAGAAAAAAACAAGACAATACCTGCCCTCAGAGAGTTTACATTCTATTGGGGTTCTAGAAAGCAGAGGGTGAAGGATGTTACTTGCACAGGGACATGGAGAGGGGCCCCAGGAAGGTAAGGCAAAAAGCTCTCTCATCAGAGTCAGTTATTTTAGTGAATCTAGCTCTTCTTTCTAAGTATGCTGAATTTTCTCATATTCTTCATATTGGAGAATTCTTACATGGGCTCAGTGTTGAAATCCACGTTTTTATATGGGTGAGATGAAAAGTGGTTATTTATTTTTTTTCATGCCGTGGCTCATAAATGTAGGATGTGAGATACTGAAAGGCAGAGACCGTGTCGTTTTGTTTCCCAAACGAGACACTTAAACACTGAAGAGAATTTAAACCCTAGCTCAAATTCCTCCTCATGAGGCCAACTTCCTCATTTTACAAGTGAGAAAACAGGCCCAAAGACTTGAAATGATTTGCCCAGAGTCACAAAGAGAATCGATGTCAGAACAAAGATTGAATCTTGGATCGTTGGACTCCAAATGCATTCATCGTTCCTTTGCCTCTTCTCCATAATCTCCCCTTACATTAATGAACTTCCCCCTTAGCCTTCAGGTAGTACTTTATTTTTGTGCTTCTTTAATACAGTGATCAAGTAATGCCGTTTCTTATAGAGAGCAATGAATTCTCGTGCAGTTCAATGAAAAAAAAACCAACTTTGGATTCAGAAGACGTGGACTCAAATCCTACTTGTTCCAAATGTGATGTTAAGCAAATCATTTGACATCTCTGGGTCTGTTGCTTCATTCGTAAAATGAAGAGGACAGATTAAATTACCTCTAAATTTGTGGTCCTATGACATTCTAGCCATTTTTGCTTATGTCTTGTTGCTCTCTAAAACTGTAAACTCCATATAAGCAGCAGCTAACTAATTAAATTTATTTATTTATCTTTCCCAGCACCGTGTACATAATAGACAAAATATAATCAAGGTTTGTAGAATGAATTAATGAATGGAGGAATTACAGAGAGAGATCCAGGAATTATTGGCCTATCATTTTCTCATTGATTTTAATTGAAATTCTAAATTATTAGCTCTGTAAAGCTCTGTTAAAAAAAAAAAAAGATCTCATATCAAAGCATTTAATTTACTACCTCAATGACTTCTTTCTACTCATCTCCAGGGACCAGATGGTCCTCGTGGAGAAACAGGTTCTCCAGGACCCCAGGGCCCCCCTGGCCCACAAGGACCAAGTGGACTTTCCATTCAAGGCATGCCGGTGAGTTGTATATGAATAAATATTACTGAGATGTCAGATTACTTTCTAGTGAATTATTAGTGGTGAAATCTATGTCTTACTAAGAGAGCTTCAGTCCTTCAATCTGTATTGAGGTACATTTGACAGTAATTTATGGAAGGTCATAGTCCTCATTCTGCGGCTGTTTCTCTAGTGTAATAGGGCAACATAGAGCAATATATGCACACATAGAGAATTTGCACAGGAAGTTTTGCAAGTGTGAGGAAAACCAAGTGAGATCTGCCTAATACGTCCTGCCTGTTAAACCAAGTACATAATGGCTGCAAAAGTGAAAAACATAAAATGCTATATAAAAATAAGTTCTTATTAATTAGCAGTTTTGATGGTGAAAGACAGCACATGTCTTCCATGGACTTACGGTTCTTGTCAATTTCCAATGGCATCCAAGTGAATTTTACCTGAATGGTAATACCCATCCAGTGGTTATTGTTCCCAATAGATTTAAACAAAGAGTTCCATGCTCTGAGAATCTGGCTGTTTCCTCAGAAAGGATTCATGTTACATTGAAACACATTAGATTCTACTTACTGCTCTCTGTGCCTCTCGCCTTAGCAGAGGTTCTTAACCTTTGTTTTGTGTCGTGGACCCCTTTGGCCATTTGGTAGTACTGATGGACCTTTGCTCAGAATAATGTTTTGAATGCATAAAATAAAATGACAAAATTAAAAAGGAAGCCATTTATACTGAAATATACTTATTAAAATTCTTATTAAACGTGTTCTATTTCATTCAAGTTCTGTTTATTTATATGTCCCAGGTTAAGAACCCTGCCTTATAGAAATCAAAATTATAATTCCTTATATGAATGGATTATTTTTTATAAAAATTGTTGCTATTTGTTGATTTTGAAACAGTTGTTTTTTAAATTTTTATTTATTTGTTTTTAGTTTTTAACATTCACTTCTATAAGATTTGGAGTTCTAAATTTTCTCCCCTTCCCTCCACTCCCCTTCCCAACATCACGTGCAATTTATTGTAGGTTATATACATGTACAATCAAACAATAGTTTTTTAAAGATTTGTATTGTAGCCACATCTGAGTGATAATTTGTTTGCTCATGGCACTGTTGCTCTGGCTACAACTTTTCCTTCTTGGAATATTCCTCCTATGGACCATACTTGGAAAACTACTTTTCTGTCTCCTGATAATACATGCCAGTTTATGTGAACAGTTTTCTTTATTTTGAATTATGTTTTCTTCACAACAACCCCGTGAGTCAGATATTATCTCTATCTGTATTGTAGAGAAGGAAACTGAGTCACAGGGAAGTTAAATGCATCTCCCCTGGTCACACATTCAGTAAGTATATGAGGCCACATTTAAACCCAAGTCTTCCAACTCCAGCCCAGTTCTATAGATAGCATTGTACTGTGCTGCTTCATATACTTCTAGCAGGAAAAACAAAAATTATATATCTTAATGAGAGGATTAGATTCAAAAGATAGTCAGTAGTTCAGTTGTTTATATCCCTCCTGGAAATCTGGGGACTTAGAATAGCTTAGACCTGGTTATTACATCTATATTTCCATGCTTACACTGTCCCTTTTTCTGGGTTGTATTAATGTCTATGGTATTTTCCCCCAAATACTTGTTATCCTTTCCTCCTTCAGCTATAATGATGATCTGTTGCTCTATGCCCTCACACTGTTCCTACACATCAACCTTTAAATTCTGTGTTTATGTTGGTATGAGGTCATTTATTTTAATATTTAACATAGTATGTGTATATTTAACATGGTATGTGCATATTGGTATGAATATGACCTAATGTTGACTAAGGAAGAATGGTTGGTGGGAAAAAACAGTATTTGAATTGACGAGTGTGTTTAATTCCAGGGAGCACCAGGTGAAAAAGGAGAGAAAGGAGATCTCGGTTTTCCAGGCGTACAGGTATTCTCTTTAATTCCTTGCTGTCAGCTTGAGAGACTTATGGAGAAAACGCAGTAGGCTTTTGAAGTGGGTTATGAGCTTGGAAAACAGTTTCTATTTTCAGTACAGTACTGCCTTAGCCCAAATTCATTTACCTTAAATTCTTTCTCCCCATGAGTCACATTGAAGCTCCTTACAATGAGCTAAGTAGGGGGTGGGGAGGATAGGGAGACATTTCTTTTCTATGAATCACAGTTATGTGCCCTGTTCCAAGTTCTAAAGACCTCTACCTTCACATCATCCCATCTCCTCTGAGGTTTTGAATTATTTCAGTGAAGCAAGTTGGGAGTATGATGGGTATATTGTTCATCTGACCTTTTTTTTTTGGTCCATAATTTTCTCAGGGTATTCCAGGGAATACTGGGTCACCGGGACGTGATGGTTCACAAGGTCAGAGGGTAAGAAAATGTTCAATATTTTGTAACAATGCTATTGTTATTTTTTTCAATACTACTCTTTTATTTTCCACAGAGAAGTCTACTTGAGGCAGGCAAATCTCTTTTCCACACACATCTTGTTTTTGCTCAGGCTCCTCCTGCCTCTCTTCTCCACCTATCATGTCCATAAAACAGTAAAACACCATATAAATATATTTAAGAGTGTTTCAAAAGTTAACCTCTTCAAATTCTTTTAAAAGCATATTTCACCATTCCTGATTTTATTAAAATGATTATACAGAACACAACCTAATCATAATTCATCATTCTGAGAATTAATTATGGTACTGTGTTACAATACAGTGAAACCATCAGGGACCATTTAGATTTAGGGATAAACACGATTACACTAAATGACTCCAGACTTCAACCTGTCTCTCTTCTTACCGCTTCCTATGTGTCTTGCTGTCTCTAACCCTTTGCATTATTTCATGCATAGCTGCTTGGATGAAAGCCAATTTGGATGAAAATCTTCACCTCTATCACAGTTATCCTGTGATGTGCATGGGCTTTGTGACAGCAATTTGCCAGTCAGGGATTTCTTTTTTTCTTTCTTTTTGAGAGAGCTGGGTACTTCCATATTCACCACTGTATTCCATATGTCTAAGTGACTTCATGACAAGAAATCTCATCTCTCGAATAGACATTTAGAATAAGACATACATCTTCAGACATGGTCAAAGTGTTGACTTGTGTTGCTTGACTATGCTTTTTTATTACAAGGGAGGGCTTCAACAGGAGAAGGACTGAATCAGTAAGAAGTGGCAAAGATTAAAGACATTACTAAAGAAATTTGTAAATGCAAAAGAAAAAAAGTCCAACAAGACAATTGTGCCACTTCTTTATTAAATACATACTTTAAATATGTTTAATATATAGTTTAATTAATGTCTACTATAGACTGGTGCTAACTTGTGAGACTTAATGTATCATTTCATGGCAGATTTTGAAGTTCTTTCTCTTTGAAAATAATGAAACATGAAATTAAATAAATACATTAAATTTATGTTAAATGTATACTTTTAAAAACTACAGAAAAAGCCTTATCTTTGGATAAATGAGCGTGTTGCTAAATATAAATACTGTCCAGAGACTAAATAAGATGTCTGGACAAGATAACAGGAAATCTGCCCATCAATACATTCTTTAAATTTATTAATAGCTAGAGCAGTGAATGTCGGCAGAGAGAAGTCTGAGCAAGGGAGTTGGTGTTCTTTGTTGCTGGCCCACCATCAGTTGTCACTGGCCCCAGATGGTCAGTGGCCTGTTTATTTTATTAAATTCTTCTATAATAAGTGACAATCAATTTCAATTCATTTAAAAGAAATGCATTTGATATTTTCTGGTATATTTGATACAGCTTTGGACATTTAGGTAGGGATTAACTAAAAGTCTCCAGTTCTTTTCTCAAACAAATATTACCTTTAAATCAGGATTAATGCTCTTGTCAAGGAATAGGAATTTATTGGGATGGAAAGTAGAGTTTATTGTGTCCCTATGAAATTAGTTTGGTTTTAAAAATCATTTAACATGTCTTAAATCTCAGTGTGGTCCCTGTTCCCCAAACTGAATTAATCCAGTCTGTACATAAACCCAAGTGAATATTTCCAAAGGAGAAATGCTGTAAAGGTGAGATTTATGGAATTTTCTTGTACATGTGGTATGAGAATCTAAATGAATTTATATGTTTTGGCAAAGGCTGCAGGCGAGGCTCCTGAGTAGTAACATGCTTAGATTCTTCCATGAGCCCTGAGGTGCTGAAAACTACAATCCACAAGTTTCATTCACTTAATTTATTTGTCAACTATTAAGACTAGTGCTGATGAAGAATCGCCCAATCTGACTTGTGGGATTTGTTGCTGGATCATTTCATGTCAGAATTTGACATTCTTTTTTCTTGGAAACCTGTTACATCAACAGGGAATTCC
The DNA here is from genome assembly GCF_011100635.1 of Trichosurus vulpecula. Classification (NCBI taxonomy): domain Eukaryota; kingdom Metazoa; phylum Chordata; class Mammalia; order Diprotodontia; family Phalangeridae; genus Trichosurus; species Trichosurus vulpecula. Next base: position 119,525,078 of record NC_050573.1, on the reverse strand, counting down.
TGCAAAGGTTGGGAACCCAGGAGAGTGGCAAAATATGTTTTTATATATAGAAATGAAAGTTTTAGAGCTCTAACAAAGTAAATAGAAGAATAAAAAGCAGTATCACTGAGATTCCTCTCCTCCCCCACCCCCATATTTGTCAACTTAGAAATAAAACTTTCAAGGTGATTCCAATTCCCATTTTGAAAAATTCTGGAAACTCAGATTTGTTGTTCTGGCAGAGATTACCTCCTTCAAGAATTAGGGTGGAAGGTCACATCTCTACTCTATGATCTTGGGCAAGTCATTTAATACTTTTGGACCCAAGATTCCTCCTTTATAAATGAGGGAATTGTGCTAATTGAGCTCCTTAAAATCCCTTCCAGTGGTACAATTTATGATTTTTTTATCTAAGTAATGAATTCTTTGGATAAGATCCTTGAAAGAAGGAGCCTTCAACCAATATTGGTTAAGGTAAAAGAGCATAAGAAAAGAGAAGCAATTATACTTTCTAAGTGCTTTGTTTTTTTTCATGTAACATATTTTTTATTGCTGTCTTCTGATTCTTATATCATCATAGTTATCCCAAGTATCCCTCCTCCACCCCTCCCAGAGAGCCATCCCATATAACAAATAGTAGTTTTTAGAAAAAAAAGATGAACATAACTGATCGATACAGTGAAAAATCCTGAAAAGATGTGCAATATATAACATCTGTGGATCTTCCCACCTCCACAAAGGGGTAGGCTGGGGGGATCCTCTCATATCTCTTCATTGGAGTCCTTCTTGATCTTTATAATCTTGTTACATTCACTTTTTTTAGTGTGTATCTGTTCTTCCATTTACACAGTTCTATTTATTGTGCGTATTGCTTTCTTGGCTTTGATGCCTTGACTCTGCACTTCATATATATCTTTCCATGCTTCTTTGTATTCACCATACACATCGTTTCTTGCTGCTTAGCAATATTCCATTCCATTCATCCACCACAATTTGTTTAGGCCATTCTCCAATCAATAGGCACCTACTTTGGTTCCATCCTTTGCTATCACAAGAAGTGCTGCTATAAATATTTTGCTGTATACAGGATCTTTCTTCTAAATACTTTGTGTAGAGCCATTTGTGGCCATTTTAAAAAAATAGCTGCTTAAAGTATATACTATGAGTAGGATGAAAGCCAGAGTAGAATGAAAGGAAATCGAGAACCCAAGCTAATGAAAATGAGGTAACAAAAAGACTGAGAAAAATTTTAATGTACTTTGCCTCTTGTTTTAAAAAAAAAATTATGGGACTATCCATGTATTTGCTGTAAAATGATAGTGAATGTGTTCTTTTTTACATGCAGAATAGACCTGTAAGTAGGACTTATTTCACTTATGCCCCCCCCCCCAAAAAAAAGACAGTTGGAGGGGCAAGAGGGGGTGGAAGCGGCACAGAGGACAACTTGCCTTCTGGTCAAATAACCCCAAAAGAAATGTCTTCTAGCCTTCATCTCATGAAGGTGCGGGTTGGAGAAGGTAGGTCAGAGGAGGAACACCAAGTACTTGGGGCTCTCTGCTGGAGGCCACAGGGAACTCAGATCAGAAGAGGATCATAAGTCAAGGTACAGAAACAGATGTAGCCATGGGGAGGAAGGTTGACCTTCAAGTGGGCAAGTGCCTACTGGAGAGGAAATCTCTCTCCCTGCCTAAGTCAGTGCCCATTTGTGTTGTTCTAATTATGGCCCCGAAACAGAATAATAAAGAAAGGCATGTGGCTGCCCAGAATAGATGAAGGTAGCGTCAAGTCAATCTTATTTGAAGTCTGAGTAGGTGGCCACCAAAGTGGTATGATTTCTTCTATTGGTTCTTCATTACTCATTCCTTTTTAGCAACTAATGATAATTGCTAGAATGTACATGTTATATGGGGACTGGCGGAGGGAAAGGGTTAGAATGGTACTGGCTCTTAACATCTGAACACATTTTAAATGTGTTTAGTTCATCATATTTTTTTAGCCATTTAACAAATCCAGGAGGGAAGGAATAAAGGAGAGATGAGTTTTGATGAGGCAACTAGGAGGCACAATGGTTAGTCAACCACAAGCCTTTATTAAGTGCCTACTATGTTCCATGCACTGTGCTAAAGGCTGGAGAAACAAAGAAAGGAAAAACAAAACAAGCAAACAAAAAATAGTCCCTGTTCTCAAGGAGCTCACAGTTTAATGGGTGAGACAGCATGCAAACAACTATGTGCAAACAAGATATAAACTGGATGAATTAGAGATAATCTCAGAGGAAAGGCCCTAGCGTTAAAGGAGGATCAGGAAAGGCTTCTTGCAGAAGTGGGACCTTAGCTGAGACTTGAAGGATTCCAGGGCAGCCAGGAGGGAGAGAGGAGAGAAGGAATAACAGTCATGGAGGGACAGCCAATGAAACTGCATGGGAGGTAGCACATGGAGTCTCTTAGGCAGGGAACAGCAAGGAGACTGTTCATTTGGTTGCAAAGTATATGGAGGGGATTCAGGTAGAAGAAGTTTGGGAAGGTAGGAAGGGGCAGGTAATGAAGGGCTTTAAAAGCCAAATAGAGGATTTTATGTTTAATCTTGGAAGTAATGGGGAGCCACTTGAGTTTATTAAATAGGGAAGTAATATGGTCAGACCTGTGCTTTAAGAAGATGCATTTGACAGCTGAGAGGAGGTTGGAATGGAAAGGAAAGAGCCCAGACTGAGAGACTAAACAGCAGGCTATTACAATAGTCTTAAAGTGATATGACGAGGGCCTGCACCAGGGCAGTGGTGGCAGTGTCAGAGGAGAAGAGGGGGCATAGATTCTAAAGGTGGAATCTACTGGACTTATTAACTGACTGGATTATGGAAGGTGCGAGTGTGAGGAGTCAAAGATGATACCTAGGTTATGAACCCGGGAGGATGGTGGTACCCTCAGCAGTAATGAAGGTGAAGTGGAAGAGAATAAGCATTAATTAATTAGTTGATTAAGGTACTACAGTACTAAGTGCTTTACAAATATTCTCTCATTTGATCCTCACAATGAACTTGGGATTTAAGTGCTTTTACCTTATCCATTTTATAGTTGAGGAGACTGACACAGACCGAAGTTAAGTGACTTGCTCAGGGTCACACAGCTAGTAAGTATCTGATGCAAGATTTGAATTCAGGTTTTCCTGATTCGAAGCCCAGCACTGCACCACCAGCTACTTAGGGAAATTAGAAAGAGAGGAGAGTGTGGAGGGGAATGATAAATAATTCATTTTCATACTTGAGTTTAAGATGTCTTAAGGCCAACTAGGTGGTACAGTGAATAGAATACCAGGCCTGAAGTCAGGAGGGCTTGAGTTCAAATCCTGTCTCAGACACTTATTAGTTGTGTGACCTTGGACAAATCACTTAACTCTTTTTGCCTCAGTTTCCTTGTCTGTAAAATGAACTGGAGAAGGAAATGGCAAACCACTTCAATATCTTTGTCAAGTCTGTCTCTCTCTCTCTCTCTCTCTGCCTCTCTCTCTGTCTCTCTCTCGCTCTCTTCCTCCCTCTCTCTCCCTCTTTTGTCAATGACTTGAAGGAGTGCATTTTAAGAGAAATGGAGTGCCCAAACCATACATACCCAGAGTCAGAAAGAATAGGGACAGAGAGTAGGCTTTTAAAAATGCATTTGATTCATAAGTCATTTTTCTACCACCCAGTCACCCCAACACTAATGTAGCTGACATTTATTTTTTGTTGTTGTTATTTTGTTTTATTTCTTCTTTTTTAATTCCATACTTTATTTGATATTTTTTTAGTTTTCAGCATTGATTTCCACAAGATTTTGAGTTACAAATTTTCACCCCATTTCCACCCTCCCCGCCTCCAAGATGGCATATATTCTGATTACCCCATTCCCCAGTCAGCCCTCTCTTGTATTATCCCCCTGCCCCTCCCCCCATCCTTTTCCCCCTTACTTTCTTGTAGGTAAGATAGATTTCTGTGCCCCATTGCCTGTATATCTTATTTCCCCATCGCATGCAAAAACAACTTTTTTTTGAGCATCTGCTTTTAGAACTTTGACTTCCAAATTCTCTCCCTTCTTCCCTCCCCACCTACTCTCCCTAGGAAGGCAAGCAATTCAACACAGGCCACACATGTATCATCATGCAAAACACTCCCATAAATAGTCATGTTGTGAAAGACTGACTATATTTCCCTCCATCCTATCCTGTCCCCTTTATTCAATTTTCTCCCTTGACTCTGTCCCTTTTCAAAAGTGTTTGCTTTTGATTACTTCTTCCCCCTATCTGCCCTCCCTTCTATCGTCCCCCATTTTTATTCCCTTCCCCCTACTTTTATGGGGAGTAAGATGCCTGATTGAGTGTGTATGTTATTCCCTCCTCAAGTCAAATCCCATGAGAACAAGATTCACTTATTCCTCCTCACCTGCCCCTTCTTCCCTTCCAATGAACTGCTTTTTCTTGCCACTTTCATGTGAGATAATTTACCCCATTCTATCTCTCCCTTTCTCCCTCTCTCAATATATTTCTCTCTCATCCCTTAATTTTTTTAGATATCATCCCTTCATATTCAACTCACCCTGTGCCCTCTGTCTATGTATATGTATATTCCCTTCAACTACCCTAATACTGACAAAGGTCTAATGAATTATACACATCATCTTTTCATGTAGGAATGTAAGCAAAACAGTTCTACTTTAGTAAGTCCCTTATGATTTCTCTTTCTTGTTTACCTTTTCATGCTTCTCTTGATTCTTGTGTTTGAAAGTCAAATTTTCTATTTAGCTGTGGTCTTTTCATTGAGAAAGCTTGAAAATCCTCTATTTTATTGAAAATCCATATTTTGCCTTGGAGCATTATACTCAGTTTTGCTGGGTAGGTGATTCTTGGTTTTAATCCTAACCCCTTTGACCTCCAGAATATCATATTGCAAGCCCTTCAATACCTTAATGTGGAAGCTGCTAGATCTTGTGTTATCCTGATTGTGTTTCCACAATACTCAAATTGTTTCTTTCTGGCTGCTTGTAGTATTTTCTCCTTGATCTGGGAGCTCTGGAATTTGGCAACAATATTCCTGGGAGTTTTCTTTTTGGGATCTTTTAAAAGAGGCGATTGGTGGATTCTTTCAATTTGTATTTTACCCTCTGGCTTTAGAATATCAGAGCAGTTCTCCTTGATAATTTCTTAAAAGATGATGTCTAGGCTCTTTTTTTGATCATGGCTTTCAGGTAGTCCAATAATTTTTAAATTATCTCTCCTGGATCTATTTTCCAGGTCAGTGGTTTTTCCAATGAGATATTTCACATTGTCTTCCATTTTTTCGTTCCTTTGCTTCTGTTTTATAATATCTTGATGCCTCATAAAGTCACTAGCTTCTACTTGCTCCAGTCTAATTTTTAAGGTAGTATTTTCTTCAGTGGTCTTTTGGACCTCCTTTTCCATTTGGCTAATTCTCCCTTTCAAGCATTCTTCTCCTCATTGGCTTTTTGGAGCTCTTTTGCCATTTGAGTTAGTCTATTTTTAAGGTGTTATTTTCTTCAGTATTTTTTGGGTCTCCTTTAGCAAGTCATTGACTTATTTTTCATGATTTTCTTGCATCACTCACATTTCTCTTCCCAATTTTTCTTCTACTTCTCTAACTTGCTTTTCCAAATCCTTTTTGATCTCTTCCATGGTCTGAGACCAATTCATATTTTTTGGAGGCTGTTGATGTAGGCTCTTTGACTTTGTTGACTTTTTCTGGCTGTATGTTTTGATCTTTGTCACCAAAAAAAGATTCAGTAGTCTGCATCCTTTTTTGCTGCCTGTTCATGTTCCCAGCCAACTACTTGACCTTTGAGCTTTTTGTCAGCGTATGACTGTTTGTAGAGTAGAGAGTACTTTGTCCCAAGCTTTAGGGGCTGTACTGCTGTTTTCAGAGCTACTTCTACACAGCAAGCTCTGCCACACCAACGCTCCTCCTCCCCCAAGAACCACTCTGATCAGCTGCTTAATTCCTTCCACCAGGTGGGCCTGGGGCTGAAGCAACCATAGCTGGAGCTCTGGAAGCAGCCCCAGAGCTTCACCACTTCGGTGCCCCCAGGGCTGGGGTCAACCCCGCACTCCTTTCACTCCAATCCAGCAGTTTTTCCTGCTATCCTGCTTTGTTGTCTTTGGCATTTGTGGGTTGAGAAGTCCGGTAACTGCCACAACTCAGTGATTCAGGGCCCTATTACCTGTTCCACCCAGCTCCCAGTCTGGTTGGTCCTGGTGCGGCCCACACTGGGCTGTGCTCTGCTCCACTCCCAACTCCATGCAATAGACCCTTCTCAGAGAACATCCAGGCTTTCCTGGGCTGGAGCCCTGCTTCCCTCTGCTATTTCATGGGTTCTGCAGCTCCAGAATTTGTTCAGAGCCATTTTTTACAGGTATCTGGAGGGACCTGGGGGAGACCTTAAGCAAGTCCCTGCTTTCCAGCCACCATCTTGTCTCCACCGCATAGCTGACATTTATAAAATGCTTTCAGGTTTGCAAAGCTCTTTTGTAAAACTCACAATAACACTGTAAGGTATAGATATTATTTTCCCTGCTTTACAGATAAAGAAACCAAGGTTGAGAAATTAAATGACTGGTACATAGAGTCACATAGCAAGAGTCATAAGTGTGAATTGAAGCCAGATGTCAAATCCAGCTCTCTAGGACAGAGTTATGGCCAATAAGTGGTACAGAGGAAAGGGCAATGTACTTAGATTTTGAGAAGCTGTGTTCAGTCCTCCTCTGCTCCTTCTTACCTGTGTCACTTTGAGTAGATCACTTAATGTCTCTGTACCCCTATTTTCTCATCTGTAAAATGAAGGTAAAGGTAGAACCAGAAGGTGCCTCATGGCTCTAAATCCATGATTCTTCCCAGGCTCTAGCTTTTCTCATTGACACTCTCCAGCTAGCATCATCACCATAACTAGAATGGAAACCAAAAGCAAGCAGCTTTATTTTGGGGGTGGGGGTGGGGAGTCAGTTTCAATGTTGCCTCCTAATTAATCCAAGAAAAAGGAGGGATCATTTTAAAAAATTCTTCTCCTTAAACAGAGAATATGTTTTCTTCATATCCCTAGTTTATTCTGGCTTTTAGCAAGGGGAATCTGTGACTTTTTGGGCAGCTCACATTCTCCCCCAGCCTTGGAGCCATAAACAGGACATAGCTCAGGCCAGCCCAATTTTTGGTAAAATCAAATCCAGCAAAAGCTGGACTAATTCAATGAACACGTTTCATACTCTTTCTGGGAAGCCAGTAGACCACAGTGCAAGGTCCACATTTGAAAAAAAGCAGCAATGCAAATCCACATTTAATATGGGTTTGGAGCTCCAGTTCATCTTTTGAGCCATTACAACTAACTGACCATAACTTCTGTCTGCCTCATCCTTTTCCACTATAAATCTATGTACCTCCTCACTCTCTCCCTCTACTTCTTTTCCCTCCTGTTCGTGGCTCTGGGCTGTCACTAAGTGATTCTGAAATTGCCCAGTTCTTGACCATAGTCTCTCTGCTTTCCCATTTCTCCTTCCTATGTATAAGATGTAGCTCAGGATTAGGAAGGGCAGTGAGTATAAAGAGGTTCAGAAAGTCCTGGAAAATCTGTCCTCACACTTAGATAAGGTTCAGTCTTCTTCACATCCATTAACTGTGTATGAAGCTTTCCAAGCTTAAACTTTTAAAAATCTTTCCTTGTTTAAGACCACACATTTCTAAAGTAATGCTTGCTATGTAAATAATACATTAAAAGAAAGCCAAGCTTGAGAGGATTTCAGCTTTTCTTCTTATAGTTGACTGGATATGAAATAGTATAGTATTGTCCCATATTAACTTGGGTAAGCTTAGGTCTTTACCCATATGAATGTAAACTTTTTGAAGATGGAGCCCTGTCATACTTCTTTACAATACCCAAAACCTAACATGTCAAGTAGGAAGAGTAAACATTAAATACATCATAGGCTAATTGTGAAATAATAGAGAGGAGAAAAACTTTTCTATTGTGGTAAATATTAATTGCATTGTGGTAATGTGTTAAATGTATTGTGGTAAGATTAATTGTAAAAGGGAGCTTGCAACATATTTCCTTATCATATGGGTGTAATATAAACAAAGAATATATTCATGTATTCCATTCTATCAGATATGAGGCAGGATTGAAATGAACTTTAAAGGTTGGACTCAAGTCAGATATCTGGTTTTAATTCCCATATTAAATGCTGAGTTATTACCATAGTGATGTTTAAAAAAATATTAGTCAAATATAAATTCCCTCTTCATGATAATACTCTTGGATATATTTCTTCTCATCTCCTTTCCTTCCCCCTCTGTACTTCTCTCTCCTCTTCTCACCTCTTTTCCCTACTTCACTCTCTTCTCTCCTATTCTCCCCTTCCCTCTCGTAATCCTACCTCCTCCAACCTTTTAGAAATGTGATGTTTAATTCACAGTGCTAGTTGGTAAAATCATTGATTTTTCTCTCTATTGAGTTTGGATGAGTTTTATAACTTTGTAGTAAAACCCATGCCCACAATCAGCCAAGTTGGTTGTAATCATGATTATCGCAAAAATTCTCGTTTCTAAAGGACTTTACTTAACAAGTTTGTGAAGCAGGAAGCACAAATACCATTATTTCCATTTTACAGATGACAAAGCAGGGATTCAGGTTGAGTGACTTAACCAGGATCAAATAACTAATCGGTTGTGTGATCAGAACTTAAACCCAGTCCTTCCAACCTTAAGACTAATGATCTTATTTTCTTGTACATGTGGTATAAGTAATTAAATGAATTTATATGTTTTGGCCAAAGACTTGGGCCAGTGAACAGGTTATGCCATAGAATGTGATGGAATGCTATCATGCTGTTAGGAAGAACAAAGTCGATAGTTTCAGAAAACCTGGAAATACTTCTATGAACTGATACAACATGAAGTAACAGTAATATTATAAAGATAATGAGCTTTGAAAGACTTGGTCTAATCTACACAATGACCACAATTCCAAAGAATTCATGATGAAATGTGCTATCCACCACCAGAGAAAGAACTGAGGATCTCAGAGTGAAAATTGAAGCATAATTTCTTCTTTCCCACTCTTTCATTATTTTTTTTGACATGGCTAATATGAGAATTTGTTTTGCGTAACTATACATATTTGTAATGGATTCTCTTCTTCTTGCCTTCTCACTAGGTGGGGGAGAGAAAGAGGGGAGGAAAAGAATTCAGAATGAAAATTAAATAAAACTGAATTTTATAAAAGGTTTGGGCCAGGCTTCCAAGATCATGGAGATTCTTCCATAAGCCCTGAGGCTTTCTGAACATGACAATTCTAAAAGCATTATTCACTTAGTTTATTTGTTAACCATAGAGACTGGTGCTGATGAAGAATCCCCTAAACTGATTTGTAGGATTTGTCACTGGATCATTTTACACCAGAATTTGAAATTCTTTCTCTTTCAAAACCATTATATTGACAGGGAATTTTTGTAAATGTAGGGTCCTAGAAGAGTCGCAACATGTTTTCTTTCTATAGGATTTAAAGTTTGGGAACCATAATAGACCAAGGAGAAATATAATCACTATAGACTAATGATTCTTGGGGTCTTAAGTTTCACAAGAGTAAAGACAGCTGTGAGATTTTTGATGACTTAAGACTTCTTATGGATTCTGGCTAAGTAGAACAGTAGCTGGAAATTGTTCTTTCATTGGATATGTCCAGTGGTCAGAATTTTATGCTTGATGACTCTCACCCTGCTCTATTTGGCAATGGATACACTATGTGAACTTCACTTTGAAAGTGAGGAGTTATCTTCCTCCAACCCCAACACCTGCTTCTTTATATAGAATATATGCTATAAAACAAAGGTGTGTCGATTTGACCCTGGGATCTTGAATCCCAAGATCCTCAGAGCCAGTGGAGCACAGGCTTTGGCAGGTGCTCTCAAGTTGGGAAAGGCTTCAGGCACAGGCTGACTGATGAACTATGTCTGATGCCCAAGGACCAGCTTAGCTAAGTATGGAGAGATTCATCAACAGAGCACTGACAGAAAAGATGCTAAAAATCACCTTACATTTTTTAGATTTTTTAAGAACATTAATTTAGCTCCTAATACTGTTTTATATGACATGTCTTTCCAGTGACAAATAAGTTGAAAGACTTATCACTGTAGGAATGGAATTACATACATAGTGACATTCTCACTTGCAGAGGTGGCTTCATTGTGAGCTCAAAGAGAAACATTTCCAACCTATGAGGCTGGCACTATAGCTGTCATCTTCGTTTCCCTCCTGCCAGAACCTGAATTCTAAAACACACACACACACACACACACACACACACACACACACACACACTCCTGGGCTCCATTGGTGAGCTTTTGCCATATTCCTCAGGCCTTCATATCACTTCTTTCTCTCTCTAGTATCTCCTCTCCATCTCCACTTTTGTTATCTTCCCCCATTAGAATGTTAGTTCTTTGTGGACAGGGACTGTTTTACGTCCTTGTATCTGTATCCCCACCGCTAAGCAAAGTGCCTGGCACATGGTAGGCACTTAGTAAATGCCTTATCATTCATTCATTTGGGGAGGCTATTTGGTCCTCCCACTTTGCAATATTTGTGATGAGCATAAGAAAAAAGGTCAACACGAAGATGATCACAACTTATGAGACAATATCTATTACAGGGAATTAAGAATCTTCCAGGTTCCTCTAAATCAAATCAGTATATATCTTGATACTTGGAGAATTCAAAGCAATATGGGCACAGTGGAGGACAGTGGAAAATACGGTGCAGAATCAAGAAATAGGAGAGGCTGAAAGTTTCAAAGACTACCAAGGAGCTTAAATATTCTCCTTCAGTTTCATGCCATGGGATTCATGTCTGTCTACAAAGTCTACCAATTTTAAAAATTCAACAAGCATTCATTAAGTTCCATTATGTGCAGAGTACTGTGCCCAGCACAGGAAGAGATGTCGTTATGTTGATTTAGTTGCATCCAACTCTTTATGACCCCATTTGGGGTTTTCTTGGCAAAGATATTGGAGTAGTTTGCCTTCAGCTCATTTTATAGATGAGGAAACCGAGGTAGATAAGGTTAAGTGACTTGCCCAGGGTCACACAGCTAGGGTCTGAGGCTGGATTTGAACTCAGGTCCTTCTGATTCCAGGCTAGCACTCTGTCCCCTGCACCACTTAGCTGCCTGTACTGGAAGAGATACACTGCTTAAATAATGTACAGTTATCCCTTCCATTTCACAGGGGTTAGTGATCTGGAAAATCTGCATAAAATTTTTTGGTCCTCCCTTCTCACCAGAGACAAAATCTCAAGTATTATGGTATTAAAAGGTAGAATATGGTGATATTATATGATACTATACGTAAATTTTATGTATTTCTGGGTTTCTAAACTTTTTCTGTATCTTCTGGTGGTCTTCATGTGCCATCTGTGGTTTCCTTGAAAGTCCCCCAAAACACCCATTTAATTTCTTATGCTGACCTGAAATATATTAAAACTGCAATGGGAAAAGTTGAGATGTGAAAGGGATAACTGTATAGTTTTTATCCTTATGTAGCTTACAGCCTAATAAGGACATATGATACAAAAACCAGATAATGTAAAATATTACATGATAAGTTTCTTAAAGTTGTTAAAAGCAAAGTGACAATTGAGATCTGAAGGGCCAGATCATTGCCAACCATGAGGATGAAGCAAGACTTCATTGAGGAGGGAGCATTTGACTTGTTCTTTAGAGGATGGATAGAAATTCAGCAGGTAAGAGCAGAAAGAGATACAGAAGGGCATACAGACAAGCAAGGAAGAGTTGGAAACTACCATATTAAATTGAGTTCCACAAAATAAAACAATGGGAGCATATGGAAAACTTGAACAACATGATGGAGGTAAGAAAGCACAGAAAGCATTGGAAAGGTGGGGTGAGACCAGTATTATTTAGTTTGAATGGAATATGGAATGTGTGAAGGAGACTAATAATCAATTATTGGAAACCAAGGGCAGCACCAGGTTGCAGACTCTTAGAATGCCAAGCAAAAGAGTTTGAACTTTATTCAATAAGCAATAGGTAGCTATTAAAGATTGTTCAGCCGAGGAGTAACCATGATCTGACCTATTCCTAAGGAAAAGTTTATCTGGAAGCAAAATGAAGGAAGGATTAGAAAAGTGAGAGAATGGCTATGGAAAAATCTTTTATAAAATTTTTATAGTAGTCTAGGTGGGTGTTACCAAGCACCTGTAAAGTCATATAAAAGGCTCCTTCTGGAACTTAAATCCCCTCTACAAAACACTGAAAATGATTATCTATACAGATCCCTGCTGCCTTCCACTAGACAGAGACCTTCTTCAATAATGATGCATTGATGATTACTCTTTGTGCTCAGACAGGCATTCAATCAATTCCAAATCCTCTTTACTGTACTATAGTCTAACCCTAATTTTCCATCTTATCTACAAGACAGCATGAAGGACTTCATCAAAGGCCTTGGTAAAATCTGGGAATACTACATTTATTGCATTCCCTTGATCTACCAATCTAGAAGCTTTGTCAGTCAAGAAAATGAAGTTAATCTATCTTGATCTGTTCCCTGATGAAGCCATGTTGGCCTTTTGTGATCACGGCTTCCTTTTCTAAGTGTTTGCTAACTGTCCTTTTAATAATACATTCTTTTTGCCAAGAGACAGTCAAATTCACTGGTGTATGGTTTATAACAGAGGTGTCAAATACATGGCAGCCCACAACACTCTAGAGTATGGCCCAAACCATGTTAAAATGTAATTGGGAAATAGTTAGCAAAATAAATAAAAATACAATAACATATAGATAAGATCGGGGCAGTTAGATGGTGCAGTGGATAGAGCACCAGGCCTTGAGTCAGGAAGACTTGTCTTTCAGTTCAAATCTGGCCTCAGACACTTACTAACTGTATCACCCTGGGCAAATCACTTAACCCTGTTTCCCTCAGTTTCTTCATCTGTAAAATGAACTGGAGAAGGAAATGGTAAACCACTCCATTATCTCTACCAAGAAAATCCCAAATGGGGTCTCAAAGAGTCAAACGTGACGGAAATGATTGAACAAAAACAAGATAGATAACATTAGTTCTGAAATGAAGCCAATATGTGACCCACAGGGATTCTTATGTATCATTCAGTAGCCCTAGATTCTATTTGAATTTGACACCCTTTTTTGAAAATCAAGACAACATTTGCCTTTTCCCAGTCCTGTGACATCTTTCCCATTCTTGACAGTCTTTCAAAAGTCACTTCCAGTGGCTCAGCAATCACATCACCATTTCTTTCAGTGTTCATGTATGTTATTCATCTGGACTTAATGAATAACTTAATGAATAACTCATCAAGAGCAGCCTAGTGCTCACTTCCCTTATTCCCTTACATACAAGGCTGAAGAGTTTGGAATTTACCCCATAGACAACTGGTAGCATTTGAGGTTTTGTGAACAGGAAAACCACTTAGTTAGAGCTGTAGATTTGGGAGATTATTTTGACATCTGAGGAAAGGACAGATTGCAGATGGGAAGCTTTAGAAGCAGAGAGATCAGTCAAGAGGCCATTGACACAGTCTAGACAAGAGGTGATGAGGGCTTAAGAAATGATACTAAGTGATAGTGGTGTTGTGAGTGCCAGAAAGGGGATGAGTGCTGAAAGTATAGAAGTGAAAGGACTTGAAAATGACTTTGATATAGGGAATAAAAGAAAGGGAATAGTCCAAGGCAACTCTCACAGTTTGAGCCTAGGTGAATGGAAGGATGGTAGTGCCTTCAAGCAGATATATAGGGAAGTTACAGGGAGGGGCAGATTTAAGGAAGAAAAAGATAGTTTTCATTCTGAACATGTTGAGTGTGTGACACTGCTGAGAATTCCATCAGATAGAGGCAGTTGGACATATAAGAATAGAGCTCAATGCAGCAACTGGGATGGGAGATAATGATTTGATACACTGACAGAATGGATATTTCCTATAGTCACATGTCAGGCTGGACTGCTGGCGTTTGTTCCTTAGAAGTCCACATAGCTCTACTCTTTGGTTTTAATGTGTGTTATGTACAGGATGTCCTTAGAGTATTTCCTCAGTCCTCACTTCTTGGGGTTTCCCCATTTATGATCACCCTGCACCAGTTTTTTAGAGATGCCTAAAGCTTCTATGGAGACCTCAAGGGTAATCTTTTCCAAGCCCATCTTCAAGCATTAATCTCTTCCACTATGTCAGTAACAAACGGTTGTCTAGCCTTGTTTGAAGACTTCAAATGATGAGGAGTTCCCTTCATTGCTGAGGCAGCCCATTTCATTTATGAGCAGCTGTAATTATTAAGAAACTTTCCCCCCATATTTACCCCAAGTCTGACTCTCTTTAGCTTCCATTGTTTAATCCTCCTTCTGCCGTTACAGGCCAACCAGAACAAATCTGATCCCTCTTCCACATGAGGTACTTAGATATTCGATTATGCCATCCAACACCTGCATGTTTCAACAGTGTTCTGTTCTAATAAGTACCCTTCAGTGCTGGGAAATTACCTGCATCCAGGACATCATTGATGTCAACTCTGATTTGTTGATTCTGACTCTCCAGAGTAAGATGTTAAAAAGTTAGGGAAATGTTAGCACATTTTCATGGGCAGTAGTCCTAATCAAAGCAGAAACCCCTACTTAAAAATAATTAGCCATGAGAATATTAAGCTAAACAAAATCACGATGTTTGAATTTGCTAGTGACTCTTCCCATCTTGTATACATTAAAAAGAATTTGTTTTTTAGTCATTTTACAGCTTTTGTATTCAAAAGTTTCCTGCCATTTTTGCTCTTATTGAGATGGAAAAGGTAACTGAACTGTTGTCTGACAACTTGTGCATCTACTCAGAACAGGCTATGAATTGAATTCTACAGTAAACAACTAAATGGAATTCAATAAACATTTATTAGGCACCTACTATATGCATGGCATTTGTAGGCACTTTGGATATAAACACACATATGGTATAATCCCTACTTTCAAACTGCTTACAGTATAGAAGCAGCAGGGTACAGTACTATTATTTACTATCTATGTGACCTTGGACAAATAACTTAACCTCACTGGACCTCGGTTTTCTCATGTGAAAAATACGAGGGAATGATTATATGGCTTCTGAGGTCCTTTCCACCTTAAGACTTATGTGATCCCATTCATATAAGGGGAAAGTCACGTACACAAAAAATGAAGTAAGGGAGGGTGGATTAAAGGTAAAGAGAAACTCAGGGAAAGGGCTAAGAGAAACCTGGGGAGGAAGAGCTTGCTTGGGGGTGAGGGAGAAGGCTGGCTGGAGGAGGTCATACTTAACTTGGGCCTTAAGAAAGGAACTTCAAGAGATGGAGATGGGTAAGAATTCAGTTCCAGTCAAGAAAGATGGTGTGAGCAAAGGTTTAGGGGAAGGGTCATCTTGGGTAAGGCAAATGAAAATTTTCAAAGTTAAGACTGCTGGCAATACAGAAGGGGAAAATTGGTGTGCTAGAGATACAGTGAAAGGCTGCTTTGCTCTCTAGGGCTTCAGGAAAAAAAATGAAAGGAATGCAATTAAACATGCCCTAAAATTTTCAATGCAACATCCTTTTTGATTTTGTTTTGTTTGTTTTAGTTTACTTAAAGTAATAGGCAAGAGACAGACAAGGAGAGCTGGCCTTGGCACCAGGAAGACCTAAGACTTGGATTTGAGTCTTGCCTCTGACACATATGGGCTATGTGATCCTGGACAAGTCACTCAACCTCTGGCTGCTCTAGGCAATGCTCTGAAACTACAAGTCGCAGATCAGGCGCTGACCTGCAGTGGCAGAGGGAGATTCCTCACCTGGGAGTTCCCTATGTCAATGAAACCATGGTCCTTTCCCTATCCTTGGCCTCATGTGAATCTGGGCTGTCAGCAAAGGTGACATGGCAGCCATCTTTGTTGGTATGCAGAGTATGAAAATATTCAGGTGCACATAATCTTATTAAAGATTACAGTTGGGGGCAGCTAAGTGGCACAGTGAGTAGAGCACCGGCCCTGGAGTCAGGAAGACCTCAGTTCAAATCCAGCCTCAGACACTTGATACATTTACTAGCTGTGTGACCTTGGGCAAGTCTCTTAACCCCAATTGCCCTGCCAAAAAAAAAAATTAAAAAAAATTAAAGTTGGTGGTATAAGGGAGTACACTGAACTTTAATTTTAGTTCCAGAAAAACTAGGCAGGTAGATGTTGTAATGCTTCCTTATACAGTCTCTTATGGATGGTCTGGAGAACATGGTGTAGTGGAAAGAACTCTGTATTTGGAGTCAGAGGTCTTGGGTTTAAATTCTGACTCTACTATTTATTATCTTTAGGACCTATGGCAAGTCACTTATAATTTTTATGGGCTTCAGTTTCTCTCTGTAAAATGAGAAGGTTGAACAAAAGGCTTGTAAGGTTCCTTCTAATTCTAAATCTTCAATACTAGTGTTCCATGATTAGATTAATTGAAAGTATTTAAAAAGCAGAAGAAAAAATTTGCAGGGTCCATTGTAATTACTTTCAAGTATTTGAACATCTGTCATGTTGAAAAAGGAATATACACACTTGTTCTGTTTGGGCCCAGAAGGGAGAATTGGGGGAAAAGAGTGGAAATTTTAGACAAGCCAATTTGGTCAAGTCTCATCAACAAGTATTTATTACATACTATGTTCCAGACATTGTTCTAAACAATGGGAATATAAATACAAGCAAAAAGAAAGTCTCTGCCCTCAAGGAACTTACATTCTAATTGGGAAAGATCACATATAACAGGGAGCTAAAAACTAGAGGTAATGGGGGTAGGAGGACTGGGTAACTCCCACTGGGCTTGGCAGAGCAGGATGGAGAAATCTCAAGAGAAGAGCGAGAGATGGTTGGCGTGGGTGGGTCCTCCCTCAAAATGTAGGTTATAGGAGGAACTCACCAATGGGATAAGGGGGTCAGAGACGCAGAGGATCTTCCAGGGTGAGAAAACATCCAAACAATTCGAACTAGCCAGAAGCAGAATTGGACTTCATTAGGAAGTAGTGAGTGCCCTGTTGTTGGAGGTCTTTAAGTAAATGTTGAATGACCATTTGCTGAGGATGTCAGGTATGGGCTCTAGACCACATGGCCTCTGAGGGCCCTTCCAAGTCAGGGATTATGCAATTCTATGATTCAGTGAGTTTGAGCCAAAGCACAAACAGGGTCTGTGTCAAGAACAACCTTTAATTCCCTTCTTCTCTGAAGTTTAAACACATGTGGTTAGCCAATGCTTTTTTAAATTCAGGGGCCTCCTCAAATTGTACACGTGGCAATCTAATCACTGTATTCAAACCCAACACCATGGGATAATTACTTTTAAACTCCTTTGTACAAGTTGAGAAAGGGCAGGGGGCAAGTTTATTTATTCCCTCTTGATCTTTATCAGAAAAATGCTGTTATCTGAAGTCAGAGCTGAAAAAAAATTATGCTCTGGGCCTGTCTTTCCTCCCCCTGTGAGCCCCACTGCCCTGAATTCCTTTTGAAGTCTTACTCCTCTGGGAGGACACCAAAAAAAAAAAAGCATGCTGGGAATGAGTGCATGCTGGAGGGATGTGGCTCTGTGTGCATATGGGTTTGACATTTTAATATTTAGTCTTTTGTATCTTCAGAAAATGAAAAGCCAGAAAAGAGTTCTCTTTTAATAATTTTCTTTTATGGTTGAAAATGGGCTCAGAAGTCATTAAATCATAAGGGGAGCTTCCTAAAGCTTAGTAATTAGTATTAGTAATTAATTTTTTTTCTTTCCCCACTCAGCAGGTCACCTGACCTCACTGGTCTTCTGTCTTTAAAATGAAGGGTTTGGGTTAGAAGATCTATTGACTTTTCTCCATTTTCATCCTTCTGACCTTCCTGCAGCACTTGTGTGTTAGCCACCCCTTCTTTCTGGTTACCCTCTCCCCCCTGGATTTTTGGGGCACTAATCTTTAATGACTGTCTATTTGTCAGACCATACCCTTGGAGGATCATTATTCCTTCCCAGTCTCCTGTTTCTGAGTGTACTGTAGGGCTCCGTCCTGGGCCCTCTCCTCTACTCTCTCTATTCACTCCCTTGGTGATCTCATCAGCTTCCAACTGAAAGCAGATGATTTAATTTTCATCTCTAAACAACTGCCTCCCAGATCTACAAAACCAGCCCACATCTCATCAGAGGTGCATCTTCAGCCATCTACTTCACTTCTCTGGTTGGATGTAACATAGGCATTTCAAAACAGAACCCATAATCTTTTCCACTAAACCCAACCTTCCCCCTAATGCATCTACTTATCTTGAGGACACTGTTATTCTTCTAGGCCTCCCACTCCCAGATTCACAACTTAGGAGTCATCCATGATTTTTAGATTTCTCTTACCCCATATCAATTGCTGAATCTTATCTCCATAACATACAGAACATAAATCCTTTCATACTATTCATATCCCAGTTGCCCTAGTACAGGTCTTTAGGTAGCCCAGTGGATAGGTCACTGGACCTGGGATCAGGAAGACTTGAGTTCAAATCTAGCCTCAGACACTTATCAACTATATGACCCTGGGCAAGTTCACTTCACATTTGTGTCAGTTTCCTGATCTGTAAAATGAAGACCATGATAGCATTTACCTTGCAAAGTGGTTGTGAGAATCAAATGAGATATTAATTGAAAAGTTCTTAGCAGAGTACCTGGCAAATAGTAGGCTCTATATTTATTATTATTGTAATAACCTCCTACTTGGTCTCCATGCATCCAGTATCACTTGTCCCCAATCCATGCTTCACACAGTTGCCAAATTGGTATCCCTAAAGTGCACATCTGACCATTATCATTTCTTTACTTAAAAAACTTCAGCAGTTCTCCATTGTCCTTAAGTTAAAATACAAATGCTTCTGTTCCTCATTTAGATTCTAAATAAGGTGTCAGATCACTCATAGATAGCCTGCAGCAGGCAGCCCACAAAACCTCACTCTGAACCAGATTAAAATTGTAATTGGGAAATATTTAACAAAATAAAATACAATAAAGCATAGATAATGCTAACTAGTGGTTTTCTAAGTCAATATGTGGCCTGTGGGGATTCATTTCTATTTGAGTTTGACACCACTGATTTAGAACACGTCACCATTAGGCTCCAGTTTATTTTTACCATCTGGTTGCCTGTTATTCATCCTAATGGATTCTATGCTATAGTCAAATTGACTTGCTAGCTGTTCCTGTACATCACATCCCATCTCCCACCTTCTCACTCTTCTACAAGCTGCTCCCTCTATCTGGAATATTTTCGCTCCTCTCCTCTGCCTCTTGGAACCTGGAGCTCCCTTTAAAGTCCAACTCAAATGGCATTCCCTTCAAGAGGCCTTTCCTAATTCCCCTGGTGATTACTATACTCCCTCCCCAAATCACTGTGTATTTTATTTTTATCCCGTAGGTTCTTATCTGTGAACATGTCATATGCCCAAGGGTGTGCTGAAGTCAGCTGGAACCAGCTGTCCAGAGCTGATTTTTATATATTTAGTATGAACATTTACATGGAAATTTTCCAGTGTTATAAATCAGGGCTTGATTTATTGTTTGGCTGATCATCTAGACTCCAGAGACTTAAGGAAGCGATGTCATTTTTGTTGTTGTTTGTTGTTGTTCAGTTGTTTCAGTAGTATCCAAGCCTTTGTAACCCCATTTGGGGTTTTCTTGGCAAAGATACTGAGTGGTCTGTTATTTCTTTCTCCAGCTTCTTTTACAGACAAGAAAACGGAGGCAAACAGGGTTAAGTGACTTGCTCGGGGTCACATAGCTAGTGTATAAGGCCAAGTTTTAACTTAGGAAGATGAGTTTTCTGGATTCCAATGTTCTATCCACTGCACCATCCAGCTGCCCAAGCAAAGTGATACAGAAATGTTAATAATGCAGGTTAAACTTAAAAGTTTATTATCATTTTTGGTTTTTGGGTTTGGCTTTTTTTTTTGGAGAGCTGATTGTTAAACATTTACCAGCACACCACTTACAGAATATAAGTTCCTTGAGGGCAGGGAGTATATCTCTTTTAATTTTTTGTCCGCAGTACCTAGCACAGTGTCTGGCACATGGGAGGTATTTAATAAATGCTTGTCAAATCTCAGTGAAATAGTAAATGGTAGCAAGGAAGGAAGGGCTAATCTTTTGTGACTAACTTCAAAAGGAAGATGAGTACTGCTAATACTGTTAAGTGATCCTCTGAATCCATGGTGTTAAGTGAAACACAACATAATGGGGTCAGTTAGTTCCATAGGAACAAAGTTATAAATGGGAGATTGGCCAAGCGGTGCTCCAGTGGGGTTTCCATGTGGTTCACAACAACCTTAAGTGGCATATGCCTGTACTGTCAGTCACATACTCTAGCCATACAAGGTTAGGTAATCCACTTTTTTACTTTTTAGGGCTTATAAGCATAATTAGAAATCTAGAATAGCATAATTCTATGACCCTGGGCAAGTTACTTAACCCTGTCTGCCTCAATTTCCTCATCTGCAAAATGAGTTAGAGAAGGAAATGACAAACCACTCCAGTACCTTTGCCAAGAAAACCTCAAATGGGGTCACAAAGAGTGACTGAAAAAAAAAACGACTGAACGCAGACACACACATATAGCATGGTTAAGGATACTTGTCTTTGAATCAAGAGAACGGGTTCAAATCCTGCCACTGATATTTATTAGGCTTGTGTCCTTGGGCATATCAGTGAACTTCTCGGTGTCCCTATGCAACTATTAAGACTATAAATTACAGATGATTTATCTGTCTGTATCAGGGAAGAGGGTTTTTACACTAAAGGATCCCCACAACAATGAAATCACAGATTTTGATTATCTTCCCTTTAGAGTCTCAGATTCTCCACAGAAACTGATTGGCAATATTGATTTCTGGTGAAGAGATCTTCGATATCATTGGTCCCCTTTGAAAATGAAGAATGACAACATCTAAGGTCCTCTTAGGCGATCAGAGTTATTAATTCATTTTCTTACCTGGTCATTATTTACCAGGGGAATGACTCCCTTCTCAGTTGTTATGCTTAATTTTATAAAAACACATTCCGGAAGCTAGTTCCTGTTTAAGTTAGTAAGTGGTAATTTTTACACCTTAAAGTCCCACAGAGGACCATTTAACACAGCCAAAAGACACAAAAATATTGCCAAAGATACTGCCAAAAAGACATTCCCCTGAAGAGTTTGAAAGAAACCGTTCCTTGGTAGCCCAGAATAAACAACAGGTCTTAGCACCCCAAAATTTGTAAAGCCTTTTCTGAAAACCTCATGCTAAAGAATGATTTATACACTTTATATTTCTTTATTTTAGGGCCTGCCTGGTAAAGATGGACCCACTGGCCCCCCAGGACCTCCTGGACCAATTGTAAGTGTCGGCATAATCTAATAGGATTGACTTTCTTTCCGATTCTTTTTTTTTTCTTTTGCCTTTTCTTTTCCAGAGATAATGCACATTTTGTGGACCTTAAAGCACTATGTCAATGTCAGTGATTATTATTATTATATTATTATAACCTAAATCATCATTTTTGCAACTGTGAAAGACTGACTGTGGACATGACCATTCTGTTTCCTCATTTACCAAAAAAAAAAAAATGAAGTTGAGCTGGGTGATATCTAAAACCCCTCCCAGCTTTACCATTTTAAGATTCCAATATTTCATAGGTACATTTCTCTGCATGTCATTGAAAGGGGCAGCCCTCTGTTAGGGAAGGCTGATTGGTCACACCAGTCCAAAAGTAGTAAGTACTGTATGATGGATCAATTAATACTTAACATCATTCTCTGAGTGATTCTCTTAATAGACCCCATTCTCTGAAATTGTCAGGGTAGATTTGGAAAAGAGGTGCTGAGGCCACAGTGGGTTTGTTTGCTCTTTGGCAGTTTTGACTTGAAGGATCTCCCTTTGATGCTGAACAGAACATTTCCCTGAAGGTTATCAAATAGTTATGTGATCTCATCAATTTAGGAGTTCCTTCTGCTGATGCAACTCACGATCTATCCATGCCTGCCCATCTCATGTGACTCTGGTCCATGTTCTCCCATAATTTCCCTACAGGAGACCCACCCAGTGTGCTGGAAGCCTTCTTTACTTTCTCCTGCAATCTTAAAGAGTACTAATGGAGCTGTCCAAATACCAATACCCAGAATATTCTCTGGAGCAATTATCACAGATCAAATTGTGTGCAAACATAGAGTAATGGTGTTCTTCTTGAGGGCAGCATTTTTCTTGGCATTAATGTTGTAAATGTTTTTTTTCTGTCTGTGAGGTTGACATTGACACCATCACTAAAAATCCCAAAATTATTAAATTCAGTTCAGAGGTATAACTATGACTTGTAGTGCCTAAGGAAAATTCATTTGAATAGGACAGAGTAAAAGGCAAGGGACCATGGAAGAAGATAACTGAACTGGGTTCTGCTTATGGCCCAAAGACCTTACCCTCAACCCCAAATGATAAAAAATATAAGCAGAGTAAAAGGAAAAGTGGGGATGAGGGGAGCAGAAGGTAGGCCCCATGAGAGAAGTGCCGTCTTGGGGATGGAGGGTTGGCACATGACATAGATTTAGGAGTTGACTCAAGCTATGAGGCTGAGGGGAGGAAGATTCTCCCTCAATATGTCAGCACCCTAGGATAAAGCTAAGTATACTCTACCCTAATTAGGACTCTGATTAAATTAAATTCAAGAAATATTTCTTATGAACTTGTTATGTATTCTTAGTTAGTGATGTGCCCTTCATCATCTAAACCAGACCATTGACCATTAAGGTCAAGTATGTAAAGTGCTTGGGAACCTTAAGGTACTACTTAAATGTGAATTATCTTTATTGTGTTTGTTGTTGTTGTTGTTAAAAGGTGTTACCTAAATGGTTGTGACAGCAAGCACCCTAGCATACCCAGGATGGTCTGCTAGCACACCTTCTTAGATCTGCTTTTGTAGGAAAGACTGCTACTTTTAATTATATTCACTAGTTCAGGGGAAGGGTCAGCACCTTGAACATCCAAAGAAAATACAAGCAGAGAAATTAGCATAAGGACCAACAGACAGGGCTCTTAACTGCCTGAATCAAAGCAACATTGCTATACACTTTACTTACACCACTGATCTAGAGAGCCTTTATATCTGAGCAGTAGGGGTGGAGGAGGTGGGGGTGGGGGTGGGGCGGGGGCAGGGTCTGAACATACGGCTACTCAAAGTCTCAACCAGGAAATCAAAAGGTCCTTTTCATAAGCGAGCTGCCAAAGCAAACTACCAACTCTGAGTATTTATACATTTCTCAGAGACAGAAGGCATCACAACCCTTGTGACTCAGTGCCTAGTCAACTTAGTACCAAAAGGTGTGAAAGCCTTTCTACAAGCAAGCTTTCTCTAAGCAAGCTTCCCTTAATGGGCTCCATGAGAGGCCTGTTAATTAATGGTCAGGGAAGATCTTCCTATCCCATTAACATTACCACAGTGTTAGTAGTTTGGTTGCCTCTTCTAAAGAAGATTAGCTATTTGGAGTAAAGAATTATCTGGTAAATGAAGCTGCACTTTCACTCTTATTGGAAACAAGCCATTTGTAAATTGTTTGCTGACATAGCCATTGCATTTGATCATGAGATAGCAAAGGGAGTCACACTTCTGAGAATTTTAGATTTTTTTTTGACTCAGATGAAAATATATTCAGACAATGTTTTCATTCAAAAAAAATCATTATTTAAATATCAGGCTAATTCAAATGTTGTATTAGTAACCACACTAGCACACAGGGTGGGCTGCTAGCACAGGTTCTTCTTGATCTCCTTTTCTAAAGGAAAGATAGCTTCGAAGAGATTAATAATTACTTTAATTACCTAACATCATCCATTAGTTCAGGGGAAAAGGTCAGCACCCTGAAAGGGGAGAAAATCAATTATGAACAAGCAGAGAGATATAGAGAAATTAGATCCAATAGCTCCAACTGTCTTAAAAGAATAATAGAACTATTTACGCACATCACCAGACTGAGAGAGCCAACATCTGGGTTCACATAGCCGGGGGGGGGCCCTTAATAACAGCTACCCAGAGTCCTGTGTAGGAAATCAAAAGAATCTTAGGCAAAGCATTCTTCCTATAAGTGAGGCCCCAAGATAAAATACCAGTCTTCCCGAATATATTTTTTTTTCTTTTCTTTCAACTGATAGGCTCAGAATCAGAAGGTATGAAAACCTATGTGACTCAGAACTTGATTGGCGAGGCAAAAGACCTGGGAGCAGAAGATTTTTATGGCCATGGATCCTGGAAAACTAAACTTTTAGAAATCCACTTTGTTTATGCTTACAGATGTATGAGGAAGTGAAAAAATAGCAGTAATAAATGGACAGTGGCAGCAGCTTCCTTAATAGGCTATAGCAGCATTTAAATATAATATTATATGACATTATAAATATAAATTATCTATTTGTAGTTCATATAATTCTGTGATTTCACCACAGTGGCAATTGATCAAACATATTTATTCAATTTTCCTTCGGATATAAATGGGGCACACATTTGGTAAAATCTCTTCTGATTTCAAGAATGGGGTCCACTTGGAAATTGGTCCTCTGTTTTCCTGGAAGTGAGGGATGGGGGGAAATAGGGAGGAGGAAAGGGGATGTGGAATGCACCACTGGTTGGTAATTTGAGATAGAGAAGAGAACTTTGTTATTTGTTTGTTTAATTGTTAGAATTTTGAATGTTATTGACGAAGAAATGTGGGTCCTGATTCTCTCTGTTTACCTGATCGTATCTACTAGGGTATACCAGGAGCCCCAGGTGTTCCAGGTATCACAGGAAACACTGGACCACAAGGTGATCTAGGACCTCCTGTAAGTATTGTGATATATTCACAGCCATGATGATTCTAGCCGTCTTCTATTAACACATTTATTCCAGTTAGCCTTTCTGTCACTTGGAAACATTTCTTAAATATGGAGCCTTATATTAAGGACTGTAAGGAGGTTTTAAAGAAAGCTTCTTAGGGGACTTCAACCTAAAAGAGAAGACAGGACAAAAATGAAATAATACCTAATGGCCACAAGAAGAAAGCATAAGAAACAAGCGCATGAATTGTGCTTGTTTACAAGCGAGGTGTCAAGACCAGATTTGGTTCAGTGAAGTTTGATGTTTTAAAAGATTAGAGATATTGATCATAGGGATGTATTGGCATAGCCTAGCTCCTGATTTGAAATTTTAAAATGCTTGCAAAGTCTCT
This sequence comes from Trichosurus vulpecula, assembly GCF_011100635.1. Classification (NCBI taxonomy): domain Eukaryota; kingdom Metazoa; phylum Chordata; class Mammalia; order Diprotodontia; family Phalangeridae; genus Trichosurus; species Trichosurus vulpecula. The sequence goes on along the minus strand of NC_050573.1, from coordinate 119,499,845 downwards.
TACTTGAATATAAAGCATTAGGAATAAAAGTGTACATCAAACACCTTAAATGGAATTCTCTACCTTTGCATCTTTGCTCTTTATCATTTACCTATCTTTTATCTTTAGGTCTTAAATTTTCTGGGATACTCTTTAAATTTGATGAAGTGAGAAGAAGAAAGAAATAAGTGAGAACATTCCTGAGTCTCATTCCTGATACTTAAACATTCCTGATATTTAAAATGAGGTTACTGGACTAGATGACCTCTAATTCTCAAAAAAAAAAAAGTTGAATCATTCTTTCTATAAATATTAGTCAACAGTCTTTAAATGGCATATGTGTCTGACATAAAAACTTAACTGTAAGAACATATGAACATATGAACAACTCCAAATATAACCATAATTTTGGAAAGATGAGAAGTAGGGGATCCAGGGGAAGGGAAGGCCTTTGAGTATTCTCATGACTTTTACATTTTATCCCTCCCCTATCCCCACTCCCCTTCCCAACCCTCTATCCTCTATCCCAGTCTCTGGCTGCTCATATATAAAATCATGTGCATTTCATCCTTATATTTGCAAAAATGGTTTGGCCTGCCCAAATTTCACTTTGTCTGAGAATTTGCACAGCCCAAACCTATCATCAGCAATCTCCTCCATACATTTTGATTTCTATATAGGCCCCTGCTCGCAAGGCACATCTGTCTAAGTGGCCTTTGAAATTAGTTATGAGCCACGTGGGACAATCACTCTGGTTACTTTATATAGTCACACCTTATGTTTATTCTTTCAAGTTGAGAATGTCACCATCAAAATTCCCTTTCTGTGTTTCCCAGAGAGCAGTTAGAGTTTCAGAATTAGAGTCCCCCAGGATCTTGAGTTTTTTCCTATAAAAAAGAGGCCCAATTTCCACTCTGGGCTGGAGATTTCCTTTTGCTTTGTGCCCATGGGCTGCAGAGCAATTTGTGTCCAGCTATTTGTCATTCTCGGTGAATCATGGCCCCTATTTGGATCTTGAAGCCTTTCTGGGTTTTATTTGGAGCTCTGTCTAGGAAGGTAGGAGGAAAAGAGGCCAAGAAAGACAGACATGGGCAGCACTTGAACAAGACAACATGTTTCCCACGTCGGTGCCAAACACCCACTCTGGGCCTCCTGCCTCTTAGTGCAGAAAGTTCTGTCACTGTACCAGTTCCTGTTTGAATTGTGCATGCAGCCTCAGCAGAAAGAACACTAGATTTAGAGCTAGAAGACTTAGGTCCCGATTCTGGTTCTGCCATATCACTACCTCTCTTTTGCCTCCATTTCCTCATCTGTAAAACTGGATCCTTTCCACCTATCCCAGGTATAAATATTTAAGATTTTATTATGATCATGGGATTTGGAGCTAGAAGAGACTTTAAAGCAGGAATTCTTAAATTTTTTTTGTGTCATAGACTCATTTGACAGTCTAGTGAAACCTATGAGGCCCTTTTCAGAATAATGCTTTTAAATGCATAAAGGACATAGGGTGACAAAAGGATCCAATGGTATTGAAATAGTTGTCAAAATACTGATAGACCCCAGGTTAAGAACCCCTGCTTTAGAGAGTATCTAAACCAACTACTTTGTTTTACAGAAAACTGATGTCCAGGGAAATTAATTAACTTTTCCAAGGTTGTACAGCAAGTAAATCATAGAGCTAAGATTGAACCCAAGACTTCACCATCCAGAACAGGGTTTCTTTCTGGCCATTCAAGAATTTATGGGGGAGGGGGGGTGGGGACTGGCAAGGGGCGAGGGTGCAGTGGATAGAGCATCTGCCCTGGAGTTAAAAGGACTTGAGTTTAAATCTAGCCTAAGATGCTTACCAGATATATGACCCTGGACAAGTCATTTAACCCTGATTACCCACCCTTCCCCCAAAAAAGAAGAATTTACTGTATGCCAGGTATTGTGATACAAAGAAAAGCAAAAACACACCCTGTCCTCAAGGAGCCAGCATTCTAATGGGGGAAAGAATATGCAAAGAACATAAGAGATAATGTACATTGTAAATGGGAGGTAACCACTTCATCTGGGGGGTGGGGCAGGAAAGACTTCTTAAAGAAGGTGGGATTTGAGTTGAATACTGAGCTTGGGAGCAGCCAATGAATAGACACAGAGTTAAGAATGCTCTCCTAGGTAGGTAGTCATTTAAAGGACCCCTTTGCAAGAATTTATCTGAAAATTTTTACTATAAGATCATAACTTAGACTTATTCATTAGTCCTTGGTATAATGCCATTGAGTCAATGCATGCTAGAACCCAATCAGAAGGTCTGATTTTTAGGTCTAGCTTTACTACCAACTATGTGACCACAAGCAAGTCACTTTCCCTCCCCAGGGCTAAATTTCTCACTCATTCATCAACTATTAAATGAACTGCTATATCCGAGCCACTGTGCAGTTGGGCACTGTGCAGATTATAAAAGTAAATAATTCACTGTGCCTCACCTCAAGGAGACTATAATCTAGAAGGGTCATATACATATATACATGGACGCATATACATATACGAATAGAATAAGATGTAATGTGAAGTGGTCTTTTATGAGTGCCATAAGAAACAGACAAACAGAATGCCAGGAGAATTCAGGTCATTGGACCATAGCTGTAGAACCAGGAGAGACCTCAGGAGCCAGAAGGAGTACAACCTCCTTCCTCATGTGATAGATGAGAAGAATGAGTCTTAGAAAGGTTAAGTGATTGCTAAAGGTCACACAAGTAGTAAAAGACAGAATTCCTAATTGAACCTAGGTCTTCTGAGTCCATATCCTGGGCTCTCTTTACTCTATCTCTCTCCCTCTTCCAGAAGAGGATTTCCAATCACTTCTGAATTAAGGGGAGGTGGAAAGCAGTCAGAGAAGGCTTCATGAAGCAGGTGGTATTTGGGGTAGTACTAAAAGAATAGGCAGGATTCTGAGTGGGATGGCTAGGTGGTGCAATGGATAGAATGTATGACCTAGAGTCAGGAAGACTCATCCTTCTGAGTTCAAATATGGCCTCAAACACTTAATAGCTGTATGAAGCTGGGCAAGTCACTTAACCCTGTTTGCCTCAGTTTCCCCATCTACAAAAGGAGCTCGAGAAGGAAATGGCAAAGCACTCCTGTATCTTTGCCAAGAAAACTACAAATGGGATCACAAAAAAAATGGACACAACTGAAAAATGACCGAACAAAAACAAGAAAATTCTGATTGGCACAAATGGAATAGTGGAGGGGCTGGAAAATTCTGGACAAAGGGATGGAAGTGGGAAGCCTCATGTTTAGGGAATAATGAATAGTCTAGTTTGGCTGAAGAATAGAGCTTATGCAAAGAAAGAATAAGATTAGGTTTGAAAGGGAGGCCAAGGTCAAATTATGGAGAAACTTCAAAATCTGGTTAAGGATTTGGGGATTTATTTTGTAGGGAACTATAAAATAAGCAGATGGCAGTGGATGTTTGTTAAGGTCTCTTCCATCCTAAGATTCTATGAATGTGACTACTGTAGTTTCTTTTCTTTACATTTCAAATGTTACTAAAGTTCAAAGGAAAATTGGCCACCTTTACCAGTCTACTCAGCATCTTCAAGGAATATGTGTTTTCCCTCAAAGTATGCTTTTGGTGGAGTTATGGGAATTAACCTGGTGAGGAATTTTTATTTTATTTTGCTTTACTCTGCAGAATCAAAGGAAATGGTTCAGACAAGTTAGAATAAACAATAATTTCTTATTACACAGGGGCACTGTTTTGCAAAAACTCCTATTGACCCTTCCTACCTGGTCCTGAAAACTAAAGAATAGATGTTTTGTTGTTTTGGTATCCTCAGTGCCTTGCATAATATTTTGCATACAGTAAGCGCTCCATAAATGCTTGTTGAGGCAGCCAGTCAGCCCAGTAGGTGGAGCCCTATGCTTGGAGTCAGAAAGACCCGAGTTCAAATCTTGCCTCTGATATTTACTAGCTGTGTGACTCTGACAAAGCTGCTTAACCTCTGTCTGCCTCAGTTTTCTCAACTGTAAAATGAGGATCATAATAACTCCTACTTCCCAGGGTTGCTGTAAAAATCAAATAAAATAATATTTGTAAAGCACTTAGCACAGTGCCTGGTACATTTGTTGTTGTGTGGTTGTTCAGTTGTGTCCAACTCTGCCTGACTCCATGGACTTTGTCCGTTGGGTTTTCTTGGCAAAGATACTGGAGTAGTTTGCCATTTGCTTCTCCAGTGTGTACCCATTTTACATATGAGGAACTGAGGCAAATAGGGATTAAGTGACTCGCCTAGGGTCACATAGCTAATAAGTGTCTGAGGTAAGCTTTGAATTCAGATCTTCCTGATTCCAGGCCTGTGCTGTATCCACTGCACCACCTAGCTGCCCCACCTGGTACACAGTAGGTATAATGAATCAATAATTAATTAAAAATTAATAAACACCAATTCTGTATCTCCCTGCCTTCCCCTTGTCAAATTGAACTGAATTCCTAATTAATGGCATACAGTAAGTATGTGGCTGATTCGAAGGTCATATTGAGAAGTACCTGCCTTTATACATTAGAAATTGCCTACAATTGATACTGCCTATGGGTCTTATTGAAAAGATTCATGTAATAAATATAGTTCCCAACTTTTACAATTCAATTAAAAAAAACCATTCAAATGCGTACTACTTTTTTACTCCTGAGGGGCAGAGTCCATAGAAAGCTGTCCTTAGAGTCAAGGGGACTTAAGGTCAAGTCTACCCCCAAGTCATATTACCTGTATGACCTTAGGCCAATCATTAACGTCTTTGACTCATTTTCCTAATCTGTAAAGTGAAAGGACAAAACTAGATGGCTTGTAAGATTCTTTCCAGCTCAAAAATTATGATATTATGAACAAAATAATTCTACTCCTAGAAATAGGAACTAGTTCTATTAACAGGAGAATTAATGAGCGCACTTAGATATTATAACTTTAAAAAAAAGAGAAGTAGCAATGTATCTGCATCTCTTGAATCCTGCCATCTTTCATGGAATCAGGTTGAAAGGAAATGCATTGTGAAACTGTCTTATACTATCTATGTGTTTATTGTTATACTGTTATACTGTCTGTTCTATTTAGAAACAGCAGTGTGCTACGAAAAGGAGGGCGGTGCTGGCAGGATGTTTGGATACATACCATGTCAAAAGTAACTGTCAATTGTCATTTCCTGCAGGGTCTTCCTGGAGCGAAGGGAGAAAGAGGGGAACGGGTAAGTAGACCGTGACTGAATGTGTCAGCATCAGATTCCTCATTGGGCCTAAAATTTCATCTTGAAACAATTGCCAGAACCTTGACAAGGGTGGAGTGGCTAGGGCTTTGACCTTCGTAAAAATGAATTAGGAAAGGGCTGAGAGCACCCAAAGTCCTTCAGCCGCATAGAAACAACAGAGTTTAAGCATCTTGTGAGCAAGAAGGAGAACTTAAAATGGAAAGCTACCAGGAAGACTGGTAAACTCCTTCCCCCTCCCCCGTGACAACCCCAGCATGTGCTGACTTCCCCAGTTCAGCCTCCTCTGATGCCCCCAACTGAAGTGATAATAGAGTGGGCCACAACCTCTCCTTTCCCACACACCTTTCAGTGGTGATCTGGATGCCCCACCCAACTGTGGGTACCCTTCACGCTGCTGGACCCAGACTTGTTTTGGCAATGCTTGTCTCTGTCTAAAAACCCCTCATTGTAGCTCAGACATCTGCTCTTATGTCAGCCATACAAACATGTTTTTACTAAAGAATTTACTGGTTCTTATCATTATTTTTTCATTCTTAGGTTCCTCCCGGACCTCCTTTGATATTAAAAATTGATGAGGCATTATGTTGTAGTGGCAGGAGCCCTGAGCTGAGGGTCTGGCCTCTAGAGCTACCTCTGCTAATGACCCCTATGGTCCTATTTTCTCATTTGTAAAATGGAAATGATTATGCTTGTCCTACTTACCTCACAGGGTGGTTGTGAAGAGCAAATGTGTTAACAGCTTCAGAAGTGTTTCAAAAAGATAAAAGCTTGTTATTGTTACTGTTACTATTATTATTATCACATTATGCTCATTTTCCTGATGGGCTTGTTCCAGCCTGGAGCGGTAAAGGCCAGCCAGTACACCAGTCAGGCACAGTATCAAAGAACTGCCTGACTGAATGATATGTTAGAAATCTTATACATGCTGGTCCAAAACCTAAGCAGTGTTGGCAGTAGTGGTTAGTAAAGCTCAGACCTTAGCTTGAGATTCTTCCCTTTCCTTTTGGAGGTATTATAAGCTCCTGCGGTAGCTCTGGTAGAATCTATGGGTTTGTTTTAGTGTCTTTTGTAGGCTTAAGTTCCAGAAGCACCCAATGAGCTTTTCCTTTGAACAATGCATCTGGGAAAACTGACAATGTGATTGTAGATGGTTCTTGGTTCCCTGTATCTACTACAGGGCTGGAGTCCCACCTAAATTCAACTGAAGTGATAATAGAGTGGGCCACAACTTCTCCTTCCCCACACACCTTTCAGTGGTGATCTGGATGCCCCATAGACCATAACCTTCAGGGGAACCCCTACAATTCTTTGGGAGATAAGACCGTGCCTATAGCTGTTCCCTGCAAAACTCAGCACAAGGGGGCAGCTAGGTGGCACAGTGAGTAGAGCACCAGCCCTGGAGTTAAGAGGACTTGAGTTCAAATCTGACCTCAGACACTTGACACACTTACTACCTTGGGCAAGTCACTTACCCCAATTGTCCTGCCTTCTCCCCCTCCAAAAAAATCAAACTCAGCATAAGAGTCAACCTTTGCCATATCAATCACAGCTAGCATTTATTTAACACCTGCTAACGTGCCTCAGAAAAATCTTGAGAGGTAGGCACTATGATTTTCTCCATTTTACATTTGAGGAAACCGAGGCAGACAGGTCAAATGCTTTGCCCAGGGTTACACAGCTGGGATGTATGTGAGGATAGATTTGAACTTAGGTCTTCCTCACTCTGGCCTCAGAGTTCTATCCACTGAGCCACTTAGCTGTTTGTAGCTACCGTGAGGCTTTTCCTGATCTTCTTTATTGACTTCCCCCCAACCTGCCACCTCCCAATTATGTTATCTTTTATTTTGTACACATTATATGCATATATAATATTGCACATATGTAGTATATTGATATGTTATATTTATACATTGTATATGTATAATTTATGTATATATATAAAACTTAATTTTAGTTTATTTTAATTAGTTTATTATTATATAGAATACATGTATATGTCCACATATATATTTATATTTGTACATGTTTTCTCCTCCTGGTAGAAGGTAAACTCCCTGAGGGCAGGCATAGTGTCTGTTTCTTTTTTTGTCCTTTTATCCCTAGCTCAATTCCTGGCACATGGGAGGAGCTTGATAAATACTTGTCGATTGGTTGTGCTCACTGATCTGAGAATGATGAATGTTTTTTTCTTTTTCTTTCTATCCATCCAGGGTGACTTGCAGTCTCATGCCATGGTTCGTACAGTGGCTCGCCAAGTATGTGAACAGCTCATTCAGAGTAAGCTCCTGTTCTTCATTATTTTAATTTTCCATTCCTTTTGACAGTCCAGAAAGGGGGTACCTCTAAGACAAGCCTGTCTGTGTAACCATCAAGCCAGCCCAGAGGCAAGGCTTTAGATTACTTACAGTAAGACTAGTCACCACAGGAATCTGTATCTATTAGTATTTGGAGGGAGAGGAGAGTCCAGACCCATGATTTCTTTGGGATAGGGAATTCCTGGCAAGGAAATTCCCTCTGCGGGTACATATCCACAGCTGCTCTGAAATTTAGTCTTAGGGAATTGCCTGGGAGGGTAAGTGATTTAATCACCCAGGGTTCAAGAACTGGTATTTATGAAAGATAGGACTTGAAGGTAGGGTAATGGATAGAGTGTTGGAATGAGGAAAATCTGAATTCAAATCCTCCCTTAGGCACTTCCAATCTGTGTTACCCTGGGCAAGTCACTTGGCTACTCTCAGCCTCAATTTCCTCATCTATAAAAAGGGAATAATAATCGCATTTACCTCACTGGGCTGCTGTCAGGATCAAAGGACAGCATATGTAAGCGCTTTGTAAGCCTTTAAACTTTATATGCATCCTATTGATTATTTCTGAAACCAGATCTCTCTGATCGGCTATCTATACACTACGTGACTCTGCCTCTGGGCACAGTAATTAAGATGACCAGTTTGGTCAGGTTGCAATCTGGATCTTTTCATGTCAGCCCTGTTGGCCTGACAGAATATGTCTTACCTATCTTGTCCATTAAAATGGATAGGTGTTCTTACTCCGAGGCCAAGCTTTAGAGGGAGTCCAGAGCAAGCAGGTAAGTAAATAAGTAAGTCATGTCCTGGAAATGTTTTACAGTGTTGATTTCCATAAGTTCCTTTGGCTAGAATTAGTGCTTCCTTTTTACCCATTTCACATCTGTTATCTCTTATTATGGTCCATGGCCCTTCCCTTTTTATGCCTTGGACCTCGTGCCCAACAATACACCAGGAAGCATTTGCATTAGTCTGGTGGTATTTATTCATGGCCTTGTCTTATTTCTTCCTTTTCAAGGATAATTTTTCCACAGTCCACAGTTGTGGGATTTAACTAATCACTGCCATTTCTTTGATGTTCTCTGCTTGTGCCCCTCACTTTATTTACCCATCCATTAGTTATGACCCTCCTCTTAGGAATACTTTCTAGTGGCTCTCCACTGAGGTGGGTCCTGGTTAGGATTTCCAGCACCTGGGGCAAATTCAAATGGGGCTTGGGGAGCTTGGAACTAAGGTGCCTATCAATCAGCTGATAAGCATTTATTAATCATGTATTTTGTGCTAAGCAAACAACACAGATACAAAGGAAAAGGGAAAATAGTTCCTGCCCTCAACATGTTTAAATTACAGTGAGAAGAGAAAATATGTATATAAATGGGTAGATACATGACATACACTGGGTAGATGAAAGACAGCCTTGGAGGGGAAGGACTACTGCAAAAGGAATATGCCAACTCCTCCCTCCTGGTCCTAAATGCTAACTTAGTATTACAGCTATTATTATCAAGGGGTTTGAAAAAAGGAACTGCCGTCCCTAAAGAGAGTGCCAGATGATGGTGATGTTTCAAGAGAAACCTAGGTTTCAGTGAATATCAGGAAATAGAAGAAATTGAAAGGAAAAGAAACAAAAGGGAGTTTGTTAACAACACTGGGGAGAAGGTTCCAGAGAGCACAAAAGGAATGGCAGAGGAAAAATGGGACTAATTTGATGGGGAATTGAGTAATGAGGTTGCAAAGTATTGAAAAGAGAATGAAAAGAGAGGAGGTGAAAACAATGAATGTAGACAGATTTTTCTAGGAATTTGTCTTAGAAAGGGAAGAGAGTTGTATGATGATAGCTTGAGATTTCAGGGTCTAGTTAAGGTTTGTTTTTTTTGTTTTTTGTTTTTTAGGATAGGACCATATGGGTGTTTTTGAAGGCAATTAGGGAAGAACCATTAGGTAGGGAGAGATTGGAAGGAGAAAAGCCATGACTGAGGGGGCAGAGAAAATGAAATGGGATGGAATGAAAGGCACATTTGTAAAGAGAAAGTCTTCCTTATTACTGAGGCTAAGGGATGATGTCAGGGGGTTTTGAGATGAAGAAACAAGAAAACAAGGGAACCTCCTACAAACGATCTCCGTTTTCTCACTGGTTTAAGAGACAAAGTCTTCAACTAAGGTGTTGGAATCATGGGGGAGGATTGAGGAGAGGCGAAAAGGTTTAGAACAGTTACTTTTCTAAATCTTCTAAGTGGGAAGTGGGATAAGAAATCAACTAGGGAGGTATGAAATGATTACCTTGCAGCAGTGAGGGCGCAGTTGAAGTTAGATAACATATTTTTATGTTTTACCCAGTCAGGTCCCATGTATACTTTCCTCCAGCTCTATTTAGTGGCACATGAGCAAGAATAAAGGAGGAAGATGGTGAGAGTAATTGAAGGTTAAGATTTTAAGCAAAAAGCAACGAATGGGGACTGGAAAAAAATGAACAAGAGATTTCAAGAGTAGAGGACAATGTGGAGTTGAACTGTTTAACTATAGGACTGAGATGAGGAGGGTAGGAAGATGAAATCTGAGAGGGGGTAATGGCCTGAGAAAGCACTGAGCTATGCAAGGATTAAAAAGACTAGGAATACATTTGAGATAGTACTGAAGCATGGAGGGATTAGAGTATATGATATGGGCTAAGACTAGGTTTAAGAAATAGAAGGCATAAGGGAGAAGAAATCTGAGAAGGGGTAATGTCCTGAGAAAGCACTGAGCTATGGAAGGATTAAAGATCACAAAAAAAGACTAGGAATACATTTGAGATAGTAGAGGCATGGAGGGATTAGAGTGTATGATATGCGATAAAACTAGGTTTAAGAAGTATAAGGCATGAGGGAGAAGTAGAATGATAGGAGATTAAGGTGAGATAGAGGAATGCCTGAGTTTTGATCATGGATATGGAATGCTCACAGGTAATAGTGTGACTCAGGGTGTGTACATTCAGGATTCATCTGTGTACACAAACCAACCTACCTCTTGGTGGTGTGGAAGAGTAGGAGTGGAATGGAGAAATAGGTCATGGGATCAGATATGAAGGTGGAAAGGAAGATTGATCATGGGATATGATCTGAAAGGCATGGTAACAATGAAAAGATCAGGGAATTTGGAGTCTAAAGACCTAATAAGTCTCAACTGTCCTGTATGACCTTTGGCAAGTCAATTAAACTCTCTGAGCCTCAGAATTTTTCTAACTGACTGAATGAGGAAAATGATACTTGCAGTACCTACTGTATTGGTTGTTATAAGTATCAACTGTGTTGTAACACTAAAGCACTACATATGACTCTAAGCTGCCAATATTGTCATAAGATTATTATTATCATCATTATTTTTAAAGGACCTGTCTTTTAATGAGCAGTTATGGGCAGTAATTGATGAAAGAAACTATCCAAAACTTTGTATGTTAATATACCCAGTGGTCTAGACAAGATTTCAGTTCAAATTCTTCTGTGCCCCCCAAAGAGCTATCATAAAGTGCCTAAAAGTAAAATTAAAATTGAACCCCTAACCTAGAGCCATACAGAATTTTATTTAAGCAAAAGTTCTTATTAAGCTTACCCAATCCAAAGTATATCAGAAGTAACAAAACAGAAATGAGAGGAGGTATTTGGAGAGAGTCATCAGGAGCATGCACATTAATGCCAGAAACGAGAGCTGACACCTTGACACTGAGAAAGGAGACAGAAAGATTAAAAAGTAGGCACAGATCTGTGATTCTACTTAATATGATAATTAATATAAAAAATTGTACTGAACTATTAAGAAAAGTTTGATTATATCCAGTATATGTTGTTTAGACAAATCATGAAGTGTTTTAGAATGATTTCCACCAACAAAGATGACAATTTTTTAAGTTTCTCATGTCAAGGGGCAAGTTTCACTTCTCTGGATAGTTGGCTTATGACATAACTTATTCCCTGACACTGCTGGATAAAATAAAGGACCACCTAATCCTATGCTCAGAATTAGCATTTTTAAAGAAGTAATTGAGCTAGGGAATTAGGAAAAGAAACCCAGAATTTGGGGGTGAGTTTTTTATTATTTTTTTCACAATTAGTGGGAGTTTTTGTAGCTGATTCATAAGCAAAGGTTCCTGCCCAAGGGACAAGAGAAGGGCTTGGCAGCTAGGAGGTGTGTTGATTCAGGGCACTTGTCAGGGGGATTGCTAGCAGCAGGGTGGAGCAGGGTTTTGTGGGTTGGGAAAGAAGTCAAATAACTCAGGAAAAGTTGCTGGAGAATGAGGCAGCTGGGTGAAGGGTCAGGGGTCAGGTAAATGTTGGTGGTAAAGACAGGATTTATAACTTAAGAATAATCTTCTGCTCTGTGCTGTTTATAGAGATGTTGAAGAATAGTTCGTTGCAGAATTCCAAGCATATTAGATGTGCATTGAACACAATCCAAAGTAAACTTTAAAAAAATTGGCAAATAAGAGTGTTTTAGAGGGAGTACTTTCTTTCTTTACTGAGGAAGGGGGAGGCTGATGTATTATTGGAAACTTTAACTCCACCTCCCCCCCGCCAATCCTAAAGTAAAAACTACTGTCCCCCTCCTTTCACGAAAAGTTGCATTCAGTTGGCTGTCTTTTGTTTTGTTTAGGTCATATGGCCAGGTACACATCTATCCTCAATCAGATTCCAAGTCATTCTTCATCCATCCGGACTGTTCCTGGGCCTCCTGGTGAGCCAGGAAGACAAGGTTCTCCTGGTACTCCTGGTGAACCGGGACCTCCGGGCCGGCCAGGCTTCCCAGGCAACCCAGGCCAGCCAGGGACCCCAGGAGAAAGAGGTAAGTTGGTTCTGAATAAGCCAATGAGATGGTAGTCATTCAGTGGTCCCGTGCCCACTCTCTCTCTCTCTCTCTGAATGGGTAAAAAAATGTGTAGCAATGGCTTTATTGAAGCTGAGTGTGGTTTTGAAGTCTGTGTGCCTAAGCTTATGAAGGCACTTCTTCATTGATTACTGATTCACATATGTCTATATAAATTGGCTCTCATCTTGTACTCTGGGTATTTATTACCGGCCAGAAACATGCCTCTTCCCCTCCCCACTTCCTCAGTATCAAACACAGTGCTGACTACCGAGTAAAGCAAAAACTTGTTCAGCTGAATCAGATTTTCACTCATCTGCTGCTATCTTTGCTCCCAATGGCCTCATTGAGAAGAAGACTGCAAAAGTGTTGGAAAAAGGAAGACAGACAAGTCCAGGAATGGTGGGGGGAGGATTGACAGTGACAACCAGTTGGAATCTTTTCAAGATCACAGTTTGTAGAAAACAAATCCAAGGGAACATTTGGCCATCATCTAGCCTTCTATTATTCTGTACCTTTCCATATTGCTTACTCCAATGTGGTTTGTGTACATAAGGTTATGACCTTTTCTCTTTCAGACTTTGATGTGCAAACCATCCATTAACAAAAGCCCTATAATTCTTCTCTTGTCTTTTCTCGAAATAGAAGGGAGAGAAATGTTCATCATGTGTGAGAATTGTTCCTTCTTCCCACCACCATTTTCTCACCCCAAATTTCAACTAACTTACCTCAGCTGTCTCCTAAAGCTAAAGAATCTCCGAAAGTCATTGGACTTTACGCCCACTCCTGGATGTCCCTGTGCATTGCTGTGTTTTCCCTGTCATTCACGCTCTTCTCATCTGGAATGTCTTCCTGTTCTTACATGAATTCTGTTCATCTTTCAAGACTCATCTCATGTTTTGTCTCCTCCACAAGGTCTTCCCTGACCACTCAATCTCTAGCAATCTCTTTCTTTTCTGAATTTCTAATTTATTTAGGACCAATAACTCCTAATATGTGGTTAATCCTATGCCACTGTTATAACTTCTTGAAAGCTGAAACAGTAAATTCTTATTCTAAGCCTTCCAGTTAGAATGCTGAGTTAGAAGCCATCATATAGATATAGTCCTTCTATGCCAGCATCTTCTCTGTGATTCTTTTCTCCAATAGGTTTTTCTCCAACTCACAGGTCTTTCTCCACTTTTTTGCCCTTTTGAAGCTAGTCTATAGTTTTACTCATTTTGCATTGTTTAGCAATCATTTCAAACAAGATCAGATGCCTTTGCCTCCAAAATACAGCTTCCTTCTTTGAAAGGAATCATGTATTTTTTCTACTAGTTAAAAATTCAATAGCATTACAACATAATTTTGTAACACCTTTAAACCAAAACTCATAAGATTTTTTATAGTTAAATGATTTTTAGCTCAAACAGTAGTACAAGGTATATCCAGAAATTACCATAACTTCCAAATGTGATACTGAATGTCGTTTTCATTGCTTTCTCAAAATAAATTAGTTACACAGAGCATATTTTTCCACCCTATAGTACTAATAATCAAACTTCTTCTTATCTGTTTTCTTTTCCCAAGAATAATGCTATGGTCTTGAAAATGCATGTACTTGAAAATGGCTATTTAACTGGTACTGATTTCAATTAGCTATAAAATAGATGGTATTGGGCACATATATGAAACAACCACTTATTTGAAGAATATTATTTCATTATTGAATTTCAGCTAAGTGGTTTATGACAAGGTCATAGCATTGTGAAAAGGGAAAATATTCATCCAGGAGTTTTTATAAATCACATACGTATAACCTTGCTACTCTTCTTCGCATGATAACCTAATCAACCAATATTTATTGAGGTTCCACTATCTGCTAAACACAAGGCCTCAGCGCTTTAGAGGTCTATCAGCAAGACAATAATCACAATATAGATGATAATTGTCGAAATGCCTATGTGGTTCTGTATCGCAAAATATGAGACTCTCCACATAGAAGGTAGAAGAAGTAAATCATTTATTCAGACACCAAGGACTAGATCCCATAAGCCACCCACCCAAACCATCATAGCAGCAAAGAATTCAATACACAACATCACAGCATGGAGCCTCGCCATCCCCAAACCATCCACTCTCTTGCTGGGGCCTTCCCACAATCACACTCACACGGCACAGCACAGCATGTCTGCTCTTTCCCTCAGCTCTGTCATAACTGCTCTCTCAGCATTTCCTGTGACACAATTTCCTTTTCCTCTTAGCAAACTTCTCCCACCACATGTGACTTAGGCTTCCTGTAATGTAAGCAGGTCACATGGCCTATTAAGTGGTGGGAAAGATCTTCAAATCTAAATTGCTATTACAAGAGGAAACAAAAAATCTGACCTCAGACACTAACTGTGTGACCCTGGGCAAGTCACTTACTGCAATTGCCTCAAAAAAAAAAAAGAGGAAACAAAAGCACATGAAATAATTCCTTCTCCAGCAACTTAATGTTCCTAAAGAAGAAATAAAACAGGTACACATAGGGTCATAACTTTAGACCTGGATGGAAATAATCTAGTTTAACCCCCTTACTTTCAAATGAGGAGACCAAAAGCAGAAGAAGGCAAGGGATTTGTTCCAAGTCACACAAAAATTGAGTGGCAGAGCTAGGATTTGAATCTAGCTTCTTCTGGCTCCAAAGCCATGATCTTTTCACTGTACCATGCAGCCTCTCCTTTATATTTCCATACCCTAGGTTCCTATTAGTGTGAATAATGAACCTTGTAAAATGGCCACATGGATTCAAAGTCACATTTGAAGTTATATGCAAAATATGGTGATTGGTTCAACTCAGTGGAAATAAGCAGTGCTCATTTAAAAATGCAGAAACTTCACTGGATACATTATTCGTGCTAATAGGGACCTAGCTGCACTTTCCTCCCAATACCCAGGTAAAGTAGGTGGCATCAGTATCAATATCCAGAAACTAGGTGGTACAGTGGGTACATGGAGAAAGGATGACCTGAGTTCCAATCTAGTCTTAGATACTTACTAGAAGTGTGACTCTGGGCAAGTCACTTAAACTCTCTCAGCCTTTGTTTCCTCATCTGTGAAATGAGGATAATAAAATACCTCCCAAAATTGTTCTGAGGATAAAATGAGATAATATTGATGAAGTGCTTTGCAAACTTTAAAGTGCCATATAAATACTATCATCATTATTATTGTCCCATTTTATGAGTGAGGAAGCTAAAGGTCAGAGGTGTTAAATGGATTGGCTGTGATTATACAACTAGTAAATATCAGAGCTAAGCCTGGAGCCCTGCTTTCCAGGTTCCAAATCTAGTAAAACCACACTGTCCACAACTTGAAAAGTCATGATAACTAATAACACAAGGTAGTAGATAATCAGTGTTAAATGGGAGGTGAAAATGAGCTATAGAAGTTCAGAGGAGAGAGAAATCACTTGGATCTGGAACGTTAAAGAAGTTTTCTCAGGGCAAGAGAGCTCTGAATAGACATGTGCTTAATAAGTACCATTCAATGGTGAGGATTCACATATAGCACCCCTCTCCCTTACTTTGGAGCAGGATGACTGCTTCCTATCCACCATTAAGATACCTTAATTGGCTACTGGTGGAACTCCATGCATATACTAAAGCTACAACCCCTTCTCCTCAGGCCTCTTTTTCCTGCTGGCCTTGAGGTGTGAGGATGACTCTCTGAGCTAGGGAAGGCTAGTGAGGGGGATATTCCCTTCCCTCACGCTGGGCCTGCAACTACAAGCTCATGGCCTTCCAGGCAAGCCAAGTCTATGTCTGGGATAGGGCTACTTCTGTTTGTATCTTCTTTCCTTTGGTTCAGGGCCTTGTGAGACCATGAAAGGCAGCTGGTGTCTTCCGCCTTCATCATGTATCCCCAAGGGAATACTACAAATGCATAGATAAAAAAGCACTTATTAGATGAATTACCATGTACTAGTCACTGTGCTAAGCTCTAGAGATACAAATACAAGAAAGCACAATAGACTTTGCCCTCAAGGAGCTTATGTTCTAATTTGTTGTGGCCACTGGGTTGTTTCACTTGTCTCTGACTCTTTGTGATCCCCTTTGGGATTTACTTGACAAAGATTTTGAAGTGGTTTGCTATTTCTTTCTCCAGATCACTTTACAGATGAGGAAACTATAGTAAACAGGACTAAGCAATTCGCCCAGGGTCACGCAGCTGGTAAATGTCTTAGGCTAGATTTGAACTCAGGTCTTCTTCATTCCAGGCCCAGGCCTCTATCCACTGCATCACCTAGCCACCTTTACATTCTATTAGAGGAAGACACCAGGGTAATGATGTCCAGGGAAGAATGTCAAAATAGGAATATTGATTTAATTGTTATTCCCAAAATTAGAATTGGAAAGGAAGGGGTTAGGGGAAGCATGGCACAATGCTAGATGGCTGGAAAGTGGCTTGGTAGGTCTAGGTTCAAGGTAGATAAGGTGAGAGCTCACTAAGCATAGAGCCTAAGGGCCCAGGGATCACATTGGGATTTCAGCAATCACTTCCTAGATCACCATGATGTCTTAAAAACATCTGGGGGCTGCTAGATGGCACAGTGGAATACTGGCTGTGGAGTCAGGGGGACCTTTGTTCAAATCCGGCCTCAGATGCTTACTGGATGGTTGCCTTACAAAACAAGCCCCACCCCCCAAAAAACCCACATCTATAGCACTTTCTGATATTCTGGTAAGACTACATTCCTTGATATTTGAATGACATCAGGAATCTCTGAAGGGTAATTAATAATAATTAATAATAATAATAATAACAACAAGCATTTATATAGCACTTACTATGTATCAGGCAGGCACTGTGTTATGTGCTTTACAAATACAATCTCATTTTATCCTCACAACAATCCTGGGAGATAGGTGCCATTATTGTCCCCATTTTACAGATGAGGAAACTGCTCAGGTAAAGTTATTGTGACCTTGGACAAGTCATTTATTCTCCCTAGATCTTACTTTTTTTAGATTTTTAAATTTTATTTAATATTTTTAGTTTTCAGCATTGATTTTCACAAGAGTTTGAATTACACATTTTCTCCCCATTTCTACCCTCCCCCCCACTCCAACATGGCATATATTCTGATTGCCCCATTCCCCAGTCAGCCCTCCCTTCTATCACCCACTCCCCCCCCATTCCCTTTTCCCTTACTTTCTTGTAGGGCAAGATAGATTTCTATGCCCCATTGCCTATATATCTTATTTCCTAGTTGCATGCAAAACCTTTTTTTTTTTGAACATCTGCTTTTAAAACTTTGAGTTCCAAATTCTCTCCTCTCTTTCCTCCCCACCACCCTCCCTAAGAAGGCAAGTAATTCAACATAGGCCACATGTGTATCATTATGTAAAACCCTTCCACAATACTCATGTTGTGAAAGACTAACTACATTTTGCTCCTTCCTATCCTATCCCCCTTTGTTCAATTTTCTCCCTTGACCCTGTCCCTTTTCAAAAGTATTTGCTTTTGATTTCCTCCTCCCCCTATCTGCCCTCCCTTTTATCATCCTGCCTTTTTTTATCTCCTTCCTTCTTCTTTCCTGTGGGATAAGATGCCCAATTGAGTGTGCATATTATTCCCTCCTCAGGTCAAATCCAATGAGAGCAAGATTCACTCATTGCCCCTCCCCTGCCCCCTCTTCCCCTCCTACAGA
Source organism: Trichosurus vulpecula (assembly GCF_011100635.1). Classification (NCBI taxonomy): domain Eukaryota; kingdom Metazoa; phylum Chordata; class Mammalia; order Diprotodontia; family Phalangeridae; genus Trichosurus; species Trichosurus vulpecula. Next base: position 119,481,803 of record NC_050573.1, on the reverse strand, counting down.
ACTGCTTTTGCTTGCCACTTTTATGTGAGATAATTTACCCCATTCTGTCTCTCCCTTTTTCCCTCTCTCAATATATTCCTCTCTCATTCCTTAATTTGATTTTCTTTTTAGATATCATCCTTTCATATTCAACTCACCCTGTGCCCTCTGTCTATATATATATATATATGTTTATGTATATTCTCTTCAACTACCCTAACACTGAAAAAGGTCTCATGAATTACACACATCGTCTTTCCATGTAGGAATGTAAAGAAAACAGTTCCACTTTAGTAAGTCCCTTATGATTTCTCTTTCTTGTTTACCTTTTATTGCTTCTCTTGATTCTTGTGTTTAAAAGTCAGATTTTCTATTCAGTTCTGGTTCTTTCACTGAGAAAGCTTGAAAGTCCTTTATTTTATTGAAAATCCATATTTTGCCTCGGAGCATGATACTCAGTTTTGCTGGGTAGGTGATTCTTGGTTTTAAACCTAGCTCCACTGACCTCCAGGACATCATATTCCAAGCCCTTCGATCCCTTAATGTGGAAGCTGCTAGATCTTGTATTATCCTGATTGTGTTTCCACAATACTCAAATTGTTTCTTTCTGGCTGCCTGAAGTATTTTCTCCTTGATCTGGGAGCTCTGGAATTTGGCAACATTGTTCCTAGGAGTTTTCTTTTTGGGATTTTTTTCAGGAGGCTATCAGTGGATTCTTTCAATTTCTATTTTACCCTCTGACTCTAGAATATCAGGGCAGTTCTCCTTGATAATTTCTTTAAAGATGATATCTAGGCTCTTTTTTTGCTCATGGCTTTAAGGTAGTCCAATAATTTTTAAATTATCTCTCCTGGATCCATTATCTAGGTCAGTGGTTTTTCCAAAAAGATATTTCACATTGTCTTCCATTTTTTCATTCCTTTGGTTCTGTTTTATAATATCTTGATTTATCATAAAGTCACTAGCTTCTACTTGCTCCAGTCTAATTTTTAAGGTAGTATTTTCTTCAGTGGTCTTTTGGACCTCCTTTTCCATTTGGCTAATTCTCCCTTTCAAGGCATTCTTCTCCTCATTGGCTTTTTGGAGCTCTTTTGCCATTTGAGTTAGTCAATTTTTTAAGGTGTTATTTTCTTCAGTATTTTTTTTGGGTCTCCTTTAGCAAGTCATTGACTTGTTTTTCATGATTTTCTTGCATCACTCTCGTTTCTCTTCCCAATTTTTCTTCTACTTCTCTAACTTGCTTTTCCAAATCCTTTTTGATCTCTTCCATGGCCTGAGACCAGTTTGTGTTTTTCTTGGAGGCTTTTGATGTAGGCTCTTTGACTTTGTTGACTTCTTCTGGCTGTATGTTTTGGTCTTCTTTGTCACCAAAGAAAGATTCCAAAGTCTGAGTCTGTATCTGAGTCCGTTTTCTCTGCCTGGCCATGTTCCCAGCCAACTACTTGACCCTTGAGTTTTTTGTTGGGGTATGACTGCTTGTATAGAGTACTTTGTCCCAAACTTGAGAGGCTGTGCTGTTGTTTTCAGAGCTTTTTCTACACAGCAAGCTCTGCCACACCAGTGCTCCTCCACCCCTGAAACTGCCAACCGGACCCGTGACTCAGATCTGAGCAGGTTCTACACTCCTGCTTTCAGATCTGCCACTTAATTCCTCCCACCAGGTGGGCCTGGGGCGGGAAGCAACTACAACTGCAGTTCTGTAGCTGCACCACCTCCATTGCCCCCAGGGTGGTGGCCAAACCACAAACTCCTTTTACTCTGTCTCCCCAGTTTTTTCCCACTAACCTTCTCTGTTGTCTTTGGTGTTTGTGGGTTGAGAAGTCTGGTAACTGCCACAGCTCACTGATTCAGGGCGCTAGGGCCTGTTTCACCCTGCTCCCAGTCTGGTTGGTCTGGGCGCAGCCCACTCCAGGCTCTGCTCCGAGCTCTGTGTGAGAGATCTTACCCAGCGACCATCCAGGCTGTCCTGGGCTGGAGCCCTGCTTCCCTCTACTATTGCATGGGTTCTGCAGTTCTAGAATTTGTTCAGAGCCATTTTGTAGGTGTTTGGAGGGTCCTGGAGGAGAGCTTTAGGCCAGTCCCTGCTTTCCAGCCACCATCTTGGCTCCGCCCTAGATCTTTCTTCACCAGAATAATTAATGGGTTGAACTACAGGTCCTCTGAGGTCTTTTCCTGTTTTATATCTATGATGGTATAGTTTCTTTCAGTTTTGTATTTATTTCTTTTTTTACCTGCGTCTATTTACCTTTTCAAGCTTCTCGCACATCACTCCCCTCTACATACACTATAATCAAGCAACACTGACCTTCTTGCTGTTTCTCATACAAGATATTCCACCTCCCTTTCACTGACTGTCTCCCTGGGTCTGGACTGCTCTCCCTCCTCATTTCTGCCTCCTAACTGGCTTCCCTGCCTTTCTTCAAAATTCAGCTCAAATGCCATCTTCTGTGAGATGGTCTTGTTCCTCTCTCCACCCTACTAGTGCCTTCTCTCTAAAATTACCTCCCATGTATTACATGTATAGCCATGTGAGTGCATATAAGCAGATTATATGAATACGTATATACATATATATTCTTGCTTCCATGTTTGTCCCCATCATTAGTATGTGAGCTTCAGAAGCCTTTCCTCGTCCTCTTTACCCATAGTGCCTTCCCAGAGATTACCTTCAAATATTTGTGTATGTGTGTATGTGTATATATCTATATGTGTATATGTGTGTGTGTATATATACATATGTGTATATATGACTATGTTTTATGCTATGCATATATGACTATATATATACACGTATATATATGTATGTGTATATGTGTGTGTGTATATATATGTATATATGTGTGTGTGTATGTATATGTATATGTATATGTATATGTATATGTATATATAACTCCAAGACGGAAGAGTCTTCATCTGCCTGGGTCGCTCATGTTTGTTATATTTCCATGGCTAAAAGCAGCTATTGGAGCCAAAAAGAAATCTGGCACACGTATACACACAGACACAGACACACACAGACACACGCAGACACACACACACCCACAGAGAAACAGAGGAGACAGAGAGAGAGAGAGAGTGCGCTGTTTGCCTATTGTTTGCTACATCAGACTGTGAGATCCTTGGGAGCAGCCACTGTTTTTGCCTTTCAGTGCCTTTCCATAACTTCGAACAGAACCTGGCAAATAGTAGGCACTTAGTAAATGCTTGTTGACTTGACTTGCTGTTAATTGATTGTGATGTTTCCCATTCCCACAACATTTCCTGGAAAAAGTTAAATAGAAATCACAGAGAGATAGCATCCTAATGACCGTCCCTGCTTTATCTTGCTCATTTCCCTAGTTTTGTTTTGTTTTGTTTTAATATCAGAGGTCTTTTTTTTTCTTTTCATCTGCGAACTCCCTCAAGTCATGATAATGGTAAGTAGTTTAAATTGAGGGTTTAAAAAAATAAATGAGTGGCATTTTTAAATCAAGAGCAAATTTCAGGTCTTTGTCTAAGACTTTGATGCAGAAGAAAGCTCCTCATTTTCCCATGTAATTCCTAAGACTAATATAGGGGGAAAACCTGTGAGTGACCTTTGAGTTTAAAGACTTTCCCCACAAGCTTTTCCTGGCCCGCAAGAGCAAGGTCCGAATGATTCTAGTGTAAGAGAAAAGGGCTAATGTTCATGCCTGTCAGTCCTAGGTTTCTGTGGCTGACCTGAACAAAGATAGGCTTTGTTATAGAAAATAGACAGGGGGAAGGGAGAATATAAAGATGAAACACACTGAAGGACAGGTTGAAATTACACTATGACACAAAATAAACACTGAAAATTAAGAGCTATCCCCTCATCCCTAGGCCAGATCTCTAAAAGAGAATGAAATTCCATCCCAGAGACTCAAATTGCAGTATAGTGAAGAAAGGCTTATCCCAATGAAGCTAAGGAATGAGCTCCTGAGGCGAATCCGTGGGTACATATGGCTGAGGAGAAGCAGGAGTTAGGACCAAAATGACTCGAAGAGGGATAATAGTTGTCTGCCTGGGTCTCTCATGTTCATTATATTTCCATGGTTAAACGCAGCTATTGGAGCCAAAAAGAAATCTGGCAGCAAAATTCAGTTGCAGATTTGGAAGGAACGCCAAATAGACACTGGCCAGGAGTGGAGTCCTGGTAACAATCATTCTGATGAAAGAGAAAACATATAAAAAAGAAAAATATATAGGTGCTTACCTATATGTTCTATAGGTAAAAGAGAAAGACACGTAGATATTTGCCTATATATTTTACATAAATATATTTTTATGTACAGTGAATATATATGAAATACATACTTAGTAATATATCATATGTGAAATAAATAATGAATAAATAATATATACGAAATATACATAATTTGTAATATATTTATGTAAAACGTATAGGCGAGTACCTGTGTGTCTTTCTCTTTTATTTGTTTTCGCCTTCCTGTTACTTCTCTTTGTACAGATCCCAGCATCTTCTGCAGAGGCTCTCTGAGAGTGATTTTGCTTTTACTGGCCAGTGCCAAAACAGTCATAAATGTTTATTTATGAGTATATGATTGTGGTCAAAATTAATATTTTACATGAGAAAGGCAATATCTTCCATTGCCATTAATATTTTCTGGAATTCAACTCTACCTTCCTTCTTCCCACCAACCTCATCAGAACCACTGATTTCCTGAATCAGGAGTTTTAAGAATTGCAAATTCCACAGAGGAAATGAATGAATGAATTATGCATTCATTAAATGCTTACTACGTACAAAACACTATGCCAAGTACTGGAGATAGAAATAGAAAAACAAGATAGTCCTTGATTGGAAGGAGCTCACATTCTAATGGGAGAGACTGCCTGCCTGTCTTCCTGTCTATGTATCTATCTATCTATCTAGTTTCAGCTAGAAGTCAGATGGAAAAGTCTCATAGTCCTTAGGGTTCAGTGGCAAAGCAGATAGTAATGGCTCTTCTTTACTGTCATTTCCACTGATAAAAATATCATTTTCTGATGTTGAACCATTTTCTACCAAGATTTTTGATTTTCTGTATAATTTTCATTTGGCAGAGTCCAAGTTTATTGCCCATAAAGTACAAGACTTGGCATTTAAATGGAGTGACTTTTTAAATGCTTTCAGAGGGATTGTTTGCAGGATGAATTGTACTTTTTTCTTCCTGCAGGAAGAAGGCCTTGTCAATCAAGATGTTTTACATTTCTGCAGAGGAAACCAAATTAAGCCAAATTTGAGGCACGAGAAAATGAATACAGATCAAATAATGTAATCTTATGGGCCCGATTTTTAGGCAAATTGATTTTACTGGGATTTTAGATGATATAGGTCATAGATTGTCAGAGTAAGAAAGGGCCTTAGAAGTCATCTTACAGATAAGGAAACTAAGACTGAAAGAAGTTTAATGCTTTCTCAAAGACCTCATTATCTATTCATTGCTAAGCCAGGGCTAAATTATTGGATTCGGGACTCCCAATCAATACTCTATCCATTTGGCCACATGTTATCATTAGTAATGTTTTTTAAAGTATTCTTTGATGACTTGTACTTTCATATCACATCCATTTCCAAATGTATCCCTCTCATCTTCCATACCCAAAGAAACTTCCCTTGTAACAACATTTTTAAAAAAGAGAAAGTAGACAATTAAGCAAAACCAGTAAACACATTGCATATAATGGTATATGCAATATTCCACATCCACATTGCCTTACTTCTGCAATAAAGAGAGCAAGGTGCATTTTGTCAACTCTTTTGAGGGTCCATTTAGTTTCAGTTTTGTTTGTTTGTTTTCTGCTTATATTATTTTAATCATTGTGTATATTGTTTTCCTAATTCCACTTACTTCATTCTCTGTTCATGTAAGTTTTCCAATGTTTCTTAGAATTCTTCATATTCATTGTTTCTTATACTGCAGTAGTATTCCCTTTATGTATCACATTACATATAAGTGTCACAATTTCCTTAGCTATTTTCCAAACTAACGGGCACATTGGGAAGATTTTTCAATGAAGTGATAAGAATTTCAGACAAGAGTTCTTTCAGAAAGGAGATAACTAGCTGTATCTCACATTTGGTCTTATCTGTCTGAGCGAGGAGTAAGAAGGTCTGAGAAGGCAAGTCATGTGGCAGAAGGGGGTAACCCTGAGGAGTGAAAAGAAAGGGAAAAAGAACAACCATAATTGAAAGATTACAGAACCACATGGAAGGAGATTGTAGAGAATCCATTTTTCATTTCATTCAAGAAAGAGAAAACATTAACCCTTAGTCTACTGAACACAACACTCAATTCAAGCTCTAGCCTTGACAAGATCCCAGAAGATGGGAGATTTCTGAAGCCTGGTTTCCTTAACTTTAAGAAACAAAAAATCTGAATGATGTCTCAACATCAAATCTAGATTGGATTGCAGTTTTCCCCCTAAGGCAGCATCAGATGATGCATGGCTTTCCTGTCATTGGAAGAGATACACCTAAAATTAATCAAATTGAGATATTTATGGCAGCTGTTGGAATCTGGTTCCTTCCAAACCTCCTTGCTCTTCCTATCATCACTAATGCGAATGCATCTTTCAGATTTGTTCAGTATCCTTTGTTGAGAAGTTGTCTAAATATTTCCAAATGATCTCTATTATTTCAAGATGATACTGCTTTCATGCCGTTTGTGTCCTCTTGTCTTATAAGAGTTAAGCCAGGCAGTGAATGCTAAAGCATCTGAGTTTTCTTTCCTAGCTTTCAAACTAGGATTTCCATATGGCATTTGAAATTACCATTCTGTCTCGAAGATACTGTAATAATAGCTTTTGTTTATATAGCATTTTAAGGTTTGCAAAATGCTTTTCATATATTATTTCATTGGATCCTCACATCAATCTTTTGAGTTAGGTGCTGTTATTATCTCTATTTTACAGATGAAGAAACTAAGACTCATCCAGGTTTAGAGATTTGCTCAGGAAACCCACATATTCATGACTTTTCAAGGAAACTGACTCCGTTTGCACATGTGTAAAATGACAGGTCATCTAGTCCAGGCTATAGCCAAATGAGAATCTCCTGTGTGGCATTCTTCTATTGAAGACCATTACCTCAAACAGGGACCTGAAACATGCCTGTCTGCACCTTGCATCCCCTGTTTCTAGTTTTGTCCTATGAAACTATTACTAACGATAATGATCACCCCTAGCATTTGTAGAGTACTCTATGGTTTGCAAAACACTTTACATATTATCTCATTGATCCCCATAACAATCTTGTGAAACAGGTGCTATTATTATACAGGTAAGGAGACTGAGTCATAGAGAGGTTAAGTGAGTTGCCCAGAGTCACGCAGTCAGTAAGGGCTTGAGGCAAGATTTGAACTCAGGACTTCTTAACTCCAAGTCTAGCACTCTATGGACTGCTCCATTCCCTTTTAAATACTTATGGACTGCTCCATTCCCTTTTAAATACTAGCAGTTCTAGCTAATCTAAATCTACATTTTACAAATAGTAAAGAATTCTGAAAGAAACATGCATTCCCTCAAAACCCCCACCAATGTTGTGCTATCTTCTGCTCCAGCCCACTGCACACTCTGCACCCCACCCCCAAACAAAAGAAAACAATTCTAAAAAAAACCTCAAAACTCTCCAAGTGAAAGTAGAAGATTAGACCTACAGAGAGACTGCCACTGCCTCTGCTGCTGGATCTGGGGCTTGGCAGGCCCCCACAAGACTGACCCCTGCTCCTCTTGTTCCTCCTGTTCCTCCTGCTCTCTCTTGTTTGTCCCAGGCCCCTATTGAATGCTGCCATACTTATGGGAATTGATTGGTCCCAATCTCCTAACCTGAATACCCCTCAGCAATGGAGGCATGTGTACGTGGCAGCTAGGTGGTGTGGTGGATAGAGCACTGGGCTTGTAATCAGGAAGGTTCATCTTTTGAGTTCAAATCCTGCCTCAGACATTTACTAGCTGTGTGACCTTGGGCAAGTCACTTAACCCTGTTTGCCACACTTTCCTATATATATTATATATCATAATATATAATATACACACAGATAGATAATCCTTTATTGTCCTCTAGTTGTTTTATATCTTGTTCCTATGTCTTCTCCTTAGGCTCTAAACTCCTCCAGGATACCTTTCTCCCAAAGCAGTCAGATGTATACAGTAGGCACTTGACAAATGGCAGTTAGTTTGTTGGTATTCACTTGGTCAAATTTTTAGCTCTTCAATCTGCTACTCAGTGTACATGGCTTTCCTTCCTTCCTTCCTTCCCTCCTTCCTTCCTTCCTTCCTACCTTCCTTCCTCCCTTCCTTCCTTTTTGTGGGGGAGGGGGTGATGTAAGCCTGTGTTTTCATTAGCATAGGGAACTCCTGGTGAGGAAACTCCTTTTGCCTACACAGATTAGCAACTCTTCTGCAATCTGGGGTCTTGGAGAGTTGCCTAGAGCACTTCAAAGTTAAATTGTTTGTCCAGAGTCACACAGCCAGCAAGTCATTGTATGGGGATCTGTGTCCTAATTACCCTGACTTGAAGGCCAGTTCTCCATTCACTGGCCTGCACTGTTTCTCATCATTCATGGCTAGAGTTTTAAAATCCTCAGACTGTCGCTCACAGCCAATTCATGCTTACTTAGTGGCCAGGGTTTTTCTTTTAATTCACTCTTCTATAAATAGATTTAACAAAAAAGTGTAGGGAGAGATTTTTAAAGTAAAGGTTCAATTATACTTGCTTGCAAATGTACATATAAATGGGATGGAACTTTCTTGTGGTTCACTGACGTGTTCTTCATCCTTTTCTAAATTCTTAGCATTTCAACATGAATAAGTAAATGGAAATCGTGCACAAAATATGTGATAAAATGTGATACTATTGCAAATGTTTATATGAACTGTGTCAATTTCTTTTTGGTAAATATTTTTAACATATCCTTTAAAATAATCAAGATTAACCACATGGGAATGGTACTAAACTTTTGTCCTCATTGAAATTGCAAATAGAAAAGACATCCTCATTCCTCTTGTCCAATCCTCTTTGGTTTTAGGCCTGAATTTACTAGTAAATTTATCTGCCATATGATCATAGAATTCAGACAGCATCTTGTCCAACTCTCTCATTTTGTAGAAGGAGAAATTAAAATCCAGAGAAGTGAAAAAATCGACCAAGGTCACACAGCTAGTAAATACCACAGCCAGGTCCTCCCACTATCTGGCCAGGGCTCTTTCCATTCTATAATGCTTTCCTTCTAGAGAAATAATATAACCTTTCTGAACCTATTTTTTGCAGTCTGGAGAATGAGAAGCTATCTCTTTTTAAAACTCTTTCCTATTACTGATAGTAAGATAGGTTTATATTATATGCTAATCTTTGTACATGTTTTGGAGAACTTCAGAGTCATTATTACATGAGTTTTAAATTTAGCTCTTTTTGGTCTGGTGATGCATCTCAAGTTCTTTCCAATAATAATAATACTAACAATTTAAAAATAACTCATATTTAAGTACCACTTTAAGATCAGTCAGTAAACATTAAGAGCCTCCTATGTGAAGGCACTATGCCAAGCTCTGGAGAATCAAAGAAGGCAAAAGATAGTCCCAGCCCTTGGGGAGCTGACAACTTTTCCATAGTCAGACTGCTTAGGAACTAGGACTTGTCCCTATTCAAGATTTTTTTAGTGACTTGGATGAAGGAGTCGACAGCATGATTGTCAAATAGGCTGATGATACTGCGTTTAGAGGATTAGCTACTGGGTCATATGGTAGAGTCAGGATCTCTCCAGATCTAAATAATCTGGAACAGGAGTGGGGAACCTGCGGCCTCGAGGCCATGTGTGGCCCTCTAGGTCCTCAAGTACAGCCCTTTGACTGAATTCAAACTTCACAGAACAAATCCTTTTATTAAGTTCCCAAAGGGTCTGCACTCTTCTCTTTTCTCTCATTTGGCAATCTTATTCATCATCATGGTTTCAGCTACCACTTGTAGGCACATATCTCTAAAGCTGATATATCCAGTTCTAGCCTCTCTTTCTTGAGTTCCCAAATAGCATCTCCAGAACTCTTGATTTGGACTCAGAAGACCTGAATTTGAATCCTTTATAATTTATTACCTGTCTGACATTGGGATAGCAATTTACTTCAGTTTGTTGTTGTTGAGGCATGCCCTATTTGGAGCTTTCTTGGCAAAGATGCTGGAGTGGTTTGCCATTTCCTTCTCCAGCTCCTTTTATAGATGCGGAAACTGAGGCAAGCAGAGTTAAGTGACTTGCCCAGGGTCACACAGCTAGTACGTGTCTAAGGGTGGATTTGAACTTAGGAAGATGAGTCTTCCTGACTCCAGGACGAGCACTCTATCCACTGCACCGCCTAGCTGCAGTTTACTTACCTGTAAAATGTGGGGTCACCTAGATGAACTTTAGCTTCTCTTCTATTTCTAAGGGTATCTTTTTGGAGCTTTCCTTGGTATATGGGGTGAGATGTTGTCTGTCTCTTGTTTCTGCCAGACAACCCAGCAGTTTTTGTTGAATAATGAGGTCTTACCCCAGTAGCCCAAATCTTTGGGTTTATCATAAATAATGTAGCCTATTAGGCTATCATGTTCATTCATTTCAGTTCATCATGTACCTAATCTATTTCACTGATCAACTTCTCTTTCTTAACTAGTACAAAATTGTTTTGACTGAATTATATTAACTCAAGCAAATTCCCAATAGGGTCCTAATTTTTCTCACTTGTAAACCTTCTTCCACCTGTGCCAATGGAGTGGAATGGAATATGGGTGTAGATTGTGTTCTGTGATGATCCTAGCTCTAGAGGCCTGATTAATGAGCTAAAATATACCACTCTGGATTTTGTTAAGGGAAAGGAGGAAAATTTACAACTTCTCTGCTTATGTTATGTATCTTCTGATAAAATGTAAGCATCATGAGGGCAGGGACTGCTTTTCATATCATTTATCATTATCCTTCCTTACCAACCCCATTACCTGGCATAGTGCCTTGCATAGGGTATGGCATACTCCCACACTCCCACTTCATATTCCCAGTTCAAATGCTTATAGAATTGCAGCGATTGACCTCTAAGTCACCTTCTAACTGGAAGTCCTACGATCTTTTCGATTGCTTTGCCAATCACTTTATAACCCTGCTAGGAAAAGCAGACAAATGCTCTGATTTAAATATCATCAGTGATATCTGAATAAGTAAAGGCAGAGATTGAATTTAAAATAATGTATTTTAAATTACAAACTATGGAAAATGCTGAGGCAGATTTTTCAGTTAATTTTGAGTAATGCATAGCTTTCCCATCAGAGTGCTATGAATATTGCAAAACCAGTTGAGGAAAAGCGATCATGAAATTTCAAAGCTGAAGCTAAGTCACCTCGTTCTACATCCTTATTTCACAGAGGAGGTATTGAGCCCTGAGAGATGAAGTGACTAACCAGAAGTCACATATATCAGTTCATTTCAGAGGTATAACCCAAGACTTAGAACCTAGGTGGATAAAATATTTCACTTGGAGTCAGGAAGACTCCCCCACATATTTACTAGCTGTGTGACCCTGGGGAAGTCACTTAACATCTTTGCACTTCAGTTTCCTTATCTGTAAAATGGGGATAATAATATCAATTTTCTCACAGGGTTGTTATAAAGTTAAATGAAAGAACATATAAAATACTTTGCAAACTTTGAAGTGCTACATAAAGGCCAGTTATTATTACTAAATTATTATAGTCTGTCTTTCAAATGAGGAAACTCAATAGGAAAGTCTAAAAGAGTCATTACAAATTCAAGGGCTTATTTTAGGCCCCTATTTCATCTATATCCTCTTGTCCTCTAGTGACTAAACTTTATCGTGGGACATGGTGCTAATGTGGGAACATGTAGATATTACTGAGGGCCTTCAAATGGGGGGTGGAGCAGTGCGGATGATCATGTACTTTTGAGGTTTTGTTGAAGGAATTCTTATCTATCCTGCTATGGTTTTGACCAGATGGGCTCTTCTGAGATTCTGTGAGAATTCGTCCAAACCCTGCCCAATAAATGGATTACCCTCTACAGATCTTCCAATAAATCCAGTTCAAGTGATGATGCAATATCCACATGGCTTTGCCTATAATAATATCTTTAAAAGTCAATTGAATGTGTGACCACTTAAGAATGCATAGGTAGCATTGCTCTAGAAAACAATATATAGGGGTACAATTAAAACTTTCCATTGGTATCTTATGAGACTTTTCTGTACAATTAAAAATAAAAATGTTACATGTTGAGAAACAAAACTTTATATATACTTAGACTTTAAAATGCGGGATTTTTTCTGGGTGACTAGGATAAGATGGTAAAGACTCCACTAAGAAATAGCATTGGACAGACTTGATTTTGGGGACATTGAGCCTGGCAAAGAGAAGACTCGTGGGGCATGGTAGTGATCTTCAGATTGCCAGCAGATTGAAATGCTGTCACAAATGAAAGATGGATTAGATTTGCTCTTTTTTTGTCCTTAGATGACAGAACTGGAATAATGGCTAAAAAATGCAAAGAAGTAAATTTAGCCTTGACGTCAGGCAAAACTGCCAATAATGAGAGGTATCCCAGAGTGGAATGGGTTGCCTTGGGAAATAGAGGGCTCCGCCTCTTGGGAGGTCTTCAAGCAGAGGCTGGATGACCACTTGTTGCGTGTGTGGTAGTGGGAATTCTTTCTTTGAGTGTGGATTGGACTAGATGATTGATAAGGTCTCTTCCAAATCTAGAATTCTATGATTCTGTGAGTTTAAACTTTTAGGGCTCTTACTGTGGTAAATTTTGCCATAGGGATGAGTAAGATTCCCCCTACTGAGGGGCCAAGAGTTTGAGTAATAAGCATAAAATGCATAACAAGCAACTAGGGATCCAACCCTAGACAAGCAGTCCATTAGGCACAGGAAGGGTACACATGCTTCTAAAAATTTACATGTGCTCTTACTGACAGACAGTGAGGGTGAAGTGTCCAGACTAAGGAGAGTAAGCTGGTGTTGGTCAGGAGTCTGGCTGCTGGGTCTGGTGCCAAGGAGAATGTGCAGACTGATTCAGAAGATAGGCCAGGAAACCAAATGTTACAGTTAATAAGTCAGGAATTGTAATCTCCAGGTTGGCAAGGGCAAAAGAGGACCAAGTGTACCCTGTGATGTTGAAAAAACAGGTCAGCACACGTATTCCTACTTGAGCACCCTCAGACCCGTCCATCATCCTTGTCCCAATAGTAAGGGAGATCAACGCCATATCTAAGCAAGAGGGAAGGCAAACAAATAGGAGCATTTGGAACCAATATAAGAAAGAAAATTGAGAACCCAGTCCAGAATAGTAGAGTCCAACATCTGCTAGTCACTAGCCACATGGCCTTGGGGAAATTAATCTTTTTTAGCCTCAGTTTCTCATCTAGATGATAGAGATAACAATCCCTGCACTTTCTATATTGCGGGGTTATGTTTGTTCATACTTATTTGCATGTTGTCTCCTCCATTAGATGGTGAGCTCCTTGAGGGCAGGGACTGTCTTCTGCCTCTTTTTGTATCCCCAGTGTGTAGCACATTTCCTGGCACATAGTAGGTTTACAATCTGGCTCCAACCTATTTTTCCATTCTTATCATCCTTTACAAATTCCATGGTCCACCCAAACTGGCCTTCTTTTCTTCCTTACACATGACATTTCATTTCCTGTCTTTGTGCCTTTGCTCAGGCTGTACCTACTGCCTGGAATGCACTCATGCACTGCTCACATCTGCCTCTTGGAATCTCTGATTTCTTTCAAAGCTGTGTTTCAAATATCACCTTTTATGTCAGGTTGCTAGTGTATTCCACCCCGACCCCCAATCCTCGGTATGTATCTATACATTTGTGCATAATTTTATTAATGTTGGGAGCTCCCCAGAGGAAATACTTTCATCTGCAGCATAAAATCTTGACTAAGGCACAGAGGAGTTGTGATTTGTCCAGGGTGACATGGCCAGTGTGAGAGATGAAATGTGAGCCTGAATCTTCCTGACTCTGAGGCTAGTTCTAAGTAGATGATCAACAGGCAGATATTTATTCAATGCTTGGAAAACCTAGGTGGCACAGTGGATAGAGTATTGGTCCTAAGATCAGGAAGACCTGATGTTTATTAACTGTGTGACCTTGGGAAAGGCACTTAACCCATCTCAGCTTCAGTTTTCTTATCTCTAAAATGGGGATAATAATAGTACCTTCCTCACAGGGTTGTTGAAAGTATCCAATGAGAGTATTAGCTGCTACTACTGGTATTGCTGATGCTGCTACTTACTAGGTGGTGTGAAGCACTGGGACTATAAATATGTTCAAGCAGGACAATCCCTGACTTCCAAGGGCATCCATTCTAATGGGAAAAGATGAACCGGAAAGGGGATAGTATTTGAACAGCTGCGTCGTATGGATATGGCGGGGAAGTGGCAGGAAAGCCTGGCTCCTGGTGCTGGAGAGGAAGAAGAAGAGAAAGGTGAATGGAAAGGAGAGGAGAAGGGAGGGGAGGGAAGGAGAAGGGAAGCATGTGGGTTGGACTAGATGTTTGATGAGGATTTTTTCCTAGGTGGCTTCTCTTCTCCCTTCTGTCTCCAATCCTATCAGCTCATGATCCTTCACCTTTTAAAAATGACTGCCTTTTGCCAATATCCAAGAGAAGACTCTAAGCAAAATGGTATATAGTAGGAGCATAATAAATACCTGATTCGTTAAGGACAAAGTATCATTGAACAGTAAATGCATATATATGTATATATATATATACACACATATGTATGTATGTGTATATACATATGTGTGTGTATGTATATGTATACATATATACGTGTATATATGTGTGTGTGTGTGTGTGTGTGTATACATCCTGTTCTAATAAAGTCCATTATTACATAGAACCCCATCTAACACTGATTTAGCTTAGGCCCAGTTGAATTTTCCATTTGGGTTTACCATTTCAGAAAATCCTTACTGATACAGTCTCATCTTGTCTTCGTTCTGAAATTGTTCTATAGTCTTTCTACAGCCTATACAATAGTCTGTTCAGCAAGCAAAATGTAATAATTCGGGCAGATATGGTCCGTATGCATCATTTATGTGTACAATTGATTCGTACCTATGAAAACCTTCAGTTTATTAAAGGAGGTCTGTTAAATGGAAAAGAAGCATGAATTGGTTTGGATTTTTATGGGGTTGAATCATGAAAATAAAGCACAGGCTTTTCTGATGGTTCCAAGTTTCTAATGGAAATTCAAACTTTTCAAAACTTAGCAACTTGTTTATTTTCTCCATGACAGTTATAACTCGTGTCTTTTGCAGATACATGATAATGTTATTTTATGAGGAAATGTCAGATGCAATTGTTTTTGATTGTGTGTTATTTGTGGTGTGCCAACAGTACACACTGCATGAGCCACACTGTATGTAGAGACAGGGTCTGTGGCCCCAAGTCCTGTGATCAAACTTAGATAACTTTAGAAACAGGAAAGTGAGAAGTTGGAAAAATAAGCAAAGAGTGGACACTACATTCTAAGTGGGCCAGATTTTTGCTTTAATATCAAAATCTATTGACTTTAGAGGACTCCTGGGAAGTGGGAGCCTTAACTATGTACTCTACAGTCTAGTCAAACTGGCCATCTTAATTGCTAGTAATAACAGCTGATGTTTACATAGCTCTTACTATGTGCCGGGCTCTGTGCTAAGTGCTTTACAAATATTGTCTCATTTGATCCCCACGATAACCTGGGAGGTAGATGCTGTTATTAATTATCCCCAGTTTACAGATGGGGAAACTGAGGCAAACAGAGGTTAAGTGACTTGCCTAGGGTCACATAGCTGTTAAGTGTCTGAGGTCAAATTGAATTCAGGTCTTCCTGACTCCACGCCAGGGCTCTGTGCACTATGGCGCCACCTAGCAGCCTTCTTGTTGATGCACAACTCTTCATCTTTCTTCCCTGTGCATTTACACAGACCCTTCCTTGTGCCTGGAATGCAAGCTGTCCTCACCTCTGTCTCTTAGACTCCCTAGTTTCTTCAGAGCTCAGCTCAAGCACCTTATTCTACATAGACCCTTTCTTAATTTTTCCAGGGGCTAATGCCTCCTCAGAAATCATCTTCCATATATTTTGTATATACTTTTATGGGTACATGCTGTCTTCTTCTCCATAGACTATAACCTTCTTGAGGTCAGGGACTTTAGTTTTTGTTTGTGTATCTTCAGTGCTTAACATAAGGTCTAGCGCATAATAAGTGCTTGTTGGTTGATTCATTGATTGAAAGCAAGAATTTGTTTCTGCCTGTGCGAGTGTGCAAGTGTGCCTCTGTGTGTGTGTGTGTGTGTGTGTGTGTGTGTGTGTGTTTGTGGTGAGTGGATTTTTCTTAGTTAAACAAACTGATCTCATCGGCTTCCATGGACTCAATTATCATCTCTATGCACATGATTATCAGGTCTGTTTATCCAGCCCTAACCTTTCTTTTCTTTGCACAGCTAGGCAGAGCAATGGATAGCTAGAGTGTGGGGTCTGGAGTCAGGAACACCTGAGTTCAAATCAGACCCCAGACACTTATTAGTTGTCTGACCCTGGGCAAATCACTTAACCCTGTTTGCCTCAGTTTTCTCATTTGTAAAATGAGCTGGGGAAGGAAATGGCAAATCACTTCAGTATGTTTGCCAAAGAAAACCTGAAATGGAGTCATTATGAGCTGGACGTGACTGAAACCTCTGAACAACACACACACACACACACACACACACACACACACACACGCACACATGCACGCATGCACGCACATGCTTTTTCAAAACTTTAAACTGAAATCTCTCCCTATCAGTCCCTTTCCATATACATACCTGCCCTTCCTTGTCTACCGAAAACCTTTAAAGCCTCCGTAAATATTTTGCCTACTCTAAACAGCATTCTAATGGTACTTGTCTCAACAGGTTTAGCAGGTGTCAAGGGAGAAAAAGGAAATCCAGGCATTGGGAGTCAAGGACCCAGAGGCCCCCCTGGTCCTGCAGGTAATGGTATCCCACCAAACCAGATGTGGTGGGAGGCAAATTTTCAAATTCTTATGCTGCCTTGTCATTGTAGGATGGGAGAAGCTGTAATATCTATTCCCAGGGTTCACTTGGTATTTCCTCTATTTCTCATTCAAATGATTGGGATAACAGAGGGAAAGCTGTGTGTGTGACTATAAACTGAGAAGCTCCTAAACATTTATCCTCATTTAGCCAAAATTATGCCTAAAGGTTATGCAATGTGCCCGGATGGTTGTGGTCTTACACATCTAATGTAAAATTTGTAGCTTTCTGTGTGTTTTTCTTGTCTTCTTATGATAAAATAGGCCCTCCAGATTATAAATAGACCATGTTATGTCTTTAGTCTGATTGAATTAAAATCATTATAGAGTTTTGTTGTTTGGCCCTGACTATGGCTCATAAAAAGCTCTTTAGAAGGAAGAAACTTCATAGCACATTTTGGAGTAAAGTAGATTTCCTTATAATTTGGCTTTAAAGATTTCATGGCTAATTGGAGGTTTCTTGAGCCAGGAGAGAATTGCACCAATTAATCTATTTATTTAACAAGTTTTTATTAAGTGCCTACTATGTGCCAAGCTTTTGGCCCTTAACTTGATTGTTTCATTCATGTATTAATATAAGTGCAGTAAATGAAGCAGTCCCTACTTTCAACTTGAAAACCTTTCAAACACTTTGGATCCAGGGTCATAGATAGCCTCAAAGTATGTTGGAGCTCAGAAAATCTTAACTCTTCCCCAATTTTCACTGCTGGTGGCACAGTAAGTAGATAGAACACTGGGCTTGAAGTCAGGAAGAACTGAATTCAAATCTGAGCTCAGACACTTACTAGCTATATGACCTTGGGTGAGTCACTTAACCTGTTTGCCTTAGTTTCCTCAATGATAAAATGAGCTAGAGAAGGAAATGGCAAATCACTTCAGTATCTTTGCCAAGAATGCCCCAAATAGGGTATCCTAGGATTCTTATACATTAGAATTAGAAAACAACAACTTTTTATTTTATGGAAAATGCTGTTAGTCAAAATGTGCTCCCTTCTCTCAGACTGTCCAGAAGATACTAATTAAGAATGAGTTTTGTTTTTTGCTGTCCTGAGATGATTTAGACATTTGCCTAGTGGAGAAAGGGAGTCCCATGGGTATCTTCGTTGCATTTTCCATTAGCAAGGAATGAACTGGGAAGGAGCAGATGCAAAGTGAAGATCATTTATATGTTGTAAGGAAGAGAAGACTGAAGAGCAAGTTTGTTTATTTCCATTTTAGTTTACTTTCCTAAATAATATGAATGCTAACAGTCAATCTAATTGTACATTTGTATTTTCATAGGACCAGCAGGTGAGGGTCGAACTGGTAGCCCTGGGCCACAAGGTTCACCTGGTCCACGAGGTCCACCTGGTCACCTAGGTGTACCTGGGCCACAGGGACCTTCAGGTCAACCTGGCTACTGTGACCCTTCTTCCTGTTCCAGTTATGGTGTTGGAGGTGAGTATGGTCCACAATGGTGGTGGTAATGGGCCTGTGTGTTGTGGGGGAGGGAGAAAAAAGACACAGAACAATGGTGAGTGGGAAGTATAGTTCAAATTTAACAAAGGCCAGAATCATCTAGGGAGATGTCCTGAATGCGATAAAGTATATATACTAGGAAGATGAGTAGCCCCTTCAAAAAAATTTCATAAATAGATGGAAAATTGAAAACAGCTAATTCCAGTTTTTCTTTCATTCCCTCTTCCCAGTCATAGAATATTCAGGGAAGTAACTGGAAGCACTGACTTTGTAGTTGATAGTTAGAATGAATTGGTAAGAATCTTATAGCTTCATCCTTTGTTGCCGCTCTGATATGGTCAAGGTCTCTCAGTGAGAATGTTCATATTGGAGGAGAGCCTTCCACCAATTGTCAGCATAATGAACAGAGTTCCCTAGTTTCATTCATGGGAGTCATCTACTACTGCTATTACCACTTCTACTACTACTACTACTACAGCAACTACTACTATTAAATATATATTAGGAGGATGAGAATAATTTTAGCGAGAAGCAAAATTATTAATATAATAACCTCTCCTCATTACTAACTACTGAAGTGAGATCCTGATAAATAATTGTTCTCCTTAAACACTTCCATCAAATGCATGTTGTCAGAGGATATGCTGCGCAGATAAATGCTTTCAGGCATCATTTCACAAATGAAATTGTGTAAGAACCTTCATTGCTAGAGCTGTAGTGAAAAGAGAAAGTGCTTGCTGGACTTGAATGTAATGTATCTACCATGGCAGGACTGTTAACCTTGGTAACTATATGTCCAGAATGAAGCTTGTCTGATGTCTTTTTCTTTGTTGTTCATCTCTTCCTACCCTTGTTCCCTCAACTCCTCGGACTGCCATTCTGTCTTTAAAGATGTGATCCCTTACAATGATTACCAGCACTGAAGCCAAGGCCTTCCATTCTGGTTGCATTTTTCCCTTGCATTTGCCCATGGATACAGAACTGCCATATTGACCACCACCACCAAAGCTCGACCCAGTAGCTTGTGCACAGTCAATGTTCTCATACCACTAAACGAGATTACCCATCACACTTGCCCTCTCCCCTTTCACCTCCGTGCTTTTGTAGTCTCCACATCATTAAGCAACATAAGAAAAATTGGAATGTGACAAAGACAAAACCACAGCACAGAAACTAGCCAGCACAGTTCCAAAATGAAAATAGGTATGTCAACCTGCCCAGTGTACATCCCCCCAATCACCAAAAAAAATTCACTCAGGAAATACATATGTAATTAGTTTAGTGAAATCTGGTGTCTGATCTTTGCTGCTCATCACTTGCCTGAAGTATGCAGGTATGGTGCATTCTTTTTCTCTCCTGATGATGTTTTTCTGATAACATTGAGCTATCCAGAAATGATTTGGGTCTTTCTCCACTCCTTCCCCACGTTCCCAACTATCTTGCCTTGTTGCTTTCATAATCCTGCTAAATGATTTCAGTGTTCCTTCTTATAAACTAAAAGGGTACTATTTCAATAGTTGGATGTGATGCCAGTTTCCTAACGCCTGCTCTAATGTTTTCCTTTTTTCCTGTTTTGCTAACCATTTGCATCCTCTTGGTGGTGGTGGTGGGTAAAGGTAGACACAGTAATCCAAGTGGTCAAGACCTCCCTTGAATTCAATTACCACATAACTCACTCAACCCATGGCCTTGAGAACCTATGATATGATGGGGAACAGAGTTTATGGTTCCTGGGTCCTGTCCTTGGCTAGTCTCATACCCCCAGTCTTCCTATCCAGCACCTGACCCTGATCAGCCGGAGTTCACACCTGTTCGAGAGGATTTGGAAGACCTGATTTGATGGCCCCAGGAACCAATTATTCCAAAAGGAACTGGAAAATCCATTAAAAGAACTCTTAAGGCATTGTTATTAAACGAGAATGTTAGTATGTGATTTGTATGGTTCACTTGTAAAGCTCTTGTTCAGTAAGTAGCCTAATTTGCCCTCTTAGAAAATATTTGCAGGGTGATATATTGTTATGATTATTATTGTTTAATAATGAAAACCAAAAGAGATCATCCTCTTACTCTGTGTAGTAAGAGTAAAAAAAAAACAAAAAACAAACCAAAGCCCTGTACATTGGCCAATGTCTTTAAAGAATGGTGCTTCCCTTTGCTGTTTTAAATGTATACCAGATTATTAATGTTTTATTAGGAAAGTACTCAGCAAAGAATGCAAAATCCACTTCCGACATTGGAAGCTGTCCCCTGCTCTAATAGACAATTTGAAATCCCAGAATTGAATAGTCTCAATTGGGCCCCCAGGAGAAATGTGGTAAAAGGGCATTCCAAGTTTACCTCAGGGACCCAATAAATGAACTCACTGACTGTTAGAAAGGCCCCCTCTACAGAGGGAATGCTGTCATGAAAACACCATTTTGCATTGTGGGCCAATCCAACCCTTATTACCCCTGATATATTTTGCCTATAGAACCAAGGACCTGATTAGTATGTCTTTGCAGTCAATGGTTTTACAAACAAATATTCTTTTTTGTGCTTTGAGAAATGAATTGCTATCCTAAAACAGTTGACCCTCCCTCAATCTAAAGAGAGATCTATATTTAATGAAAGAATTCTTTAGTTTTTAGTTGCTGGGATTTCTTCATTGCATCTACATGGATTGGTGTGAACACGCAGATAATTTATTGTTTACCTATTTCCATTCTGTTTTGTAAGCAAATAAAAGCTATAAACTATATTTGAATGAACTTGTCTCAGTTTATTTTTACTTAGACTTTATATTTAAGCCATAAAGAAAACATAATCATCATGCCCTGCTTGTAATTTTTCTTTGTCCCCCTTCTCCATCCCCATACTTTTAACTTCTTTTTGGACTGAACCTGTGATTTAATTGGTGTAGGGAATTCTCATTAAGGAAATTCCAATGTGTGTTGGCACATGTTCTGCAATTTATTGTTTTAGCAAATTTCCTGAGAGATTAAGTAACTTCCTTAGGCCCACTTTGCCAGTATGGCCACAAAAATAGGACTTGAATCCAGGTCAACCTGATTCCAAGACCAGCTCTTTAACCATTTTGTTTATATCTTAAATTAATTTCTCTTACTTTTTCAGAGAAAATATCATAGAATCAAAGACCTCCAATATCCTTTTGATCTTCTTTATCTGATCATTTTCATTATAATATGTTCTCAACACCGACTAATATTTATCAAATGTGGACACTGGTTTATAAACAAAAATAGAATGAGCCTATGTAAACTGGTCAGCACACAGTCCTTGTCTGGTGGTAAAAGAGCCTTGCCTCACTACATTGTTTATTGTCCATGGGCTTTCTTAGCTTATTTCATTTCCTTTGCAGAACTGGAATAACATCTTTCATCCTGAATAAAGAAATACCAGGTTTCTATGCATCATCCTTATATAAAATGATACAATTAAATGATAGTTTGGATTTGTTGAGGAAACTATAAAACTACATAAAATAACTAGATCAGACTGGGGACTAGATAGCAAGGCAACAAGACAACTAACCGACCCAGTGTTTCCCTTCTAGATGTCCAACAATGTATTTATTATTCCAATTTAAAAGAAGGCGGTCAGTGATAGCTCTATTTTCCGTTTGGACTTTTGGGGGGAGAAGATATGGGAAGAATAGGAGAAGGGAAAAGGGACCAAATAGGAAGGAAATCCTATTGGTGACTTGGAGAGGATTTGACTAATCAAGTGTATCAGAAATTTAATTTGGGAAGGAGAACTTAGGGAAAATATGAAGAACAATCCCCTGGGCCCGATTTTATTGCTGAATTCTGAGAGACGCAAGATTAAATGTGTGTGTGTGTGTGTGTACACATATATATGTATGTATATATGTACGTATATGCGTATATATGTATACATATATACATATGTATACACACGCATACATGTATATATACATACACATACATATACATATGTATGCATGCATATATGTATATATACATATACACACATATATACATACGTATATGTATACACACAAATATATACATGCATATATGGATATATGTACACACATATATACATATACATGCATATGTATATATGTGTATATCTATATGAAAATATATATGGTTTAAGGAAGATTAAGTTAAGTAAAAGAAGGTGAAGGAAAAGGTTGTTGGCATAACAAGTAAGAAAATGTGTGTAACAAAACATGTTCAAGTCATATTCAGTCGTCTCTGACTCTCTGTGACCCCATTTTGGATTTTCTGCAAAGATACTGGAGTGGTTTGCCATTTCCTTCTCCAGCTCATTTTACAGATGAAGACACTGAGGCAAACAGGGTTAAATGATTTGCTCAAGGTCACACAGCTGAGGCTAAATTTGAACTCAGGAAGATGAGTCTTCTTGATTCTAGACCCAGCCCTCTATCCACTCTGCCACCTAGCTGCTCATGGAACAAATAGAGTACTAAGTAAATTGATAGTGTACATTAGTGGGTAGGGAGAATTGGCTCTAAAAGTTTTAACTGGGTGCCTAGGATTGCAGTGTAAATGCTCAAAAATAGATTCAAGAAATAAGGCTGAAAATCTCAACCATTGTGAAGAATTTCAGCCCCAGCTGAGTGATTAATATCTGTGTTCCAAATGGAGGACGATCTCTCTCCTAGAGGAGAAGATCAAGGGACTAGAAGAATGCTTCTCGATACTCCACGTTGTTAAAAAAGGATGAAGGATTCCCAAAGGAAACAGAAACAAGGCTTCAATAAGGGGAAAGAGAGTGGAGGGTTCTGAAGTGGAGGAGGGGAGCCTTGATGCTTTTCAAGTTGTTGGAGAATGAAAGTGTTACAGAAAGGAGAAAAGGAAGGGAAAGGATACCTACACAATTAGAGCTTAATAATCATGTTTAGGCTCTTCCTGAAGAGAAGAGACTTGGATGCTCTGGGGAGGAGGAAGCTGTTCATCCTCCCAGGAATCAGAGTCCCAGAAGCCCTCAGGTGAGACATCACCTAGGAAGGGGCAGAAGAAAATGTGAAGAGTAGCAGCTCAGGAGTAGCTGAAGCAACAGTTGTTTGACCTGATAACAGGTCCCAGGAAGAGGGAACCCAGACGCCTCAGGCTTTTTGTCCCGTCCCAATGGTTATGGGTGGGTTCACTCAGATATCTCCTAACTGCGCTGCTATGCTGCTATCATGGTGCAGATGCTGGTGTGTTCTCTCCACAGCTGAGTACATTTACATACAGAGAGGAGCTTAGATCATTTTGAAAAATAAATACTGATTTAGAATGAGTTTTGTCAACATGGGCAATAAATTCCAACTTTATTCAAGCCCTTCACAGTCTGGCCGAACTCTACCTTTTCAGACATTTCACATTACTGTCCTCCTGCCTGCTAGTTTCCAGCTAAAGTGGCTTGCTTGCTGACCTACACCCAGGGCTTTGTGCAGCCTAGCCCTCCTTCCTGGTATGCTCCTCCTTCACGACCTCCCTTTAGAATTTTCTATGGAAAACCTTACCTGAGCCGTTAGGCTTTAGGCTTGAGTTATCTCTGAAATTACCTCATATTTAGCATTTGTTTACACTTATTCTCCAAGAGAACATAAGGTAGACAGCTAGGTGGCAGCTAGTAGATAAAACATGGGCCTGGAGTTGGGAGGATCTGAGTTCAAATCTTGCCTCAGACATGTACCAGCTGTATGACCCTGGGCAAGTCACTTTACCTCTATTTGCCTCAGTTTCTTCAATTGTAAAGTAAAAATAATAATAGCACATACCTCTGAGGGTTGTTATGAAGATCAAACATGATAACTTGTGAAGCATTCTGTAAGCCTTAAAGGACTACATATTAGTTGTTATATTTATTAATTCATTTTATATTTTGTTAATTAGTTATTATTAATATCCTTGAAGAGCAAAAACTTTATCTTTTTTAAAAAATTTTGTATCACTGGCACTTAGCCAGTATAGTGCCTCTAATATAAAAGGTGTTTAATGAATGCTTGTTGAATTGTTCTGTCTTTCTGGCCTAGGTACACAGTATTAATTCCAATGCGAAATGAAAAATTTTTTATTGGCCACAAAGTTACATAAACCAAAAATTTGGGTTCGAAGTGGAACTTCAGATTTTAGAATACTTTTGTGTTAGAAAAAGTAAGAGTTAAGAGAATCCTTTTGCCAGAAAGTCTTTGCATAACTGGATTTTGTTAGTTATAGCCACTTAAGAAATCATCATCATTATAGTTATTACTATCATTAAAGTTTTCTTACTAATTGAATTGTGCAGTTTCATAAGTACATGCTAACAAGAGTTTTAAAGTTATAGATATATAAGTATATGTATATATATGTATGCATATGATGGTTTTTATTAGAAAATTGGCTCCTAGATGGGGAGTTTTATCATAAAAATCTAGCAGCTTAGCTTTATAATATGTACACTCTAATAGCTTCATGTTATTATCATCATAGTAAGTACCACAAAGCCCAGCTGTTAGAGCATGGTGCCGGGCCAGAACTTGTATGGTGTGAACTAGACAAGAGGTCCTGCCTTTCCGGAGCTTGTGGTCAGAGAGAATCAACACAGACGTGGACAGAGACAGTCAGAAGGAAGGCCTCAAATAAACAAGGTGTTTACATTTCCTATAAACAAAGGGGCAAGTGCATTTTATTGGGTGATGAGTGAAATGACCTCCACATTTAGATAACATATCCAAATACAACTGATAAATAACATTTCAATTTCCCCCTGTATTTTACTGCACAGTGGAAAATACATATGGACAGCAGGAACGCAGGAACTTTTTTGACTTTAAGCCACCTTCACAAGCTAAATATATTTATGTTCTGGATCCAAACACCTAATTTCTCAAGCTTACTGGCAAAAGGCTTTATGATGAAATCCGGAAAATCCTCGTTATTGATGTTAAGTGAATTCTATAGCCACAAAAACAGTAACTGAGCCAGTCAGGAACTAACAAGCACAATTAGCAGAGTCTACAAACATTCTGAGGTCTTCTCTGACATGACCTCACCTTAAAGCTCTCTATGTACAGTTTCCAAGATTCAGGTAACAAAATCTTTGCTAACTTGGGTTCAGAAACAATATTATTTATTGTCATTATTTAAATAGTCCCAATCCTAAACATCTGGGTGTGTGGAAAAAATGTGTTTATTATATACATTTTATATACATGTATACACATATGCATACACAAACAGACGCATTGGAAAATAATCTCTTTCAGATGTGAAATTCAGTCTCTCCTCTTGCCAGTCTTTTCCTGTGCTTTCCAAACAGATGGTCCATATGCTAGTTTGGGAAGCACTGTACACTTATTCTTTCTGGAGATATTCAAAGTTCCTTTGAACTCCCCCAATAGTCAAGTCTAGGAATGGTTAGAAATAAATTTATAATTGTTTTCCATTTGCATTGGTACTATCTCATCACCACCAAGAATGCAAAAACCAAAAAAATAAATAATGCCTGCCTTCAAGGAACTTATATTGCGGTTGGGGGTGGGGGAGGATTCTATGATGCCATGATGCTCTATCCTACCAGGAGAAATGGCAATAGCAGAATTTACACCATCATTTTTAAGTTCTATAACATCTGTTAAGTACAGATTCTCACCTTCAAAGGCCGGGCATTTTCTGACAGAAGCAGAAATTCAGGGACAAGGCTGGGGACAATTTTCTTTGATGGAGGTGAGAATGGAGACTGATTCAAAAGCTGCTCTATTAACCATCATTCCATAGCTCCATCAAGGCAGAGATAGTCTATTACTTAAATTAGTTCTGTGCCTTATGCTCAACTGATTAATAAAAAACTTGTGAAATTCTGCATTCAAGGTTTAGTCCCACCATCAACATTTCTGTGAAGGTTTTCCTGAACCCATGGCCTCCAGTTGTTTAATGCCCAATTCCTCCTCAAATTCCCTTATGTTTACTTATTTCTGTATATTTTATACACCTTTCCCATCACCTATATTGTAAGCTCCTTGAGGGCAAGGACTTACATGTGTTTTGTTACATCTCTAGCGCCTCTTGGCACTTAACAGGAACTTAATAAATGCTTGTTAAAGGAAATTGAACCATAGAGTCATATAATGTTAGCACTATATGGGACTTTAAAGATCAGTCGATCCAATCCTCTCATTTTATAGATGAGGACATTGCAACCCTAGGAATTCCAGGGTTACTTGAATATCACTTTCTTACGCTAAGAAAATGAATAAAATGTCTAAACCCTTTGATGTAGGGATTCTACTACTAAGCATATAGGATTCCCTTTAACACTCATTTATTAAGTTCCTACTATGTGCCAGGGATCATTGGAGGTGCTGGAGATACAAAGAAAAACATGCAAGTCCCTGCCCTCATGGAAGTCATCACTAAAAATAAAGTCTCTATATACACCAATATGTTTATAGCAGTACTGTGGGAAGTAGCAAATAACTTGAAACAAAGTGGATGACCACCGATTGAGGAATGTGTAAACAAGCTGTGATATATTAATTTCTAAAATACTACCGCACTGTAAGAAACAATGAGCATGAAAAGTTCAGAAAAGTATGAGAAGACTTACATGAACTGATGCAGGTAAGCTGAATGAAAACCATATGCAATGACTACAGCAATGTAAATGGAAACAACAACTAAAACAGAGAAACAATGCTATGAAATTATATTGCTCAAGTCTGACCCTAGAGAAGAGATATAGGAAGTCACCGCCCCTTCTTTGCAGAAGTAGGGAACTACGCACATAATATCAGATGTGTTAGTTAGTTTAGCTGAACTGTTTTCCCCCTCTTATTTATTACTATAAAGGATGGTTTGGGTAGGTATATTTGGAAATGCAAGTGATGGAAAAACAAAAGCTATTTAAAATTTATTTTAAAAAAATGATTTGCCCCAAATCACATAGCTACCTCCTACAGATCCCAGCGCCCTGGCAAGTCTCTGAAGGTAGTTTCAATGAGATCTGCCACCACATTATTTTCTCTTCTAGAAAGCTCTCTGGATAGCCAAATAAAGACCTATAGTTTTCAGTTATCTAGTGAAAGACAGTGAATTGCACATTACTTATAAACCTCAGAAATCGAATTCTACTCTAGATACCCATTCTTTTTCACCATAACATTTAGCTAATTGCAGAAACCAATCAATCAGCAAGTATTTATCAAGCCACTACTATGTGTGAAGTACCATGTTAGGCTCTATGGATATGAATACAAAGAATAAAACAGTCTCTACTCTCCAGGACCTTATGTTTCATTGGGAGAGATAACAAATGCATATATAAGTACAGAATAAATATAAATAAATATGAGTGAAATACAACATGGTTATTGGGGAGGGCCCCAGGAGGTGGGGGTATCAGGAAAGGTTTCATGTAAAAGGTAGTGCTTGAGATGCATCTTGAAAGAAATGAAGTATTGTTTGAGATCTAGGTGAGTAGGGAATACAAGCTAGACACGACAGATGGTCAGTACAAAGGCATAGAGAAGAGAGCCGTGAAGAACATCACAGACAGAAGGCCAATTTGGCCAGATCACAGTGCTGCTAGACAGGCAGTAATGCACAACAAGGCTGGAAAGATACAACCTAGGCGCAAGGTTGCAAAGCCCTTTAAAATTAAACTGATGAGTTTATATTTTGTCCTAGATTAGAGGCCACAGGGAGTCACCAGAGTTTATTGAGTAGGGGATTGATAGTCATTTCTGCTCTTAAGGAACAAGATTTTTATAGCTACATGGAGAATATACAGGAAAGGACTTGAGGCAGGAAAGACCAATTAGTTTTTCTTGTTGTTCAGTCATACCTGACTCTTTGTGACCCCACTGGGGGTTTTCTTAGCAAAGATACCGGAATGGTTTGCCATTTCCTTCTCCAGCTCATTTTAAGATGAGGAAACTGAGGCAAAGTGACTTGTCCAGGGTCACACAGCTAGTGTCTGAGACTGAATTTGAACTCAGGTCTTCCTGATTCTAGGCCTGATGCTCCATCCCCTGAGCCACCTAGCTACCTTTAACTTCTTTTAGATCTCCTTAATTTCCCATGAAAATTTTTTTGCAACACCTTTTCTTTTCTCTGTATCTTATTGCGGCCTATATCTACCTTTCTTTAAAACCTATTATTATGAGAAATATAAATAAATCTGGAAAGACCTACAAAATAATATGATAAATAAAATATAAAATAATGCAAAGAAAAGACAGCAGAACCAAAAGTACAGAGTACAGACTACAAGGGAAAAACATTGTCTACTAGCAGTGAGGGCCCACTTGAGGTTGTTTAACATAAATTTGTACAGGACCTGAACAGTTGATGTCACTCTTTATGGTTAATTCACACTTTATGATTAAAGCAAACCCTTTTGGAGTTTGTCTTGGTATATGAGATAAAATATTGATCAATACCTAGTTTCTGCCACACTGCTTTCGTTTTTGTTGAGTTCTTGTCCTAATTATCTGAGATCTTTGGATTTATCAAATGCTAGGTTACTGTACTCATTTGCCTCTGCATATTGTGTACCTAATCTGTTAAACCTGATAAACCTATTTCTGTTTCTTACCAAATTATTAAGAGAACTATAGCTTTAGAGTACAGTTTGAGATCTGATACTGCTGGGCTCTCTTCCTTCCCACTTCTTCTCTTGATATTCTTGAACTTTCATTCTTCCAGATGGATTTTTTGTTGTTTTTTTTTCTAGTTCTTCAAAGTAATCCTTTGGTAGTTTAATTGGTATGGCACTGAATAATTAGATGAATTCATGTAGCATTATTATTTGTATTATATTGGGTTGGACTACCTATGAGCAATTAATATTTCCCCAGTCTATAGATTTGTCTTTATTTGTATAAAGATTATTTTCTAAGTGTGTTCATATAATTCCCACATGTGTCTTCTTGCCAGGTGGACTCCTGAGTATTTTATACGGTCTCTAGTTAGTTTATATGGAATTTCTCTATCTGTTCTCACTGGATTTTGTTGATATCAACATAATAATGATATGATACACGATACAAGGTATAATAAATTTAATATAGTGCAGTAAATATAACATAACATCTCAGGTTCTTGTTTTGTTAGGACACGGTTACGTGGGCAGTTACATCAGTTATCCTAATTTGTTCAAGAATAACCTTCTTGTTTTTATATACCAATTTTATATACCAATTTACAGCATGAAATGAACTAAAATAATATTGTTTTTGTGTTATTCCTTAGTCTAAGAAACAGTATTCATTTCTTATCCTTAATAAACCTTAAATAAAATAGATATAATAATAAACCTTAATAAAAAATAGCATAAGAATTAGTATTTTAACAGTTCTAGGATCATTGGGAGAGATAGTAATAGAGAATCATTCCTTCACTGAGGCAGGGGGATGTATTGGCACATCCCACAATGCTGTATTTACACAGTATGTTAACATGAGTGCATAGGCATATGAGTTTAACAGGTAATATTCTTCTAGCAACATACATTTTATTAGCATCTATGGTTCTGCCAAAAAAAAAAAAAAACAAGTTACATGCTCAAAATTTCCTCTAAAAAGCCATTTTCCTTTAGTCTTCTGAGGTCTGTAGAAGATGTCAGGTGGCATTATGAGTTAGAGAAGCTGTTTTTGAGCTATTTATGACAAATGAAAGACTAAGCTCTTGGACATCAATCTATAAAACCCCTGCACTGCAAGAAGACACAGGACTCTCTTCAAGCAGCTTCTTTTCGCAGGCATTTAATAGTTACTAACTTTGGAAGTGGAAGGCAAGAGCATTGAAGCAGTTAAGTCTTCAAATACAGGTTCACTTGAATGCAGAAGGAAATTCTGGTGTTAAAAAAAATGGCAGAGATAGACATGTAGGTTTCTTTCAGATGCCTCATTTATATTGAATTGATGTGGAAAATTCGGTCTACCTCATCCCAGGCTGACAGATGAAAGTTGGCTGGAAGGAGGAGTCACCCCACTGTCTGCTTCCTCTGCAGACTTTTCTGGCCTGAAAATCCTTCGAAGAAGGTGAAGCTCAGAGCAGCTGGGGTGCTGCAAAACTACTCAACTGTTGCTTTTTAAAGGTTTTGGATGGAGCAGGAAGAATACCACTTTCTCAGAGAATTGGCCATTTTAGCTGAAAAGGGTCCTTAATGCCTGTCTTGGAAAGATCATGTACTCCTTAAATTAGGAAAATGTTGCACTTCTGGCCAATTCAAACTCAGGACTGTGGAGACTGGCAGCAGAATCTTTTCCTGAGACTCATAGGCTTTACGGCCTCTCCAAGAACTTGCTACCTGTTCCATGGGGGAACTCTGGGCTGGGAGAGAAAAGACTGGATGCTCACTGTTGATATTGGCAGGATGTAGATGTACCTCCTTTTCCAGTTGGAGATGGGAAGCCAAATCATTCAATTGTTGGGCTACAGGCAGAAGCTAGTGCAGTTTGCACAGTAAAAGCTAGTTGTAGTTATGGCTTTTAGATCTGGGGTGGATGGAATCACCAAGGAAGCAGCAGTACTTACTCTAAAACAACATATTGCCTTCCTGAATAATAGTTAAACCTTTTAACCTCCCTCAATCAGATTGACTAGGAGGATTCCTCTATCCTCCTTGAAAAATTCATTTCTTTATAAATCAATGATACCAAATGAATGGCACTTAGGACAGGGATGTGTGTTTCCAATGAATCTAGTTCCTCCCCCACGTATTTGAAAACCCATTTTTGCTTTTACTTTTAATTTCATTTGGAACAAGGCATTGATCATGAGAGAGTCCCATTATTTATGAACCTTCTATGGCTATATCCCAGCACAAGACTTAATCTGAATGGTTTGGAGATGGGCCTAGTGATAAGTTCACGAAAGATATTTTTTAACATTAATTTATGAATTATGAAGGGGGAGACCACTTTACTCCCCACCTGACTTTCTCCACCTCCAATCCCTAGAGAACACAACACCTTTGCCACAGATCGGTGATGTATCCTTGGCTTCCTTGGAGAAGGGGTTAAATCTGATGGAAATGTGGTCTAGAGGAACAGATGAGAAGAGCTCCCATTATTAGTCCACCATCTTTAGGAGGACCTAGTTGATTTTAGGAGGTACCTAGTTGCTTAAAGGGGCCCCCTTCACACCACATTCTGTAGAGCCAAAACTGGTGACTGCAGGACCACTCTGTTGTACTTTACTTCAAGAAGGGAATTTGAACTTTGGGGATTGAGATTTTAGTCTTGGTTCTACTCACTGGAGGCAGTTCATTTAACTTCTCTACGCTTCGGTTTCTTTTTTCACAAAATAAGGAGAATGACCAGATAGTCTCTTCAGGTCTCCTCTAGTTCTAAAATTTGATAATTCTTAACCCCAAGTGATTTGGAACCTGTACCTACCCGAGGTGATACCTGCCTATCTACACTCTCAATGGTAGCTTAAAGTGTTACAGTAATAATGATAGTGGAACAGTTAGTATCTACGGAGTGTTTTAAGGTTTACAAAGCACTTTGCATGTATTATCATTTGATCCTCAAAACAACCCTGTGAAGTAGGTATTTTGTACCCATTTTACAGAGAGGCTGAGAGCTGAAGTCACATAGCATCTGAGGAAAAATTTGAATTCAAGTCACCATGACTCTAAATCTAGTGAGCCTTCTATCCCTTAAGTTGCCATATATGTAAAGTGAGTTGTCAAGCTATTATTAATAATAAACCCTCCACCACAGGGGCCAAATTCTTCTTCCAGAATCCTGAGAGAAGCCCCATCATGTGAGACTATAAAGCAGAGGTTCCCACACTTATTTGGCCTACCACTCCCTCTAAAAGAAAAAATTACTCAGTGCCCCCCCTAGAAATCTACTTCCTTGAACAACTTTTTTGAAATTTGTGTCATTTAAAAAATATATAAAATTTGTATTTTTTAAAAATTACCCATCTTAAATTTAATAATTATAAATTTGTTGATTTTTTCCTGCACTGAAATTTTGATGCAATGTTGCATCACGTAACCATATAGTATCATATTGTAAAAAAGTCATTACAGGCACATATTCCTGCCAATGTAAGCTGGACTTCCTGACAATGCATGACAGCTCGCCAGCCAACACTTGCTTGTTAAGACCTGTCGACAGACTTGACCGCTGATCATTATGACTTGCATTTTGTGTTTGGAAAATAATAGAATCGCTACAACTTTAACTCTGTTACACAACCAATGAAACACGTACAAACGGTTTTTCAAAAGCTTCTCTTCTTTGCTTCTGCTTCCACCGTCCCCTTATTTTTATTTATTTATTATTTATATATTATTTTATTTATTCCCTCCCCTCCCCCCATGTTCCAACACCCCCCAGAGGGCATTATCACTCACTTTGGGAACCTCTGCTGTAGAGAAGGTAAACATTATTTCATTTGAATGTGCAAATACTAAACTGTTTCTAAACTATATCTAACAAACTCAGACCAGAATGTTAAAGTTAAAAGTAAGAAGTAGATGAGTGAGAAAGCCAAGCCCTCCAGCTTGGTATTCCATCCTGATGGCATGAACACTGATGGAGATGAGATTCATGGTTTAGTGACAGAACTCTAAGTACTTGGGTTGTGGATGACAGGGGTACTTGTTTACACCTTCATTGTGGAGTGTTGGGGGAGACCATTTAAAGCTGAGAATTGATGCTTCTTGCTTCATTAAAGGACAATCTTAGTAGCTAATCAAATGATTTTATTCTGATCATTTTACATGGTCACTGAATAATCTATATAATAAATTATTTTCTTGTACCTTCCTGGTGATATTCTCCTGGTTCTTTCCCTTACAAATTTTCTGCACTCATGTTTAACAGACTGCTTCCACACAGCAGCTGAGTTCTCTTGAGTTTTCAGGTTCGGAGAAAGGTATCAGGGAAAAATCAGAACTCTCCAAAGTTTCAGAAGTTTCTCTGTTGCTTCTTACAGCTTTCCTCCAATTACATTCGAAAATCCTCAGGTCTGAAAAACAAAAAGTCAAGAAAATACCTTATTTTTCTTTGGAACCCATTATTTTAATTTTAGTTTTCCTGTGGGAGGAAGTTTATTATCACAGTATTTAGATGATGGCATGTTTATATTGAACAGCATTTATAAACGATATTCTCTAACTGCTTTTTTGTTATAATGAAACAAAACAAAGTAGGCAATTTAGGTGGCTAGTCTTGGAAACTGAGTCAAATATACTTTATCTTCGATAACCTGAAAGAAGTGTTTTGGGAGGCTACATTATCGAGTTAAATTTCAGCAATGTATATTCTATAGCTATTCAGTACCTCCCTGCAATCAGAAAAAGGAATGAAAACATGAGTGATGAAGTAGATTTTTAAAAAATAATATTTAAAGACAATTTTAGCATTCATTAAAAAAATTTTAAAGTAGATTTTCTTAATGACTGAACTTTATTGCTATGATTAAGCAAATATCAATTTTAGGGCATACTTTCACAAAAATTCTGCTTATTTTGTCTTTATAAAATAAAATGGGAGCAGTGAATTAGTAATGAGATCCTACTTTTTACAGCTGCTTCATAATATGTTGCACATAGAAGGGATTGTAATAATGTTGCAAATAGCTCAAAATCTATACAAAGATCTCTTCTAGGACAAAATTTTCATGGAACAAAGCCTCTATCTTTATTATTAAAAAGGAGGTGTACATTTACTTGTATTCCACTGAGACACACATGGAATACACACACACACACACACACACACACACACACACACACACACACACACCCCCACCACCACCACCACCACCACCAATCTTCTGTACAGTATGTGTATATGTATGCAAGCATGCTATTTTCTATCTACCTCTCACATATGATATTTGATGGTATAGAGAAATCCCAGTGAGTAATGAAGGTCAGCACATGCTCAGTAACTTTTATGTATCAGAGGCAGGACTTGAACTCAGGTCTGACTCTTTACCCACTGCACCATGCTTCATCTTCAATGATCCACATAAACAAACACAGGAATACATAGTCGGGAGATATGAATGCGTGTATAAACAATTAGTCTGTCACATAAACAACTACATGTAAATATTTCAGTAGGTCTACAGGTAAAGGTAGATTAGGCTCATAGACAGGGAAGAGACCTCAGAGGCCACACAGAACAACTCTTTCATTTTATAGATGAGGAAACCTAAACCCAGGGAAATTAAATGACTTGCCCAAGGTGAGAGAGATAGTAAATATCAGAGATGGAATCTGAACCCAGGAAGCAAGAGCTCTTTGTACTGTACTACAGAAGTACAGTGGATTACATGTGGATTAACTTGTCGGGTAACAGGCCAAACCTCAGCTGTCTACTTCACTCTGTGAAGGGGTGTGTGTGTGTGTGTGTGTGTGTGTGTGTGTGTGTGTGTGTAAGGGTATATAATGTGGATATACACACACATCTAAATCACAAACATGTACATATAGTGATGCAGACTGAACCACAAAAATCAAAATTCATGAATTTGTAAGAAAGTGCCAAGTGATGTTACTACAGAAAATGAGGACATGCTAAACCAAAATTAAGAAGGAAGGCTTATTTCATATGAATTTTTCTGAATTAATTTATGATAGACAAGTAAAATCATTTTGGAATATAATTTGAATAATTGAAAAAGGGTTCTATATTCTGAAGGTCACTTTAAAAAGTAAATGAACTGTGTCTGCCCTGAAGCAGCTTATCTAGTCCATTTTAAATACTGACAGTGTTTTAACTTGTAAGACACTGTCCAGCATAACCGCAAAGACCAACTGCCTAGTGGCAGAGTAAACACAGAGTGTAGCAATTTCAATTTGTTTATTATTTAACACAGAGGAACAAGGAGTGATCTGGGAAACAAGTCAAATATGTTGCAATACATTAACCACATACAGTCATGACATGAAAAACAGAGAATTTTATCATTATATTTAAAGTTTCTTTGTAAACATTAAAACCAATGTTTACGTTGTGAACTGTAGAACAGTGGCATTAGTTTCCTTCTTAGCTTGTGGTTTATCTACAGCAATGTCACTGATGCAGCTGGACAAGCTCCAGCACATCTAAAGAAACAATTACACTCCGTTTCAGCTGGTTCAATCAGAGTGGGCTTGAGACTGGAAAAAAATTAATCAATCTGATTCATCCTGTCTCCCACAAATCACTGTAACACTGTCAAGATAGCCATGCTATGATATAGCTTCATAATTACAAACCAAAGGACAACAGTGTGGAAATAAATAAGACAATGCTGAATTATTTCAAATTCAATGAGTAAAATACAAAAGGAAGCTAGGAATCAAGGCCAGACTCACCCACTGGACCAATGGGAGAAAAGCATATGTCTTATGTCAGAGATGGAATCTGAACCCAGGAAGCAAGGGATAGACTGATTCTGTTTGGTGCCATAAGCAAGAATTAGGGGCAAAACAGGGAAGCAGATCTTAGTTCAACAAAGGATCATAAATTTAGAGCTGAAAGAGACCTTCAAGATCATTTAGTCCAAATCTTTTCATTATGCTCCACTGCCTCCCTCACTTAAAGGAACACTTAATAAAACTAAAGCTATCCAAAAATGGAAAGGGAGGGCTGCCACCAGAGTCAGTGAGGGTCTTGTCACTGGGCATCTTCAAGCCTGAATGGTCACTTGAACAAAAACATAGTTGACAAGACTCATGCTTTGGTTACACAATGGACACACTTAAGTACCTTCTAAATAGATTTTTTATAAACATTTTTCATTTTTTCCAAGTCCTAGATTTCTGCAGATGAAGAAATACTAACCAGAAGGGCAACTCCCTCCAAGTATTACAGTATTCGAAGTGGGAATGAACCCAGATCCTGTGACTTCTGATTCAGTGCTCTGTCCACTACACCACATGACCTCTTATGAGGACAGAGCTCCCCTGTTTGAGTCAGGCTACATCAGGAGTTTTAATCAGTTTTAGGTGCCATGTTTTATAAAGGGCACTGCCAAAATTGGAATTTATTCAGCAGAGAGTGACCAAGATAGTAAAGGGTTTAGAGACTATATCAAGAGCGCTATGACTGAGAAAATTAGGGATACTTGGAAGAAAAGAAAAAACTCCTTGGGACAAGGAAGACACAAAATTATTTTCTTCTTCAAATAACTAAAGAGTTGCTGTTTTAAATCTTTTTTTTTTCTTTATTTTTTTTGGAGAGGGGAAGGTAGGGCAATTGCGGTTAAGTGACTTACCCAAGGTCACACAGCTAGTAAGTGTGTCAAGTATCTGAGGCCGGATTTGACCTCAGGTCCTCCTGACTCCAGGGCCGGTGCTCTACTTGCTATACCACCCAGCTGCCCCAGAGTTGCTGTTTTGAAGGATTATATTTATTCTTAGATCAATTTGGGAGTCGACAGAATTACATATTGACTAAATATAATGAAGCACTTGCTAAAAATAAGAGTTGTTCAAAAGTGGAATAGGCTGTCTTATGAGGCTGTGGATTCCTTCTTACTAGAAGTACTGCTTTCAGAAGGGTCACGTATCTGGTGGAAGACTAGGCTACATGACTTATTAAGTCACTTCCAATTTCACGATCCTGCAGATGCTCAAGAAGTGTTGGCTGAGATGATCAAAGTTGTAACATCTTATGGGAGAAAAAAATGCTTGATTTGAGCTCTACGTTACTAGGTGTTTTGTTTTGTATTTTGCTTTTAACACATTGCCTGTCTCCCTGCCTTTCCCCCACCAATGTTTCACTGGAAATGATTTCAATTGTTATTTGGATTAAAAAGTACATGTTTAAAAGCACTGACAATATTTACACAAACTTAGCATGCTCTATAAATAATTATGGCATTCTGAAGACAGCTTTGGGAGCTCCTGTCTTCCAGTTTCGGAGAGAGATTCCATATGCTGCTGTATCAAGTAGATACTTAACATATTTTATACTTTTATTACAGAAATTATTGCCTGCAAAAGAATAAACTACTTTTTTAATATTTCCCACACCTTTTTTTAAAAAGGCATGCACTACAGACTATTTAGTGTAGACGTACATGGAACTTTCTGCAAGTTTTTCAGTCCATCAAAATGTTAATTTTCACTTGGTCTCAGAGAGAGGAAATTCAAGGCCACTAATCAGCAAAGACTAGATGAATCTAGAGCCGTTTCAAGTTTGTAAAACCAAGGACTGAGGTAGCAAATGATGTATAAACCTCATCTTTAATGATGGTAGTTTTTTAATTGTAAGTATGCTTCAGCTAAACATGGGAGAATTAATGAAACAAGGACAGTTTTACTTGCAAAAATGTGAATCTCTTTTGCTAGGTCATACTGAAATTTGTTACTTCATTTTCTGAAATGATAATCTCTACCTCACATAGAACATTAGGCATTAGCTCTATTTGCCTTGAAAGAAGATGGCTTTTGGAAAAGAATGTTATCTCTGTTCTGTGAGTAAAAACTTAACAAAAAAAGCTGTTTGGGTTTACTCAACATTTAAGGTCACACCATTTTGCACAAAAATCCAGACTCCTTCAATGGTAAACCCCACATCTATTACCATTAGTTTGGAAAAGGGGCTGTGGGTGAGAAGATGGTGGCTGATCTCATAAAGGAAAGAAGAAATAAGCACATCTCCTGTTTCAAATCCCACTCAGAAGGAAGAATTGAGAATTTTTTTAAAGATGGATGAACAAGACTGTGTTAGAGTGAAGAGGGGAATATTTTTATAAAGGTTTTCACCTTATACTTTATTTTACACACACACACACACACACACACACACACACACACACACATATGTCACTTTGCTTCACACATAACCTTCCTGGTTTTATTTTTCATTGCAAAGTAGTGGGAAAAAATCCATTTGGTTTATGAATAAAATGTAACTTAAATCTGTGTCACAGATGGTTGTCAGCAGAGCAAAATTAGATACACTTTAAATTGTTTGCCATATTAAGGTAATTTATTTTCCATGTTAAAAAAAAGAAATAGAATTCTGGTTGTAAATCTATTAAAACTGGTAAAACAAAACTCCAAACCTACTAGTATTATTTTATTCTTCCTTTAAGACTTAATTTTTTCCACTTCTGACTTAAATTACTTAGAATAGGCTAATTATTCCAAGAAAAGAAAATCAAGAAACTGAATTTAAGTACGGATAGCAAACTAATCTTAGAAACAATAAAAGGTCAGCTTGATTAGGTTCCAAGTAAGTTCCACTGTATGGAATTATTTAGCATAACCCTCCTTTAAATTTTTTCCAGTAAATCTAGTGACACCACAAATTGCTGGAAAGAAATCACAAGAGTGAGGCACAGTCAGGGTAGGCAGGTGGGCAGGAAGACAGGCACAGTATTCATTTCCTTGGGGCATAACTCTGACTTCAGAAGAATAGAATGGTGTCTTATTTGGGCCAGCTTTACTGAAATGTGTTAACATTTTCTTATAGGATACTGATATAACTCTCAGTACTATCTGATTTATGCAATAAAAACAAAGCTAAATTCTAGGCTATCCCACTGAATTTTATATCCCCACCCAAGTATCATTTAATCAATTAAAATCAATCAGTTTTTACAAAGGAATATATACTAAAAAAAATTTTTGTTCTTTGTTCTCAGAGGACCAATGACATCAGAAGGGTGATGTCTTGACTTGCAAGTGAATTGGATTTAAGTGAGGCAGGGCTGTGGGAAGTCATGAGCCTCTCATTTTTTCCTCCAGAGTCATGGGAGTCCAACGGCAAGACACAGGTCAATACAACTGGGAATAGCCCAGGATGCAGAGGGAGACCCTGGCTTTTTTAAGCTAAGGTCTTTTACCAGGTCCCTGAGAAAATACAGCAAGTACAGAAGTACAAATACATCCCCCTGATTGAACTGGAGACAGTCTCCCTTCTACATCCTCAGTCCCTGGGAAGAGTTGGCTTATACTTAAAGTGGTTGTTACAGAACATTCACTCCACCAAATTCATGTCTGAATTTGGCATAGCTGATTAATGAAGATATTCCTTTGCTTGCAGAAACCGGTGTCTCTGTGTGATCCATGATTCACAGCATGCCTGGGCTGAGTCAATCAAAATACTCAGGATTTTGCCTTTCCTTTAGATTGGCTGCCCACAGACTCTGGCATGGACTCTAGTTTCTTGGTCTCTAGACCTTTCAAAGCTCACAAGGTCACAGCCTATTCCTTTCTATCTATTCTTTTGATGCTTGTATTTGAAAGTCAGATTTTCTATTCAGCTCTGGTCTTTTCATCAAGAATGCTTGAAAGTCCTCTATTTCATTGAATATCCACCTTTTCCCCTGAAGTCCTATACTCAATTTTGCTGGGTAGGTGATTCTTCATTTCAATTTTTAACTCCTTCGACCTCCAGAATATCATATTCCAAGTCCTTTGATCCCTTAATGTAGAAGTTGCTAGATCTTGTATTATCCTGCTTGTATTGTATCTACAATACTCAAATTGTTTCTGGCTGCTTGTAATATTTTCTTCTTGACCTGGGAACTCTGAGAATTGGCTACAATATTCCTAGGAGTTTTCCTTTAGGGATTTTTTTCAAGACGTGATCGGTGGATTCTTTCAATTTCTATTTTACCCTCTGCTTCTAGAATATCAGGGCAGTTTTCCTTGATAATTTCTTGAAAGATGATGTCTAGGCTGTTTTTTTTGATCATGGCTTTCAGATTGTCCAATAATTTTAAAATTATCTCTCCTGGATCTATTCTCCAGGTCAGTGGTTTTTCCAATGAGATATTTCACATTGTCTTCTATTCATTTGGTCTTTTGGTTCTGTTTTATAATTTCTTGATTTTTCATTAAGTCATTAGCTTCCATTTGCTCCATTCTAATTTTTAAGGAATTATTTTCTTTAGTGAGCTTTTAGACCTCCTGTTCCATCTGGCCAATCCTGCTTTTTAAGGCATTCTTCTCCTCATTGGCTTTTTGGACCTCTTTTACCGTTTGGGTTAGTCTATTTTTTAAGGTGTTATTTTCTTCAGAATTTTTTTGGTTCTCCTTTAGCAAGCTGTTTACTTGTTTTTCATGATTTTCTTGCATCACTCTCATTTCTCTTCCCAATTTTTTCTCTACTTCTTTTACTTGATTTTCGAAATCCTTTTTGAGCTCTTCCATGGCCTGTGACCAATTTATATTTTTCATGGAGGCTTTGGATGTAGGATCTTTGTCTTTGCTGTCTTCTTCTGGTTGTATGTTTTGATCTCCTTTGTCACCAAAGTAAGATTCTATAATCTGAGTTTTTTTATGCTGTCTGCTCATTTTCCCAGCCAATTACTTGACTTTTGAGCTCTTTGTCAAGGTATGACTCTGCTTCTAGAATGGAGAGTGCTCTGTTCCAAGCTTCAGGGGTTTTGCACAGCTGTTTCTGAGCTACTTCTAGGCACCTGTAAATTTTCAGCTCCTTTGAGGTGGTATGATCCAAGGAGAGGTGGTTATTCCTCTCCTGGCCTGTGCTTTAGTCTGTGAGTGACCTCAAACATTCTTCTCTGTCCTGGAACTGCAAGGAGGATTCCCTCTCCATAGCCACCACAAGTTCTGACATACCAGTGCTCCTCCTCACCCTGGGACTGCCACCTATGACTGCAACCCAGATCCAAGCAGGGCAAAGCAAGAGAATCCTGCCTCAGTGCCAGCAAAGAGATCCCTGCACTCCAGCTCTGATCGGATGCTTGATCCCCCCACCATCTGTGGGCCTGGAGCTCTGGAAGCAGCTGCTGCAGCTGCCACTGTAGCAGCAGCCTCCACTGCTCCGGGGCTTGGGCTGGACTGCATTCTTCTCTCACCCAGGTCTATGATGTCTTTGGTGTTTGTGGGTTTAGGAGTCTGGAAATCACCACAGCTGCCTGTGATTCAGTTTCCTGAGGCCTGTTCCACCCGGTCTGAGCTGGCACGGCCCACATTAGGCTGTGCTCTGCTCCCTTCCCGTTGACCTTCTAGGCTGTCCTGGGCTGGAGACTTATTTTACTCTGTCATTTTGTGAGTTCTGTAGCTCTAGAATTTTTTTATAGGTATTTGGAATGATTTGGGGGAGATCTCAAGCAAGTCCCTGCTTTTACTCCGCCATCTTGGCTCCATCCCCTCAAAAAAGAACTCTTGTTCAAATCTTCCCTGAACACACAGCAGTCTGATATGTCTCACAAATTGTGCTACTCAGTTTGTGCCCAGCTTGGTAGAATTCTGAAGCTCTCACATCTATTTAACCAGCCTTAACCTCTCTCCTGTTTGCCAGTCTTGCATCTCTAAAACTGTCTACTGGATACCTCCAGCTTAAACTTAACATGTCCAAACTGAACTCACTATCTTTGTCCCCAAACTCTTTATTCTTCCTAACTTACCTGTTACTGTTGAATTTATCACTTTCCTCCCAGTTACTGAGATGCACAACCTAGGTGTCATCTTTGATTCTTCACTTTTTCTCACTCCTCATAACCATTCTGTTGCCAAGTCCTATTGTTTCTAATTTGTAACACCTCTCATATATGCCCTCTTCTCTGACCAGCCTGGTGCAGACTCTCATCACCTCATATCTGGACTTGTCACTTACTACTCAAAAGACAGTGAACAAGTCTGTTACCATCTCTGGTGTCCTACTTTTATCAGCTAAAAGTTAACATTTATACAGTTAGGGTTTATAAAGTACTTTTATTTCATTGACTCCTCAGAATAATCCATTAAGGTAGGTGCTGGTCTCTCACTTTACAGGTAAATCTGGAAGGTGAAGTGATTTAACCCCAGGGTCACATGTGCAGCATCTGAGATGGAATTCAAATTTCTGCTTTCCTGACTCCAAAGCCAGGACTCTATCCACTATACCACACTGCTAGACACGTGCAAAGTATGAAATTCTGGGCATCACCTTTTAGGGAAGAAATTAACTATAAGGCTTAATGATCACAGCACAGAATGTGGAAAGAAGTAGGGATGTTCACCTTGGAAGAGCTAAAAATCAGGATATTGATATTCAAACATTTGAAGGATTTGTCATCTGGAAGAGGAATTAAATTTGTTCTATTTGGACCTGATTAGATAACTACAAACAGTAGGTGGAAGTTGTAGAGAGGCAGATTTAAGTTTGGGTTCAAATTCTACCTTTGATACTAAATAGCTAAATGGCCTTGGGAAATCCACTTCACCTCTAAGGTCCTCAGAGAATTTTCTAGAATTTAGTGCACTGGATTAGATTTTGCTGTATATGACTCGAGTTAATTAATTTTTCATTGTTAAAATCATAGGATCATAGAGGACAGAAATGACCCTTAGATGTCATCTAGTTCAACCTCTTAATTTTATAAATGAGGAACTGAGGCCCATAGAAATAATAATCAAATGAGTTCTATCTTGCAAGAATGTCCCTCATGAATGTCACAAAACCATGAAAAATCTTGCTGAGAGCTGTTTTTAGAGGAGAAAAATAAAATAAATTTTCTCCCTTAAGTAGTCTATTAAACTTCTGAGGCAAATGAAACATGTTTCTGAAAGTGTAGATATGAATTATTAATAAAGAGGTTCTTCTTCTGGGTACAAATTTTTTTTTCTTTGAAGGGGGGAAGGCAGGGCAATTGGGCTAAGTGACTTGTCCAAGGTCACACAGCTAGTAAGTGTGTCAAGTGTCTGAGGCCGAATTTGAACTCAGGTCTTCCTGACTCCAGGGCTGGTGCTCTACTCACTGCGCCACCTAGCTGCCCCTCTGGGTACAAATTTAACCAAAACTTTTAAACTTGTTCATTTCTACTACGGCCTTAAATTCGACATTCTAAACCCATTTTATGCCACAGACTCCTCTGGTAGTCTGGTGACACCTGCAGATCCCTTCTCAGAAGAATGTTTTCAAATGCATAAAACACACAGGATTAGTAAGGAAATCAATTATATTGACATACAATTATCAAAATATTGAAAATAAAACAAATTCACAGTTCCCAGGTTAAGAACTCCTGCCTTCAAGCAACTTCTACTCCTTTCAAGGGCAACTCCAATGACTGCTTTTTGACACTGTTTTTGTTGGATTCTCCTCCTCCTCCAGATTTGGCTGGAAGGGACCCTCTAGCAAAATCACCGACAGTCAGCCAAGCTCCCATCTAGGCCAACGCACTACCTGGACACCTGCACAAGTTTCTCATCTTGTCCTTTGGTCAGGTGTCTTGGCTCTCATTTTTCTCAGATGCTAATAGTATCATAGGCTTTCCATATAAGCTCCTGCTTTAAGCCATTCAAAGAATTACCTCAGAACCAGACACTTTCCATATTTTCTTGCCACAAAGCTCCTTGAGGTTAGGGACTTTTTCATTGCAGTCTTTATATCTCTAGCACCTAGTTCAATGCTTGGCACATAGTAAGTACTTAATAAATGGTTGTTAATTGAATGGTTCATTAAACAATAAATTTCTGAATTATTAGGGACATTTTTTATTTTATTTTACAAATGTCACTTTTTACCCTACATAGCTTGAATTGAGTTAAAATGGAAACTTTCCACATGCCTGGTTTTTCCTAAGGGAACGTCTCTTGTAGAATTTTATAAAAATTTTAAAAAACTGTTAAAAATGATCTAGGCTCTCATAATGTAAAAATTTCCATTACAGTAAAAGCCCTGTTATTACCATTATTATTGTGGTTTTACAGAATGTACAATTATTTGATCATCTGAAAGTAATGGTTTGGGGCTATAACTTCCCTACGAAAATGGATAGTGTTCTCTCTTTACACTTTCCTCTAAAGAAAGAAAAAAGAAAATTCAAA
This sequence comes from Trichosurus vulpecula, assembly GCF_011100635.1. Lineage (NCBI taxonomy): Eukaryota > Metazoa > Chordata > Mammalia > Diprotodontia > Phalangeridae > Trichosurus > Trichosurus vulpecula. The sequence continues at coordinate 119,437,584 of NC_050573.1, read as the reverse complement.
TGTATCGTTACCTGCATATACCAAATACATACGTGTGCCTCACAATCCATAAGGAAATGCGATTAAGGCTCCTATAACATTTTTTTCCCCACACATTATACATATCAATGGCAGTTAAGACTCTTTGAGGTATACAGTATCAAGTCATAAAGTTACAAAGGTGAAATCTATAGCTAAGGTTTCCATTAGGAGAAATGGCCTACAGTGATTGCAAAATGTTTCCATCTGCATAAATTTCACAAATACTTAGTTGTTACATTATTTAAAAGTAATATGATGGTAACATATTGAATTCTTTGGTACTTTTAATTTAGCTAAAAAAATCATATTATATATAAAAAAGAATCTGCCAAGCTTAAGTAGTTTTAAAAAAAAAAGCCAGTGAACCAGATAAATTAGTGTCTCTTGAACTTGGGCTTGAGAAGTATTCTTTAGACAGCAAGAGCACTGGGGAGAAACAAAGAAAGGCAGCTATTTAGGGCCCAAGACACTAAGTGCAAAATGAGGGACGCTTTAAAAATTTTTTTAAATGGACTTTTTAAGGGCCAACAAATTCTACTCTTTTATGACATATAGTTGCTTATCTTTTAATGAGAGAAGTCACATGAGTTAAAATGAAGGCTCAAAACCTTTAATGGATGGTAACCAACAAGCAGCAGAATTTTCAGGTGCACCAGGTCATGGAGTGGGGGTGAGTACGTACAATTTTCAAATCTTGCCTAGAGCACACAAAACCTTTCAAGTAAATTCAACAAGCATTAAGTTCATATTATGTGTCAGGCACTATGCTAGGTGCTGGAGATACAAAGCAAAAAATAAAAACAATCTGTGATATGAAAGAGAAACTTTCTTTTTAACTTTGCTTGTGTGTGTGTGACTTCCTTTGTAGGGTTTTAAAACATTTCAAACAAAATCTTGATGTAAATTAATATCAACAAATATTTACTGAGTACTTAGTCGGGTAGGGTACTACCTGGAAATATGCAAGCAATAATTACCAGATGCTGATTAAAAAGTGACAATTGCTATTACTCCAGACCTTTCTTGTTCAGAAAAGGCAAATATTAAATAATAATAACTTATATTTATCAGCTCAAATAATAAGTTTTACCCATACTTACAAAATACATTTTCATAAAAACTAAATAATACTAAGTCCTAGTTTATTCATGGTATATTTGAGCTACATTTGTTTTAATCATGCTTCAAAAAAATCACCATCAGATCTAACTTTGTTTAATTCAATGATGTACATTTCAAGGAACTTAACTTACACGTACACATATATGTATATACATATTTGCCAATATTTTGCAAAAGGTACTTATTAAGTTGACAAAAAGTGAAGTGTTGAAGGTTTTATTTAATAATAGACTATTCAGTATGCAGCCTGTGTCTGAAACCTTTCACAATGCACTGATACAACTGAACCAGGATAATTTAATTCAGCCTCTGAAATAACCATGGCCTCAGAGATTACTGACTTGAATTTTATCTCCTATGTTTTCCTTTCCTTTTCATGTGCTTTTGAAAGACATCCAGAAAAAATTTCCCCACATTTAAAATATCTAGTTAATACATAATCAACTCAACTATGAATGGGGCAAACTGATGTCATGGCTAAGTCCCTCAATTCTCGAACTGTAATGCAATGCATATACCTATTCCAAAGCAAGTCTTTCAAGGCTAAGATTTAACATACGCTAGCCATCTTCAGACTATACATTCTGGTCCTCTTTCATATAGGATGATACTGTCGACCACCCTTTCCTTCTGGATATGCTATTCTCCTTGGATTTTTGTGCTACAACTCTCTCAGTTTACCTCTCATCTCCTTTGTTCCTTCTGTCTCCTTTGCTGAACCATATAGATCATGCCCCCTAATTGCGGGTGTTCCTTAAGGCTTTATTGTAGGCCTTTTCTCACTCTATTTTCATTCTCCACCCCCCACCCCCCACACCTTATCTGTTTCACAGGATTTAGTTACTGCCTTTACAACTCTGAGATCTATATATCTAGCCCAATCTCTCTCCTGATCTCCAGTCCTTTATCACCTGTTGTACATTTCAAATTGAAAGTACCTGAGACATTGTAAACTCACTGTACCAAAATGAACTCATTATCTTTCCTCTAAAACCTTTCCCTTCTTCCAGACTTCCCAGTTTCTGTTGATTGCATCACCATTCAGGCTCCAGTGTTCATAACCTCAGTTTTATCCCGGATTCTTTATTTCTCCTTCACTCCACACATCTGATCAATTGCAGGCCTTGCCACTTCTACCACCGTAATATCACTGGTATATGCCCTAATATCTCCACTCACACAACTACCACTTTAGTTCAAGTCCTTATTCCCTAAATTATTCCAAAAGCATCTTAACTGGTCTTCTTGCTTTAAGACTCTTACCAGTCCAGTCCAGCCTGGACACATTGCTGCCAAAGTAATCTTCCTTAAGCAGGGATATGAAGACGTGAATCCCCTCCTCAAACAAGTCCAGTACCTTTCTACTGCCTCTAGGATAAAATATAATCTCCCTTGTTTAGCTTTTAAAGTCCTACATGACCTGGCCCAAACCTATCTGGCAATATGTGATTCAGTCATATTGGCCTTTCCTCTCTTCATCACATACATACTTCATCTCCCATCTTCTTGCCCTTTACACTGGCCACTGCACATGCTGGGAATACATTTCCTGCTACCTCTGCCTCACAGAATCCTTCTCTCCCTTTAGAATGCAGCTAAAGCACCATCTTCAGCATGAAACCTTTTCTAATCTTCCCAAATGCTAGTGCATACACTCCTAAACTACACCACATTGAACTACTTTGTATATATTTATGGTTTTTCACTTTATGTTGTATATATTTTTATATTTGTCTTCTCCATGTAAGCTTTCTTAAAGTAGGGCTTGTTTCATACTGTTTGTAAAATACTTTACATGGTATCACATTTGTACCTGTAGATTCATGGTCTAGCATAGTGCCTAGCATGTAGGAGGCTCTTAATAAATGTCTGCTGATTGGTTACAGGATAACAGATCTAGACAGAACTTGAAAGAATTTTGAGTTAGACAATCAACTCGTTCATGAGGAAACTGAGGTCCAGGGAAGTTAAGTAACTTGTCCCTAATCATACAGGTAGTAAGCATCAGAGATGGAATCTGAATCCCAGTTCTATGACCTGGGAGTCAATACTCTCACTTTAGTTACACTTTGTTTCTCCTTACAGTGATTCTTTAGCTAATCTTTTTAGACAGCTTCATTTCCCACCTTGCTGCTCACGTGGATTTCACTATTGTTTCCAGAAACTCATCTTTTTGCAAGATCAAATCAACTCTGAAACACACCTCCCTGGTAGCCCCAGCCACTCAGGCCCTTCCCTCTCTCCCATTGGAAAGGGTAGAGGCTGACATCAGAAAGCTCCTCCTACACCTTCTATTGAAGGAAGGGGCATAGGGTAGACACCTTATCCCTTCCCACCTGGCCACAGGACTTCATCATGCTGTCACCTGGGTACCCTCACTTCCCTCCCTCCCCTTCACAGCTTCTTTTTATGTGTTGTCTTCCCTCATTACAATGTGAGCTCTTTGAAAAGAGGGACTGTATTTTGTCTTTCTTTGTATCACTAGGGCTTAGCACAGTGCCTGGCACATAGCAAGTGCTTAATAAAAAGTTACTGACTGATTGGCTTCAAGCTACGGGTCTAATTTAGGGATGATTCTAACTCCCTAAAATTTGTCCCACTAAAGTAGACCCTGAAACACTCATGTGGACCCTGAGACAACACTGGCAAAAAATGACTATTCCCAATGTTCCCCCCCGCCCCCCCAAAATAAATTTTTATTCATGTTCTGCTTTTCTATCACCAGGGGTGTGCTGGTTCAGGTTTGACAACCAGCCCTAAACTAGATCCTTAGCTTGAAGCCCTGCAGTACTTATGTTCTAATGGCATAGCCTAAAAAATCTCACCGTCATCTCTACCTCATCTCTGTGGGGACTTTTAAAATCTATCCCAGGGGTCCACAAACTATAACTGGCAAACTAAGAATTATTTTTTTATCCTTTTAAATGCTATAAAACTTTATTTTAAAATATAAAAAACATTCCTAGCTTTTTGGCCCAAAAGAGGCATCAGGAGGTCAGTCAGCTGTAGTTTGCTCACCCACAGGCTATACAATTAGCATGCTTGCTGTGACAGACCTACTTAACACACAATACTAAGTACTTGCTTCAAACGAGAAATTAAGAGAACTTCTCTTTCAGATGGGCCTCCACTAGAACTACTCTTTCCAGCATTTCTGTTGACCTCTTTATCACTAGAATTAGTGGTCTTTTTCCAGTTTTCGTCTTCCACATAAATGAAGACACTACATTAGGCCAGGTGAACTCATAACAAAAATTAAAGTGATTCTATGAAAATAGTTCCTTTACTAAAAACTACTGATATTAAAACATGGGGTAGAAGCTAAAACGCCTACACCATAAGAGCATAAGTGCTGCATGGCTTCAAGCTAAAGATCTAGTACAGGGATGATTCTAATTCCCTAAAAGGTGTCTCACTGAATTAGACCTGGAGATCGCTGGCAAGCTGTACCAACATATGTTTGAGTTGGATTGTGAAGTGATTTAGTCACTCGAACAGGCAATGGTGATGGCGGAATGAATTTCAGACCCAGGGACAGACAGCTTGTGCAAAGGCATGGAAACTGGAGATGGGATGTTTCATATGAGATTACACAAAAAAAATTTTACATTCAGCTATCAAAATGAAGCAGGAAGAGGAATAGGAAGGAAAAAAATACATATGCATGGGGAGGAAATATATAAAATGAAACAATAATAATAGTATAGTATAAATACAGTATAAATACATAAGCATATATAGTATATAATATAATATAAATAAATGAAATAATCATATAAAATGAAACAGTAATAATAATACATTCATATGAACTTCAGGGTTTGCAAACAGCATTCTCTCCAGAGTCAAAGGATCTTGGTTTAAATCTTGCCTCTGTTACTTACTCTCTGTGTGACTTTAGGCAAGAGACAACTATTCTGGGCCTTAATTTCCTCATCTCTGGAATTTCCTCCAAGGTTCTTTCCAGTTCAAGATCCATGATTCTAAATGATTTTCCTTACAATAACACTATGAGGACTGTATTGTGCTATGATTGTTCCCATTTAAAAAAAAAAATGAAAACACTGAGGTTTAGAGTGACTTGTCTATAAAACCAGCAGGTCTCCAAGTTAGGATTTAAACTGGTGTCTCCAGACACCATGTGCAGTGTTCTTTCCATTGCACAATGCTCTCCACTGGTGCAGTCAAAGAATGAGCAGGCCTTGATCTTTCTTCAAGACCAAGTGCTCAAAGTTAGGACTGAGATGCAAAGAAGTTTGCATAATTTGGATATCCTAAGGATGTCTTCATTTTACAAGAGAAGGTATTCTAAAAGCTGTTTTCAAACCAATACTTAGTTCCACAGAAATGAAAGTAAAAGTTACCTATACAATCATTTAAATCATTTGCATAACATCAAAAAGGTTGTTTAGAAGGTTGTTGAAGCAGATAAAAAAAGAGAATTAATAAAATGTTTTCCCTTCTCCCTTGGAGAAGACGCTGCATTAGAATATTAGGGCAAGCAAGGCAATTGTGTATTTTATTTTATTAATCACACAAAAAAGAAGAGAAAAACAGGAACAACTTTTTGTGTTGAAGAAATTATCTTAAATGTCTTGATTTTGTTTTTTTTTTCGTTGTTGTTGTTAATTAAAAGTAGTATACTTACTACCATTATCATACATCTACCTTGGACGAAGCAGTGTAATAATGATGGTTAATATTTTCTGAGTCCTTAAAGGTTTCCAAAATACTAGGCACACTAAGTATTGGGGATACAAAGATGTATCCTCACAAATGAACTGGCAAGGCAAGATAAAAATATAAAATGGTAAATAGCTTATTTCACTCTGAATTAACTGCCAAACTGTCTGATAAAATCACAATTATACAAAGTGTATCTCTATGTCTTGTTGGTCACTTATAGCTATTTGAATGGCAAGACTGTTAACTGTAGAGCTTACATATAAAAAAAGCGATAAAAATACAATGTCCTTTAAAATAACCTGCAACAGAAGGACCCTTTACTTGTCACTCTAAGGGTTCAAAATTTTGGGTGAAAGACATTCATTCTGTTGACTCGCATTTTCTAAGCACTTGCTGTGAGCAGATAATAGCATTAAGTGTTGTGGAGAGAATAGAAATAAATAAAATTAATTATTTTAATTATAAGGTTTTAATAAAATTCCTCGGCCTTAAGGAAATTGTCACTTAATTGAAGTTTACAGAACAAACTAAATTCAGATTAAAAAGTAATAAAATAATAATAACTGAGACTTACGGAGTCCATAATCTTGGAAAAGCATCAATTTCTTCTTGGGTATATTCATCTAGCCTTCTAGGTATTTTTCGTGGCTGAGGAAGCTCTTCTACTATATTTTTAAGTATGTCTTCTGGAATCTCCTACAATTGAGATTTTGTTTCATTTTAAGTAATTAAAAAATTCTTAAAATCTTTTAATATTAAAAAAAAATCCTATGAAATTAAGGAGGAAGATATTGGAGGATACCCTCCCCTGCTTTTATCATCCTATCCCATCCAAAGGTGGGGGTGGGAATGGTCCAGGAATGTAGAACTTTGCATATAATGATGTTTTTTTTAATATATTAGAGAGTTTTTCTGAATTTTTTCCTCTTCTTTTTCTTTAAAAAAAAAAATCTTTGTTGTGTAGAGGATAAGTATTTGGGAAGGGGAAGGGGGAAGTGAAGGATGGATGGATGAGGAAATCTAGGAGACGGAAAAAAAACAAAGCAATCTATAAAAAACTCTAAAAACAAGTGAAATAAATTTATGTAATATGGAAAACATTTCCAAATTGTTATATGAAGTAAAATTTAACAAATTATGACTTCAATTTAAACCAAAACCTAACAAATACTTTTCATTTCCAAAATACTGCATGATGTCATAAAGGTGAAACAGAAAGGTACTGTAAAACCATGTCATAGATAACATGGTCCTTATCCTCATAATTGAAAGAAAAAAACAAAAGAACACTCAACCAATAAATAATTAGTTCAATAAAATGGCTAATGTAAACGCTCTTGATGTGAACAAGTACTTCAAAAGTACCTATTTTATAGAGAGGATATATGGGGAATAGTGAAAAACTAAGATTTTGGTTGGGCTAAATTATACAAAGTCTTAAAAACCAGGAAGAAGAGCTCCAGAGACTTGATGTGGTAGGAAAGAGGGAGTCACTGTATGTTTTGGAGAAAGAATTGACATGAATGTTATATCAGATTGCTAGCCTGACAGGCATATGTAAAATGAACAGAAAAGGACAGAGACTAGAGGTAAGGAGAAACTGTAAGGAAGACACTGCTAGACAGCTGCAGTGGTGCATGCTTGTAATCCCAAATACTGGGGAGGTTGAGACTGGTGGATCTCTTAAGCACCAGAGTTTTGAACTGCAGTGGGCTAAGCCAATTGGCTGTCCACATTAATTTGGAATCAATATGGTGAGTTCTAGAAGGAAGAGGATGGGCAGCACCAGGCTGCTTAAGGAGAGGAGAACTAGCCCAGGTTGGACATAAAGTAAATCAAAGCTTCCATGCTGATCAGTAGTGGTACTGGTTCCATGAATAGCCCATGTACTTCCAGTCTCAGTGAGACAGGGAGGGAGGGAAATAATGAAGGAAGGAAAGAAGGGAAGAAGGAGGAAAGAAGGGAAGGAAAAAAAGATAGGAGGAATGAAAAGGAAGAGAAAGGTGATATAATTAACTATGTATGAAGTGAAGATCTGTCTATAAGCAAAAAAAATCTCTAACTATCAGAGCTACCCAACACTGGAATGGGCTGCCTTTTCACCAAATTCATCTTTGCTGGAGGTCTTAAACAAAGTCTGGATGATCACCTGTTAAGTGCATCGTAGAGGGGGTTTCTGTTCAGGTAGGGGCTAGATTAGGTGGACTATGAGATCTTTTTCAATTCTAAGATTATATAATTTGGCAAATAGAAATGGACAAATGTTATTCTGATTTTCCAAAAAGTAGGAAGATAATGTCTTCAAATTATGAGCCAGTAAGTTTAGGTTCAATTCCTGGCAAAATGCTTCAAAATACACACACACACACACACACACACACACACACACACACACACACACGGTGTTCCTAAAGTTTGGACACATAGGCAAAAATGCAAATTTTCAAGAAATGAAATGAATAAAATTTTCAACCATATTTTATTTAATTGGAATATTAACAAATAACATCTTCAACATGATCTCCATCATTTGTGATGCAAAGGTTGATGAGCTTTGCAAGATTCACATGAACTGGATGCAATAACTCCACATTGCTGTCAATATTCCTGTGTGTACAGACTTTAGGGACACCCTATATTTTAAAAATCACACAATCTGTGAGCACTTAGACAAACACTCATCATTCAGAATCACTGTAGCTTCATCAACAAGTCATGCAGACTAATCTTATTTCTACTATGTAGTTGGACTATACAATGAACTCACTGTACTACCAAGTCTGGCTATATGACAACTACATAACAACTTGATCAAAGTTAATATGGTAGTTGCCACAAATAATTAGTATCAATAATATTTATTCTAGAGCAAAGACTGGGCTAGTTTAGGTCTCTTAAAGGAGCTTTAAAGACCATCTTTCAGAGAACTGTTAAGACAGACATGGGAAGAATAGGACGCTTTCAAAATCTAAGCCATCTATGTAACCATATGAAAAATGCTCCAAATCGCTAAAAGAGAAGTACAAATTAGAGGAACTCTGAGGTTCTACCTCACCCCCACCAGGTTTGACAAAAGAAGAAAATGACACGTTGGAGGGACTATAGGAAAAACAGGCACATCAGTGCATAGTTGGTAGAGCTGGGGATTGGTACAGCCATCCTAAAAAGCAATTTGGAATTATTCACAAAAACTTACTGAATTGTGTGTACCTTTAAAGTCAACTATGCTACTACACTGCCTATGTTCTAAAGAGATCAAAGAAAGGGGGGAAAAGGCCCATGTGTAGAAAAATATTTATAGTAGCTTTTTTCATAGTAGCAAAAAACTGGAAACCAAAGGGGTTCCCATCTACTGGGGTATAGCTAAACAAAGTGTGGTATATGAATGTAATGGAATATTACTGTACCATAAGAAATGAGAAAATGGACAGTCTCAGAGGAAACAGGGAAGAGATCTCTAATTTGATAAAGTGGAGTGAGCAGAAGTAGAACAATTTGCACACTGAGAACTTTTATTGAGAAAAATAATGTTAAAAGACATTGAACTCTGATTAATGAATGATAAATCATGAGTCCAGAGGACTGAAGACAAATCATTCCACTCACCAGCCAGAGAGGTGATGGACATAAAATCCATAATGAGACATGCAAATATGAGGATTTGTTTTGATAGACTATGTTTACTTTTGTTTGTTTTAAATTGTTTGGGCAGGGGCAGTGGGAGACAAAGATAAAGAATACTAGTAAAACTAAAGATTTTTTTAAAAGCAGGTATAAAATGTAGATTACCTAAAGTCTTGTGTTGAAATACTAGAGGAAACTGCCAATAGATTTAAATCTTGGAGAAATGGGGCATGAGTACCGATTATAAAGTTAGGAGTGGTAGCTCATACCTAAAATCCTTGTTTCTGGGGAAGCTAAGGCTGATCACTTGAATTCAGGAGTTTTAAGCTGTCATGAGTTAAAGACAAATGAAGGTCTTCACTAAGATTGACAATATAGCAAGCCCCAGGCAATGGAGAAGTGGGCGGGGGGAAGAAAGATTCCTAAAGAGGAGTAGATTGGCCTAGTGTAGGAAAACAGAGCAGGCCAAAGCTTCCATGCTGAAGAGCAGGGGATTGGATCTATGAGTGGCTGCTTGTTTTGTGACAGTCCTCTGGTATAAGGGAGTCCTTCATTGACGCTTGCTTTCTATAGCTGGGCCCACAGTGCCATACCCCCCAGAGTAGGTGTGGCTGTGGTTAAGCCCTTGTTCAGGTACCCAGTTTATGTCTAAGGAAGGGCCTGTAGGCCAGCCAAAAACTTTGGGAAAAACAACCCCTTAATGAGCTTGGATGCTGAGAACAATATATAAAACAATGGGAAGCAGTTCAACACAAAGCTTTATTGCAAGCAATGGGGAAGACAGACAAAGGGAAAGAGGAAAAAGAGACCCAACTCAGACATACACACAAACATACAAATCAAGTAAGGGTAGTGTGGCGTTAGAGAGCAAAGAGACAGCTCCATTCAGCAGGAAAGTGGGCTACAGCTGGAGGGGAGTTGCAACACGTGTGCTACAACGTGCTCTTCTGAAGATGGAGTTCTTATACTTTGACTTTGGAGATGGCTGATTTGCATATAAGGTCAAAATATTATTCTGAGGGTTTGTTATCTGGGAGAAAAACAAGCTGGTGATAAATAAAATATTATTTGGGGGGGCACAGTTGTACTAACCTTCGAAAAATTTTACTGTCAGTATTCTTCCATGGGTATGTTCTGTAAACTTGGAGTCTCCCTTAAAGTGAGACTGTCATGGTGGTCTCAAGACCACCAGGCCTAATCTTACAACACTGCTGTCCTTCCAAACATAACCAGATAGGGAGACCTAATCTCAAAAAGGGCAGAAAAACAAAACAAAGAAACTTCCACTTCATTCCATTCAAGGAAGGAATTCAGCTCAGAACACCTCATTTCTCACCTGGTTGTACTACTCTGCTTCTCTACCAGGCCCCAAGTTGGGTACCTTCCCCATTCCCTTTGTAGCTTCCTGTTGAGTGTTTCTTCCCCCATTAGACTGTAAGCTCCTTGAGGCAGGAGCTGGTTTTCTTTTTTTCTTATTTGTAACCCCAGCACTTAGCACTGTGTCTGGCACATAGTAAGTGCTTAATAAACCTTAACTAAGTTTTTTACTGACTACTGTGAGCCAACACTGTGCTAAGCACTAGGGATACAAAGAAAAACAAAAATAGTCTTTGCCATCAGGCTTTTATTCTAACTGGAGACAAGATGCAAATAATGAGAGCCATACCAGATACACAGAGTAGGTAAAAGGTAATCTTAGAGGAAAAGGCATTAGCAGTTTGGAAGATCTACAAAAGATGGGGTTTGAGCTGAATCTTGAAGGAAGGTAGGGAAATGGAGCAGCAGAGGTGAGGGACTGAACATTCCAGACATGGAGGAAGGGCAGTATGAAGTCATGGAGAGAAAAAATTGCTGTTTTCAAGAAATAGTATATTTGGCCAGTGTAGCTGAATGCCAGAGTATGCGAAGGAGACTGAAGTATAAGAAACCTGGAAAGTTTGGAAGAGGCTATAAAGAGCTTTAAATGCCAAATAGATAACTTTAATATTTGACATGGTAAGACCTATGCTTTAGAAAAATCATTCTGATGGAGGAACAATGGCAGAGTCTGACTTAAAATTTTAAACTGGAGTATAGAAATCATTTCTCTCTTAGTATCATCAGTAGCTAAATAGTACTCAATCCTGAGTACTTCATAAGTGGAGTTAAATACCATCTGATGATGTAAGTTCTTAAAATGAAGTAAGAGTCAAGACTAGTACCGATAATTCTGATAATACAAAGGAGGCAATATGACCTTGGATAGCAAAAATTTTCCTACTTCCTCTTTGAGAGAGCCTCAGGGACACAATAAAGAATTAAATGATCTGACTTACAAGCAAGCACAAGAATACTTTCAGGCCATTCTATTCAGGCAATATTTTGTGCCCTAGGAGATACACATACACAGCATCAAATGGATTAGGGAGTTAATGTGCCCCAAAGGACACAATTTTATCTCATCTAATTCTTCATATAAAAGGCTTCAAGGTACTTGATAAGATGTAACATATATATGCTATAATAGTTACTAATATCAATATTTATGTGTATTATAAGAGGTACTACAGAAACAGCAGTATTAGAAATAAATGTTTTATGGTAAAATTAAGCTTCATAAAATGATTTAAAAGTTCCTGAAGCAGAAAGAACATTGGCCTTGGACTCAGGAAACCTGGTATTGTATCCATGTTCTAATATAAGAATTATATGGCTTTTTTATGCAACCTCTCTGATTATCAGTTTTTTCTTTTGTAAAATGGAGGCAAACTTAAGGTATCTTCAAGCTTTAGATCATAGCAATCTGTGATTAATTTTGCAAAATAAGATACAAAATTCATGGTCTTAGAGAAATTAAAACCAACTTGCTTTTCCATGACTCACATTAGTTATCTTTAAGATCATGAGAAGCAAATCAAAACACTTCAAATTCTTTTTACAGATGATATAATTAATGCTTTTAAGGCCTATGCTCAAGTAAGCATGTACATGGCTCAGTTAAGACATGAGCACTTATTATGATGCCGTAGAACCACAAGAACAACAAAATGTTACTGATATGAATTGCATAATTAAAATTATGAGTACAAAGCACTGTGCCTGGCACATTGTAGGCTGTCGATAAATGCTGAGTGACTACACTAGCAACACAAAACCATTTAAGTCATTTAAGGCAGCATGGCAGAGTGGGGAAAAGAGCAGCAGCTCTGGACTCAGAGGAACTGAGTTCAAATTCTGTCTCTGTCATTTATTACCTGTCAGACTGTGCGCTAGTGACTTAAGTTAGTGACTGGGCTTGTTTCATCATCTGTAAGATGAGGAGACTGAACCAAACGACCTTCCAGTTCTCAATTTATTAAGTTATCACCTGTCATCCAATGTTTAAATGATCACTTCATTGTGTCCATTAATCTTAAGCAGTGTATTTAAAATAACAAAAAATTATATTTACTATACAAAACCCACCTCGATTTAAAAAAATTACTGTCCTTTAGATCTCCATCATTTCCTAAACATAACATTTCCACCTTCTCTATCAAATAATCTTATATTTATATATATATATGTATTTATGTTTATGCTGCATATATTGTATATCTACTTGTCTCCCCATCAGAATGTAAGTTTCTTACAAGTTGGAACTGTTTCATTATTTGTATCTCCAGTGCACAGCACACAGTAGGCACTTAATAATTTTGCTGATTGACTGACAATATCAGACTGCTTTCCAGAGTAACTGGAGCAGTTCATTGTTCTTCTACCAATGCATCAGTGTGCTTCTTTTTCCACAAGCCCTCTAAAATTTGACTATTCCCAGTGTCAAGGCCATAGGTGATGTAGTAGAGTGCCAGGCCTGGAGTCACGAAGACTAATCTTCCTGAGATCAAACCTGGCCACACATACTTACTGTGTGACCCTGGGCAAGTAACTTCACCCTGTTTCCCTCAGTTTTCTCATCTGTAAAATGAGGTGGAGAATTAAATGGCAAACCACTCCAGTATAGTTGCCAAGAAAACCCCAAATGTGGTCATGAAGAATCAGACATGAGTAAAAACAACAATTAGTCTTCATCTTCGCCAATCTTGTGAGTATGAAGTAAAACTTCAGAATTGTTTTGAATTTTTGAAAGATATTAGTGATTTGGAGCAATCTTTCATATGGTTTTTCATAGTTGGTAATTATTTGAGAACTGTCTGTTCATATCCTTTGCCCAAATTATCTACTGGAGAATGGCTCTTGATCTAAAATATCTCTGTTAGTTCCCTGTATACCTAGGATATCAGACTCTTAGTAGAGATTATCAGATGCAGATATTTTTTCCGACTTTTCCGTCTTACCTAGGATTTTGTATCCTGCTTCTTGCATTAATATTGTTGGGTTTAAAAGCTTTTCAAATGCATGTAATCCAAATCATCTAGTTTACTTTTTGTGATTGCTTCTATTTCTTGTTTGGTTAAGAACACTCCTAGCCAGGGCTGTGAAAAATTCTGATTTTATGAAAGAGAATTTGATCTGGTTCTCTTATAAATTTTCTTTTGGTGTGACTTTAAATATTGAGGTCATGTATCCATTTTTAGCTTACTGTAGTATGTGGTATTAGATAAGTCTAAAGTTAACTTTTACCAAACTAGAAGGTTTTCCCCAGTGCTTCTCAAATAGGGTGTTATTCCTTAGCAATTTACATTCTTAGATTTGCTATGTTCAAGTGTTTCTCATTCTTCCTTATCCAGCTTGCTCTACTGATTTACCTTTCACTTTGAAATTAGAGTCAAAAATTTTTGAGGATTACTGTTTTACAGTATAACTGGAGTTCTTAAAGTGCTGTTCTCTCTTTATTCTTTCTTCTTTTCATTATCTCCCTTGAGATTCTCACCTTTTGTTTTGCTAAACTGATTTTGTCTAGCTTTCTAAGATATTCTCTTGGTATCTTGATTGCAATAGCACTAAATTCATAACTTAATTTAGATACTACAGTCATTTATTATTATACTGGCAAATATGATCAGCAACATCTTTCTAATCATCTAAGCCATTCTTTTCTTTTTTAAAATTATACATTTTTTTTTATTTTTAGTTTACAACACACAATTTTTTAGGATCCAAATTTTCTCTTCCTCCCTCTCCCTGCCTCCCCAAGACAGCATGTAATCCAATGTAGGTTCTACATATACCTTCACATTGAACATATTTACATAATAGTCCAGTTGTAAAGAAGAATTATAACCCATGGAATGAATCATGAGAAAGAAGAAATGAAACCAAAAAAGAAGGAAAAAAGAAAGAGCAAATTGTTTGCCTCAATTTGCATTCAGACTCCATAATTCTTTCTCTGGATGTGCATAGCTTTCTCCATCATGAGTCTTTTGGAGCTGTCTTTGAACTTTGCATTGATGCGAGGAGCCAAGTCTATCAAAGCTATTCCTTACAGATACCGTGTCTGTAATTGTGTTATTGTTGATATGATCAATTATGCTGATAGTTTTCCTAATATTGAATCAGCCTTGCATTCCTGGAATAAATCCTGCCTGGTCACAGTGTATTCTTGTGATAAGTTGCTGCAATCTTTTTGCTAATATTTTATTTAAATTTTTTGCATCAATATTCATTAGGGAAATTGGTCCATAATTTTCTTTCTCTGTTTTGACTCTTCCTGGTTTAGGTATTAGTACCATATTTGTGTCATAAAAAGAATTTGGTAGGACTCCTTCTTTGCCTATTTTTTTTTTTGCTTTTTTTTTTTGGCAGGGCAATTGGGGTTAAGTGACTTGCCCAAGGTCACACAGCTAGTACAAGTGTCAAGTGTCTGAGGCCGCATTTGAACTCAGGTCCTCCTGACTCCAGGGCTGGTGCTCTACTCACTGCGCCACCTAGCTGCCCCTTTGCCTATTTTCTAAAATAGTCTACAAAGTATGGGAATTAACTGTTCTTTAAATGTTTGATAGAATTCACGTGTAAAACCATCTGGCCCTGGAGGTTTTTTTTCCTAGGGAGTTCATTGACAGCTTGCTCAATTTCTTTTTCTGAGATGCGGTTATTTAGGGATTTTACTTCCTCTTTTTGTTAACTAGGGCAATTCATATTTTTGTAACTATTCATCCATTTCCCTAAGGTTGTCAAATTTACGGGCATACAATTGGGCAAAATAATTTCTAATTACTGTTTTAATTTCCTCTTCATTGGAGGTGAACTCAACCTTTTCATTTTTGATACTGGCAATTTGGTTTTCTTGTTTCTTTTTTTTAAATCAAATTGACCAAAGGTTTATCAATTGTATTGGTTTTTTCATAAAACCAGTTCTTAATTTATTAGTTCAATAGTTTTCTTGATTCTCTTGATTCTCTCCTTTGGTATTCAGTATTTCTAATTTCATATTTAATTGGGGATTTTCAATTTGTTCTTTTTCTAGCTTTTTCAGTTGCATGCCCAATTCATTGATCTCCTTTTTCTCTATTTTATTCATGAAAGCATTTAGAGATATAAAACTTCCCCTAGGAACTGCTTTTGCTATATCCCGTAAGTTTTGGTATGTTGTCTCATTATTGTCATTCTCTTGAATGAAGTTATTGTTTCTATGATTTGTTCTTTGACCCATTCATTCTTTCGGATTAGATTATTTAGTTTCCAATTAATTTTTAGTTTATCTTTCCATGGTCTTTTATTAAAAATAATTTTTATTGCACCATGATCTGAAAAGGATGCATTGACTATTTCTGCCCTTCTGCACTGGATTATGAGGTTTTTTATGCCCTAGTACTGGTCAATTTTTGAGTATGTGCCATATATTGCTGGGAAAAAGTATATTCCTTTTTATTCCCATTCAGTTTTCTCCAGAGATCTATCATATCTACCTTTTCTAAAGTTCTATTCACCTCCTTAACTTCTTTCTTGTTTATTTTGAGGTTAGATTTATCAAGTTCAGAGAGGGGGCAGTTGAGGTTCCCCACTAAATACAGTTTTGCTGTCTATTTCTTCCTGTAACTCCCTTAACTTCTCCTCTAAGAATGCTAAACCACTTGGTGCATATATGTTAAGTAATGATATTGCTTCATTGTCTATGGTACCTTTTAGCAGGATATAGTTTCCTTCCTTATCTCTTTTAATTAGATTTATCTTTGCTTTTGCTTTGTCTGAGATTAGGATTGCTACTCCTGTTTTTTTTTTTTACTTTAGCTGAAGCATAATATATTCTACTCCAGCCTTTTACCTTTACCCTGTGTGTATTCCTGTTTCAAATGTGTTTCTTGTAAACAACATATTGTAGGTTTATGGTTTTTAATCCATTCTGCTACCCATCTCTGTTTTATGGGAGAGTTTATCCCATTCATATTCATAGTTATGACTACTATCTGTGTCTTTTTCTCCATCCTATTTCTCCCCCCCCCATTTATGCTTTATTTCTCCCTTTTCCCTTCCACTCCTCAAAAGAGTTTTGCTTTTGACCACCATCTTCCTCAGTTTTCCCTCTCTATTAACTCCCCTCCCTTATCTTACTCTTTTCCCCTTGCTACTTCTTCCCTCCCTTCTCTTTCTCCTTTGCCCTCCTACTGCCTGTAGGACAAGTTTGATTTCTATATACTTTTCAGAGTATGTTATTCCCTCCTTGAACCAAATCCGATGACAGTAAAGCTCAAACACTGCTCTTCTCCCTCCCTTCTTTCCCTCTATTATAATATGTTTTTGTGCCTCTTCATGTGATGTAATTTACCCTTTTCTACCTCCTCCTTACCTCTTTTCTTAGAACAATCCCTTCACACCCCTTAATTAGGTTTTCTATCATCATATCAGTTACTTTATACTAATACCTTCAGTCTATGTATATCTCTTTTAATTTCATAATAACTGTACCATTCTCAAGACTGACATATATATATATATATATATATATATAACATATATAAAACAATATAATCCTATATAAAGATGTAAACAATTTGCTCTTATTGAATAATAAAGTTTTTGTCCCTGTTTACCTTTTTATTCTCTCTTTGGTTTTGTATTTGAAGATCAAATTTTCCATTGAGCTCTGGCCTTTTCATCAGGAAGGTCTGGAATTCCTTATTTCACTGAATGTCCATCTCCTTGCCTGAAAAATTATGCTCAATTTTGCTGGATAGTTGATCCTTGGTTGTAGTCCTAGCTCCTTTGCCTTTCGGAATATCTTATTCCAATTCCTCCTGTCTTTTAATGTAGAAGCTACAAGATCCTGCGTGATTGTGACTATAGTTCTGCAGTATTTGAATTGCTTCTTTCTGGCTGCTTGCAGCATTTTCTCCTGGACCTGGTAATTCTGGGATTTGGCTACTATATTCCTTGGAGTTTTCAATTTGGGATCTCTTTCAGGGGGTGATAGGTAGATTCTTTCGATGACTATTTTACCCTTTGGTTCTAGGACTGTGGGAAGTTATCCTTGATGATTTCTTGGAAGATACTGTCCAGGCTCTTTTTTATTATCATGGCTTTCTGGTACACCAATAATTCTTAGATAATCTCTCCTGGATCTATTTTCCAGGTCAGTTGTTTTTCTGACGAGATATTTTATGTTTCCTTCTATTTTTTCATTCTTTAGATTTTGTTTGACTGATTCTTGATGATTCTACTTGCCCAATTCTAATTTTTAATGAATTGTTTTCTTCATTTAGCTTCTGTACCTCCCCTTCCATTTGGTTAATTTTACTTTTCAGGAAGTCATTCTCTCCAATTAGATTCTGAACCTCCTTAACCATTTCGCCAATTTTACTTTTTAAAAATTTGTTCTCATCAGGGAATTTTTTTTTCTTCTATTTTTTCTTTTACCTCTCTAATTTGGTTTTAAAAATTCTCCTTGAGCTCTTCCAGGAATGCTTTTTGGGCTTGAGACCAGTTCATATTCCTTCTTGAGTTTTCAGATGTGGTTGCTATATATATATGGAATATATATATATATTATATATATACATACACACACACACACACACACACACACACACACACACACATATATATATGGAAATATATATGTATGGGAATATATATATGATATGCTATATATATATACGGAAATGTGAGATGTAACTTAATTAAGCCAATGGTAAAAACAATGAAGGGAAAATTACTCCTATAGTCTGTCAGAAGAAGGCGGCTGTAGGACAATGTGATGTGCCAAAGGGAGAGATTTAAATGAGTAAAAAAGAAGGAAATCTTGATTCAGGGGTGGGTTGGGTTCCCACTGAAGAGTACTCCCATGGAGGAAGTGGAGAGATGTTTCTGGTGCAGGAGATGGGAACCTTCCGTGGTACTCAGAGAGACCACTACCTCAGAGCTCCTGAAGGCAATCTGACATCAAAAAGTATGGGAAGTGTGTGGACCAAGAGAGGTGATTCATAGCAAATGGGAAAAAAAATGATCATGGGAAAGACTGGATAGTAATGACCTGTACAATCAGAAGCACAGGAAAATTTCTACTATAGGGCAATGCTTTTATCCTATTTGCTGAAGGAATTGATATTTCTAAGGCACAAAAGAAAAAATAAGGGGGGAGGAAGGGTCAAGAATTATAAGGCATAGAAACTGTTTAGAAGAAGTAATTTAAAACAGGTACCTCACAAGCTTTAAATCCACAGAGAATGAAGAAACTAAAAATGAATATATAAATATGAGGACCAGGAATCAAGAATAAAAGTCTAGGATAGAAAGGTTAAGAGAATTAATGAAGAGAGTAAAGGAAATAAATCCTTTTTAGAAAAAACACAGAAAACAGAAAAAAAAATCTAACAAATGTGAAACTGAAGGGGAAGAAAAGAGGTGGGATATTTTACTTAACTAGTTAACTGACTTTTACAAAGAGGGAAAGAAGTGAATAACTAAATAAAAGGAGGGGGAAAAGGGGGATTAATAAGAGAAACTCTTCAAGTTGGGAAAGGGGTGACAAACAAGAGGATTTTAGGGTGAGGGAAAGAGGACCTATTGGAATAGTTACCTTAAAGTAGAATAAGTAAAAATAACCGAAGAGACAAAGTCCTGACTTTACAAAAGGAGAGGAACAAAAAGAGCCTAAATCAGAAAAAACAACCCCAACCCAATATTAGTGACAGAGAAAAAGATAAACCTAATTCTCCTAAGTTTAAATGTGAATGGGTGAAACTATCCCATAAAATGAAGATGAGAAAGAAAAACAAAATTCAACAATCTGTTGGTTACCAAAAAAATACCTAAAAAGGAAAGACATGTACAGGATAAAAATGAGGGGCTAAAACAAAGTTTGCTATGCATCAGATGAATCCAAAAAAGTAGGAGTTGCAATCACGTTATCAGATGAAGCAAAAACAAAAATTCACTATGTAAAGAATATAAATAAGGTAACTATATTACACTAAAATCAACCACAGATGACAAATTAATATCAATGTTAAACTTATATATGAACCCATTTTTAAGCAACTAGTAAGCTGATTTAGAAGATTATTAAAAGCATGTATATGGATTTACATGATTGAGAAAGACTTCAATAAAAAATATAATTAATATAGAGAAAAGATAATCATTAAGAACAACAACAGACTTACTTCATCTGGAAAAAGATGTAGCCTTTGCATCATGGTTCTTCTGTGGAGGTTCTTTGGCAACATTCCATAAATAGCTAGTTTTACAATCTGAAAAACAAACACACAAAGATAGAGTACAATGTGGTTAAATAAGCAGAATGCAGTTTGGGACTTAGAGACAAAGCAGGAGTAGCATATGATGTGACATTCATGTGAGGATGAGAGAAAAGGGAACAGGTAGAACAGAGTTACATAAAGTGAAGAGGAAACATTAAAAAGGAGGTTGGGGGTATCTGTGGTATTGCTGTTTGCGTTGAGCTAAATTTATTTTATTTATTTTGAAATATCTGGAAAAAGCAGGAAAAAACACTAAGGAAAGATTTAAAATAACATAAACTTATGCAATCCTTTCCTAAACTGTATCACATAATACCAAAGGTATTGATTAGGCTAATGATACTAATAATAACACTTCACATTTATATGGTGGTTTAAAATCTGCAAAGCACTTTACATACATTGTTTATTTGATCTTCAAAACAACTTGCTGAAGTGAGTGCTATAATTACTCTCATTCTGCAGGTGAGGCAACTAAAGATGAGAGAGATTAACAATTTGCCCAGAGTTACACAGATGGTAAGGATCCAGGCTAGGACTTGAAGCAAGGTCCTCTTGATTCCAAATCACACTGGTCAAATCACAGGGACACTCTTCCAGTGAGTGAGAGCCCCCAAAACAAACTGCCAACCTCAGAGCTCTTATACATTGTTCAGGGCCCTGAGGGCTCAGAGCCTACTTAGCAAAAAGGTGTGGGGCCTGGGGCTTTCTAGTTTCTTAAGCAGGTCAAAGACTCTTGATTCAATCAAACAAACAAAAGACAACAAAAAGTCCACTTTGCTTGCCATTCCATTTGAAAGGCAAGACTCATCAAAGGTACCTTAGCATTCTAAAAGAGAAAACCCGAAATTCCTACCCTAATTACTATAATATTCTCCTACACAGAAGACAGCAGATGGCCCCTCTGGCAAGCTGTGACATGATGGATATGACACTACCCAAAACCTCATAAATGGTGCTACTAAGGCATCAGCTAGGCAAAGTCGTTATCTGAGCAGACTAGGAAGCTCCTAAGCATGGCCTTCTGTGTTCCTACTTCTTTTTTTTTTTTTGCTTTTTTTTTGGCAGGGCAGTTGGGGTTAAGTGACTTGCCCAAGGTCACACAGCTGGTATATGTGTCAAGTGTCTGAGGCTGGATTTGAACTCAGGTCCTCCTGACTCCAGGGCCAGTTCTCTACTCACTGCACCACCTAGCCGCCCCCCTGTGTTCCTACTTCTAATGTGTCTGTAGTGGATCTGATTTGCCACCCAGAGAAACCTGCCCAATTCGATAACAAGAAAGAGGTGAAGCAAGTTATCAGAGGTATCCTGCAAGGGCATCTTGGGTTATGTAGAAGACCAGGTTGTATCTTGTGATTTTAACAGATGCTAGTGCTGGTATTATCCTTAATGATCATTTTGCAAGTTCATTTACTGGTTGAAAATGAGAATGGTTATAGCAACCAATTATAGTAAACCACATGGTCTACATGGCCTCCATGGAGTAAAGTAGAAGGTCATGGATCTTCATCACCAGCCAAAAGAGAAATTCCACCACTGCAGAGCTCACTTCCTTAATCTATGTCCCTACACTGGAGTTTTCATGCTCCAAACACAGTCCTTTTAAGGGGGAGAAGCATCAAGTCCTACACTGCATAATATCAATAAAGTCATCATATTCAGTGAAAAGGAAAATAACCACCAAAACAACCAAAACACTCCTGCCACTCCCCACCACTGAAAAACCCAAACAAACAGTAAGTATAGTGGAAACTTGTATTCTCTACATCTTTCAGTCAATTGCATGACTTTCTAGCATGCTTTAGCTGCCTTCTCACCCTGGAATATCTCTCCACCATGCACAGTGCCTTGCACAAGGTAAGCACTTAAATGCTTACTGATTTGATTGCTCATGCTGGCATCCTCCTCTCATTGGCAATTTCCTTCACAAGACCTCCATTTTGGGGACTGGCCCAGGCTAGGCATGCTTCACTTCCCTGAAGCTAGTTGCTCGTTATGAATCAACATGTAAGCAAAACAAAAGCTATAATCCCTAAAGGATACTTTCTGACAGAGAATGACCAGTTTTAAATTTTTTCTTCCTTTTTCCAAAAAAATTGGCAAATAAGCTGTGGGAATAGTTAAACAAGATTCTTTTAAAAATTAGATTATATTTTTGTGATTTCTGGAAGGAAGTTAAAGTTCCTAAATACTTTCATTTTAAAGTCTAAAATCTGAATATTTGACTAATGCTTTTAAAAATACAGAATCCCTAAAGTTCCTTCTTGTTGTCAAATTTTAAGATTTTATTCTTCTAATTATTTAGTCTCTTCCTTATTACGTAAGAACAACTGTCTATGGATGATTAGAATAAATGGTACTGCTTTATGTGCTGTGGTGGTGAAACACTATAGGCCTGACACTGGAATTAGAGCACTCTTGACAATACTCCAAGTCATTTCTTCTATTTGAGCCTCAGTTTCTTCATCTGCAAAATACAGATAATATTTGCACTACCTACTTCATGATTCTGTTATAAGAGTTCTTTTTAAATTTTAAATTACTATATGTTATCACTTTTTAAAAATTCAAACTTTATTTTTGCTTTTTTATGTGAGGTAGGTCTTAGTGACTTCAAATAATAAAAAAATTATAGAAAATTGAGAACACACAAGTATACAAATTCCATTAAGCTCCTGAATGTACACCGATGTTATCAGTTAGTATAAAGAAAAATGGTATTTTTTTTAGATGGAAAAAGTTTTCATTATTAAATCTTAATTACTTCTTAATATTATGGAAAACAAACAAGATACAACTGGCAGCCACACTGTACTAGGCTGTGGTGATACCAAGGCAGATACTCAACAGTCCTTGAAATCATGGAACTTACATTCTACTGTGGACTGACTCTCCCCTCCCCACTCCTCCCTCCCTCTCTCTCTCTCTCTCTCCCTCTCTCTCTCTCTCTCTCTCTCTGTCTCTCTCTCTCTCTCTCTCTCTCTCTCTCTCGTAGATACATATTATATTAATTAAGGGGATCAGAGAAGATTTCATGGGGGAGGTGGCACCTTTCATCCTTAACATCCATAGCACTCTGAATCCAGAAGCAGCATAGTATAGTAACTAGAAAGCTGGCCCAGGGGTCAGGAAAACTTGGTACAAGTTCTGCCTCTGAGAAATACTAGCTGTGTGACCATGGGCAAATCACAACCTTATAGTGTTCCAGAAATTCTCAAAAAGCATAAAGCATAGGAATGATCCTGGTTTACTAACCACAGGAGGCAATTTTTGAAACATTTTGTAAGACTGTCTCAAACATTTTATAGTTCTTTGTTCTTAAAAAAATAGTCTAAGAGTTTGGCAAAGTATCATTGATTGATTCAAAAGCTAAATTATGGAGTTTCTAAGTAACACAATTTAGTGGATAGTGTGCTGGACTTGGAGCAAAGCCAACCACTATGATTTACAATCTGTGTGACCTTGGGCAAGTGATTTAACTTCTCTAATTTTCAGGTTCTTCATGTGTATGTGTAAAATGAGGGAGCCGAATTATTTTATTTCTAAGGTCCCTTCCAACTCCAAAGCTTAAGATCTTATAATTAGAGTTAGACCACACTGCCTCCTAGTGTGTAATTGATACACAAGAACAAAATTAAAACATTAAAAACCTTGAGATGCGTAATTTATAAAACATCAAAGAGAATACATACTTTGATCTAACAGTTATGGTTTGTGATCAAACAGGTATGTTTCCAAAGGCCTTTTTCATTTAAGAACTTTTGCTTTTGGGCAACTAATTCAAACCTATTAATCTTCCAAAAATAGGGCATTTACTTTGGCATTCAACAGTCTAATAATATGTACCAAGAATATAACACAGTTTTCAAAATGAGAAGAAACATTTTTGACCTGGTTGTTATTTCAAAAATCATCATCTCCATTTTAGAGGTGGGGAAAATTAAGGCTTGGAGAGAAAGCAACTTGCTCAAGTCACGTGGCAAAGCTGACACTTTAACCCAAGATCTCCAATTATAAATTCAGTCTTCTTTCCATTATACTATAATGCTGCCTCCTTTTGAAATCAGTCTTTGTATCTTGATTGAAAGAGATAAAATTAGGATAATAGGTATTAAGAGAAAGAAGCGATAGACTTGTTTTGAGGAAATATTTAAGGTATGTTTTCCAAATAATATAGTAGCAAAAAAAATTAGACTTACTGCCACTGGATCCCGTTGGTGAAGCTGAGCTGCTGTAACTTGTCTGAAACCACCTGGGTAGCTGTGAAATAAACAAAAGTTTTTAAACAGGGAGGGGAGGATGGTACATAATATTCCACAACTGAATATATCATTTTATCATTCTTCCTAAAGTATTTTTTTCTGAAAATGTCTTAAACTTAAATGTAATTTAAGCTTACATTATATTCATGATTGAACAGTGCTGAAGTTTTGTTATCTGACCATTTAGATTTAAGATAGCAATGTTGGCC
This sequence comes from Trichosurus vulpecula, assembly GCF_011100635.1. Taxonomy (NCBI): domain Eukaryota; kingdom Metazoa; phylum Chordata; class Mammalia; order Diprotodontia; family Phalangeridae; genus Trichosurus; species Trichosurus vulpecula. The sequence goes on along the minus strand of NC_050573.1, from coordinate 119,413,044 downwards.
ATTGTAAAACTGGCAGTGGATTGCTTAAGTTTTAGAATCTACCTTCTCTGAGTCTTCCTTACTGTTATACAGTCTGGGAAATGGGGTTAATGGCAAAAAGCCACCAGAGAGCTGCTGTACAAAAGACTCACACTGGGTGATGATAAAATTTGGTTAACTTACTTAATTTTTCTGTGATTATCAAATTAGCTAATATAAGTGAAGGTGCTTTGAAAAGTACAAATTGCCATGCAAATATAAGATTTCTCTGTAGAGGTGAACGGGCTGATCAAGTGATTTTTAAAATATTTTTTGAGTATATACACTGTCCAAGAAGTAAAGCTTAATGTGCTAATGGGTCACTGTGAATCTTTTTGGCTGATTAAGTGCCATGACACTTCTGTCTTGGCTATCTGGCTAGCAATGTTATTTCCTGTCTACTTTTCCACCCTGGATAAAATGTTTTAGCTTTTACCTAGAATGATTTTCTTCCTTAAAACCATGACCACAGAACAAGAGAATAGCAGAGTTATTGCCTTTGTTACCTTCAGATCTTTATTGAATACTTCTAAAGTGATTGCTGAGTGACCTTAAAAGCTTAGATGGGTGATCCAGAAAGTGGAGACTAGAAAGCATTGTGTAAGCAACTAGTACTAAGCCTCTGGGGTTTAAACTGTCAGCAGTGTTCATGACACAGGTCTATATTTTTAGAGATTTTGAGGAGCAGGATGAAAACCTGTACAGTAGTATAGCTGGCTATTTTTGTTTTTAATGATAGAAGAAATGTCATTTTGAGAGATCCTTTTTTCTTCTTTTAGTTATTGGTTCAAAAGGTTTTTTTAAAAATAATTTAGAAATAAACTACTATGATATTTCTATAATGTATTTGTACTTTTTTGTGTGTCTTGAAGGCATCAAAGTTGCCCTTGAAATCTATAAAGATGCTAATAAAGTTTTTAAAGTAAAATTGGAAAACAGTCATTACAAATAAACAGATGATTACCAATATATGTGTATCACTGTGTTTGCACACAGTAGGTTGTTCTGAACTGTCATTACTTCCTTGCATTATCATAGATCATAAAAGGGTACTGTTGTTATTACTGACAGATTAACTATAATGATACTTTGCATCGATGTGGAGATTTAATTTGGTCACAATCTTGTTATCCTGTTTGCTTTTTTTTATTATTATCTTCTTAATGACCTTTAAATTTCTCAGATAACCTCAATGACCAGTAGAAGCAAGTGAGTTATAGAGCTGAAATGTGTAAAGATGGGTGTTTAGTTCAGCAAGACCTCACAGATTTGGTTCAATGTACCAAAAGAAAGTGGAGTCCAGGCCTGCACAGGATCCCCAGGAGAGAGATAAACAGGATATAGACAATGAGGTTTGTTTCAATAAGCTAGAGATACCATGTGGGAAAAATGGAGATGCATTCTGTAAGGCAGGGTTAGAACAGGGACCATTTTAGTGGGAAATATGTTTTTGATAATTTAAATAAAAAGGCACCATAGAGCTCTGCGTAGAGTTCAGTATGATAGTAGTGAAAGACATAGTGAAATTCTCCTCCAAGAATGGTTTTTGCAATTGTATTTAAATTAAGAGGAATGCAAATGGAAAAACATTAGTTGCTCGTGGTTAGGCTGAGCTAATATAATAAAAATGACAATCTTACCTAAATTAATTTACTTAGTGCCACACCAATTGAACTACCAAAAATGTATTTTACAGAGCTGGATAAAATAATAACAAAATTCATCTGGAAGAACAAAAGTTCCAGAATATCAAGGGAATTAATGAAGAGAAATGCTGGGGAAGGTGGCCTAGCCATACCAGATATTAAACTGTACTATAAAGCAGCAGTCATCAAAACTATTTGGTACTGGCTAAGAAACAGAGTGGTGGATCAGTAGAACAGGTTAGGTACACAAGTTGCAGTAGTCAATGACTACAGCAATCTAACCTTTGATAAACCCAAAGAATCCAGCTTCTGGGCTGAGAACTCACTATTTCACAAAAACTGCTGGGAAAATTGGAAAATGGTAGGGGAGAAACTGGGCACAGACTAATGTCTTACACTGTACACCAAAATAAAGTCAAAATGGGTTCATGATTTAGGAATAAAGGCTAATACAACAGGCAACTTGGGAGAGCAAGGAACAGTTTACTTGTCCGATTTATGGGAAAGGGAAGAATTCATGACCCAAGAAAAGATAAAGAGCATTATAAAATGCAAAACAAATAATTTTGATTATGTTAAATTGAAAAGTTTTTGTATAAACAAAGCCAATGCAACAAAGATTAGGAGGGAAGCAGAAAATTGGGAGAAAATCTTTACAACTAGTGTCTCTGATAAAGCCCTCATATCTAAAATATACAGGGAACTGAGCCAAATTTATAGGAATATAAGTCATTCCCCAATTGAGAAATGGTAAAAGGATATGAACAGGCAGTTTTCAGAGGAATTAAAGATATCTATAGGCATATGAAAAAATGTTCTAAATCACTATTGATCAGAGAAATGCAAATCAAAACAACTCTTATGTACCATATCTCTCCTGTCAGATTGGCTAACATGACAAAACAGGAAAATGATAAATGTTGGAGAGGATGTGGGAAAATTGGAACATTGTTACATTGTTGGTGGAGTTGTGAACAGATCCAGCCATTCTGGAGAGCAATTTGGAACTATGCCCAAAGAGCTATAAAAACGTGCATACCCTTTGACCCAGCAATACCACTTCTAGGGCTGTATCCTAAAGAGATCACAAAAGGGGGAAAGGGACCCGTACGTACAAAAATAGTTATAGCAGCTCTTTTTGTGGTAGCAAAGAATTGGAAATCAAGGGGATGCCCATCAATTGGGGAATGGCTAAACAAGTTGTGGTATATGAATATAATGGAATATTATTGTGCTATAAGAAATGGGGAAGATATGGAATAACCTGGAAAGAACTACATAATATGATGCTGAGTGAGGAGCAGAAACAGGAGAACACTATACACAACCACAGACATATTGATTCTATGACGACTAACTTTGATAGACTTGGCTCTTCTCAGCAATACAAGGCTCAAAGACAGCCCCAAAGGTCTCATGATGGAAAGAGCTATCTACATCCCAGATAAAGAACTGTCTGCTCTCTCTTTTTTTTTGGTTTTGTTTCTTCTTTCTCATGATTCACTCCATTGATCATGGTTCTTCTTTACAACTTGACTATTGTGTAAATATGTTTAATGAGAAGGTATATGTAGAACATATATCAGAGTCCATGCCATCCCAGGGGGAGGGGAAGAAAATTTGGAACTCAAAAACTTGTGGAACTGAGTGTTGTAAACTAAAAATACGAAAATTAAATTTAAAAATTTTTTAAAAATAAATTAAGGGGAATGAAAATATGAGGCTGGAATGCTGACTAGGAAATCAGAATAATTTAGGTAAGAAAGGACGATAGCCTGGTTCCTATTCATGCTAAAGGAATATCTTGGTAGAGTAAAAATTACAGCTTGTAGCAAACATTTTGGTATATTATGACTGAAAGTAAAAGTTGTATGCAGTCAATTTAAGAGTGATTTAGGTATAAAGAAAAGATAAAAGCAGTTCCTTCTTAAAAACAATCTATTTAAAAAGCAGTTTTTAAAAATACACCAATAATGCTACTAATTTTAAAGAGCAACAGCAAGCTTAACATCATGCTAACTTATTAGCTACACTGATACTGTCATCACTTAACTTACCCCGTGTGCGAAGAGTATACTTTTTGTTCCCATTTGTTTCCAGAAAATGCAATATGCCTTGTGTTCTTTATGACAACATGATCCCCACACTTACCTAGAATAAAAAGCATTCAAATTTTGAATGATACAAAAATTGACTCAGGGGAAAAAAATGCCTTTATAAAAGCGCATAAAGTTACCAAAGAAACTCAAAATGGCACAATGCAAATTATAGGGAAATATCAAACTCCTGCAGCAGATTTTTTTACAGTGATAAAAGGTAGGAAGGTTCCTTGAATCCTCTCAACACTTGCCAAATCCCAGCTTCTCTTTTTAGTACTCGTTCTTCTCAATCCATCTGCTGACCACTTTTTCCTCCTGGATACTTTTCTTCTTTGGGTTTTGTTGACATCATTCTCTCTTGGTTCTCCTTCTACTTGTCTAACCATTTGTTCTCAATATCATCTCACCATCTACATCAGGCACCTGAACTGTGGGTGGTCCCTAAAGCTCTGTCCTAGGCCCCTCACTCTTTTCCCTTTATCTTCTCTTATCAGCCTCACTGACGCTTATCAGTTTAATGCCTTTAATCAGTTTAATCATCTTTATGCCAGTGACTCAAATCTATACATCTAACCCAAGTCTCTCCCCAGTTCCAGTCTCATGTTATCAATTGGCTACTGGATTTCAAAATGAATGTCCCAGAGACATTTCCAACTCAACACGTCTAAAACCAAACTTGTATCTTTCTCCAAAAACCCAGCCCTCCAGCAAAGTTTCCTATTTCTGTTGAAGACATCGCCACTCTTCTGGTTGCTCGTGCTTGTAACCCTGGCATTGTCCCTCATCCCACATACCCAATCCGTTGCCAAATCTTGCTGTTTCTGTTTTCATATTCCTTGCATCTGATCCCTTCTCTCCACTCCAGCAACTGCCATCTTAGTTCAGTCCTTATCGTTTCCTGCTTGGGTTATCTTGTTGGCCTCCTAATTGGTCCTTCCCTTAAGTCTCTTACCACTCTACTTCGTATCTTACTGCCAAAGAAATTTTTCTTAAACAATGATCTTATCATCTTTAAATTGCTTGTATTCAACCAACTCCAGTAATACCCTGTTGCCTCGAGGATAAAATATGAACTCTTCTTTTTAGCTGTTAAAGCTTTTCACAAACTGTCCCCAACCCATCTTCCCAGCTTCATTGTATATTGCTTCTTCTCCCAAACTCTGAAATCTAGCCAAACTGCCCTTTTCTGTTTCTCACACATGACAATCCACGCCCATGACAAATCCACTTTCTGCACTGGTTTTTCTGCTAGGTTTAGAATGTGCTCCTTCCTCTCTTCTGCCTCACAGACTCCCTCTCTTTTTTAAGATACAGCCCGAGCACCACCTTCTTCTATAAGAAGCCTCTCCTGGTACCTCCAATATCTACTGTCCTCCAAACAACCTGGTATTTAACTACTTTGCATTTATTTTCTTTATAGTTATTCTATATATGATTATATATGCCCTTGTGTTCTTACTTCAAGTCGCAAGGTTTGTGGTTGGAGTTCCTAACTTAAAATCTGCTTCTGCCATTAACTTTAATGGGGGTAACCTTGGGAATGTCACTGAGTCTCTCTGCAGCCTCAGTTTCCTCCTCTGTAAAATGGGCTAACAGATGGGTGAGCTAGAAGACCTCTCAGATCCCTTTAATCTTCTTACCCAAATGATGGTTTTTCATCACCCCTCCTCCAGATTAGAAATGTAAACAACACTCTGTCCTTGTAAACCCCCACACTGCTGCCCTCATGGAGGAGGGTATGCTTCATTTTCTTTATTCTTAGGGACCTTGTTTGGCTTTTCAGTAACACCAAGCTCAACATCCTTTTAGCGATCTTTTCATATACACTGCTGTGGTCCTGCTTTATATTGTATTTTTGGTTCTGCTTATTTTGCCCTGTTTCAGTTCTTAGAAACCATGCCACCATAATGCTTAATTATACTGTCAACACCTTATGCAGTGGGTTTATTTTAGCCTATGCATGAGGCTTTCCATTTAATCTTTTCAAAGTTCACTTTTCAGGTGTGACCCATTATTTCAGCCTGCTGAGGCCAGGGTCCTAGGGACCAAATGCCCCTTCAAGTTATTTTTTGACTTCTTCTGATTTGCTAAGCACACCCTCTATGCCATCATCCCAGTGACTGTTAAACATGTTGAACAAAACTTGGTCAAGGACAGAGGCAGTGTGGACCAGAGAACAGACAGTACTTAAACCATCAGAATACCCAGAGCTGAAGCCCCTTCCCTGCCTAATTGCCACCCCCGCCTTCTTAGTTCAGAGTGAGCATTGAATCTGAGCTACTAGGATAGTTGTAGTTACATTACTGATGGATTTTTCTGGACTAGATTTCTCTGCTATAGGGAGAGCATGTCAGGCAGTGACTATGATGTTATGAACACATTTATCAGTAAAATTTAAAGGAAAATTCAAGTTTGAGTACTGGCTGTTTGTGGCTTTAGGCTAGTCAGTGAACCTTTCTAGATCCTAGTTTACTCTGAATAATGAGTAAAAAGGGGGTTGGACAAATAATCTTTCAATTCCATTCCAATTCTAAAACCTACCAGTTCTTCCACAGTATCCCTTGCGTATTCCATTAGAAAGCACATCAATCCATTCATTCATCACCATTTATTACATTTAGTCATTCAGCTGCATCCATCTGACTATACTCTCACTTGTGCTCTAAGATCATATATTGAACCTCCCATGCCCAAAGACGATCAGGAGAGAACTCTGCTGCTAATACCACTTCCTACTGCTTCTGGTTTACTTCCATTTCTCTTATTAATGATTTTGTTCCCACAACTATTTTAACAGCTTCATGACACCTCTTTGCCATAAGTCCATTTCTTTCCATCTTCCCTACTCACTGCTGTTAGTGTATAGAAAGTAACAAAAAAGAACTGCTGTCCTGGACCTGAGTTGAAATCTGACCTCGGACAATGACTAGCTGTGTGACCCTGGGCAAGTCAGTTCACTTCTGCCGACCTCAGTTTTCTCATCTATAAAATGGAGGTAACGACAGTGCCACCACCTGCGGCACTCTGAGGCTCCGACGACAGGACATTTATAAAGTGCTCAGCACGGTGTCTGGCACATGGTAGACGTTTTTAAATTACAAACTATAAATTAGAGAACGACTAAACAAAGTTGACATACGAACATAATGGAATACTATTGGGAAATATTGACTAGGAGGAGCATAGATGACTTACAGAAACAAAAGAGCATAACCTGGAGAAGAGCACATGTGATGACTGTAATAATATAAAGCAAACAACACTGGTCAATCTTGGTCTAGGTACAGGGGTGGGGAACCTGCGGCTCCAAGGCCACATGTGGCCCTCTAGGTCCTCAAGTGAGGCCCTTCGATTGAATCCAAACTTCACACAGAACAAATCCCCTTAATAAAAGGATTTGTTCCATAAAACTTGGATTCAGTCAAAAGGCTGTACTCCAAGGACGTGTGGCCTCAATGGTGCAGGCACCCCACCCCTGGTAGGAGAAATGATAAAATACATTTGTTTCTTGCCTATTGTGCAGGTTGGTTTTGCTTGGCTGCTTTTCTCTGTTCTCATGGGGAATGGGTAATACTAGGAAATTACTGTGGTATAAAATGTAAAAGGTATCAACAAAATGCTTAACTTTTTGCATTTGATTTTATGAGTGAGAAGAAACTATGAGAAGAATTGAGAGGGGTATGATATTTGGTGAATAATTAAAGCAATACTGTAGTTAATTGGGAGAACTGAAGGGATTGAAAAAGTAGATCATAAAGTCAAAAAAATGTAGGACTAGAAGGAATCTTAGAGATGAACTATTATTATGGGAAACTGCAGCACTGAGAGTTAAATAACTTGATAACAGCTAACATTTATTTGGTACTTGAAGGTTTCCAGAATACTTTTATACGTCATCTCGTTTATTCCTCATAACAGTTCGAGGTACATGCTACTATTATTATTTCTATTTTGCAGATGAAAAAATTGAGTCTGCGAGAGAATGAGTGTCTTGCCCAGGGTCACAAAGCTAGTGTCTAGGTAGGATTTGAACTCAGGTCTCCCTCACTCCAAGTCCAGTGGCACATTAAAGACTAGATTTTTCTTTATTCTTTTTTTCTTTTAAAAGCAAATCAAAAATACTTTTTAAATGACCAAAAAAAGACATCATAGCCAAAGGAAAATCCAATTCTTTATTTTTTAAAAAGATGGATATCTGATTTGAAAAAATCATACACCTTAATATTGTGTAGCAAGTTTTCATTAAATATATTCTTAAAAGGTTTGTTTTGAATGCCGAAGGCCCTAGATGTGGTATATACTTTCAGTATGAATCGGAATGGGCAAAATAAAACTAATGAAAGAAATGTTTTAGAAAATAACACCTGTAAGAAGTTAAATTTGTATAAAGCACAGTTCAACTTTTATCCCCAGTTCCTAGAATGAATTCAATTCAATAGACATTTATGAAGCACTTCCTTGTTAGGTGCAAGGCAGTGTACTAGACTTTCAAGGATAAAAAGAAAAAAATTCCTGCTCTTAAGGAGCTGGCATTTTATATAAGTGATAGGATACATGTATTTGAGAAAGTAAATATGAAGTAGTGCAAGGAGGGATAATGAGGTGTGGGGCAGCGCCTGAACTTAGCCTTGAAGATAACGATATAGAAGCCAGCCCTACACTGCACAGGGGTGGGGGAGTGAATGAATGAATGTCTACAGGCAGGAAAATGTAAAGGAAAATCTAAGAATTAGCTAGTAGTTCCATTTGGCTAGAATGTAGACTATAAAGGGAAGTATATGAAATAAAGCTGAAAAGGAAGGTTGAAAATAAATTGTGGAAGGACTCACGTTAAGTTGAAAAGTTAGTAACTGATCCTAGAGTCAACAGGTAGCCTGCTTTTGAACAGGGGAGCGATATAGTCAACCCTCTGCCTTAGGAAGATTACTTTGTAAGCTGTGTATAGAATGCACTGGAGAGGGAGAGAATCTAGGAGGAGGGAAGCTGATTAGAAGGCTACTATAACAGTCTAGGAGAAAGGCAATGAGGGTCTGAACTAAAGTGACTAATATAGGCCATATGGTGACTGAACAGATAACAGCGAATAATAGCTAGCATTTATATAATGTTCTGAGGTTTACAAAATGATATTCGCGTTACCTCACTTGACCCTCACAAAAACCCTGCGAGGCAGGTGCTGTTATTCATTCCATTTTATAGAAAAGGAAACTGAGGCTGAGAAGCATTAAGTGATACGCCCAGGCCCACATCACTGACAAGCGTCTGGGGCAGGACCCATTCTGGGAGAATGTAAGCTCCTTGGGAGCTGGGGATATTGCTCTTTGCGTTTTTCTATCCCCATGGCTGAGCACAGTGCTGGGCACACAAGAAGCACTTAATAACCTCTTGCTGACTGGTGTAAAGTTAAGAATAATGAAGTATACTCTGCAGTTGAGGAGCTGAGATTCTAGCAGAGAAGAGATCACTGAGGACTTTTGAAATAACAGATTCAGTTGTTCGCAGGTTGGCAATCAAATTGCACGGGACCAACTTCTCCTTGCCTACATACCCTCAAACTCAGTGATGTCCGTGCCAGGCACATGGTCCAGACATCAAAAGGAGTGGGGAAGGACCCGTACATACAAGAGCAGGCTTTAGTAAAGTGGACTTTTTGATATTATGTTTTAAATATGCTTTTGTGGCTAGCCATGGGATCTAACCAACAGTTAATACATTATTACTACTGGAAAAATGAATGCTAAACTCCAAGAGACTAAATTATAAACGACCTTTTGGAATACAATCTGTAAATTACAAACTTGCCTGTAATTAAATTTGGGGTCTACTGCCACCTTGTGGATATAGGATGATTCACAGCTTAAATTTTTTCACCAAAATTTATAGGTCATCAGCTGTATATTAAATCCTGTGAAACAAAACTTAACAGTGACAAAAATCATCTTTTAGTTATAAATAATCATTTGTTCTTTGTCACCAAATAGGTAGGTAACTAGAGACAACTTATACTGAGAAGAACTGGCTATGGCTAATCCATAGTTCTCATGGATTCACTTATGAATGTTGCTCTGTACATAAGAAAGATGGAATTCTTCTCTTCAAAGTGATGCAGTTACGTTTGCAATGATACATATGCAGAAGACAGACTAGTAGGCATTTAAAAACCTATTTGTCTATAATATTTCTTCAGGTGCTAGGATAGTAAATGGCCAATACTAATAAGATACTGTCTTAATGAGTGCCATGTAAGATGGTATAGCATGGGTAAGAAAAAAACACTAGATGAAATCAGAAGACCAAGGATTCTAGTCTTGGCTTTACCACTTGACACTTATGATTGTGAACATCACTGAATCGGAATCAGTTTTCTCAGGAAAAGAATACCTGTACAATCTATATCACAAGGTTATTATAAGAATTACCTTATTGCAAAATCACTTTTTGAAAAGTAAAAGGTTATGCAAAAGGCAAAAGTTATTATGTGATATGTAAATAACTGAGCTACTTCCATGCCCTGGCATATACCCAGCATAAACGTTTTTGCTATTTTGTTATTATCAGTGCAGCATCAGAAAAGAGTATCAGATAGCACATGTATAAACTGTATTAAACTGCCTGCCATTTTCAGGACAGGGGAGGTGGAGGGAGAGAAAGAGAAAAAATTGGAACTCAAAATTTTGTAAAAATGAATGCTAAAAATTTTCTTCATGTGTAATTGGGGAAAAAATAAAATACTATTTAACTTTAAAAAATAATTTTTAAAAAATCCTTTGGGTGGGGTTGGGGGGGAAAGAAAGAGTATCAGAGGACAATCTACCCAAGGCATTTGTTGCCTGTCCCAAGAACGGATCCTATCTATACATCTAATAAGTGGTCATCAAACCACTACTGAAAAACCTGGGCAAGTGGATATGATACACTGAATGAAAACACAGCTCTCAGGTGATGATTTTTTTGGCTACATTAAATTGTAAAGATTAACTCCTAAGGCATGGAAGGGTTTTGATTAGTGCCGGTGCAGAAATGTACAAGGATGAAATCATGGCTCTTTAATGTATTGAAGTTATCTTTTTGCTATGTTTATGTGTGAAGGTTTAAGTGGCGGAAAACGAGCTTATCATGTATGTATTGGTGCCTAGCTAATAGTACATCAAGGCTGATAAATGAAGGAAATGTTTGAGTCACAGATGTTAAGAAAAATGTGCTGTGCTTGAACAAAAAAAAAGGGGGGGAGGGGAACCTACTCTGGAAACTCCAGGGACAAGAAACCTGCACCTCTGCTGGAAGATAAGGGCCTAGATGCTAGCACCAAGTACTGATTCTCAATAAGGGAAAACCAGCCAAAGTCAGAATCATAGATGAATCCAGGCAGCAGTGTGCACCTAAACTTCAGCCACTGCTCTGGCATCAGAGACTAAGTAAGAACTGTGAATGCATATGCTCATAACAAATTAAAACAAACAACTAAGTGACATAAGTGACATTTGGGGAGAGTTGTACTTCTATGAGGAAAGTCTCCCTAAGATGAAAGTGTTCGAACACGTAAAAAGAATTTACACCTAGCAGTGATAAACTCAGGGGACTTTGCCCAAAATGTCTGTTCCATTAAAGCTTATGCTCAAGCTATGCACACTTAATAAAATGCTCAGGTAAAAGGTTACTTTCCGTGATTCTGGGAATGCAATGAGGTGAGAATTTTGGAGCTAACAATGCTATGTGTTTGAATACCTGTAAATTCAATATCTATTGCCAGATAAATCTTGCTAATCTGTTCTCCTGTATTAAATAACCTTTAATAGTTCCCCACTGCCTGCTGAATACAATGCAAACTTCTCAGATGAAAACAATCTGGATCCAACATTTCCAGTGTCACCTTTCATTATTCTAATATGACCTATGCTCCTGCCAAAATGGATTACTTAATTATTTCCCAAATATGTCTAGCGCTTTCCAGGCATCAAACTTTTCCTCACAGTGTGCCCTACACCTGGAATACTGTCCCCTGTAAATATCTGCCTGTTGAAATCATTCAGAATATGTTTATTAAGTGCCTGCTATGGCACCAGGCAATGAGTATACCATCATACTGATGATCCAGACTTGGCTCTCCAAAAGCTTAGAAACTAGAACCACAAGATCGCATATTTAGAGCTAAAAGGGAACTTAAGAGATTATCTAGTCCAACCCCATCATTTTATAGATGAGAGAAACCCAGAGATCGTTAAGTGACTTGTCCAAGGTCCTATGGACATTAAGGGGCAGGTCTAGGATTCCAACCAGGTCCTGACTCTAAAAGCAGCATTCATTCTGCACCATACTATGATGGAACGTGGGATAGCAGGGGCATATACACAAATACTCTGATATAAGGGGCACTGAGGTAAATGCAAAAGGCAGGTCTAGGTAATCAAATTGATTCAAGGGAGAAAGGACTTTTAGCTGGGACATGGGGGGACTAGGAAAGAGAAACAGATGAAGAGAAAGGAAAGTAGGGAAGGTTTAATGGAGTCAGGCCTCGAGGAAATCCTCAACAGAAGGACAGAATACAACCATTCTAAGCCTGAGATAGTAAAGATATAAAAGAGACCAGAACAACAATGGGAGAGAGTCCGATTCAGTTTGCTTAGAACAGAGAGTATCTGAAGAGGATAAAATGGAAGGGCGGCTGGGAAGATACATCTCATCCCGTTAGACTGTGAACTCCTTGAGGGCAGGGACTATCTTTCACAGAGCCTGGCACAAAACAGGTCCTTAATAGCTGTTTTCTGACTGCTGCCATCTAGAGCTAAGAGAGACATCAGCTAGTCAGACACCAACATTTACAGTTAAACAACCTGTCCAAAGATAGAGGTAGTAAACAGCAGACAATTCAAACTCAACTTTTACATTTCAAATCCAGTGTCCTGACAACTTTGCATTGCTGTAAATGGAGATTTGGGGCTCAAGTTTAGGAAGCCAGGCTTAGAGCTAAAGACCCGTTGTCTGAATAAATATAGTGGGTAAAGCCATAATTGAGTGAGCCTAACTAAGCCAAGAAAAAAGAGGGAGAGCCAGGAGGAGAGAAACCTCATGGAAACGTCAAACTTAAGAAACTGAAGAACATGAAACAGTGACTGAAAGAGGAGGAAGCAGAGGAAAAGAGAGCTAGATCCTCAATATCTGAGCAGGGATCATTGGGAAAGGGCAGGGCAAGATGAAAAAGGTCCTGAGGAAGCACAAAGTAACCAGCATTACATAGACAATTTTTCCAAGACCTCTAGCCATAAGTTGTTGATTGGTCTAACACAATACTTACTCAATTGATGGTATACAGGTTTATGGAGCCCTTGAAGTCTGACTGATGCTATTGCTGCAAGTTTGCCTGGAGGTTGCATTTTTCCATCTAAGAGATACCATACTCGGCCAAAAGTGGCCCATTGCTAGAAAAAAAAAATATTCATTAAAGAAAAATAAAAACCAGCTAGTTGATCATCAATGTATCACAGTATATTACAAATATAGGGAAAGGAACCTTAGACTCGGGGTCAGTAGTAGTTTACCACTTACATATATGCTGAGCAAAGTCAATTTCTGTATAGTTTAGTGTTCTCAACTATAAAATGAGTTACTTGAATGAGATCTATTGGTGTTTGTCACTTATTAGTTATAGGAAGAACTAATATAATTTGTAAAACCTGAGGAATGTTACTGGAAATAAAAGTTTCCAGAGATCAAATCTCTTACTTCAGGAAAATAGCCTATCCAATTCAACAAACATTTATTAAATGCCTACTATGTGCCAGGCATTGTGCTAATCACAGGGGATACAAAAAAAGAGGCAAAAGACAGTCCCTGCCCTTACGGTCCTTACAGTCTAATGGCGGAGATAATATGCAAACAAATACATACAAAGTAAGATATATACAGGAAAAATAAGAAATAATTAACACAGTCAAGGCATTAAAATTAAGCGGGGCTGGGAAGGATGCCTGTAGAAGGTGGGATTTTAGTTGGGACTTAAAGGGAGGAAGGTCAGTAGTCCCAGCGGAAGAAGGAAAGCATTTCAGGCCTGGAGGACAGTCAGAGAAAATGCCAAGAGCAGGGATGGAGGGTCTTGTTCATGGAACAGCCAGGAGGCCAATGTCATTGGATCAAATAGTATGTGCAGGAAAGTAAGGTGTAAGAAGACAGCAAAGGTAGAAGGGGGCTAAATTGTGAAGGGCTTTGAATGTCAAACAGCTATTCTTTTGGTTTCACCTCTTTTTGTTTGTTGAGAAATCTATAAGAGATAACCCATCTTGCAAAACTTTAAATAATATATAAAGATAAGCTATTAGTGGAAGAAATACTGGATTTGGAGTCAGAAGACTTGGATTTGTGTCCTGGCTCTGTCACTCTTTATCTGCATGTCTTTGGACAAGAGACAAATGCGGTTTCCTTTCCTCATACGTTAAAAAAAGGACAATAACACTCACAATAGATGGAAATCTGAGTTATCATCGTTTCAGAGTTTTGGGAGAAAAATGCTTTAACTGAAAAAGTAACAGATAAATGTAAAATCACTAATGACCTGCTAGGGATAGTACAAAAAAAGCAATTTTACTTTTCCAGTCTCATTTCAGCCAGAAAGACCTTTACCACACATTAGATCTGTAACCAGGAGCCTAATTTTCTGTTTAGAAAGAAAGTGCTGAAGAACCAGAAAGATTTAGAGCTGTAAAAAAACTTAAGACAAACTGCCTATTCCAGTGTTTCTTAACCCAGGGATCACGAACTTAAAAAAAAAAAAAACTCCACATTTTTTATAATTTAATTTCAACATAATAGATTGCCTTTGTAATCCCGTGTATTATACTATTTGCATTTAAACACATCATTCTGAGAAGGGGCCATAGACTTCATGAGACTGCCAATGTTGGTGCACGATACAAAAAAAGCTTAAGAACCCCGAATTTGGCCAATCCTCCCTTCTGACAGATGCAGAACCTGAGGCCCAAGAAGGGAGCTGCTTAAGGTCAGCTGGTCCCAGATTTAGAACTGGAAGGGATCTTAGAGTCCAAACCTCTTGTTTTACAGATGAGGAAACTGAGGTTCAGGGAGATTAAGCTATGCTTCATCACAAAGTTAAAAGACGCTCAGAGGCAGAAGCGGAACTGGAACCCAGGACCGACATTCCTCCCATCGCGCCGTGCGGCTTCTCTCGGTCAGGAATGGTAGGGAATTGCACACGGGAAACTGGGGGACGAGAGAAGCACCTTCCCGACCTCGGCGCGCTCACCCTCACCTTCCCTCCCCTCCGTCAGCCGCGCGCCCTCTTTATTACCTGTTGCGCTCTGGAGAAACTTGACATTGCGCCCCGTCCGAAACCTGCCGGTCCCGGGCTACTCCAAGACTATCGGCTCCGGGATCGGGGCCGGGTCCCACTGCTGCTCAGGCTCGGCAGGAAACACGCTACGTCAAAGAAGAGATCCCCTCCGCGCGCCAAGTCGCCTGTCCTTTTTACTATTCCTAGGCCGGAAAAGAGGACCAAGGCACGCTCAAATGATGACGGAACTCTTTAGAGACAGAACATCCCTCCCCTCCTCCTCCTCCTCCCGAACCAATCCAGGACTACTTCCGCTGCCGGGTAGCTAGGAAGCCGGGTCCTCGATGCACGGTGACGTAGGGGAGGGGAGGAAAGCCCGACAAGAAACGGAAGTGCGTCACGGAAGCGCGGGGCATTCGGATGGGCTGAGCGGCCCGAGCGGCGGCCGAATCTTATTTGTGTTGGAGGCCATGGACAGATACCTGCTGCTGTTGACCTGGGGGGAGAGGCGGGCGGAGGCGGCTGGCCGAGAGCCGGGGGATCGGCCGGCGGCTTCATCGTCGGACGGCCCTGAGTTTTCTCCGGGTAACCAGCGGGCTGGGCGGGGATGTCACTGATCCGGGGTCCGAGTGGCGCCTTTTTCTTTGGCCGGGAAATTCGCGAAATTGGGGGGGAGGGGCTCACTTTAGATCCCTTCCTGCTCTAAATGAGTGATTTTGATCTGAATCTCTCTGCCCCCAGGCTCGTTGTAATTCCCTTACTGACGCAGCGGTTGTTAATCCATTGCATTCTCATAAGATAACAAGGACAATTTTGATGACATAAGATTAAAAAAATTTTGCACAAACAAATCTAACGTTGTAAGAGTTGGAAGGGTAAGAGGTAGCTGGGAAAAAAATTTACAGTGAATTTCTGATAAAGGTTTTATATCCAAAATATATAAGGAACTGATGGAAATATATAAAATTTATGATATATACTTAACTGGCTCAAATTTATAGGATTTAAGAGCCATTTTCTAATACAGAAAGGGTCAGAAGATATGAAAAGTAGAAATTCAGGCTATCCACAACCATATGAAAAAGTTCTGTAAATCACTAATACTTGAGAAATGCAAATGAAAGCAAATTTGAGGTTGCACTTAATATGTATTAGACTGATGAGGATGACAAAAGAGGAAAATGACAAATGTTGGAGGGGCAGCGGGAAAACAGGTACACTAGTGGTGTAGTTGGTGGAGCTGTGAATTGTTTTGAAACATTTTATATTTTCAGCCTAGACTAGAGCCTCATCCCCAATATCTCAAGAGTTAGTCATAGGGTAAGCCATTTGCCACTCACTCCTGTACATGTTAAGTCATTCAGTCAGTCTTTGGGTAAGAATTATGGGATTTCAGGTAGAAAGAGGTTTTAGAGATAACCCAGGCCAGGGGGTGTTAAACCTTGGACTTCCTTGTGCTCAGATTTCAAGAGGTCTGTGAATTCGGATTGAGGGGAGGGAAAGTTTATGTCTTTATTTTCACCAACCTCTTTTATTTAAAGACATCATTCTGAAGTGTCCATAGGCTTCACCAGGTTGCCAAAGGAGTCCATGAGACACAAAATAATATTTAAGAACCATTTGGGCCAACCTGCTTGACCCTCCCCTACTCATTTTTTTTTAATAGATGAGGAAACTGAGACCAAGAGTTAAAGTGACTTGCCCAAGGTTCCTTGGGTTTCTAGGGTCTCCCTCTCTAAGACATCCTCTGAATATTTCTAGAACATCCTTAGCTATTGATGTGTTGTCTCCCCTAAATTGAGCTCCTTTGGGACAGTGCCTTTTCCTTCCCCTTTTTACAGCTATATCCCAATTGGTGCTAATAATCCCCTAAAGAGATCAAATTATTCCAGTTTCCACTGGGCTAGAATTAATTGCCATATTTTACGTAGTTAAAATTTGAATACTGCAAATTTGAATACATATGGCAATTTCAGAGGATTCATTATCTGTGATAATCTTAACCTAGAATCTCAAATGTCTGCAGGTTTTCATAAGATAAGAAACTAAACCCCCTGAGTAGAGTATCTTATCTAGGATAACACTGGGTGTTAGTCTCTGAACAGTTATGCCAATTCTGACCTCTTCTTTTGGTGTCTGCCAGGTAGCCAGGTAAATAGACCACTGGACCTTGAGTCAGGAAGACCTGAGTTCAGATGCAGCCAGAGACACTTAACTAGCCACGTGACCCTGGCCAAATCACTTAACCTTTGCCTGCTTCAAGTCCCTTATCTGCAAAACTGGGACAATAGTAGAACATATCTCTCAAAGTTGTTTTGAGAATCAAATGAGATAATGTTTGTAAAGTGCTTTGCAATCCTTAAGGGCAATATATACTGGCATTTACTATATTGATTACTGGGTCAAGGCAATTTGGTGTCATTCATGTAACAAGCATTCACTAAGCATCTTCTATATGCTAGGCTCTGAGGTTACATAGACCACATCCCCCAGCACCACTGATGTCAAGAAATTAGCATTCTACTGGAAAATGAAAAGAACATTGTACTTGAAGTTAGAAGACCTGGATTCTAGTGTGTGCTCTAATATTTAAAAGCCATGTTGACTGGGGTGCAAGAAACTTAACCTGTATAAGCTCATTTCATCATGAGTAAAATGGAAATTGTTATATTTGCTCTGCCTCTCTTAACAGGAATGTGAAGGAAGGACTTTACAAATGGTACAGTGCTTAACTGTGAACCATTTTTAGATTCCCCTATTCTATTAATTCCTTTGTTTTTATGATATTTCATTTTATAGTTGTATATGGAAGGTAATGTTAGATGTCAGCAGATTAGAGCTGAAGTCATTAGAAAATCTTCCTTTACTGTGTTTTAAGTGTTTGGCTTTGAGGAATTTTTTCTTTCTGTGATCTGAAATATCTGAGGCCTATTGTATTTGGCACCAAAGCCACACAACCGAGTCTTATTAAGTTAGTGTTCGTTCTTTGTTGCAGGATTAACAGCAGCAAATGTTTATCATTATGTGAAAAGAAGCATTAGTGCCTCAATGAATGCAGAAGATAGTACCTTCCCTGGTAAGTAGAGGAGAAATCCCCATACTGTAATAAGTTCCTACTGGCTATAGGAATTCATTCAACAAATATTTGTTTGATAACTGCTATATGCAGAGAGCTGTGCTAGATGCAGTGGGGGATAAAAGATTAGGCACACCTCTTGCCTTCAAAGACCATTATTGGCAGTACACAGCTAGACCTCTTGTTCATTTTATGTGATTTTTTTTCCCCATATTCTTCAAAGATCTATATCAGGCCTTCACAACAGAGGGCCTGCCAAAGTGGCCTTCAGGTGGTATGTTGTGCAGGCCTGCCCAAGGGTTTTAGGCATCTTAGTCACTTCTTAAAGAGTCAGTGAGCCCTATTAGCTCTGTCTGAGAACAGCCTTGGGGCCTGAGGATGACTTAAGCTGAAATTATATCCTTTACATTTTTCGTGGGCCCCTTTTGTACACTTCAGCTCACTGGTTACAGGTGGCCATAAGCGGCCCAAGTGTTGTGTGGTTCTGTTCTAGATGAAAAGGGAAATGTGGCAGTGATAAGAGTATTGACTTTATTGGGTGTAGTAGTAGAGATGTTTTCCCAGTGTCTTATTGCTTCCATTTTCTTACTATCTACTTTTTCTCTTGTAATTTGGTTTCCATTCTCACCACTGCTAAAGCTGCGCTGGTTATTGTGAGAAATAATTCATTTGGACACCTACTGCATTTCAATCAATTCGATATATTACATAAATCCTATAGGGAAAGATAGGTTCTTGTAGTGGGCCTCAAACTTTAAAGTTTTGGTTACTGCTTGTATACCAAGATATGAGGCTCACTTTTACAACCACAAGAATGGTGACAAAGATATCTCCATCCTGTTTTGCTCAAATTCCATGTTCAAACCCAGCTTAGGTGGGATGCCTTGATGTTTTGGAAAGTCTCCCAATTTATTTTTCTATCCAGACCTTTATTTCTTGTCCAACATGAGCCCGTCCATCTTGCCACCACCTGGTCAGTGGAGATAGTACTTGCTTCACCTAGCCTGTGACCCTGCTGACATATCGTTTTTGCTTATTTTAGCTTATGTGTCATATATCAACCAATGGGATTCTGTGTAATGGTAAAAACTTTATATGTAGTTTGTTTAGTTGAACTAGAATATCTAGGTAATAAATCTGGTATCAAACCTTATAAAAATAAGGCCCTGGAGGGGGCATTTCAGATTGTGAGTAAGATCTGAGGTCAACCTCTTTCGAATACACATTGTGAATGAATAAATTTGGTTTTGCCTTTTTTTTTAAACTTGATAGTTTTATATTGTGATATTTTGAAGGTGTCTTTTATGAGGTTGTATAAGTTTTAGACTCCGTCTTATATTCAGAGCTATAATAAGAGAGAAAGTGACTTGTAACAACAATGCTGCTAGCAGCTACTGTGGAGGTGCTAGACCAACAATAAGACCAAAAATACCAGCACACAGGAGGGCTGTTAGCACGGGTTCTTTGATCAGTTTTTCTAAGGAAAGAAACTTTAAGAGGTTAACAATCATACTTTAATTAAATATATGTATATCATTCACTTAGTTCAGGAGAAAAAGTCAGGACCCTAAACTTCAGGGCAAATACAAACAGAAATTACAAACAGAGAAAATAACACAAATCAACAGACAGGCTTCTGTGTGACCATAGGAATACATACATAGTTACCAGAGAGAGAGAGAGAAGCACCAACATCTGTGTTTTCAAAGGGGGGGGTGGGGCTCCTACCCTGTCTTGTCTGGCCAAATCACAGGAACAGTCTTCCAGTGAGTGAGCCCCCAAAACAAAGTGCTAACCTCATGTATCAGTAAGGCAATAAACACCACATCAGCGATAACTGTGAATATGCCTATGTAGTTCTGTATTGCAAAGTATATGAGACTCTCCACATAGAAGGTAGAAGAAGTAAACCATTTATTCAGACACCAGAGAACCATATCCCTCAAGCCATTTATCCAGTCTATCACGGCAGTAAAACATTCCACACGCAATAACAATCTGGAGCCTCGCCATCCCAAAACCTCTCTGACCCCCTGCTGGGGTCTTCTACAAAACAAACCCACAGTACAGCCGAGTCAGCCTGTTCAGTTCTAACAATCACAAAGGTGGCCATTAGCAGCCATAATATCTTTCTCGCTCTCTGCATTTCCTGTGACATAACTTCCTTTTCCTGTCAGGAAGCTCCTCCCACCACATGTGTCTTAGGCTTCCTGTGATGTAAGCAGGTCACGTGGCCTATTAATGGGTGGGAAAGATCTTCAAATCTAATTGCTACCACACCTCAGAGTATATATACACTTCTTCAGAGTCGGCTCACAGAGGGTGTCACAACCATGTGACTCAAACTCATGTGACTTAGGCTTTCTTGTGACTTAAACAGGTCATCAAAGACTCTTGATTCAGTCAAAGACTCTTGATTCAAACAAAGGCAAGGCTCAAGCAAAGGCACTTGATTACCTTAGTGCTGAGAAGCATTCCAAAAGAGCAAAACACAAGGTCCCATTTTGTTTGCCATTATCCCTGTCCAAGATCACAACAAGGATTATGTTTCCCACAGTTGTTTATTATTCTAGCTCTCTGCCTCCATTGTGTTGCAGGCCCTCATCACCTCGTGCCTGGATTATTGCAACAGCTGCTAATGAGTCTGCCTTCCTTGTCTCTCCCCACTCCCAACCATTCTCCATTCAGCCTCGAAATTCCGACCACGTCATCCTTCTCTCCCCACCAACTCCCCTTCAGTAAACTTAAGTGGCTCTCTTATCACCTCCAGTTATGAAGTACTCTGTTAGGTGTTCAAAGCCCTTCCTGACCCCTTACCTTTCCAGTCTTCTTAGACTTTGTACCACCTCTTTGTACTCTTTGACCCAGTGATACTGACCTCCTGACTGTTCCACAGACAAGACTCTCCATATCTCAGCTCGGAGCATTCTCTCTGGCTGTCCCCCAGGCCTGGAATGCTCTTCTCTCCTTCGCTTAAACTGCTGGCCTCCCTGGCTTACTTCAAGTCCTAACAAATTCTATCTTCTAGAGGAAAGTTTCCCCAACTTTTTAATTACAGTTCCTTCCTTTTGTCGATTATCTCCTATTTATCCTTTATATAGCTTATTTGTATGTAGTTGTTTACTTGTTGTCTCTTTTATTAGATTGTGAACTCCTTGAAGGCAGGGACTATCTTTTGCTTCTGTTTTTTTATCCCCAGCTTTTAGCACAGTGCTTGGCACATAAGCACTAGGTACTTAATAAGAACTTATTGACTGACTCAATTTATAATAGGTACTTCACATTTGTTGACTTAAATTTGTTGTAAATTATAAAGATATAATGTTGTTATAAATGAATGTTTTATTTTTAAGCCTGTTCAGTGGTTGGTGTTCCAGGTCCCAAGAAATGGTTCTTTGCAGTTCAAGCCATATGTGGATTTTATCAGGTAATTCAAAAGGAAAACACACTTCAGTTATCTTTGAATATTTTGCTTAATAGGTGTTGCATTTATTAATGTAAGCTTTTTTTTTTTTAGTTTTGTAGTTCTGATTGGGAAGAAATACATTTTGATATACAAAAAGAGGAAAGTGAGGACACTCTCCAAACAGATATTGAAGAATGTCTGAATGCTGTTCATTGTTTGGAGGAAGAGGATAGTAATAGCAGGGAATCACTGTCCCTGACTGAGTACGTGTGCATGCTTTAAAAAATGTTAATATTCAAAGTCAGAGAATGATTTAACAGTGATATTAATTTCCTCATCTATAAAGTAAAGTTATGAATACACAACTCCTGAAATCCCTTTTAGCTCTAAATCTGTGATCCTCTGAATAGACTTGGTACAAATTTAAGTATTTTTAATGGACATGACACTTAAACTGGACAAACTCTGTGAGATGCCTCAGCAAATTGTTTACTTTCTCAGAGCAAGATGAATTGTTTTTTAGCTTATAAGATTAAAAACAAATTTTACCACCTGTTGGGCTTCAGTATTCACCTTTTATTAGACACCAAAATGATATGGTCCATATATGAGGGTTCTGAAGAATCTTCTGAAAGGCCTGAAGATGTCATTGAACACATCTGGCCGGTGTGCTTACTAAGCTATATATAGTATCATGGAAGCCTTGAAGACTTCTGGCCCTTCTCCTTTGTCCTTGAATTCTCCTAGAGAAGCAAGTCCATGTTGGATGTACATGATGATAGCCAATGAGGACCCCTCCCACCCCTATCCCCTCAAAGTGGGTCTACTCTACCACTACTTCTCACACTGAATCATGCTATCCATTGCTTTAAACTGCTTTTCAAGTTATTATGATAATAAAATTCTAACATGAACAAATAGTTATACATATATAGAGTTTTATATATATGTGTATATATTTATATATAATGTTATTCACACTTATTTAGATAATGCCAGAAATGTTAGGTGCTATTATCACCTCATTAGGTACCACAGTGACTTGACACCTGAGATTTCTTGAGCCTTACTCTATATTGTTTTTAAGTCAGCTCCTGCCCATTTTTTGGTGACTATGAAACAAAACCTCATTCTTAATTTTCCTGCTTTAAACTTGAAATATGTAATTGTTTTGATTTTTCTTTCACTTGTAAATGTTGAAAAGTGTGATAGAATATCTAATTTTACCCAGCTAATAAGCTCAACTAATAATTTCCTGTTCAGTGGTTCTGACTAGTGGACAATCATATAGCATCACACAGTGTTTTTGCTTCTGTAGCATTTCATATCATTCTAACTAGATGAATATTTTGACATAAAAGTATAAACTTTAAAAATTACCTGTTCTTTAATGTGTCTGTAGTAACTTAGAGGTTGTTTGTTTGATGTTGTCTTTTTCTTCATCTTCTAATGGTAGTAGAAAAATAGAGAATACTTAGAAGTAAAAAGGAAGACATATATAATTATCTCCATGAGAGGGAGCCTATTAATTGATTAAAAGAAAACTAGTCTTTATGAAGTCAAATTCAATAAATAATGATTTCATAACAGATGGTTTAAGATATCTTCATCAGTTAAAGCATTCATTATAAGCAAAATTTAATTAAAAAGGTAAATTTTAGACGGACTCTTAGGAGGTTATATTTTTCAGATAGGGCTATACTACTTAACCATCTGTGATTGATAAGCATCCCCCTTTTTAGGACTTCAGGGGAAAAAAGCTACATTAGCCTTACTAAATAAACCATGACAATGACTTATCTTCACAGTCAGAAAATTTGTCATTAGATCTAACCCAAAATCCCTTTCTATTGAAGCTCTTATGCGTGTTTATATTTTTCCTAACTTAAATTTTTAATTTTAGACTGTTTGAAGAAGTTGCAGAAAATTTGCACCAGTTATCGGACAAACTCCCTGCTCCTGGTAATTTTCCATTTTTGATGTCTGAGTTCTAGTGAATTGCAATTGAGCTTTATAATTTCTATGAATAGTTGTTAAATTCAGACTTCATCCTGAGGTGCTGATGAGCCACCTTTAGCCTTGATAATGGATTTTGACCTCACAGTAACTACATTGTATAAAACTTGTACCACCACTTGACAAAATTTGTCAATTAAAAAGTGTGAATTCTTTTCATGTAACTAGATCAAAAAGAGATTAGACATAAAAGAATGTTGAGTGCTGAATACCTATTTTAATCTTTTTCCATTTAAGTGGGGCAGTTGTAAAGCAATGCTAGTATATTCTTCTCTGAATTATGTACCTTCTGACTTATTACAATTGATATTATCTGGCATCCATAAAAATCAACATAACTTGAAGAACACTCAATGTGCAGTGCTATTTTGGAAGTTCTTTACCAAACTTTAGTTGTTGAAGGTGAGAAATTGAGATTTACGTGGACAGAGAGACAAAATATATGAATAAATAGATTAATAAAGTTCATTTAATTAACTTTAGTTAAGTTTATGAATAAATAGCAAAATTCAAACTATGATCTTGGCCAGTTAGGAACTTTTCTCAATAGACTATTCAATTCTATTTTGTTTTTTTTCTAGCCTCGGTAAACTGTCTTCTGTTGTCCAACTTTGCCCTCTGTTTTTTTTTTTTTTTTTTTTTTTTTTTGCTGCAAGGTGTGTGTGTGCGCGTGTGCATGTGCGTGTGTGTGTGTGGTCTAGATTGAAATATAGAGTTATATGTTAAGCTTTTATAATAATTTGAGATCCCTTTTGATTTTAGCATTAAGAACAAAAGGAAAATAAAAAGAAATCTGCACAGATTTGTTCTTAATGTTGCCCTAGTCAGATGTTTTTGATACAGACTAAAAAGTAAATTGCAGTGCTTCTTTTGTCCTATGTTTCTAAAACCTGTTTTCAAGATCAAGGATGTAATTTAAATATTTCACTTAAGACCCTTGAAATCCTTAAGTATATTATTTTGAACCATTAAAAACTGAATTTTTGTAACCAACAACATAAAATTGCTAAGATGATGTTTTAGTTAATTTAAGTTTTAATGTTTCAAAATACTTTCTATAAGATGACTTTTTCCTTTCTAGGTAGAGCAATGATAGATATAATACTACAACCCTTTGAACAAGATTCTTCAAAATTAAAAGACTGTTTACCTGTCATTGGTGCATTGAAACACTTGAGGGAGTGGCATTCAGCAAAAATTACCATAGCTGCAAATAATTGTAGGGGGTAAGTTCTGTTTAGACAATTTTGAAAATTTGACTGTTAAAATGACCCAATCTGGTTTACAAGTTCTGCCTCTGACATATACTAGCCATATACAACATATATCCCCCTAACCATAGATAAGTCATTTTATCTCAGTATCCCTATCACTTTTTAAGACTATAATTTACAGAAAAGTTGCTAATCTGCATTGTTGGAGAAAGTATCCATACTAGAAAATCTCTAAATTAATGAAATTGTAAGTTTAAATTTAAAAAAAAATTATTGTGTTATTTTGTTTCATGTTGATGAAAATAAAATTCTCTGAATCTTGAGTGTATGTTAGAACACATTTTGAGTTTGAAAGAAGGCTAAAATGATGAGTAGTAGCAGCGATAGCTGATACATGGATATGACCGTTGTCATTTGTAGTTCCTGATTCTGCAAGTTATAGGCTGCTCTGCCAAATATAGGCCAGTGAGCTTAACTTTGATTGCTGGCAAAATTCAATAGCGTATCGTTAAAGGGATATGGTTAATGAACATCAAGAAAAGGAGACTGATTTGCAGTTTTAGTGTACTACAAATTGAGTTAAGTTGCAACTGTATGATGTTGTAGCCAAAAGCTAATGGGACTTTGGACTGTATTAAGAAAGGCTTCCTGGCTAGGATAAGGGAAGTTATAGTACCATTGTACTCTGCTTTGATCAGACTGTCTTTGGGCTTTTGTGTTCAATTTTGGACGTCACATCTTCGAAATGACCCTGGTACACTAGAAGAAGGCAACCGGAATGGTTAAAGGCCGTCACATGATGCCATCTGAGTATTGGTTGAAGGAACTGGGGTATTTTAATTGAAGAGAAGAGGGATTGGGTGGGGAGGAAGTGGAACCAAGGAGTATAGATGTTCTTTTTCTAGTGGGACTTTGGGAACTATATAGGACAATCTCTTGAGATGGAAAGTGCAAATAAGGGTTTTTTAAGGGTGGGCTAGCCGTGATTGTATGTGTTGCTGTTGGGGTTCTGTGGTTAAATGTATTTGAAGAGCTTGTTATTCTTTATGATTCTCACTTTTAGAGTCTGCCTCTATTCTTCTCATTCTTGAAATCCCAGGAGAAACATATTAAGGTGCATTAATTTTCTTTATTCTTATAGAAGTTGCCAGAAATTTGCAGCATATCTTTCAGCTGATATTGTAGCCTTAGATGATATAAAAAATGTAATTGACTCCAAAGAATTATGGAGGGGGAAGATTCAGATATGGGAGAGAAAGGTAAATATGGCAGTTGTCTGAATTTTTAATTCTAGATTTTCTCTTTTATTGCATTTATTTATATAAAATATTTTAGTGGGTGTGACCTCATTAATTTTTGCACCCCTTCCAAAGATACAAATTTCAATGTATCTACTCCTCATCCTATATGATTCTTGCCTATGTTACTAAAATTCAATTTTATTAAAATGTTTGTTATATACTGGAGTTTTCTTGTAGTCTTAACTCCTTAAAACAGGATATCATATAAAGTGAGTCCATCTTAGAGCCCATCCAAAGTGTTATATTACTTGAAATGCCAAAGGAACCTTATCTTCTATATTACCTCTAATAATACTATTTGGTATGGATTTCAAAGACAGTTGGTTTAAAAATGCTTTTTTACATATCTCTGTTTTTCTGTCATCTTCATTTCTACAATTCTGCTTTCTGTTCCCACAACCAATGAATCATTCCTGGAGAAAAATTTTCAAAAGGAACAAAAAGAGTAGTTCAGTAAACCTGCC
Source organism: Trichosurus vulpecula (assembly GCF_011100635.1). NCBI lineage: Eukaryota > Metazoa > Chordata > Mammalia > Diprotodontia > Phalangeridae > Trichosurus > Trichosurus vulpecula. The sequence continues at coordinate 119,386,523 of NC_050573.1, read as the reverse complement.
AATATATCAATTGAATCTGCATATATGCTATGTTTTACACCTTTAGTCCCCTACCTCTGCAAAAAGGGAAGGAGTCACATCTTCTCATCTTTTTTCAGAACCAGACTTTGCCAGTATAATTGTATAGCATTCAGCTTCATCCTCAAAGATAGTGTTACGACAGAAGACTATTCTGTTTCTTTTATTTTTCAGAAATAAAGCAGATGGATATTAGTTTATGTTATAACAATATTTTTATTAGAATATTTTATAATCCCTTTGAGTGAATTTATCATCTAATGAAATCTGGAATTGGCAGATTTTCTAGGCATTGGGCTGAAAAAGGTAAGAAAAGACATAGGGCAATAACCTGAGGGTTGAGAGAATCTAGTGAAGGTTTTTTTAAAGGATACTGGAGACTCGATTATGTTTGAAAGCAGATATGAGAGATAGGAAGTTTAAGGTTGCAATCTGTTTGCAATCTTGCTAGAGAAGACAGGAGGGGATAGAGCAAGGGAACTTGTAGAGGGCTTAGCCCTTCAGCATTCTCCACAGTAGCTATGTCACACCTCCTCTTCTGTTCTCAAACTTCCATACTCCATCCACTCCTGTCTTCTCTAGCAAGACTAATTTGCTCATATCCTAATGAATATGCTGTCCTCTAGGTAATCTGTGGGGATTGGCAGAAAAAACTAATGACCTGAAATTACATTTCTTATCATCATCTGCACTTACTTGTTTGCAGATGGTGTTGTAGGAGCATCTTTTGTTGTAAATTTGCATATCTTATAGTAAACCACTTAAGAATACACAACTTTATAAAATATGTTCCTACAGTCCATTTTACTTTGTAAAAATGCTTTTCATGTAATGCTTAATAGATGTTTGGAATTGACTATAGAATCATAAAACTACATTTACATGTAATGGTAAATTTCACATATCTTGTACTTACATGTTCTGATAATTCAATTTAATATTAAATGTCTACTGTATACAAGACACACCTGAATCTTGACCTTTGATACCTAATTTATAACATTCAAAAGTGAGTTGAATGTTTGTTTTTTTTCTTTTTTTAGTTTGGATCTGAAGTTAAGTTTCCAGAATTTAGTCTAAGAGGAATCTCACCAAAAATTCATAACACATCTTATTTAAATACTTCTTTCTCTGCCAAGGAGGCAGCAAAATCAAAGGATAGGAATATATTGCCAGAGGTGAGTCATATGTTTGATCTTTTCTCAGCTAGATAGTAGTTGACTGCTGTCTTTTCTTGTTAAATTTGTTTGAAACTATTCTTACCGTTTTTAATATATGTCCTAAAAATTAGTTATTTTGGTCTTGATGGCTTAAAACTATATAATTAAATTATATTGCTTCTTCATAGTTGAAATATTAACACAGGAAATTTCTATTTTTAAAATTCAGAATGCCTTTAAAATGATACATAGTGTTCTATATGTCTGTGTACTATGTTTATGTGTCTTTTATTTATGTTGTGTGCATGCATGTGTGAGTGTGAGTATGGGTGGGTGGATAGAATATAGAGTTTGGGTTCAGGAAAATGTTAGTTCAGTTCCTCCCTCTAATACATACTTGTGTTCACAAGTCACTTTTCATTTTCCCCAGGCAACTCTTAAGACCCAGCCTGTATATGCCTACGAAGTACAATCCTGGTTTGTTTCAGTGAACAATTTATCTTTCCTTCTGTGATGAAATATTTTATGACACTCTAACAGTTGATGAATGTGACTTCTTTTCAGATAACATTAACACATCCCATTTCAGTCATACCGTGTCTAAATTAGAAGTGAAGCCTGAACTGTGTTCTCTAGTCATCCTCTATATTACAACAGAGATTGCTTCTCTTCTTATATAACATCTGGTTAATTCCACATGGAGCTAAGAATTTGCGGGTGATGATAATGTATGCTACTCTTTAATCAAGCTTATGACCTTAAATCTTGCCTCAGTGAAAGAGCAAGATGAGAACTCAAAAAAGACTTTACTGTAGGTATTTGAGTATATATAAATCTCTGCTTTCCTCGGGGAAAAATCACAACCCTACCTATCTTAGGATTTTGTAAGTAAGCTTTAGAGGGTTACCTATGGCACAGAAGGGTCAGATGGCTTGCCCAGAGTCATACGGCTAGTCATTGTCAGAGGCAGGACCTGAATTTTGGTCTTGCTGATTCCAGGTGGATCACTATCCACTGTACCATTCTGTCTCTGTAAATAATGGAGATAATGGTTCCATTTATATTCTGTTAAAATGTCTAAATCAAAAGTTTGTTGTTGCTGTTTTTGAAACAATTACTGGGCTGTTTTTTCATGTTACATGACTTCAAAGTAAATACGTACCTGAAATATATCCTTTAATAATCATGAATTACTATGAATTTCATCTTTTTTGATGCTAAAAATTTCAGTTCATTGAATCCACTTAAGCTGTTTTATATCTTATGCTGTATTAATATTATTATTGTTATTATATCCACTTATGCTGAAATATATCTTAATACTTGCTTATTCTTAGTATTGGCAGCAGGTTTTAAAATACATTTGTATTTGAAGATATTTTAAATTTTGTCAACAGTGTCAGATTTGGAGAATTTTCAAAATGAAAAATTTCATTATTAGTTTACTATTGTAAAGTGTGGAAACTGAAGTTTACCTTTTCTGATGCCCAACACAGCATATATTGTGCCTCATAGTTTTCATGAAAACAGATTATAGTCTTGATGATAAAAATATTTTAAGATATTAAATCGTTATTCTATTATTTTTGCTTAAGTAAAATTTTTACAACTTAAAAATTAATTGTAGTGTCTTTTTTTTTAGGTCTTTCATTATTATGGCCCTGTTTTAGAGTTCATGCAGATGGTGTCATTGTCAGATCTCCCATCGTACTATATGTCCGAAATTGAATTTGAATTGTATCCTTTCATTTGCAAACTTTAATGACAACGTTTTATTCAAACATTGAATGTTACTCTTCTTAGAAATAAGCCATGTTGCGGTAAGATTTATGTGTGGTGCCTGAATGTATTCTTCACTCCTTTACCCCTATCAAACCAGATAAAGAAGTGATAACCAATCATAGTAATAGAGATTTAACCCTAGATGGGACTTCAGAGATGATCTAGTCCACTCCCCTCATGTTACAGATTAAAAAACTGAGGCATAGAGAGGGATGGTGACTTGTTTAAGGTCTCACAAGTAGTAAGGAAGAGAACCATGATTGGAACACAGTTATTATGACTTCATAGCCAGGACTGTTTGGCTGATTATATTTTCAGCTGAAAGTCATTAATTGAAATAGTAACTGAAATGTTAACCTCAATTGTACATTTGTATTTTACCTATTTTATCTCTGACTCTGAACTGAAAGCCTTTTTTCCTTTATGAAGGAACTGCAAACTTTGAAAAGCAGATAAAGGGAAATTTCAGGAGCTCAAAATAAGCACCGAAAGCACACTGTAGTTTCATGGGTGGCCAAAAAAGCATATATCATTTGATTAAATCCTTTTAGAGGAACTAGTGGTAGAAAATCTTGATGGCCCCATTTTCCCAATCTTGCTAGAATTAGAATCTTCATTTTAAACATGATTTCTTTAGGAAAATAAGCCCTAAATTCTAAATGAGTTGGGGATTTCAAATACTTAAAAAACAGAAAAACTCCCATCAGTTTCTAGTGGCATGAAAAGTGTTGATTTTCAAAACCTACCTTTTCAGTGCAGGTGGTTCAGAAAGTGTCAAAGAATCTCTTGTTACAGAAGAGTATTTGCTTCCCTAAGCTCCATTATCCTTTTAGTTATTGGTGGAGCTTCTTTGTTTACATCTTTTGAATAGAATATTTTCTTGATACCATTGCAGTCCAGATACCATTGCTGTTCTTTCTTTGGTACCTGTGATATCTAAGCCTTTCAATGATTCTGGTGGCATTTTTGCAAAATAGAAGTGTTCTTGGCACAGTAGTTTATCATATGTACTTTAAACAGGGCTCACTTTCGTTACCTTTCCCTTGGAACTAAACTTTTGACTCAAGAATTCAGTAAAATTAATCCACATGTACTGTAAATTGGACAGTTTGGTACAGTGTTTGCCCATGTCATCAAAACATTGCTACCTGGAATAATAATAACAGCAAGCATTTATATAGTTCTTTACAACAATCCTGGCAAGTGGGTGCTGTTCTCACTATTTTACAGGTGAGGAAGCTGAGGCAGATGATTGTTAGTGTCACACAACTAATTAAATGTCTGAGAAGATTTGAAGTTAGGTTTTCCCAGCTCCAAGTCCAGCACTGTATTCACTGCATGACCCAACAGCCTCAAGAAGTATGGTTATAGCAATTTGCTTATGTTTGTTATCAAAGATCATATTATCTTTATGATTATCTTTGGCAGTAAAGTCAGAAATTATTTCATTCCATTATATTTCAAAGCTACTTTTTTGAACACGTTCTAAAGTTCGTGCTTCTGTGTTTTATTTTTATTCCAAATAAAGTTCAGTCCTTTACCTTCTGCTATAGCAGAATCTCTGATTCTTTATTTAGTGATTTTTGTCCTATCCTTCCAAATCTAAGGTCCATTTTTCTTGGCAGAGAAAACAAGCAAAATAAAAGTTGAGTAGTTCTTCTTTTTGTCCACTATTCTTTATCATCTTCCTAGAGCAGGAGGCGTATTTCTTTTTTTGAGCCTTCTCTTTTCTCTAGCATAGTTTTTAAAAACTTTTTTGTCTGACATTCCATGTTAGACTTACAATTTAGCACTTCTTGGTGCTAGAGTATTTTTATAGGACTAGGCTACATTTTAAAAACTCTTCCTGTATTACCTATTCTTGCTTCCTTCTGTACACATCTTTTACAAATCAAAATTTGATGGCTAGAAGCTGCCCACTTAACTTGGGATTTACTGGCTAGATTCCTTTCTTCCTTCTTTCCTTCCCTCCTTGCTTCTTCCTTCCTCCCTCCCTTCCTTCCTTCCCTCCCCAAAATCTTAAATGCAGTTCACTCTGAAGTTCATGAATAGGTCCCTGCCCAAGCTCCACTTATTGGCTGCATTTTGGGCCCTCCTGGCTTAGAGGTAATGTCAGTGGTAACTGTTTCTCTTTGGGACAGCCACCCTGAGGGTCTTCCCCTCCCAGCTTGATTTTTTTTCCTTTTTTTCTAATTCATGGGGCCATCTCTTGACTTATTACTTAAAGAGGCCTATTCACTGAGTGGGTGTTACTTTACTCTTAAGTGAGTACATGAAAAGGCCTGAGCTTAAAAGGGCCAGGGTCTCCCATTGCATCCTGGGTCATCTCTAGTCATCCTGATGAATATCAGGTCACTGGATGAGATGGCTCTGGAGGAGAAAGCGAGGCTGGTGACATTCCACAGCCCTCCCTCACTCAGATCAAAGTCAGCTGCAAGTCATGTCATCATTTCCCTGATGTCATGGTCCTCTTCGAAAACGAGGGACAAACACAACCTGATCCATTTAAACAAGTTTCCTATATTATAATTACCATTAATTCTAATAATTCATATTTATATGGTTCTATATAGTTTGTAAGGTGTTATATTACTGTGTTTAATTCTCAGAGCAGCCCTGTATGGTCCATAAATTTCTGTTGTTTTTGGTCCTGTTCTGTATACTTCAATGGATCTGTGCTCTCATTGATGTTGATATGCTTTTCAACAGGATGGACCCATTTATGCCTTCTCATCCTATGTGATTCTTGTCCATAGCTTTTGTTTCATTTATAGAAATCTTGTTGACTGAAGGGACTATCCTGTTATGTCACTATCCTGCTCAACTAATACAATGGAAAATAAGTATGCTATTGCTAAGAATCCCCTCCACAGCACTCCTAACAAACAGTCATACAGCTTTAACTGGGAGAGTTATAATAAAGGGGAAACTCACTTGTTCCTTAGGTAGTACGTCCTTTGCCCCTTTTGGTTAACTCTCATTATTAGGAAGTTTTTTTTTTCTATTTTGAACTATTGTTCAAACCATTGTACAAACCGTGGTTGTCCAAACCGTTGTAGTTCTGTCTCGGAGGCAAACGATCTGATTCCTCTGCCATAGGACAGCCCTTCAAATCATTGAAGATAGTTGTCTCTAAGTCTTCTGTTTGCCTCAGTGGGCTTTAGTGTGGGCTCTTGTTAGAGGTTTAATTTATGGAGGGCTTCCTCTTGGACTAATTGTTGTCTTTAATTTGCTGTTAGTCCGTTCCTTCTATACTTCAAGACAGAAATAAACCTACCTGTCTAATATGATCTAATCACCCACCATGCTTCTCTTTGTCCGTAGTTGCTCTTTTACTATCTTCTTGTACTTCCCTGGTCTGTTGGTAGTCTGATTCACCATGTCTGAAACAATATTAATCTTCTCCAAATTTTCACTCTCTCCTGACTCTGTTTCTGTTACAGATGCTGCCAATTTTTTAGTTACCTAGTGTTGAAAACTAGGTCATTCTTAATTTCTCTCTCGTTTCTTACATCTAATTATTTAGCAGGTGTTAATTTCTTCCTTAGTACGATAACTCATCCTTTTTCATTTCCACTGCCACCAACTTCAGTCCACTCCCTTAGATTGTTGTAAAAGCCTCCTCACCATTCTCCCTGTCTCTAGCTATTCCCCTCTCCAATCTACCTGTATTCTATCACGAGATTGATCAGTCAACAGGCATTTATGTAGTGGTTATTATAGGCCAGGAACTGTGCTCATTGCTCAGGATATAGAGATGAAAAGCGGCATTCTCCCTTAAAGGAGCTTACATTCTATTTGGGGAAGCAATGTAGGTGCAAATAAGTTTAAATAAGATATATATAAAAAAAGCACGTGGTCATTTTTAGAGGAAGGCACTACCTACTGTGGGGATCAGAAAATGTCTTATATTAAGAGGTGGTGCTGAGCACTGAGCTAGGGAGTCTAATGGTGGAGTTTAGGAGTATACATAACAGGTACTGGGGAAAATCTGTGAGTTGTGGAGATAGAAGGTAGAATGTTGCATATAGAGAATAACAAGAAGGCAAGTTTGGTTAGCTCATTAAGTTCCTGATGGTGAGTAATGTGTAACAAACTTGGAAATATAAGCTTAGGCAAAATTGTAAAGGCCTTTAAATCCTAAATTGCAATTTGTCCTAGAGACAAGAGGGAACGCCTGGAGCTCTTGAGCAGGAAGTAACATGATCTAACTCATACTGGAGAGTGTTATTTTAGTAGCTGAGTGGGGATGGGTTGGAGAAGGGACAGTTAGGCTACTACATAGCACAGGTGAAAAGTAATAAGATCTGAGACTAGAGTGGTGGCCATTTGAGGGCTAAGAAAGGGATGGATGGATGGATGCAAGAGATTTTGTGGAAGGAGAATCAATTGGCCATTGAGGCATGTTGCATTAGTTATGTCACCATTTCCCTGCTCCAGAAGCTTCTAGATATTTCAGGTGTCTATAAGATAAAGTCTAATCCCATTAGCCTCATAATCAAAGCCTTTCATATTCTGGCCCCTCAGCTTTCCTTTCCATTTTTATTTCTTGTTACTTCCCTATGTTTTGTCTTGCTTGGAGTACACAGAGCTTCTTTTTAATTGTGTTTTCTGCAGTGTACTGTACTTGTTCCTCATGTTGTTTCCTACACCTATAACATACACTGTCTTGTCTGCCTGTTAAAATTATATGCATCCTTTAAGGTCCAGGTTAAATGCCATTTCTAGAAATGATTCTTCCACCTCTTAACACAGTCTCATTTATACCGTTCTTATGTCTTTTGTTATATATCTTGCATCATAGTTATTTGTGCACTTGACTTATTATTTTCCTATTCCTTGAAAATAAGAATCTTTTGTATTCATATCTATCAGGGACTGAATACATGTGTGTATATAATGAACAGTTATATATACACGTATTGCAGTATCATTATTATATTAGAATTTATTGCCAATCAAGTCCTATGTCTTGTTGATTCTACCTTCAAGAAGTGTGTTGCATCCATTTCTTTCTTTGTGCTCATGGTCATGACCCTAACTCCAGATAATTTCTTTCATCTATACATATACATACATGCGTACATACATATATACACATAATTTTTATGTATATGAAAACATTGTGAATATACACACACATACACCAACATATGTGTATCAGTGTGTGTATATGAATCAAGTACTATAAGATGAGTTAAGTGCACCAAGCTTGACAGCTGCCAGTTTAGCTAGAGTGAATGTCTAAGAGCTATGTGGGTACACTCATCTATAGCCTAACCTGCTTCTCTCCATTTTTTCCTAGAGTATTAGACTCATTGTAACTAACTTGTTCAAGGTTATAAATTCTATTTTGAACAACTTATCCTAGATCTCTCCCACATTGTGATATTTAGCCATCTGATCCTCCAAAATAATAGCAGCCCATATTCATATAGTTCTTTAAGGTACACAGAGTACTTCTGTTGCAGTAACAATGAGCTGGTTAATTCAAATATTATTATCTCGTTTTTATTGAGGAGAATGACGTTTAAGAGACAGAATAGCTTACTCAAGGTCACACAGATAAGCAGAAGGTAGCAGAGCCAAGATTCTGAGAAAGTTCCAGAAGCTCAGGAAAATGTAGAAAAGCTAGTAGTGGGAAGAAGGAGATACTGAAATCATAAAACAACTTTGGAAGCCTGCGGCATGTTGGCCAACTAAGCTATATATATGGATTGAAGTATTTGTTGAATTTTAAAGTTGTAAATTCTATTTTGTAAACACATAGCCATATATAGTACATATTTTTAATTTACCTTTTCTTGTTCCCATTGCATGAAAGAGATCATAGAATTACAGATTTAGAGCTGGATGGGACCTCATCAGGCATTCACTACAAACCGCCTTCCTCCCACCTCTTTTACAGAGGAAAAGTCTAGAGTGGTTAAGTGACTTGCCCAAAGTCACACAGCTAGTAAGTAGCAGATCATAGATTTAAACTTGGTGCTTGGGGATCTGGATCTAGCATTCTTTCTGTTGCTTTAGTATGTAGTGAGATGAAAATGAAGATTTGGCCCAAAGAAATAGTTTTAAGCTGCTTATGTCAATAATAAATATTACTTTCATGTGTATCATCTATAGAAATCTTTGATAATAACCTTTATATACAATAGTGCTGTTTCTTCATCAGTTTTTAATAATTCCAAAAAGAAACAAATATTTTTCTCTGCTTAGTGGAGATTCCTTTGAAAGCAATATTCATGAATTTATGGAATTTTTTTAAATACTGAGGAGATATTCCTATGAAAAAAATTTTTAAAGGCAATAAAACTTATGCTTCACTATGACTTTAACAGCTAAATACAGAGGATTGACAAGAAACAATACAAAGGACAATTCCAAGTTGCTGTTGGAACAGATTTCATCTCTCTGTGGCAAGGTATAAAAATTTATGTAAAAAATTTAACCTTTAAGTGTGTGGATGGTTATGATTATATGTTGGTTTTTCATCTGGTTTTGTTTAAAAATGTTTTCAGGTCCATACTATCCCTGTATGCATTTTGTACTTTTACAAAATTTTTGGGTTGGAAGGGATATTGCAGACCATCTAGGCCAAGTTGTATGAATACATTTTTTTAGGTATTCTAAGCTTTGCTTGTGTTTATTCTAAACACTCTGTACGTGAAAGTGACCAATTTAAAATGAAATATAGAAAATTTATATTATATATTTTTGTGAGAGTGAAATCATTTTATCACTTTGTCATTTCAGTATGCATTGATTTTCTCACTGTCAGGCCATTTTTTCCCCCTTCTAGGTATTATGACATTGGAATAGAAATTCTCTTTTATGTGACAGTTACCTCAGATAGAATGGGGGGGTATGGAAAGAAGATAGACTTTTCAGTTGTGATTTCCATATGGTTTCACTGAACTACTATTGTTTTCTACTCTCTAATTTTGTCAATGCCTGTGTTAGAATCCGCTTCAGACTCATAGGAGTGTTTGTACCTCTTCTAATAGATTAGAGTTGTGCATTCATTTTATAAAAGTTATTTTGAATAAAAGTAACATTAAGTGGTGCTAAGAAGTGCTAGGGAAACATAAAGGAAGAGTGAGACAATCCCGGCACTCTGGCAACTTAGAGTCTTTTAGAGGGAGATAGCACTTCTAAGACTTTGAGGGAGGAGCAGATTGGCATCATCCTCTTTCTAGGCAGAGTGGTAGTATTGATTTCATTATGGTTTCTTAGCCAGACAAGGGGAAGGAGTATGTGTGCAATGGCAGGATGGATAGCAAGAAGATAGATAGCCAGGGTAGAAAATGGAGTGTGGCTAGAGCCAGCTGGATACAGGCAGCCAGGTGAGGTACTTAGCTACCAACCAGGGCATGAGTCACAGAGCTTAAAGGTTTAAGTCCCTTTCTTTATTATATACCGTTTATGTGCAAGACACTGGGGTAGTCATTCATGCAAAAGTAATACACAGTAATATAAAGAATGAGAGTGCTTCTGACTGAAGGGCTCAAGAAAGGCCTCATTCTATACCAGGTGACTGCAGAGCTGTGAAGATGAGGAGAGAGGGAGTACCTTCCAGACAGCGCTCTGTGTTGATCAGTCATTTGCCAATTTTTATCATTTCTTATTCTTGGGTGCATCCTGTTCTCTGCTCACATTTCCAAACCCTAGTTAAGACTCTCATCATTTCTTACCTGAATTATTATAAGTGATCTCCTAATTATCTTCCTACTTAAAGTCTTTTCCCAATTCCAATCTATCCTCCATAGAGGTACTCGAATGACTTGCCTCAAGTGGAGATTTGATCATATTATCCCCTGACTCAGTAAATTCTGGTGGCTCCTGATGGCCTTATAATCAAATATGAATTTCCTTGTTCAGCTTTTGATGTCCTTCACTTGGCTCCAAGGCAGCTAGCTGGTGCAGTGGATAGAACACTGAGCCTGGAGGCAGAAAGACCTGAATTCAAGTCTAGCCTGAGACTCTTATTAGCTGTGTGACCCTAGGAAAGTCACCTAAACTCTATATGCCTCAGTTTTTACTCATCCATAAAATGAAGATAATAGCTCCTACCTCCCAGGGTTGTTGTGAGAATCAAATGAGATAATAATTATAAAGTGCTTAGCAGAGGGGTGGGGAACTTGTGGCTTCAAGGCCACATATGGCCCTCTATGTCCTCTAGTGCAGCCCTTTGACTGAATCCAAACTTCACAGAATAAATCCCCTTAATAAAAGGGTTTGTTCTGTAAAACTTGGACTAATTCAAAAGGCCTCACCCAAGGACCTAGGAGGCCACATGTGGCCTTGAGGCCCCAGGTTCCCCACCCCTGGATGCCTGGCACATAGTAAGTGCTACATAACTCTCACCTGTTGCTCCTAGAAGCTGTAGGATGTGCAGCGGCCACACTCCAGTAAAACTGTCTTGGCAGACAGACTAAACCAGCTTGAGGGTAGCTGACAGGCCTCAAACCTGTTAGTGAATTAGGGGGATGTCTGTCCCAAGCATGTGAAGACTTTTTCCTGCAGAAGGGGTGGATGAAAACAATTTCTTCCAATGGCCATTCTGGCCATTGCCAGTTACCTTGACTTTTGTCTCACCATTGGATTTTGATGACTGCAAGAGAGTGAGGCTGATGACTTTGTGCCACTCTTCCTCACTTAAATCCAGTTCACAAGCAAGTCAAGACATCACTCATTTAGGATGTTGGTCTTCTTTGAAAAGGAAGGACCAACAACAATATAAGTGTTAGCAATCGTTATAATTATCATCATCATCATTACTATTATTATTTTTTTCAAACCTTGTGTTATGTATACTTCCCCTTCTCTCACTCTACAGGTCTGTCCACGCTGGCTTTCTTGATGCTGCTCAGACACAGTACTCCATCTCATATATATGTCTCTTCATTCTGATTGTCACCCATTTCTGGAATGCTTTCCCAACTTATTTAAAATACCTTATTGCCTTACAACCTTTGATCAAATGCTGCTATCTTCTACATAAAGCCTTATTGATTTATTCCCTTATATTTATGTTTTATTTGTACTGTATCTAGAATGCTGGTTTCTTTAGGGTAGGGAGCTGTTAATTAAAAATTTAAATTAAAGAGTACTGTATTTAACCCTTAATTGATAGACTTAATTGCCAGTTATAGAGAAAGAAAATATCTAAAAATAAATTTGAGTTTTCAGATTTGAGTGGGAGAGATTAATTAAACACTTTGTTTTTGCATCCTCAAGGCCTAGCACAGTGCCTGTGCCAGCACACAGAAGATGCATAATAGATGCTGACTAATTGATGGTCTAAAAAAAATTTGGTTCTTAGAACTTTTTGCTGCATTTTCTTCCATCCTCCTATGAAAAGCAAATGGGAGCTACACAGGACTGAGATCTGTTTTGTATTTTTCTTGTTTTAGGAGTCGCTATGACTAAAGAATTTGTCACCAAGTAGTCTTCCTACTGGTGATGAACCTGTCTGTACTTAGAAATGCTGGGCTGGGGAAAGCAGACACTATTTGTTGCTTCAAATATACTTGAAGACTTTCTAGAAACTATAATACAGTATAAAGTAAAAATCTGGCAGAGTATCTCACGTAATCAATCTTATTAGTATAGGGTAAATAAAATGTTTTTATATCAAGTCCTAAAAATAAATAAGCTGAAATTCCATGAGACTAGTTTACTGTTAAGGTGTTTACAGAAGTTTGTACCTGTAGGATGTTTGAGGCAAGACATTTTCACCAAAATATTTTCTTATAGTGTATTGTATTTAACACTTAATAGCATCCTGATTGGCATTTATAGAGAGAAAGGAAACATCTAAAAATAAATTGGAGTTCTCAGATTTGAATGCCAGTGATTAATCATATGATGAAAGTGAGGAGTTAGGTCAACATAGTCTTATGAACCATGCTCAGAAATAAATGAGAAGTCCTGGCACATTTCATAGCACCTGTTTTATTTTTCTGTTACCATCTAACTCAGTATGGCTGAAGTATCTTGATTATCTTCAAGAGTTGTTCTGCATATAGCACAATATAATATTCTAGTCAAAGTAATTTCAAAGGTGTGGATGACTGAAAAAATCTGAGGAAAAAAAAATCACAGTCTCTCCACATTTTGCAGACACTAGAACTGATTTTACTTCTTACCTGAGGTTTTACGTACAACTTTGGATCTAGGAAAATCCCAAGACTGCAAATTTCAGTAACAAATGAAATGCTGTAGCCTATTTTTCTAGGTGGAAAAGATAAACAGTAACAACTGAATGAATATTGACTAAATAAGTGAATTAAATATTATGGCATAAATCTTTTGTTTTCTTAGTGGATGAACACTTGAATAATATTCGTTATGTTGAATTTTGTCGTTTCAGGTTGGAGCACTCTTTGTTTTACCTTGTTGTGTAAGTAGTATACTTGCTCCACCACCAAGCCAGCTGAGTACAAGGAAATGGAAGGAATATATGGCAAAAAAGCCCAAAACTATCACTGGTAGGTATGTTCAAATTAAAAATGTGTATGTGGCAGTACGTTTGGAGAATTTACCTATACAAAGATTTTTTTCATAAATAATATTTTATGTATTTATTGTTGAAAAGCCATATAAATTTTGAAAAGTTTTGATTAATTCTAGAAGTCTTCTTTATGTTTTCGTAGATTTAGTAATTTTTTAAAAATCAGTGATGTCATTTTTGAGTGTTTTTAAAGTGTTCACTTAAATTTAAAAAATGCATTTATTGATGTATTTGGTTTTGACAGAAAACATAACTTCCTAATAAACATCTCCTGATGCCTTACTAAAACTTTTTACAGAGTTTATTCCCCAAGAAAAGTTTGATCAGCAATTATAAGAAGGAATAAATAATTTTGGCAGTAGGTGTTGTGATTAACCACTTTTATTTGACCAGTGTTACTACCCTTCATATTGGCTTAGTTTATACAGTTTAGCACAGTACCTGGTACATAATAAGTGCTTAATAAATACTTCTTTATTGCTGACGCCATTGTGTATATTTTCATTTTACATCGCTCATTTTTAAATTTTTATGTCTTTCTGTATTTCTCTGAATTAGGTATGTAGTATTTCATACAATTCAGGAATAAATAGATCATCATTATTTCTTGCCTTTGTCCAGTTGTTGGTCACATTTTATTTCCAGTAGAGCCCTTTTCATCAATCTAAAAAGTTCCAAGTGATTGTATTGTAAAACACTATGAATCTATCATGTGAAGACCAGCATACCTAAGTTCAGAGAGGTTTAATATCACATCATAGGTTACAAGGTGATAATTTTTTTTAACCACTGAAACAGCAAAGTAGCAAATGAAACAGAGCACTTATGATCTGTTTTGGCATTGGGAAAACCAGCACCAATGAAATCATAGATTTTTTGAATATTCATTTGGAAATATTTTAGTCAGCCAATTTGAGAAATTAAAATTATTCAATCAAGTCAAGCAATAAGCATTTATTAGGTGCTTACTGTGTGCTAGGTGCTGGGGATACAAGTACAAAATATAAAATTATCCCTACATGTAAGGAGTTTATATCATTTGAGCCATTCCAGATTTGCAAGAGTTAATTGAAAAAACTACTTGTCCATCTTAATCTGGGCTTTGCAAAATCTAATTAAACCTAAAATTTTAGCCTCCATTTACTAGGATTATAAATTTTTAGGGCATGAGGTGGTCTTGGGAATAATTTTGTCATCCCACTATTATACATTTTAAATCCCATTTAATTCAACAAACATCTCTTCAGTACCTATTCTATTCAAGGCACCATATTAGATGCTGGGGAGGCAATGGAGGGAAAAAAGAAAGAGAAAAATGTCTTTCCTCTTAAGAGCTTACATTTAAGTAGGGGGTGCAATATATACACAGATAACTAAATGCAAGATAATTGGAGGGGGGACAGGGCATTGAAAATGGGAGAATAGGAAAAAACATTCCTGTCAGAGTTAACCTATGAGTTGAGCCTTCAAGGAAGTTATGGAATCTGAGGGGAAGAAATATAATCCAAGAATGGCAGAAAACCTTTACAAAGACTTCGATATAAGATGGAATATTGAGTTTTAGGAAGGATTAACCAGCCATTTGGCTATAATGTAGAGTATGTGAATGGGAATAATAGGAAATGTCTAGAAAGATAGGTTGATACCACATTTTTGAAAGCTTTAATGCTAGACTAAGGTTTTCATATTTTATCTTAGTAGCAATAGGGAATTATAGAAGACTTTTAAGCAGTGGAGTGACATGGTCAGACCTATTCCTTCAGAGGATGATTTTGGCAGTTCTATGAATTATGGATTGGAAATGGAAATTGGCAGGTCACTTAGGAAGCAATTATTATGGTCCAGGTGAGAGTTAATTAGGACAATGTGAGAGAAGAAGGGGCTGGTTTGTGGAGCTAGAAAGGGAGAATCTACAAGACATGGCAACTAATTAAATAGATACACAGCACCTTCCACATAGTAGGCAATTAATAAATGCTAATGGAATTGAATTGATATGAGGAGTAATGAGGAAAAGTCAAAGTGATTGATTAGAAATATGGTGCCCTCAGCAGAAATAGGGAAATTTGGCAGACACAGGAGATTTAACTGGGAAGATACTTAGTTCCATTTTAGTTATGTTGAATTTGAGGTATAGGCAAGACATCCAGGTATTCTTTCTAGCAGTCTAAATTAGTCATCTAATCTCAAGCCTGCACAGTATTGTAAAATATATAGATTTGGGAGTAGACTGGAGTTTCAGAGGGAAGTTAGGGCACAATGTATACATTTTAGACTTTCATGAAGATATTAATTGAAACCCATGAAATTGGATGAGATCATTGATAGGATGTAGAGAAGTAAAAGTAAAAGGGCCCAGATGAAACTCTGGGGGTCATCCCACAGAGTGGGGACTGGATGATGATTCAGCAAAGGTGATTGAGAAGACATGGGACCAGAAGGAAAAAAGAACAGTGCTATAGAACCAGGCGAAGAAGTAATGTCTAGGAGGAAGGGTGACTGACAGTGGCAAAAGCTATGCCAAGGTCAGTCAAGATGAATGAGGATGGAGACAAGGCTAGCTGATTTAATAGCTGAAATCATTGGTGATCTTTGAGATACCAGTTTGTAGAATCATGACGTTGGAAGCTAGATTGAAAAGAGTTAACAAATAAGTGGTTGAGGGTAAAGAAGTTGAAAGAGTGAGGGTCGGTGACTCTTTAGGTGGTTGGCTATGGAAAAGAGAAATAAGATGATAGCTTGAAGAAATAGCAGTCAACTAAGAGATTTTTTTTCAAGTTTTGGGAGATCCGTGTATGGCAGTGGGACATTTTCTTTGTATACCATTTATACGTTTATCCAATTCATTTATAAAAATGTTAAACAATGTAAGGCCAAACAGATCCCTGAGGCAAAGACCTTTTTTCAGGTTTGGGTCTGGCCATTCAACTAGTTTGAAATCATTCTAACTGTATTAGCCTTTATGCCAGAGGTGTCAACCATGCAGCCTGCAGGTTGATGGCTCAGGAATTTAATTTACCATATATTTCAATACCTAAGGTTGTAGTCCATCTGGGCCAGGTGACTTGGCTTCACTAGGGATTGCCAAGGCCCATCTTGCTATTTTCTTATCTTGGTTTTGTGCCCCCTTTTGGCCAGTTTTCGCTCTTCCTTTCCAATCTAAAGTGATTCTTATTGATAGAGACAGCCTAAGCAAAATAACAGTTGAACAGCTCTCCATTGTAAGTCACCAGTGTCTTACCCAGGCCAAACAGTATAGGCATACCTTGTTTTATTGTGCTTCACTTTGTTGTACTTCACAGATATTGTGTTTGTTTTTTTTTGTTTGTTTGTTTGTTTTTAACAAATTGAAGGTTTATGGCAGCCCTGTGTCAAGCAAGTCTGTTAGGGCCATTTTTCCAACAGTGTATGCTCATGTTGTAGGTGTCACATTTTGGTAATTCTCACGGTATTTCTAACTTTTTCATTTTTATTGTATCTATTAGGGTAATCTGTGATCAGGGATCTTTGTTAATATTGTAATTGCTTTGGGATATCACAAACTATGTCCATCTAAGATGGATAGCAAACTTAATTGATAAATGTTGTGTGTGTTCTCTCACCGCACCATTGACTGGTCATTTCTTGTCTCTCCCTCTCCTTGGGCCTCCCTATTCCCTGAGACACAACAGTATTGAAGAATACTACATAAACTTAGTTGATAAAGTAGTGTCAGAATTTGAGAGGATTGGCTGCAAATGCTATCACACAGCATCATATGCTACAGAGAAATCTTTTGTGAAAAAAGAGTCAGTCAACACAGCAAACTTCATTGTTGTGTTAAGAAATTGTTGTGTCAGCCACCCCAGCCTTCAGCAGCCTCCATCCTGATCAGTCAGCAGCCAATGACATTGAGGCAAGACCCTCCACTACAAAAAGATTACCAATAAAAATCAGTTATAAGATGGAGTGATAATTTTCCTTCCTCCCTAAGGTTGGTATCATTTCTAACCCACCCAAGTTACTCCTCTTTGTTGAGAATAGTATTTCCCCTTATTGTTCCTTTAGCTTTTGAAGGATGAAATTATTAACTATATCATACCTTTGTGGCACACTTGTGATGTGTTTCCTGGACCCTTATCTATTCCTCTCTTAATACAATGGCGTCATTGCTTTCGTTCTGAGTCTTGATTCCTGGATTTCTTATGATTTTATCACCTTTATCCACAGTGCTTTTCTGTCCTACTGTTTATGTATCCTTTATTTTAAATAAGGTACATCTTTCTAGAGCCATATTTCAATAATGAATCTTATCTCACCAAGTGCCAGTGATCCCTATGAGGTCATCTGCTTTCTCGCATTAGGATCCCTAGCTCATCTTGTTTTAGCTATATTTTGTGTAGTTATGTATAGATAGCTGAGGCTGTGGGATTTATTGCTAGCTTCTGAGCATCCTTACTGCTATTCTTCTACATTGGTGTCCAGACTGAGATATCTCTCCCTCTCCCCTCTCTCCTCTCTCTCCCTCTCTTTCCCTCTCCTCCCCCCCCACCCCCAGCTTCCTTTTCACATTTAAAGCCTTTTGATTAGATTTGTAAGATTTTTGGCAAATATATCCTTACCAGCCCTTGTTACATTCACTTCATCCCTTACAAGGAAAGAAAAAAAAGTGAAAATTTGCTCTTCTGAGATTTGAATTAAAAGAAACCCTTGTACATATAACACTGTATTATTTCCCAAATATAATGCAACACATTATCTTCTCACTACTCATTTCTGTGCCCAGAATTGTTTGAGTCTTTTGGGGTTTGTTGCTTTCACTAGAAGGAGCTTTGCAAAAGAATTAGATAAGCCTATCAATCCTGAAAATAGTAATCTCTTTTATTTGGCATGTTCAAAGGAAGACCAGGTGATTTAACTAGAAATGTCCAAGGAAACACAAAGGGGGAGGTTAGGGATAACAAGAAAAGCATACCAGGGTGGCTTGCGCTTTGCCTCTACCCTGGTGCCCTGAGACCTCCATGGTGGGGCTGGGAAGGGGTACAGCTGGAGATGTTATCAGGACAACTTGGGCACAGTGTTCTTCAGAGTATTGCGGAAGGAAAAAGTCCACACTGCCGAGGATGTGTGTGTGTGTGTGTGTAAATGACAATTCAAATTATCCAGGAACTTCAGGCGTTATTGCTGCTCTGGGTGGTGATATATTGACTTGAAAGTTTTAATTCCTTTCATGCCTAATTTACTCATTTGAAGTAACTTATTACTTAGTGAATCTGGTAGATTTGAAGAGAGATTAGAAAAAACTAGATGACATTTTAGGACAAAATTTACCAACCCTAGATGACGTCTTGTTATATTCTAAGTTGCAAGTTACTGTGCATTTTAAAATCAATTTTTAAAGTGCAGTATTTAAAATATTCTTTTGTCTTGTTTGGAGTGAATGTTGTTTTTAAATTTTGAATTACCTTATCTCCTATACAATTTCTGTTTACAACTTTTAAAAGAGATGACTCAATTTATCTAGTTGGATTTGATTTTTCTTTTTTAATGATCACTTCTGGAAATTTAGGACTGAATATTTGTACCTTTTGAATTGTAATAAGCTGGTTATCACATCACATTCTTTGAAGTCAGACTGATTACTGATTAGACTGTCATTAAGACTGATTAAGCTGAGACTTCACAGTTTTCTTTTAATCTTAACTGTTGAGCCCAAATCATAATGGACAGATGATTATTAATTGCTGTTCTGTTGCTCATATTCCTTTCTGTAGAGGAAATTCTATATGGTGTACTTATAATAGGCAGCTCTGCTTTCATCAAAAGACTGATTAATAACTTGACAAAGATTTAGCTA
This sequence comes from Trichosurus vulpecula, assembly GCF_011100635.1. Taxonomy (NCBI): domain Eukaryota; kingdom Metazoa; phylum Chordata; class Mammalia; order Diprotodontia; family Phalangeridae; genus Trichosurus; species Trichosurus vulpecula. The sequence goes on along the minus strand of NC_050573.1, from coordinate 119,367,214 downwards.
GCTTATTTGCTTCTATTTTAAGATCTGTTATATCAGACAAACCCCTCACCCTTTTCCTTTTTCCTTTTAAAGCCTCATCTTTTCCCTTTTCTCTCATTTTCTCTTTCACTATCTGAGGGACCTTTGTTAAGTCACTTGTGCCATTTTCTTCATCTATAGAATGAGTAGGATGTACTAGGAGGAAGAGGGAGTACATTTAAAGCAGGAGGGGGAGAGAATAGGGAGATAGCCTTCTCAAGTAAATATGTGAAAGCAGGCAATGGTGTGTCAAGTTTCAGGAACAGCTAGTAGTCTTCTATAGCTAAAACTTGGAATATGTGAAGGAGAATAATGTGAAATATTTTGGGGAAACTAGATTGAAGTGAGATTAATGATGACTTCAGCTATCAGGTTGAGGATTTTATATTTTTTCCTAAAAGCGGTAGGAAGCTGTTGAATAATTTTGAAGAAGACTATAACATTGTCAGCTTGATATCTTCAGAAGAATATTTTAGTAACCATATGAAGGATGTGTTATGGAAGAGAGACCTTTAAATTAAGGAGACCTATAAGGAGCCATATAGAGTAGTCAAGTATTCATTTGTGTTTATGTCAATCCAGTATGTTACCCAAGGGTGTTGAGATCTTGAACCAGGGTCATACTTTTTTAGTGGAGAAAAGAGCACAGATGTAATATGTTATGTTATAGAGAGGGGCCTAAAGACTTGATTACTAGTTGGATACTATAGAGACTGAGGGAAGACAAAGAGTCAGATGACTTTGAAATTTTGAATTTTAAAACTGAGTAACTACAAGAATGTTAGTACCATCACAGACACAAAAAAATAGGGAGTTTTAGATGAGGATCAGGTTTAAGGGAGAAGATAATATGTTGGACACATTGACATATAGCATCCAATAATATTGGATATTTTGAGTTTGAGGTACTTAAACAATTATCCGGTTGACATTACAGAAACACAGAATTTGTAAATTGTAATTAAAAAAAAAAAAGCCTGATTCCAAGATGTGGTTTCCAGGGGAACATTCAGAAAGTTGCATCCTAGTATTCAGTGAAAAGATTTTTATAAATATAAATATTTATAAATATTTTTAAAAAAATGTTATAAATTAGTGCAGTTGACTGTGCATTTTCCTAAAGAGGATGTTCATGTATTCAAGTTTACCAGACCATATAAAATCTAAATATAAGAAAATGCTTTTAAGTGACCATGAAATTGCAGAAAAAATTTTATGGGTTTTTTAATTTGGTTTCTTTTAGAAATTTGATTGTGGAATATAATTTATCCCCTGAACATTTTTATAATGCTGGAGAAACTTCTATTTTAGTGATGCTTGTCAGGCTCTACCTTATCAGCTACAAGTGAATCCATTGCCAGCTGGTTTTAAGCAGAATAAGGACAGATTAACTGTTCTTAAGCATGCTAATGCTGTAGGCTCACATAAAAATAAAACCTTTGGTGATTGGAAAATATAATCATCCTAGAGCTTTCCAAGGCATTACAGATTTCCTTGTTCCTTACCAAGTTAATTCAAGGATAGACACAGAATTTTGATTGGTTTCATCAATTGATATACTTTCAGTGAAAGAACTTTTTAGAGATAGAGGCTTACCTGAAAATAGCAAATCTAATACTCTGGCTTGATAATTATATTGTAACACAGCAGTGTCTTATAATTTTCCCTTTTCTTGCCTGTCACTGTTAGCTTATTGATTTAAACTATGGACCAGAGTATTGTTAAAACCATGGAATACTAGTAATAGAACAAATTTGATGAAGAAGTTGGTCAGATATACAGGTGTAATGTGGACCTTTTAGTTATATTACAAAGATGCTATTTTAAATTTTTTTCTCAAAATTTTATTAAAAGTGAAACTTTAAGAGGGCATGGAAAAGAATGTAGTTCATGGTCTGCAGAATTGAATTGTGATGATAAAGAATTTGAAGACATCAAAATTAGGCTCCACAAAAATTCACAAACATGTGCTAAAACCACAGGTCCTCATAAAATAAAGCTTACTGTGACTGGAAAAGAACTTTCTAGGTCTTCAAAAAAGTATTACCAAATTACTGGATGGACAGTTTTTCCCCCTGATTGATCTTCTCTGTGTGATTTGCTTACAGTGAATCTTTCACATTACTTCACAGTCTCATCAACAAAGTAACCATTTTCTAAGCATTGTGTATAGGTATAAATGGCTCGATATTGGAGTTTGCTGTATTATCTCTGTCGCACTGAACATGACTAATCATGAGATTATATTTCCCACATTGTTGAATTGGGAAATTAATTTTGGCAGTAGAATTTTTTCAGGAGTTGTTCTAAAAAGCATTTGGTTATAGTTATGAGTTCTTGTTGTTTCCATAGTGTATCCTTGGGAGGTTTTACATTAGCATAAAATAGCAATAACAGTATTTTTATCATATATAAATATGCTATGATGGTTGAAAGAAATTTGACTCTGGAGCCAGAGGACTTGAGTTCAAATCCCATCTTTCATGCTAGTACAGCCTGTGTGATTTTGGGCAAGGTAAGTAACTAAATCCCCCAGGTCCTCAGTTTCTGCATCTGTCAAAGGAAGAGTTTGGACTAAATGGTCGCCAAGGTCATTTCCAGTTCTGGATTTGTAATTCTATGATCTTACATGTGAAAATTTGATGGACATTTAGAAATGATCACTTTTGCTCCCTGCCCCTCCCAAAAAGTAGATTCAGGAGGGATTTTTTTTTTAAAGGGAATTACAAGTCTAATCAATCCCTTACAAAAGCTGAGATCAGCAGTTTTCTTGTTTATAAGATGATAGTGTCCAATTGACAAATGAAAATCAAGTTAAATCTCTGGTATATAATTTCCCCTTATTTTCCTGGTAAGAGAGATGAGAGTTGCGTGCCACCTGTACAACTGAAAAAATCTGATTTTGTTACTCACTGGAGCATTTACTTAAGAATTACCTAATACGCCTCTAATTTAACACCTACCAAACCTGGAACAACATTTAAAAATGGTTATATAGTCATTATAGGTAAGGGAATTCTGAAAATAAATACTTATGAAGAAAACAAAGTTGTTCTAATGATATTCTTCAATGATTAGAATGCCAGTAGAGATGATATAATGTAAATGAGATGTCAAAAGCATGCCATGAAATAAATATTACTTAAATTGGCAAGAAGATAGTTGGTAGATGAGTTGTTGCAGTTAGTCTTGGGGAAAACTTTATTTTCAAATAGAACAGGGATCAACAAAAATTTGTTGCAGTAGCCTGGTCTTAAAGAAGAAATACAAGTAATATAAGGCAGGTATTTGAATAGAGCTGGGGACTAGCACCAGCATTGTAGGCTAAGTACATTATATTGACTTTTTCTACATGTTAATTGTTTTGTGGATATACTTTGACCCATAGTATATCTGCTGCCATGAAATGATCTATTCCTTTTGTAATTAAAATGCAGCAGCTATTATTTGATTTGACTTTTTTCATTTCCTTTTTAATATCAATTAGCATGAGTTTTTATGAAGATCAGTGAACTTGCTGTAGGGATGTGAAGTATTATAACAATTCATTTCATAGCATTTTCTGTTCCCAAGATAAACCATGCTCAAGGAAACACTGTCAAAAAAAAAATCCCAAACACTGTTGTTCATGTCGACCTTACTGATTTGCCTTGGATTGGAACAGTATATAAAATTACTGATGATCAAAAGTATAAGTCAGGTTTTATTTTGCTTTAAGAAGATTTGTAGCAGTGTAATATTGATAATGGTGCCATTTAGGACCAACGGCTGTACTTTCTAGAAATGTAGGCATTAAACTGGGCAGAAGGGGATTTTATGTGCTTATGGGTGCAGAGGAAAAGACCTAATATTTTTCTTTTAAAAGTCATATTATGTTTCATATCTCTTGATATCATTAGCTGATGATTCTCATTTGAAAAAAGCATTAATTACTAATTTCTAAACCCTTAATGTACTAAGGTAAGATGGCTACAAGGGAGACCTGTAGGTTATGCTGATTGTATCTCAGACACTGTATCAGTAAGGCAATAATAATAATATAGATGATAATTGTCAAAATGCTTATGTAGTTCTGTATTGCAAAGTATATGAGACTCTCCACGTAGAAGTATAACATTTGTTCAGACCACCAGAGAACCATATCCCATAACCAAATGTTCAACTCCCACAGCCAGTTAATCCACTTCATCATAACAGCAAGGAACACAAAACATTCAATACACAATATCACAACATGGAGCCTCTCCATCCCAAAACCTCTCTGACTCCTGCTGAGCTTTTCCCCAAAACAAACTCACAGTACAGCTAAGTCAGCCTGTTCCGTTCTAACTATCACGAGGCGGCCATTAGCAGCCAGAACTGCTTGATCTCTCACTCTTCCTCCTCCTCCTCCTTCTCTCTCTCTCTCTCTCTCTCTCTCTCTCTCTCTCAGCATTTTCTGTGACATAACTTCCTTTTCCTGTCAGGAAGCTCCTCCCACCATGTGTGCCTTAGGCTTCCTGTGACATAAGCAGGTCACATGGCCTGTTAATGGGTGGGAAAGATCTTCAAATCTAAATTGCTATTACAAACATTCAGATTCTACTCCTGTGGCAAAGGCTTAGTCACTTATTGGTGGTTGCTTGGATAGTAGTCATCCATCAAGTTTAGGGAAAGATGAAAAGTAATAGCTAGGATCTGGTGAGATCAAGGATCGCACAAATACATGGACCTATCACTTATTCTGTGGAGCCACTACCCTGAGACTAACTTTTTTCTGTGGGCTATAGGTTTGCCACTGTATAAAGTAATCTAAGGTACTTTTGAAAACAATTGGTATTTGAGGCAGTGGTTAATGACATTCTACCGTTTCCTACCAAATGTACATTTCTCTGTCTCCTATTTTTTCTTTCTCTTTGCATCCTCCTCTCATCTTACTGCATCTTTTCTATTCCACATTCCTTATTTTTCCTTCTCTTCTACCTATGCCATAAGTCTGAAGGTGTTGTTTCTTTACCATGATGGTGTTGATAAGTGACTGTTTGCTGGTCTCTCTTCTAGTGTTTTATCACTATTTCTTTACTGTTCTGGATAGTTCAAAAGTGGCTACCTACCATGGCTGGTAGGAATAGAATTCAAGGTTGCCTTATATTTTTTCTCTGCTCTGTTTTACCAATGATCATCATCATCATCATTTTGAAATGTCAAGGCAAAAAGTTGGTAGACAGTAAGAAGTGAATATGCAGAAAAATGAAAAAAATATAATTTGGCCAATGAAACAGATTTGTCCTTAAGAGAAATTCTGCTTTTTTTGTCAAGAAAGTTGAAATGAGATCATCTTTTAAATTTAGCTAACTGGCAGTTTGGTGCCTTATCTAGATCAATTGGATTATACTTAAGAAACCTTGTTTTAAGTTTTTATTGGCATAAATAAATACAGTAGATGAAAAAAGATCAAGGGCCTTTTATGACGTCATTTCTTTTCCCCCTTCTGCAGCCCTGCAGAAGGAGTTTTTATAGCAGATATTTCCACCAACTTGAGAAAGGTCTAAAATACAGAATTGCAAGGAAAAGGCTGACTTTGGTTTAGCTTGGTGTTTTGCATCTTCGTAAAATGTGATGCAACTTATCTATATTAGAATATGTATTATTCTGATAAGTTCAGTGTCTGTTTTCGTTTTTTGCTACAAAATGTTTAAATTCCAGAGTATAAGGTGTGCTCAATTCAACTATTAAGTGTAAAATTTACACTCTGTGGCCAAGGAATACTTTTATAACCGGTAACGAGGATGTATTAGAAATGCCCCCATATTTTGTTTCAAGAGTATGATGGTACCATTTAAATGCTATAAGATGTTAAAATGAATTTTCAGAGGTTTAAATATAATTTTTTGTTATTAGTTCCAGATGTTGAAGTGAAAGGAGAGTGTTCAAGCTATTATCTCTTGTTGCAAGGTAATAACAATGGGCGATGTAAAGTGACATTGATTTATTCAGCCAACCAGATCAATGGTTCAGCTGCACTCAACCTAATTCATGGAAATATGAAAGCAAAGCCAGAAGAGAGTAAGTATTAATTTTAGATGAAAAGAACAATTATATGTTTACGGGGAAGGGGAACAAGCATTTATTCAACACCTGGTATGTGCCAGGGACTTAGTCCTTAGTTAAGGACTTTACTGGTACTGTTTCTTTTGATCCTCATAAGAATTCTAGGAGGTAGGTGCTATTATTACCCTCATTATAAGCTGAGAAAGTGATAGAGTCTAAGTTACTAAGCCTGGGGTCACACAGCGAATACATAACTGAGACTGGATTTTACTTAGGTCTTCTTGATTCCAGGTCCACTGCCACCTAACTGCCTCATGGGTACCTATGGAGTATTTAATTTGTACAGGTTTAAATGAAAGACAAGAATTAAAAGACCTTAATATTCTTTTATACCAAATTCCTTTTCTCTTTTACATATTTTTTGTATTTTATCCAAATTTTATTACTAGAAAAGGAAATGGGCAATAGCATGCACATGTGTCAGGGTATCTCAGCAGTTTCATTGAAATTGAGAGGAGATCCTCTAATACAGTAGATCCCCTGTCAGGATTACTAGAGATGGGTAAGAATTCTACAGAATGGGTTTTGTTCTGCACCATTGGACAGAGTACCCCCATAATTAAGATCTCAGTTTTATTAAAGTATTCAAACTTATTTTTGAGGCATAAAATGATATTACAAATAACCTTCTACAAATTTAGAAAGCATACCCTGTTAGTATAGATGAACCACAAATACGGTGATCTGTTGTGAGTATTTTTCTTTTAAATGAGTCAGCTATGACCTAACAGTAGTTTTTACATTTTAAAATACAGTGACACCTTATTTTTACAAAAGCAAGTGGCTCTTGGGCTGTAGTTTGCTGACTCCTACAATCTAAATTACTAAACCATCATTATAGCTTTTCTTTGGATAAATTCCTCCTTCTATGTCCCTTCTCATCCTGCTCACTTGTCCATATTTCCTCTCTTAACTTCTGTTTCTGTCTAGAAATTCTTAATACTTTCTGCAAAAATTCCAGTTAAGAATTTAAAGAGAAAGAGAAGGGATGACACAGGAAAGTACTTACATGTTTTCTGAGATCACACAGGTTGAGAGCACCAGGTTTAAAACATACAGTATTTTACCTAACTTTCTTTGTATTGTCTCCTTAGTATTTGAGTACTAACTGTGTAAATAACTTTTGAATGAGTGACCAATCATAGCTCACCCTTGTGTATCATGTGCATATGTAACATTAGCATCCCTAACAATCGTTATACCCCTCAAATTGTATATATTGGCAATTTGGGAAATATACTCTAATTATTTTTTCTGAAACTGAAAAGTAGTTGATTGTGTGAGTAATCTTTAATGATGGCTTTGCTATACTCCAAACAGGCTTTCCTATTGACTTCGTCTGTTCACTACCATGTTTCTCTGGAGAGCAGGTCATACAGAGAGAGAAGCAACTGGCTAAGGTCCAAGATTTGGCTTTGAAGGAATATCTGAGTAAGTAAGGAAGAGTGTACATCATGATGTAAGCTTAATACAGATTACTGACTTATTCCTAAACAGATCATCTTGATTCCAGTTTGATTTAATGGTGCTTAGTGTATTGGAAACAAATTTAAATTATTATTGTGAAAAGAGTAGGATTATTCTCTCTTTAGCAAATAAAAGGTTTTCTACATTGGGAAATATCTTAGACAGGAATCCTTGTCTCAAAATCTGGCAGGGAGGAAGTGTTATATCTTAAAATTTAGGATCTTAAAGAAGGTGCTGAGCATTTATTTTCTGTATATGTATTTTCTAAAGCCTTTAAATAATGTATGTCATTGCATTTTATTTCAAATAAACCTTTAATATGTACCATCAACTTCAGAGAACTTATACAAATTATTACATAGTGATCTGGCTAGCAGTGTTCATAGTACTGTAACAACAGTGTTGCTTGAAAATACTATGGCTGTGTAAGGCCAATAGCACCAGCACACAGGAGGGCTGCTAGCACAGGTTCTTTGATCTGCTTTTCTAAGGAAAGCAACTTTAAGGGGTTTACAATCTCACTTTAATTAAACATACATATGTCATTCACCTAGTTCAAGGGGAAAAGTCAGCACCCTGAACTTCAGAGAAAACATAAACAGAAATTACAAGCAGAAATTATAAAAAGAACAAAATAACACAGATCAACAGACAGGCTTCTAGTTGTCTGACCATAGCAATACGTACACAGTTACCAGAGAACCACCAGCATCTGAGTTTGCAAAGTTGGTGGGCTCCTTAACGGCCACCCAGAGTCTCCACACTAACACTCCAATGTGTGAGCCCCAAACAAAATGATAACCTCAGAGTAGTTATACACTTCTTCAGGGTCAGAGTGCTTCACACCTCTTGAGGGTTTCAAGCCTCTCCTGACCTAACTAGCAAAAGGGTGTGGGCCTTCCTACAAAGGCAAGACTCAGTCAAAGGCACTTGATTGCCCCAGTGCTGGGAAGCACTCCAAAACAAAAGACAACAAAAAGTTCCACTTTGCTTGCCATTACAAGTACCCATTGTAATTGGCTATTTCCAAGTTTTTAGTCTCCCTGTGTCTGTAGGTGATTCCCATATACCTTATCTTTCAGGTGATACTACCCCTATATGTATAGGTCTCTTTCTGTGCTTGTGGGTTGGGAGCAATGGCACACATCTGATTCTTCTTCAAACCCTACTTAAACATTGTTCTTAATTCATATTTCATTACTACAGTTATAGAAACATTTAGAAAAAACATAGATTCCTTTGCCTGCCTAATTGAAAACTATTCCCAACTGGTGTAAGAATGATGGAAAATTCACTGGATATCTGCTAATCCAATGTGATGAACTTCACAGATCGTTGAATTATTATTCCGTATAATAATAATAAAGTCTTTAGTTTTTGAGAAGACTATGGGAAAATGTTACAATTAGAAGGAATGGCCAAATTGATTTTAATTCATAAGGTAATTTGGGTATTGCTTATTGAACTGTTAACATCAGAAGGAATCGTTAAGCAATGACTGAAGTGGCCCTTATAATTCACTACATTAGTACCATTCCGTTTATATATACATCCCATTTTCTTCACTCACACAACTACCACCCTTGGGCAGGCCCTCATCACCTCATATCTGGACTGTTACAATAGCTCGCTGATTGCTCTCCCTGTCTCAAGTCTTTCCCACTTTCCATCTTCCATTCAGTTGTTAAATTAATCTTCTTAAATATGGCAGTCTGACCATGTCAAATTACATGTCTCTCTTCCCCTCCCAAATCAATAAACTCCAGTGGATCCCTGTTACCTTTAGGGTCAAATATGAAATCTTTTATTTGGCTGATCCAGAAACACTAGTATTTTTGCTGTTCCTTGCAAAAGACATTGCACCTACTGATCCTGTGCCTTTTTACTACCTATACTTCATGCCTAGAATACTTTCCCTCTTCATTTCTGCATCCTAAACTCTTTGGCTTTCATCAAGACTCAGCTCAGATCCCACTTTCTGACAGAGCCCTTTCCTGATCCCATTCTTCTTATCCCCTAACAAGCTTCCCGTTGGTAGTGCTTTTCTTCTGAGATTCCCTCCCTTTTTTCCTGTGTGTATTTGTCTGTCTCTCTGTCTGTCAGTCATCTATACATAGTTGTTTGCATGTTGTCTCCTCCATTAGAATGTGAGCTCCTGGAGGGCAAGGACTATGCTTTTCTTTGTATCCTCAGAACTTACTACAGTGCTTCACAAATAAGGACTTAATAATTGTTTGCAGACTGATTTAGTATCAGCAAATTTTAAGGTAAATTGAATATAAAGTATAATAATGCAATATACTATAAAATAAGTGCTATCAATGATTACTTTCTTGAAAAGCCCTTTTAAATATCTTGAGTTCAACAACCTATTTTATTGTGTAAATTCACAGTGGGGTTCAGTAGCAGTAGCTTTCCCCTGTTTATAGCCAAATGTAAAAAGAGACCTACAAGGAACTTCCCAGTATGTAAGATAGAACCTCTGTGAAGAATTTCTTCCACCACATGGAGCATGTCACAGAGCCATTGAAGTAAAAGTCTAGCATCACTTGCCCATATTTGGCTTCTCCACCGTGAGTATATTGTCTGCAGATTTTAAAATCCTAAATCAGCTTTCCTTGCCCACTTGGTCCCAATCTTCTTTTATCACTCATGTATTCTTACTTTTCAGGATATACAAACTACGGTTAGCACAAAGAGGAAAAGATTTCTTCTTCCACTGGTTCCCTTGTGTTCTGCTTATCAGTCAGTCATTAAGTATTTGTTAAGCACTCACTATGTGTCAGATACTGTCTTGGGCAGCTGGGGATGAATTAATGAAACAGTCCTTACAAAGAGCTTACATTCTACCATCCAATCTTCTGTTACAGCTATAGGGTTCTACGTCTTATTACCTTTCTGGCTCAGAAGCTGTTAAATGTGAGGACTAAATTTCAGTCATCTTTCTTTCCTTCATAACTTCTAGCACTGTGCCTTCTGCATAGCAAATGTTAAAATATATGATGAATGAATAACTAGGAAGCTAAATCTAGAAAAAAACACTACATAATACATGGCAATAAGGGCAGCTAGGTGGGTAGAACACTGAGCCCGGAGTCAGGAAGACTCCTCTTCCTGTGTTCAAATTTGGGTTTGGGCATTTACTGTTGGACAAGCCAGTTAACCCTGTTTGCCTCAGTTTCTTCATCTGTAAAATGAGCTTGAGAAAGAAATGGCAAACCACTCCAATAGCTTTGCCAAGGAAACCCTAAATGGGGTCATGAAGAGTTGGATATGACTGAACAACAATACATGCCAATGCAAATTTCATATAAATTAATTTGATTATCTCTATTCGGGGATTTTTTTATTCTGAGGCTCACTTACAAACAATCAAGAACGTCCCTTAACATACAATAGGAGTACTCTACTTTTACTGTTGAGTTTGGTTAAGAGTGTGTGTGTGTGTGTGTATGTGTATGCTTTAATTTTACTTGTAAGATAGTAATTGAAATATTCACCTTTGTGTGAAGACTAAGTAAGTGTCAGTGAAGGCTTTCCAGATGCTTCTTAATTACGAAGACAAACAACATTTTTTTACATAGCTTACTGCAAAATATGAATTCTCTTGATTGGGCAGCTTTAACAAAATGCCATGTGAGGAAGATAGCTTGATAATGCTGAAAAAGAGGAAATTACCTTACATGTTCTCTGGCTAGTAGAATATCACTGAATAAAGACAATTGTTTCCAACATAAAAAAATTAGTCATATCATAGAGTTTTGGAGCTGGAAAAAAACCTTAGAAATCATCTAATGTGCCCCACCTCTGCCTCCATTTTCCACTGGAGAAGAACGTTAATGACTTGTCTAAGATCACACAAGTAATGGCAGAGCTGGGATTAGAACTCTCATCTCCTGACTTCTGGTTTTACAGTATTTCTGCTTCAGCTGATGGTAATTGTAATTTTGAAATAGAGACTTTTAGTAAGACAGCTTTTGACATGTTTTGTGAGGCAGTGTTCCCTAATGGATAGCATGTTAGACTTGGAATCATGAAAACTGGCTTCAGATCCTACCTTGGAGATCCACTTGATACATGACCCTGGGCAAATTGCCCGATTGCTCTCAGACCCTCTTTCTCCACATGTGGAATGGGGATAAAAATACCTGTAGTACTTACCTCATGGGATTGTTGTGAGGATCATATAAGGAAATGGGTGTAAAGCACTTGGCAGATTTAAAAGTTCTACAAAATACCGGTTATTAACCTAATGCTATTATTCACTATGCCCCTGGAATGACTTCCAGAATAACATAGAGGCATACTTCACATAATGCTGCCCTGGCTTGTGGTATCCTTTCTATGTTACAGTTAACCCCTCCTTAACATCTTCTAGCCAAAACCCGTTACTTCTTGAGTCATATTGCTTCTGTAGAGCTCACCACCCCTTCTAAAATCATTTTGTCTAGCATCTTGTTTTCAGAGAACCAGTCAATGATGTTAACTGAGGTGTGTGTTTATAGCTACAAGCAGCCTTACTGTGGGGCAGTAGGCATGACTGCCTTAATTCCATTGCTTGCGAATTACTGTGAGAGCCTTATGGTTCCCTATTTAGTCATCATAATCATAATAACAGTAGCATTTATATAATGCTGTAAGATTTACAAAATACTTCATATTACCTCATTTGATCCTCACAACAATCCTCTTGAGATGGGTACTGTTATTATCCCCATTTTACAGTTGAGGAAACTGAGACTGAGTGAGATTAAATGACTTGCCCTGGATTACGCAACTGGTATTTCTGAGATAAGATTGAAGTCTTCCTGACTCCCATGTCCAAACTTCCATCAACTTTGCTACCTATCTCTTTACTGTGAAGGAATCATGACCCGGTGAGGAATGGAAGATAGAAACAGCATCTTATGCCCTTTGTATTTGCTACCTTACCTTAACCTCTTTCTCAGAGGTGATCTCAGACCTGCATTCTGAATTTTAGAGGTCAGACTGAGAGGGGGGAGTGGGGGGGGGGGAGAGAGAGAGAGAGAGAGAGAGAGAGAGAGAAAGAGAGAGAGAGAGTGTGTGTGTGTGTGTGTGTGTGTGCGCGCGCGCACGCATGCATACGTATACATATATGTCTTACAGGTTTAAAAGGGACTTAAAAATAAATTAGCATCACTTAATCTTTTATAGACTCATTTTTTTCCCAAAAGAACTTTATCTTTTTTTCTCTTGACTCATTCCTTGTTGTCCTCAGAAAGATTAAATGACTTGTACAGGGTCTCTCACATCTAGTTAATGGTAGAATTGGGACTATATATATATATATATATATAGCTCAGTGCTCTTTCCATTAAATAGACAAACTCTCAACTCTTTTATCTGTACCTAACTAATTCTAGACTTATTAGGTATCTTGTTCTTAATATTCATCAGGGAAAAAAGATTTCCCCAGCCTCCCTTAGTAACACTTTGATTAACATATCTTTACAGGAAAAAAAAATTATGAAATTATTCTTTGTGTCTGACCTAAATTTCTCTTGCTGTGATTTAACATAATCCTCTTTGTTCTATCCTTATATAAAAAAAACTTATAATTATTTCAGGCTCTGAGAAAGGGGAATTATTACAAGTTTCTAGAACAATCTCTGAATTAAAGAGGTGGAATGGACCTAGTAGTCTTCTGGTAGTCCAATTTCCTGTTATCAGTAAGGGTTTTACTTAAACTATTCTTATCTGTGTGCTCTATGTCTGTGAGTTATGGACACTGAAGAATCAAAAGTGTAGACTACTGAAAGAAAAATGGAAAAAATGCGTGGTGGGGTAGAAATAGAATGTAGTATAATATTAATGATTTTATTATGATTTTTGTGTAAGAAATAACGAAAGAAATCATTTGGGCATTGGTGTTGAACTCAAATAGAAATAGGGACCACTAAACCATACATAAGGATCCCTGTTTATATTTTTTTATTAATACATTAACACATTAAAATCAGTTAGGAGGTACATTTTAATCTGCATTGGCCTGCACCCAGGAGGATTGTGGGCCTCATGTGGCCCACAGGCTGGGTGTTTGACACTGCTAGGGCAGTGTCACACCTGAGGCATTTCTGATTTAACTAAGGAGGTAGCACAGTCATGTAGTAACAGTGGAAGGATAACAGAAACTAGGTGTCAGTGTTGTACTGGTAAGAGTGTAAAAGACGTAGAATTAATCAATAAAGAGTCTACATTTTCCTGGACTCGATATGAAATTCCCTTCCATTTTAGTCTTCATAGAATAAACAACCTTGAAATCACTTCAATTTTCCTGACTCCAAATCTAGTACTTTTTCCCCGGTGCCACACTGTCTCTTGGTTATATTGGTGGGGTGCTTGGGCCCCAGCTCTAATATCATGTCTCTGGAAACCTCCCAACTTTTCAGTAGACCCCAGCCCTGTGAGAAGATTTTCTTTTGTTGCAGAACACATTGTCTTATCAGAATAGACACAGGGGTGCCTAGCCCAAGGATTTTTGTCCCAAGGACTCTTCCCTCATGCCAGATCCCCAAGGTCCATGCCTTTGGCAACGAAACAAAAAACTGTCTTTTCTCCCTCAGTGTCTGATATACACAAAGCTATCTCTGCAGACCCCCTGCATTTTCCCGTAGATTATAGGTGCTTGAAGTCCCTAGATTACCTAGTTAGCATCCTTGACTTTCCCTTGTCCCTTTTCCAAATGAGACTCAACCCCATTCTCACTAGCTTGCAGGTTCCCCAAGAACCCTTGCTCCTTTCTATTGGTGTCGTACTAAACTTTTTGCCACTTGACTAAGAGAAGGCTTGAGTGTTGTGATTTCATTCCAGGTGATACCGCCTTGGCATTCTTGGGGTCCCAGCACCCCAGACCTCTTCAATATGCCTGTTAAATTCTACCTACCTTTTAAAATTGTTTTTAAACATGACCTCCTGCATGATGTCCTGACTCCCTAGTCACTAATAACATTCCTCTACAAATTTCATTTAGCACTTTGTTTTGTAACATTCAAATTTACTTAACATATAATTCAGTTCTACAACTACTTGTGTTGGTGTTTCATTCTCTTTGTCTGTAGGCTCTGTTAGGTTATGGGCCAATCTGATATAAATTTTATATTTTAATGAGTGGTATAGTACATATACCTTGTGGTATATGTACTTGACTCTAGCAAGATTTAAACTCTGATGGAGTTTATTGTGTGTTTTTTTCTTTCTTCATAAGTCATACCATAGAAACTAATCCAAGGTGTGCAGAGCTCAGCGTATAATACATCTGTCACTTCTCTATGCATGTACATGTAACCTTTTATTATAGAAAATAATGCAGCTAGTTTGACAGACTATTTTTTACTTACGTTAGGTTTTTACATACCACCCAGTGATACAAGTGCTTATAAATCAGTTTTAATGCTAACAATATTATCAGAAGGCATGATTAGTTTACCTTTTAGTTTTGCTGTTTTGCTCTTTTACCTTTTTTGGTTGATAAAGTAACTGTAAGTATTCTGTAATTGATGGCCATCTAAGCGTAATGCACAAAGTTAAGCCAGCTATACCATGAAAAATTAATTACAATAAAATTAGTACTATATTTAGATATTTGATTCAGAAGAGGCTTGTATTTTTTAAGGGTTAAACTTAAAATTGTAGTAAATGGGTTATAATTAGTATGTGAAGTAGAAGTTTTTTGGTTTTGTCATAAGTTGATTTATCTTGTCTTATAGGAAGAAAGGGATCTATAGGACAGCCTATTACAATTTCTATTGATGAACTCAATACTCTGTTATCGCTCACAAGGGAACGTTTTATAGAATTTTTTGTTGCCAGAATTCCTAAAACACCACTTCACAAGGCTACAGACAGAATCAAAACTTCAGAAATAGTACGAGGTAAGTATTTCATCTCTTTAAATGTATATTCTTTGTATTTTGCTATATATGTTTATCAAAACTCATAATTTTCTTATAGTTGTATAAAATACATTGGATATTTTTCAAAAGGCTAAACTTTATTAAACATTATAAAATATACATTGTTTCATCTGCTTCGTGAAATTTATTTTTGCACTTGTGTTTTCTCATCCTCTTAAGTCTTAAGCCCCTTGAGACTTGGTGCAATGGATAGAGAGCCAGGCTTTGAGTTAGGAAGAGTTGAATTCAAATGTGGTCCTAGACACTTTCCAATTGTGTGACTCTGGGCAAGTCATAGCCTGTCTTTGCCTCAATTTCCTCATCTTTAAAATGGGAATAATAATAATTGTACCTATGTCCCAGGGTTGTTTTGAGGATCAACTGAGATAATATTTGTGAAATGTTTAGCACAGTGTCTGTCACGAAGTAAGTGCAATATAAATGTTAGCTATTATCATTCGTAGTATCTGTATTTTTCATTTTTGCTTTTTTAGGATATAACACAGTGTTTTGCACAGAGTAGGTGCCAAATAAATAGCAGGTGATTAAGGAACTGTGCTTTTCATTTTTCTTGGGAAGATAAAATTCTGTAATTTGAAGAATAGTAAGGGGAAAGTAAGAGTGATTAAGCAGAGAAGATAGAGAAGGTACCAGAGACATAATTGGAGAAATAGAATAGTGTAGGATCATTGAAGCAAAGGGAGAAGAAAAGTTTCAAGAAGAGGAAGATGTGATCAAAGATACAAAAATTCAGTTCAGTCAGACAGATTTTTCTTAAGGACCTGTTATGTACTAGAGCTACTATACCAACTCCTGCTGGAAGATACAGCATCAGTGCAAGATAATTTGAGGAGCAAGAGAGTATGAACAACTGTGCAGATCAAGAAAAGCTTCCTCTAGAAGATCGATAGCTCCCAGTCTGAGCCTTGAAGGAAGATAAAGATACCAAGAAACAACAGTCACTAGAGAGTGACCAAGTGTAGGAATGAGACAACTCATATGGAGCCCCATATGAGAAGAGGGAGAGAAGGATGGAGTGGCAGGTTCAGGCAACAGGTAATAGTTCAGTCTGGATGGGACATTGAATCGTGAAGGTAAGGAGTCAGGTGGCATAGTGCATAGAACATTTGTCTTGTAGTCAGGAAGACCTGAGTTCGATCCCTTCCTTAGATCCTTACTCGTACTGTGTCCCTGGATAAGTCACCTAAACTCTGCATATTTCAGTTTCCTTATCTATAAAATAGTAGCATCTTTCTTCCAACGCTGTTGTGAAGATAAAGTGAGATAGCATATGTACAGCACTTTGTTGCCTTAAAGGATTATGTAAATGTTAGCTGTTATCATCATCATCATTATCATTATTATTTATCGTTAGCTGAAAAGGCAGATTGAAGCCATGTTGTGAGGATTTTAAATGCCAGGCTGAAGATTTTGTTATCCTAGAAGAAACAGTGAGCCTATATAGATTTTTTGGTAGAAGAGTGTCATAGTCATATTCATACATTAGGAAGATTATTTTGACGGTTGTGTGGACGATGAACTGGAGAAGAGAAAGATTGAAAGCAGGGAGACCAGTTGGCAGGCTTTTATCCTAGGCCAGGTGCGAGCTGATGGTGCTCCTGGGTGAGTAAAGTGAACAGTCACTGAGTTCTGCATAGTAACCGATCATGTCAGCCATCTCAGGAAGGTTTACATGGACCAGAGTAAAATGAAGTCCACGTAACAAGAAGGAAAGTGTACATGTGAGAACGGTGTAATTGTTCTGGGGTCTACCACCCCAGATCCACCAAATACTATGTCATCATGACCAAGCTTAGTCTTGAAGAAGAGCTTTGAGAACACCCTTCCCTTTGCTTATTTGTAGACTTAGGGGACTGTTTTCATTAAACATTGTGTATATTGTCAGACAGTTGTTTGGTTTTGCTGAACTGCTTTCCTTTTTTTTTTTTTTTTTTGGTCTTTATTATAAGATCATTTTTGGGGTAGGGTTAGAGGAAAGAACATTGAAAAATTAACATGTAAAAACAAAAGACATCAGAACTTTTTAAAAAAGGGAACTCCAAGTCGTTTCAGATCCTGATACATAGTGTAGCTAAGGTGCTGTAGTGGCTTTTGTGTTTAGTGGCTTGCAAATTGGGAGCAAAATGCCTGAACTGGTTATATTCTGGGTGGGCTTGGCCTTTTATCTTGGAATTCAGAACATGATTTCAGCCACGAGGGTCTCAGAACTCTAAGAACACTCTGGGATTCAGAAGCTGTAAGGGCCAAAATAAAATGCATACTCTTATCATTAGAGGACTTCAGTGTGGGTATCATCTGTCAAATGATTATTCCTCACTCCATAGCTTCCAAATGTCATACTTGAGTTCAAATCTGGCTCCAGACACTTCCTAGCTAGCTGTGTGACTTTGGACAAGTAACTTAACTTCTGTCTGCCTCAGTTTCCTTAGCTGTAAAATGGGGCCATTATAAT
The DNA here is from genome assembly GCF_011100635.1 of Trichosurus vulpecula. NCBI lineage: Eukaryota > Metazoa > Chordata > Mammalia > Diprotodontia > Phalangeridae > Trichosurus > Trichosurus vulpecula. Next base: position 119,349,253 of record NC_050573.1, on the reverse strand, counting down.
AGCACCTACCTCCCAGGATTTTTGTGAGGATCAGTTGGATAATATTTGTAAAACACTTTAGCACAGTGCCTAGTAGGCACTTAATAAATACTGGTTCTTTTCCCCTTCCAAATTCCCAGTTCCTGCTTTCTATATCCCCCTGCTTCTGAGTCATTGTCTGCTTAAGTGAAAAGACTCTCTCCTTCTAGTCTCCATCCATATTCTTTATCCACCTTAGCCCTGCTCCTCCATGGTACATATCATTCTTAGCTCTCATCCCCTTTGCTTTTCACCCTCTGCAGTTTTTGGTCTATTTTAAAGAAAGCTCTTTTTCTTAGATATTTTCACTTCATAGCCTTTCTATCTTTTGGGGCTATTGTAAACCGGATTCTTTCCAGGAGTCATTGTATACCTGGCCATCCTCTCCAATACTAAGTGAATATTCTAGGATAGGATGAGTTCTTTACTTCTATTCCTAGACTTTTTTTTTTTTGCCACAACTTCTCTTCCTGTAACATTTGGATCCATAATGATGATTGGAGCAAATCTCATTATGTATCCATTTCAGTTTTCTTTGTTGAAGTCGTCTGTTGACCTCCAGGATGTTTTCCTCTATTTCTCAAGAACTTTATAACTTGGCTTATAGATATCCTTTCCATCTTAATTCCTGTCCTCATATATACTTAGGGACTTCAGCATAAATGTAGATGTTCCCGTGAACACTTTTGCCTCTCAATTCATCAGCCTCCTAACTTTCATGCTATCTATTTTCACTTCAGCCATACACTTCCATGAACTCACTGTCTCCCCTCATTGTACTGTTTCCTTGATGAAAAACTCTGGTGTTCCCGTCTCAGACTAGCACCTCCTCTCTTTCCATCTTTTCCTGTACTTCACCTGTGCTGAGCTTTTTCTTCATCTTCACCATTCTCTCCATTCCCTTCAACTACTCCCTGTCCTTCCAGTCCATGGGGCCAGCTGTTCTGTTCTGGTCTCCCTTCCCTCTCTTTGTAGTTCAGCTGTGTACTACTTAGCTTTAAGTCCTTTGTTCACTTGTCGTTTTACCCATCTCTCCTTGCCAGACCCTAACCTTGAGTTTACCCCCATCATCCATCTTCTCTATTTGTATTCATGTGGAGCTAAAAAGTCACAAACTTGCAGTGGGTCTCTTACTGCTACATGATAATCCTTTTTTCTTCCCTGAGTCTCTCACACTTTCCATAGTAGATATGCCATGTGTTCTCTATTCTTTCTAGACTGCCTGCACTACCTACCTACCTTCTCTGCTTTCTGTATCACCAGCAAAAGACCTGGTCTTTTTTATTGAGAAAACAAAAAACGTTTAGTTCAACATCCCTCTTCTCCCCCACTCCACAGTTCACAACCCTATTTCAGTCTCTCTTCTTTTGCTTCAGTTCATGATGAAGAGGTTAGCCTTCTTTCAAAGGTTAACCCTAACTCCTCACCAGGGCAAATCTTTTTTTTTCTTGATCTCACATCTTTCTCTGAGGCCTGGGAGATTGTGATTCTTTTCAGTATTGACTTTGAGCACTGTCCTAAAATAATATTTCTTACCTGCTTTTCTCCGTAATCTGTTCTGTGGTGCAAAATAGCTGGGCTTCTTAATGATAACTATTTTGCTCATTACCTAGTGTCCCTTTTTTTTCTTGCTTCTGGGTTACAGTTGTGTTCTGAGGGGTTTGAACGTACTAGAAATTTCACTTAGATAAGTGGAAATGTTTCCTATGGTTTTTGTTCTTAAAATCAGATTAAAATATTATACAAAGAAAACCCTGTAATACATAAATTTTTTGTCTAGTCTTCCCGTTCCCCATCATGGCATTGTCCTTCATCATTTATGTTTGTGTGGTCTTCATTGTCGAATGGGCCATTTTTGTTGGATTATTTGAGAGGATGTCAATAAATATTTTTTAACTTGTCTGTTCATTTGTATTCCCTCAACACATAGCTGATCAAAACAAGTAATATTTCATTTTTATGCTTTCAGTGAAGAACAGTATCAAGATTGAGAGTAGTTAAATATTTTAAAATGATAGTACTGTAGTATCTAAGTAATCCAAAAAAAATTAGCCAACTCATTCCTTCTTGAAGGATGGAAACTTCATTTAATTTGGTATTGATTTAATGAGCTTAGAGCAGTCATAAAGTATAAACAACAGACCACTAAAATGGTTAAAAATATTTAGAACTACTTTCTGGAGTAAACATGTTTTTAAATGCAAATAAAAATTCAATAAGAAAAATCCCAGCCTGTAGATTTTTTTTCCTTTTTAATTATATTCATCTGTTCTTTAATTTAATAATATGTTAGTACATCAGATCACAAAATGTTAGGAGTTTGAGCTCCAGTAACATTAGATTATATCAACTTTTCCATAATTCTAAAAGTATTCCCCCAATGGAAAATTTACTTGTTTTTCTTCCTAGATTCTGGTATTTTGATTTCTCTTAAATGGCAAATTTATTCTTTCATTTCAAACAGTTTGTAATCATGCTAATTTCACTTTTGTAAATAATATAAAATATACCAGCCTATTTTTTAAAACTCGTCTTGCAGGGTAATAGAGCATAAATAAAAACTAATATTTTTCTTCCTTTTCCAACACATATTTTGTTATCTCCTATAGTACATAGCAGAATACAGAATATATGGGAGATAATATCAATAAATAATTTTTAATAAATGAATGAGCTTGTGGTCCTTGTTGTATAAAAAGCCTTGGTGGTCTAATACTCAGAGCTTGTAGACATGTAGTTACTGGTATTCTTATAAACAACAAAATTCAGTTTGTTAGCACCTTTTAGAGGATATAGTAGAAAGAATGCTAGGCTTAGAGTCACAAGAGGCTGTGATTTGATTCTTCTCATGGCTTGTTTTATCAGTTCCCATGGGTGTTGGCTTCTTATGTGACTATGGTCGAGGTAATCAGCTTTTTTCAACCTGTTTCTTCATCTGTCAAATGGAGATACCAGTATTACTTCACAGAATTGTTGTGAGGATCAAATCATATAATGTTTGTAAAATTTGCAAATCTTTGCAAATTGTAAGAAAGATGTATAATTATGATCTATTATTATTATTACTCATATTTCTAAAAACATTTCTTCAGAATCCACATTTCTGGAAACTAATCCCTTGGAATGGCTGGAAAGACATGTTCTTCAGAACTTGGAAACATTTGAAAAAGCTAAGCAAAAATTCAGGTAATTGTTATGAATGAATGGTAACTATAGAGGCAGGATTAAACTTACCTCATTATGTGGGCTCAGAGTTGTATGTATGACTGTCTAGTTGTCAGTCTGTTGTCAAGCCTCACAGCATCTTTGGTATATGCTCCTCTTTATTAGCACACCTGCCACCAGGGTGCGCCTAGCTGCCAAAGCGATCTTCCCAGTGTACGGCTATGACTCTGTCACCCTTATTTTCAGGACCAAATACAGAATCTTCCATTTTGGTTTTAAAGGCCTTCACAGCCTCTCCCTTTCCTCCCTTTCCAGTCTTTTTACACTTTACTCTCCTCCACATATGCTATAGTCCAGTAACGCTGGCTTTCTTATTGCTCTTCACAAACAACACTCCATCTTCTGACTCCATACCTTTGCATCGGCTGTCTCTCTTGCCTGGAATGCCTTCCCTCCTCATCTTCTATTGGCCTTCTTGGCTTCCTTCAAGCCCCAGTTCAAGTTCTGTCTTCTAGAAGAGACCTTTCCTAGTCCTTTCTCCCACCTCCTACCACTAGTGCCTGTCCTCTGAGGTCACCTCCCATTTACCCTCTACATATCATGCGTGTAAAGAATTGTTTGCATGTTGTCTCTGCCATTAGAAAGAGAGCTCTGTAAGGGCAAGGACTGCGTTTTTGCCTTTTCTTTTTATCCCTGTCACTTAGCACAGTTCCTGGAATATAATAAGTGTTTGATAAATGTTTGTTGATTTCTTGACTTAGGGGACTATTTAGTGGTATTTGCTGAGTACCTTGGTGTTTTTAGGTGTTTATCATTTCATTTTTCTAGCATGTTCTCTGACAAATTTGCTTGTTTTCTATTCTGTGTCAGCACCAGAAATTAATTAAGGGAGTGCATACTCAATCCTTGCTTTAGGGTGAATGTTTGTGGGCAAAAGATGCTTAACTTTGTTTCTGAATTTGTCTGGTGTGTAAACCAAGTTTAAGTGGGGGTAATGGAGGGGGGAAGCTACTACCTTGTAATCTCACCTAGCACATCTAAGATAGCAATACCCTATGAACCATTATTTTAAAAATGCTTTGTTGTTCTTGTGTATGAAGTACTTCACAAATACAAATTATACATTTTCCCCATTGTATGAAGAATATAAGTTGACTTAATGTTAGTTACACTGAGTCAGTACTCACCAGTTGCTAGATAAAAATTAGACCAAGCCAGGAAGCAGTTTATGTCAAGTTCAAAAATAAAATACATCATGGTGCAACAATCTGATTTCATTATAAAATAATGTTATGGAAGGTTTTAAAAATATTATTTGACTTTTATTAGCCTTTATATCATTCATTCAAAAATTAAGAACAATTTTGAATGGGGACAAGGGCAGTATAAATATATTTGTCGTCGGTTAATAAAAGTAACTTACAATTCTTAAACTGTTAGTATTAGTGTTAGTATTCTGATCACATAGATTAGAACCCAATTTGGAGATTGAGAAGAGGAAGAGATGTTCTCTTTCATTAATGTAAAGTCATGAAATAAATATTCTGTAGAGATAAAGTATCACTTCATTATATCTTGGGGACAGGGTGATGTGGTAGGAGTTTTGAATGGCCCTCTGATTAAATATAGTGTTACTTCAGTGTTGCAGAGCTCTTCCTTGAGTCAAAACATAATTGTTCTCCTTTTTCAGTTCTCATTACTTTCTGTAGCTAGCTATTTTTGGTGACTCTTTTTTCGATTATAAAAAGATAGCCTGGAAGTCTAGAGACCTGTATTATAGTTCTGCCTGTGTTATTAGAGAGTTACATAACTTTAGGCAATTCTTTTAACACCACTGTTTCCCAGTTTCCTTGTCTGTGAAATTAGAGTACCTTACACCTGTACAGTAATTTTAGCTATTCAAAGTGTTTTTGTACCCGTTACCTCAGCAATAATACTTGTGCCTTAATCTACCCTTTGTGGCTGATGAAAGCAAGACTTAGACAAGTATAAAATAGTATCCAAATGTCAGGTATTTCATGCTGATGATTCAGTGCCTTTTCATAGTGAGCCATAATCATGGCTTGAAGAGACCTTGAGAATTTTATGATGACTGCATCTTTTCACAGGCATTCTGAATTCCAGTCCTCTTTCAATAAACTCTTAACAGGGTAAAAGAGACGTAAAGGACAGTACTCCTTGCCCTGAAAAATTTACAATTTTGTAGCGTTTACAGAAGATACACTTACTGGTGTCATAAAAGCTTGTATAGTTTAAAATTTTAGAAACCTTATATAAGTGCCCAAGAGTGTAATGTGTAAAGAAGAATTTGAAGTACAGTAAGGTTAATCAGAGAAAATTCCATGGAAGAAAAATACATACCTCAATACCGTCCTTAGGCAGCAGCACAAAAAGTCATGCCAGCATTGCTGACTTATGTAGTATGAGATCTGTTGTGATTTCTAGATTTTTTTTCTTTCCTACTTAGATTTAGTCATTCTCTCAGTTTTTATTCATTCATTCAATAAGCATTTTTTAAGCACCTACTATATTTCAAGCACTATGCTGGACTCTTGGTATATAAAGACAAACCAAGATAATTACTATCCTCAAAGAGCTTACTAACATTCTTTAAAAATTATTTTAAAATTACAGACACGTACATACACACACACACACACACACACACACACACACACGTGTGTGTGTGTGTGTGTGTGTGTGTGTGTGTGTATGTTAGCTTTATTTCTAAATATTTCTCTCCCCTCCCCCCCAGCAAGCAAGCCAACCCTTGTAACAAGACTAAGGTGGGGAAAGAGAAGGAGCATTTTAACAAAATATAAAATCTTTACTCATCCCTGGCTGTAGGGTTAGTTTAGGTTTTATTTTATTGGTTTCTGTTCACCAACTTTTTATGGTCAAGTTGAATTCTAGTTCTTCCTTAATAGATTAACTCCCCCCACCTACCACCCTCCCCAGAACGCCTATGCTGTCACGTTCATCTGAGCAATTGCTGGGCCATAAGGATGGTCATCGGGAATCCGTCACCTTACTAGATGCAAAAGAACTGCTGAAATACTTTACACCAGAGGGATTGCCTGTTGGGGATCTTCAGCCTTTGCATATCCAAAAGAGGTAAGCTATTAGTACTTATAACATTAGATAATTTATGTTTATTATAAGTGATGTTTAGTAACACATTTTCTGATTAGCTCTGTTGCCTACAGTACCATATTGATGATGCAGAGGTCTTATGCTTGTTCTCTGTGGTGTGTCATTGTTCTTAACACTGTAGTAGGTTACAACCTGCACACGTAGTACCTGTCAGATGTCATGTATTTGCATACTGTTGACTCTACGGGAAATTAAGGGTGAGGAATAAATGGACCATTACATCTTTGTTTCCTCAACCACTGTTGGAAAAAGTATTCAAAAAACCTTCATTACTGATGATGGATCAGAACCAGTGTCTTTATATAAAAAGGATACATGTCATTATTATTCTCTGGAGAATAAGTTTTGTATCTCTACAAAAACAGTCACTTTAGGGTTGTCCTGTAGATTTTGATAGTACCACTAGATGGCAAGACTAGTCAGTCAGTCCATAGTTTGCAGCTGAAAGAATCTCTCTTCCTACATTTTGCTGCTAAGAAATTTAGATTCCCACTAGGAGGCATTATTCCAGGAAGGAGACTGGGAAATGGGATTGGTAGGTTGGGAGGGAGTAAGACATAGTAAACAAGAATTTCTATACACAATTAAATGTTGGGGATACAAAGAAAGGCAGAAACAGTGCTTCCCCTCAAGGAGCCTGCATTCTAGTTGACATTCTCTAAATAACATACAAAATACATACAAACTACATGGATTGTAATTTCAGAGGGAATGTCCTATCAGAGGTAGAGGAGTCTGGAAAAACTGGGAAGTCAGGGAAAGTGAGAAGTGGAAGTGAGGTGATGAAGCATTTCAGTCATGAGGGACAGGATAGTGAACCAGAGATGGGAGATGGAAGGTTGTATTTGAGAAACTGCAAATAGGACAGTGGAGTTATATCATCAAATGCAGAGAAGAGAGTGTGAAAAGATTGGAAAGAAAAGAAGGGGCCCGGTTTTGGAGGTCTTTAAGTGCCATGCATATGAACTCAGAATAAGAATCGGTGTTATTTCTGTATATATGTGGTGTGACTCTGGGTAGTTCCCAGTGCTCTCTCCTTGTTCCTACCTCCACCAGGTCAGTATTCCCATGACCAAAACAGCAATCAATTCTCCTCAAAGCTGGAACTCACTCTGATTCAATAAGATGCATGTTTTCTGTCCCTTAGAATCGAGCCTTTTGAGAGAAGACTATGTATTTTTAATAGGAGATAATCCCATAGCAATTAATCACACATTTATTGAATGATTATAATGAGATAATGTAAAGATCTCTAGAAAGTGTGATACAAACAGCTGTTATTATACGTAAGCTTCCACACAAGTCCTATTATGATTCCCCATTGTGAATGAGGCGTCTTTAAGCCTAGGCCCTGACAAGCTTTAGTAGCTTCCCTCAAGGTAGAAGGCCTGTTAGTGAGGCCTGACATGTTCGTTTTCTGAGGGCCAGCCTAGCTACTTTTGGAGAGGCTCTCTGCCAGAAGGTTGGTCATTGGTGACTTATCTTTTTTTTTAAACTATAGCACTTCTTACAATTAGCTACTGAGGTATGGAAGAGCTTTAATCTACATGGAGGGAGGGAGTGTAGCGGAGCCACACTACGTAGAGATTGCTCAGCTTGTCAGGGATGCATGGGATCTCTGTGTACTATGGGCAAGTGATTTAATCTTTGAATCAGTTTCCTTAACTGTAAAATAGGTATAACGAAGTATGTGATACCCACCTCACAGGGTTAGTTTGAAATTCATATGAAATAATTACGTAAAAGTGCTTTGCAAACTTGGTAGACTTTCCTGATTTTTGTTGCAGCAACCGTGTTTGAAAAAGAAATGAGTTAATTCTAATATGACCTGTTCTTGATAAAGCCAGTTGGCTCTTTGTTTATGGCCCTTCTTTTTCTAGCTGATCATTCTGTTAAAAAAAAAGTATGTTCTAGTTTTTTGCCAGGGATTTAAAATAATAATAACAGGTTTGAAAAAAAAATAATAGGTTTGCAAAGTGTTACAAATTTTTATCATCATAACAATTGTGGAAGGTAGATGCTATTATTATTCCCATTTTACAGATGGGGAAACTGGGGCAGAGTTTAAGTGACTTGCCCATGGTCGCCTTCTAATAAGTGACTGAGGCCATATTTGAACTCAGGTCTCCCTGCTGCACCACCTGGCTGCCTGTATCAAATCTATTTTATTGTTCTGTGTCTCCAATTTGCACACTCCAGTCTTGTCCCTTTTTTGAATATCAGAACATTTGCCCCTTCTCTAGTCCTACAGCACATCCCTCCTGTTCGCCATTATTTTCAGTCGTGATAATGATCAGCAATCACCTCTACTGCTTTCAGTAATTTATCTGCATCTTGACTCAAATTCATCATGGACTGCTAGGTACTCTTTTACTACCTCCCTGCTTTCTTAAATTTTAATCCTTTATTAAGTGTTTCTGGTTTTGTCCTTTCTGGTCAAAAGATCAAGTCTCCTTGGCAGAGAAGCCAAACAAGAGTTGAGGAGATCTGTCTTCTCTGCAACATCCCTGCCTGCCATGAACAGTTGTCCTGTCTCTTTTTTTTTGTGCTTTTTCTCCAGGGTTCTGAAGGAACCCAGAAAACTCTACCCTATCACACCACTCCTTTGGTTTTTTTGTCTTTAGTATTACTTAGCAGTCTCTGTGCATTCTCAGCTTTGGCACTCAGAGGAAAGTCTTAGATTGGGGATTAACTCCTAGTTTCATGCTTTGGCTTTTCCACCTACAGCACCTTTGTGACTGTGGGCAAATCATTTCTTCGGTTTCGGTTTCCTCAGCTGTAAAAATGTTGCTTTCTAAGTCCCATTCTAGTTCTAAATCCATGGTCTTATGTTGTCGATGTTCATTCATTTCAGTCGTATCTGATTCTTTGTGAACCCATTTAGGTTTTCTTGGCAGAAATACTGGAGAGGTTTGCCATTTCCTCCTCCAGCTCATTTTATAGATGAGGAAACTGAGGCAAACAGGGTTAAGTGACTTGCCCAGGGTCACATAGCTAGTAGATGTCTGAGGCTGGATTTGAACTCAGGTCTTCCTAACTCCAGGCTTGGCACTCTATCCACTATGCCACCTCTCTGCCCTATTCTTTGAGGGCTGTGCTATACTTCCATTTATCCTTATTTACCTGCCTTTGTTTCCATTTTCTGTACATATCTTTTTAAAATTTAAGTTGGTAATTTAATTCCATGTGTATCTGCTTCAGTGTCTCAATTACTTATATAAATACATAATCATACATAATGACTATGACTGTTATGTAGCATGACTAATGACTAATTTTTTTCCCAGTTTTTTTGCAGGGTAGGGAAGAAAGATTAATTCTTCCATTCAGATGAGTTCAATAAATAAAATTATAATTAGGCTTTACTTAAGTGTTGAAATAGTTTTCTTTTTTGTTGATTTTTTTCTGAGAGGTAGGAAGTATTATAAGTCAAATATATCTAAAATTTTATGCACTTTGCTGAATTATCAGAGGATACCGAATATAATGCCTACTCGTATATCTTAAAAAGTCCTCTGAATGTAACTCATTATTACTATATGGTTACTCTCCCGTAGCCTCCATTGTTTTCCTGTTTATCATTTTTACTGTCATTTTGACCTGTTTCTCCTTATTTCCGCATTCCAGCTTAGTGTTTCAAATCTGGTGGTGAATGTGTGGATGAAGTGTCAGTAAGCTGTGAACAATAGAGCAAGGACTTCTTTTACAGATTGCAGGAACCTGAGAGTGTTTTTGGAGCACTTCCAGATTCACAGAATTCTTTGTTATTTCTGAGTTGTGTTCTGTTCTTGGAGTACTCAACTTGTGAAGGCTCATCTCATTATCAGAGGGGACCAAAATTATTTATTTTAAGGACCAAATATGATACTTTTTCAGATTTCGAGAGCTATAAGGCATAAAGAAGATGAGGCCTAGAAAACGAAGATGCTATATAACCTTGATAGAGTATATGGGTAGGCATTTTATATAATAGCTAAGAATTAGGACTGGGAGTAAAATCCAAGTATTCCAGTTCCCAGACTAGTATTTTATACTGTCATTACAGTCTTTGTTTTTGAAAACTGTCAGATGTTTTACTTTAAAATAAAAATGGGATCCATTTCAGGTTTTAAAATCAGAACATGTTTTGATTAAAATCTGAAGAGCTAGTCAAAATACAGCTATTAAAAAACTAGGAAAAGCATAAACAGCATGATTCATATTATTCTACCTTCTGCATCTTTCAAACAAGGAACGTTGCATTTATGAAGAGCTTCAGAATATTTCTGTATTTGCAACCAAGTCTACACTATTCAAAATGACTGGTAGATAAAGCTACCAACATTTTCTGTACAGGCTGCAGCAGAGTTTCTGTGCTAATAAAATAATGGATATTTTTTCTCTTTAATTCTCCATTATTGAAGCTTAAAAGTGAGTTGCAAATAATTCACCTGATACCTTCTCAATGTGTTTGAGATGACTATTACCAGTCGCACTCGTCAGGGTGAAGGTATTTTTACTTTCTTTCAAATGATGATGGCTTTTCTGATATTCAGTATAACCTTTTTTAGTCTTAAGCGGTTTCATGTATATTGTATTTTAACCAGCAAATATTTATCAAATGCCTACTATGTGCCAGGCACTGGTGATAACAAAGACCAAAGTGAAACAGTCCCTACTTGCAACAAGCTTACATTCCAAAAGGGAAGGTGAGATACACATATCAAGTTTTAAAGAAAATACAAAGCAGATACAAGGTAACTGGGAGTTTAGGAAAGGCAATGAGAGGCAAGATACTAGCATCTAGGAGAACCAGAAAAGGCCTTATGAAGAACTTGGCACTTGAGCATAATCTTGAAGGAAATCCAAGTGTCCAAAACTTAGAGGTAAGGAGAGAGAGCAAGCCTTCTAGGAATGGAGGACCCCAGTGCAGAGTATGGAGAGGGGAGATAGGAATGCCATGAGTGAAGAATGGTAAGGTCAGTGTGACTGGATGGTAAAAAATGTGTGGAAGGGAGTCATTTGTAATAAGTCTGTAACAGTAGGAAGGGGCTAGTTTGTGAAAGTCTTTAAAGGCTTAAACAGAGGAATTTATATGATACTAGAGTTTACATTCCTATTATATCCTAGTGGAGCTTATTGGAGAAGAGAAGGTTGGCATGATCAGTCATACCTGCGCTTTAGGAAAAATTGCTTTGACAGCCAAGTGAAGAATGGATTGGAGTGGGGGCAGACTTGAAGCAGGGAAGACAAACAGGTTATTACAATAAATTTGGGCAAGAGGAGATGAGGCCATGAACTCATGAGTGATGACTGTGTGAGGTAGAAAGAGGGTGATTCATATTAGAGATATTGTGGAAATAAAAATGACAAAATTGGGCAACTGTATATATGAGGTTAATTAGAAGGAGGAGTTGAATATGACACTTGAGAATGCAGATCAAAGTCATGTGAAGGATGATGGGGCTCTTGACAGAAATATGGAAGTTTTTGTAAGGCTAAAATATTACATAAATGTGAATTGATATAATTATTAGTAAAAAAAACACCAAGAGAAGAGAAAGAGGGCACTAGTGAAGAGAGTGCATGCATGAAGAAATAGTGTCATGGAATTGAAATGCACAGTTCTCTTTCTTACTGTAAATAGTTAAAATTTTAAAAATATTTTGTGCTGCCCATCATACTTTCCCCTAGAAACTCATTGTCCACATATGTCTTAGACAGTATTTTGACAGAAAGTGTTTTCAACAAAGTTCTTCAATACTCCAGTGCATTGGGAGAGTACGCTGAAGTGTGCCTTCATGATATTAGACCCTTTATTCCTTAGTACAGGGCTGTCCAAAATGCGGCCCACCTACAAGCATAGAAATTTACATAAATGCTTTAGTAAACGAAGCTGAGCTACCACAGAGTTCTCACTAAAATAGCAAATCAAAATATATTGTCTATTGTTTCAATAAAAACCTAAGTTTGGACAGCCCTGCCTTAGTAGATGGTCTTCATGAATTTCTATGGCCAAAAAAAAAAATCTGATGATCTAAATTCTGGTGATGAATAACTAACTTGCTAAACTAGTCTGATGGGAGTCAGACAACTCATTGCTTGATCTTTACTGGAAGCCTTTCTAACTTCTAGAGTTGGAAAGGACTTGTCAGATCTTCCACTAGAGCTTACATTCACCTCCCATTGTTGGAATAGGACTTTAGTGGATGTTCTACAAAGTTAATACGTAATAAATGCTAATATCTTTACTGTCTCTTGACTATATGCCAGTTAGCTGTGTGCAATGGAAGTAGGTGGTACAGTGGATAGAGAACCAGACTTGGAGTCAAGAAGACCTGAGTTCAAATGTGGCATCAGACACTTACTGTATGACCCTGGGCTAACCTCCTGTTTGCCTTGGTTTCTCATCTGTAAAATGGGGTCACACTAGAAAAGGAAATGTATCATTGTCAAGAAAACCCCATGGACATGTAGAGTCAGACACAGCTGAACAGCTAAACAACAACAAAGGGAAGTGAATTATTTCCTCAATACAGCACGTTTTTTTTGCTAGTACATTATTTAGAAAACCTTCCAGAGGATAATTAATATCATGGTAATTTTGAAGGCTTTATTTGAATTCATGATAAATCATGAATCAAAAGGTGAATTTGAGAAAGGATTTACTAATAAACAAAACTAGGAAATATTGTTTTTAAGTGGGTGGATATGAGAGAGACAAAGTAAGTGCATGTACTTCACGGTCTTGAACATTATCTTTAGGCTACTCAAGTAAATTCTGCCTATTCTCTTCTTTATATTACCTTCTGATCAGAACAAATTGGTCTTAATCTGGTTAACAAGCTTTTCCTACATTGTTGTTTTGATTGACATAACCAGAAATGGTAAAAAGAATGGCTCTGAGATTGAAGTTATATGAAGTGATACTCATTGAAGGTCAAAAGTATTTTGCTTCACAAAGTTTGGACAGTAATGTGAGTATGAATAGTGTTTAAAGCAAATTTCTGTGTGAGTTTTTCTCGGTTAATCCATTTCCCTACTCCATCCTTGCCAATCTCTTTATCTTTGTACCTAGTGGAGTGTATCATATATGGCTTGCCTTTCAATTGGAGGCAACATAGAAAGATGGAAAGAAGCATTGAGAACCTGTTGTGTTCAGGCACTGTGCTAAGTGCTTTACAAATTTCATCTCATTTGATCCTCACAACCCTGGGGACAGATGCTGTTCTGATCCCCACTTTTGGGAAAGGAAGAGGTTAAGTAACTTGCTCGCTGTCACATAACTACTATGTGTCTGAGGCTGGATTTGAACTTAGTTCTTCCTGACTCCTGGCACAGCATTTTATCCACTGCCCTACCTACCTGCCTCAGAGTGGGAGAAGACAACACACAAAGGGAGCTGAAAAGGGGAGAGATGGTGGTACCAGGTTGGGAACGTGGTTTAGAAATCCAGAGGAAGTCAGGAACAGGGCCTGCAGAAGAATGAAGGTAGGCCAGCCTCAGCCCCTCCACAAGATGGAGGCTTCATCCAGGAGGAAGTCAGCAGTGGGAGAAGAGGGCAGGCTTGCAGAGGGATATATTCAAAGACTTTGAGTCAACAGAAACCTAAGTCCATGATTCACTTCTTATGTTAACTGTGTAACCATGGGTAAATCACATAAATTCCCCGTTTCCTCATTTGTAAAGTGGGGGTGATTGTATTTGTTAGTTACCTCACAATGTTTCTGTGGGAATTAAATGAGAAAATTTTGGATTTTGAATACTTCGTATATAAATCTCAGATACTATTATCATCTGTTAGTGAATCTGTTGGTAGTGATCTAGCATGGATGCTTTTAATTTTGAGAGTGTGTAAGATTACGTTTAGAAAAACAAGAAACACAAAAGGTCAATATGATAGAGTCCTTGAGAATTGAAAACTTGTAAAACAAAAAGCAGATATTGAAAACTGTAGGAAAATTTCATTTGTTTGGAACCAATTAATTAGACATTTGTATGAATTCAAATAGTGGCCAGGCTGAAGTTTATTTTTGTTTAATAAAAAAAGATTTCATGAGCAAATTAGTAATGTTAGTAATAAATTCATATTTATAGCACTTGAAACAACTCTGGGTTTTTTTAGTTCCCTGTGGCACACTCCAGCTATTACTGAGGCTCCCAAAGGGTAAGAAACTTGCCCTTTGTCACACAGTGATCAACACACTCCCCCCAGGGGCTTCTGCTCACAGGTTAACACTGTTCCAACCAAGGTAGAGAGGAATGTTTGCCTTCCTCAGCAATCACAACAAACTTTTCAACATTTGCACGGCTCCATTTCATTTATCATCAGTGTTTGAGTTCCAGTTTGTCATTACAAATTAGTTAAAGCAGAAAAACTTCTTATCAGCTTTATATTGGCTATTTATTTATATAATTGTGTCCTTAAAAGCTATTTTTTTAAATTTTGTTTTGCTTTTATTCTTTTTTAAAAATTTTTTAAAATTATTATTTATTTAATATTTTTAGTTTTCAGCATTGATTTCCACAAGAGTTTGAATTACAAATTTTCTCCCCATTTCTACCCTCCCCCCACTCCAAGATGGCATATATTCTGATTGCTCTGTTCCCCAGTCAGTCCTCCCTTCTGTCACCCCACTTCCCCCCATCCCCTTTTCCCTTACTTTCTTGTAGGGCAAGATGGATTTCTATGCCCCATTGCCTGTATATTTTATTTCCTAGTTGCATGCAAAAAAAAAAAAAGGTGTCTTTTTTTTTTTTTAATTCAGGTTTTTCATAGTTTGGTCTGATCTTACCCCTGGTCCATTCAGATTATTGAGGTCAATCTTCCAGACTCATTTAGTTATGAATACTGGTCATTTACACTTTTTTGTCAAAGAAAACTGTTCCCTGTTACTTAGAATCTTTAAGTTTTTCAATTTTGAGGTTATTTCTCTTGTTCATGCTTATCAAAAATAAACTGGACGAGAAGCATACACACTTTTTACATACGGAGTTTTTGTGTTACTATACTTTCAAATGAATGATCCAAGATTGCAAAGGCAGGATACATTTGTCAGAACTGAGATAGGTACTTTCTGTGCACAGGGTATCTGTTTAGGTGCCATAAAGTGATGACTGTAGGGGAAATTGACAAGTTGGTTGCTATATATTCTTAGCCAAACTTGCCTTTACTGTTACCACAAGAAAGGTTGAACATACTTTTTACGCTGTAACAAAACTAATTATGGGGGCAGCTAGGTGATGCAGTGAGTAGAGCACCGGCCTTGGAGTCAGGAGGACCTGAGTTCAAATCCAGTCTCAGACACTTGACACACGTACTAGCTATGTGACCTTGGGCAAGTCACTTAACCTCAATTGCCCTGCCCTCCCCCCTCCAAGCCTCTCCCCCCCCCCCAAAAAAAAAACTAATTATGACCCAGTCTGCCATTTGTGTACTTCAACGTGTAAAATGACAATGAGCAGCAGGAGCAGCAAACCTCAGAGATAGAGACAGCTTGAAAGAGTGGAAGGAGTTAAAACCTGTGTTTGATTCCTGCCTCTGGCATCAATTTATTAGAAGTTTGAGCCCATATTGCTTAACCACCTTTCTAAGCTTCGTCTCCTCAGTAAAATGAGGATAATATTTGTCATTTCTATGTGACGAGGTTGTTGTGAGGACCAAGTGAGATGTGTCTTTAAAGTGCTCCATAAAACCTATAAGCCCAGGGAGAGGTCAGCTTTTATTGTCATCAGAGTGGATTAGTTGCTTCTTATGGCTACAAATCACAAGTTAAATGCTCTACCTTCAATTTCTTGCCTCCACCAGTCCTTTATGTTTTTCCCTGGCTATACAGTGTATTCCATCTACACAATCAAAATTCCTGTTCTCCTTTCTTCAGCCTTAGATAGAATAAAAAGCCTGGTTAATAGTTGCTCATTGCTAGCATTTGTGTAGGATAGCTAGGTGGCGTAGTGGATAGAGCGTCAGGCCAGGAGTCAGGAAGACCTGAGTTCAAATTTAACCTTAGACGCTAGCTATGTAATCCTGGGCAAGTCACTTAACCCTCTTTACCTCAGTTTTCTCATCTGTAAAATGAGATGGAGAAGGAAATTACAAACTACTCCATTATCTCTGCCAAGGAGACCCTAAAAGGGGTCATGAAGAGTCAGACACAACTGAAACAACTGAGCGACAACAACTGATCATCTATATATCACTTTAAGATTTGCAAAGCACTTTGTATGTGTTCACTTTAACATATGTTAACTCATTTAATCTTCACAATAACCCTATGAAATAGTCACTGTTGTTGTTATCCCCATTTTACAAATGGGGAAACTGAGACACAGAGAGGTTAAATAACTTGTCCAGTATTGCACAGCTATCACTTACCTGAGGCAGGATTTCAATTTAGCTCTTTCAGACTCCAAGTCCTGTACTCAATTCACTATGTCACCTAGATTCTTATTTATAATAATTTACACTAAGGTAGAAATAACTTAAAGACTAATCCATAGCATTTTAGAATGAGGAGTTTATTAACTCTAATGAATTTAAAATTGATGAACTGTGTTGGAGATAACTTTTGAACAGACTTTTGTGCCCTGAGCTGCCACCACCTCACCAGAATAACGGAGGTCAGCAATTTGGGGTTCCATTTCTGAAAAGCAGTCAGTCTGTCACCTTCCTAAATAAGAGGTCAAGATTTTAGATTTCCGTGTTCTTATGTTACTAGGAAATAGAAGCCATGGTAGAAAATCATACTTGTCTTCTAAACTGCTTTCATTTTTTCTGTCCCAGGAAGCACTTAATATCTAAAAAGTGACAAAAGTGTTCAAACATAAAGACATGTTTTTATAAAATGTTACACACAGTCGCTTTTGTTCATTGTTGTTCATTCACTTCAGTTGTGTCTGACTCTGTGACCCACTTGTGGTTTTATTGGCAAAGATACTGGAGTGTTTCACCATTTCCTTCTCTAGCTTATTTACAGGTGAGGAATTGAGGCAAACAGGGTTAAGTGACCTACCCAGGCTCACACAGCTAGTAAGTGTCTGAGGCCGGATTTGAACTTGTCAGGAAGATAAGTCTTCCTGACAAGAGGCCTGGTGCTTTATCCCCTTCACCACCTAGCTACTTGTTGCTTTTATTATTTCTTGCCAAATGATCCTTCTCTTATCTCCTTTGCTTACTCATTTTCCTAATCTGTTCACCTATGTGAACAGTAAGTGGTTCTTCTCAGAGCTTCTCCACAGTGATTTTTGAGCATTATTTCATAATGAGCTCAATCCAAGTGAAGTATACAAGTATACTCTGTGGGGTACACACAAGTATTAGAATTGAGGAGAGCGGCACAGTTGTTCAGCATGCTTGCACTCTCACCGACTTCTGCTGTGCTCCTTGTGTTCAGTGCTGGCTGTGGTGGATGGTTAGGCACCTAGGCACCTTTCCAGGGAGATGGACAAGTAGGCAGTCTTTCCATACGGGTCTCAGCATGCTTCTGTTCTTATTCCCCGGTCATCACTACAGCAGCCTCCTGGCCTCCCATACCTTCCATACTGTGGGAAACCCCAGGCTGCAACTGAGAGAGCTACATTCTGCTTCTCCAGAATTGTGGACTCTTTCAGGTCTTTATTCTTGGGGGGAAGTAGTTGGTATTTGTGTTCCACAATCCAGGACAGATTTAGGCATACCACACAGAATCCTGGGGTGGGCATAAAGGCCGTCTTTGAGCCCAACCAGCCTCACTGGCCTTGGAAAATGCTTGTCAGGAACAAGAGCTTCTTTCTACCTGTCCAGGCTCCTGCCCCTTAGAAGAATGAGAGAGGTTTGTGTTGGCCCAGGGTGAAATACATCCCAGAGATCCCAAAAAGAGCAGGCACGGCAAGAGCAACAGCAGTTGGTAAAAGGTGAAAGGTCATGGTAGCAACTACCATCTGGGGCTTGGTTCTAAAGTAGACAGGCTCAGAAGTCTACCTCAATCTCTAACTCTGCTGTCCAGACTATCACCCTACCCTCCAACCCATTGGAGAATTTGGAAATGAATTAAAAAGGCCATCTGTTAGGAATTCAATGTATACCGTATTGTCATCTGCCTGGCTGCTGCCCCCCTTTTCCCATCTGGAACAGCCTTTTCCAGACTTGAAACCTGACCTTCAGAGACCACTGCTCTCACCCTCCCACCTGCGACACCAGGAAAAATAAATTTGCTTTTTGAATTTCAAAAGAACTCTTTACATAATTGATAGAAGGTATTGCTAAGTGAGTATTGATATTTGGTAACTACAGCCAATGATCTGCTTCTTTCATTTGGATGTATATATCGCCGGGAAATAATCTTATTTGTCTCTGGTAGCCATTAAAACCTAGTATCAAAATAAACTAAACTTAGAACCAAACCTTTAGATTGCTCTAGGAGATGGGCTTTATACTTCATTATCAGTCCTTTGGGATAATGGCTAGTTATTGCATAGATCAAAGTTCTTACAGCTTTCCAAGTTGTTTGTCTTTGCAATGTTTTTGTTATCCTAAAAATTGTCCTCCTTCTGGTGCAGAATGAGACATTTTCTGACATTTCAAGTTGGGGAGAGGCGGGATTTATTTTGCTTGAGTGTGCATGTTTGTTTCAGAGATTTCATTTTTTGTTTTTCTTTTTCCTAAAGAGAAGGGAAGGGGGGGAAGAAGAGAAAATAGATTTTTGTTAATTGAAAAATAAATAGATGATATTGGTATCACATAATGTTAAACAAAGATTTTCAGAAATAATGATACATATTCAATCATTTTCTCACTAAAAATACACTTTTAAGACTAGAAAGATATTTTATACTATTAAATAAAATAAAAATATTTTTAAAATACTGTTTTTTAGTCTTTATCACATCCTTTTTAATGTCCATTTTTATGTTTCATAATGTATATAATAGTATGATTGTGTGTGTGTGTGTGTGTGTACGTACACATGTGTTATATATATATGGGCAGCTAGGTGGTACAGATAGAATACTGAGCCTGGAATCAGGAAAACCTGAATTCAAATCCAGCCTTAGACACTGGCTACATGATCCTGGGTAAGTCACTTAGGCCTGTTTGCCTCGGTTTCCTCATCTGCAAAAAGGAGGCAACCCACTCCAATATCTTTGTCAAGAACCCAACTCCCCCCAAAAAAGTACAGGAGTAGTTTACAAAGGGTCAGACACAACAGATCTATAATTTTTAAATATGAATGAGTGAGCAAATTTTTTTTTTACTGCTGGGGATGTGCAAACAAAATGGTGTGGAGACCACTGTTGTACACTATGACTAAATCAGACCGTACGCTGTCCTTACCTGTCCAATGTCTTCCCATCCATATTTTTGCTTTCGAATGCCCTTCTCAGTCCCATCCCTCTCTGTTAGAATTCTATTCTTTCTTTAATATTCAACTGAAATGCTGTCTTTTCCATGAAGTTTTTATTTGTCCCTATCCTTACCCTAATCCCCTAATGATCATTTGCCTTTCGTACCCTATATAGCCCTAAGTTTATACCTCTCTTACATACTTGTCATTCTTTTGTTTTCTAATTGTGTATTACATCATATCATATTTGTGTGTTTGTATTATAATGATCTCTCTAAAGAACTTTGGAATTGACTGTGTGACATGGGACCCACTGGCACAGGACTGCCCAGAGTAGCATGCCTTCATCAAAGAAGGTGCTGTGCTACCTGAACAAAGCAGAATTGGAGTAGCTCTAAAGAAATGTGAGATGGCCCAAATTTAGAGAATCCACCTCAAATGTTACTTGTCCTATTTGTGCCCAACCTGTGGTAGACTATTCCCAGCTCGATAGGTCTGATCAGCCGCAGTCGGACACATTGTAACTTGACTTTAACATAGTGATGTCATTTTGGTCTTTGAGAATGAAGGACAACAACCAACATACTTCTCATTTATTCTTTTGTATTGTAATTGTGTCATATCTCTTATAATACACATTTAAATGTTTACAAATTGAATCGTATTAACTGTCTATTTTTTTCCCCTCCCGTTATTGAAGAGGCAGAAATGTGGGGAAAAGAAAATAGATTACAGAATATGGTCTTAACCTTTTGCTCATGTCTCCTGGGGTTGTATCCCAAGTGGCTATCAGTTACAGAAAAAAAAGTGAACTCTCTTTCAATATTTAGTATCTTTTCTTGTTTTATTTATTTAGCATCATATATTTTAAGTATCTAATGGTTCTTTTTGTTTATTTTAGTGAAAATACTTTTCTTCTGACGCCAGAACTTACACCTGGGAAAGTACAAGTCTTACCTTTTGAAAAAGCTTCTGTATGCCACTATCATGGAATTGAGTAAGTTTTAAATAATAATTTTACGTGTATCATATGAATTGCAAACTATTTTCTTTCTTCATTTGTTCCTACAATATTACTGAGTTTGACTCTTTTAGCTGAGCAACTTTAATACATGGGTATGGATTCAGACATGGAACCAAAGAATAAAAATCTTAAAAAAGAGAGAAACTGAGTAGTGAGTTCAGAGTTAACTGAATACCATGAATGTTACAATTTGTACCATGTCTACTAAATTTGGAACTGAATTGAAGAAATTTCGTTTCACATACTTTTCAGAGTCTTAAACATATATTTTAATCATTAAGCAGTTAAGCATTAGTTATAAGGTACTTTAATGAAAATAACTTTTTTTCTGAGATAACGTACCTCTAGTTTTAAGACATACGCTTGTCTTGAGTCATAATAATGGTGAGAGAATAATTATGTAGTAATTTAGCAGTGAGTACCTGAAGCTAGAGTCTGTTGTTAATGGGTAAAATAAACATTGTTCTTAAGTAGTATTAATTGGACAGTCAGAATAAAATTCATTAGAATTTACTTGCTTGTAGTTTGGGTGTCCCTTGCGTTCTGTTTCTCATGAGTTCTCAATTTGGAAAGGAAGTTGAAATGAGAAAAATTAAGTTAGTCATGTATGTAAATAGCTGTTATTGAAATTCTCTCTAGTTTAATTTTTTTCTAGAGTTCTAGTTCATACTTTATTTCATAATTCTAAACTGAAGCATTTTATTTCAGTTTTTATATAAGTGCTAATAGAAATGTGGTGGGGTTTTTGGTTTTTTTTTTTTTGGCTGTAGTCCCTAAATTACTTCTTAGTCAGGAATTTGTAGGGAGCAAGTGAAGCAATTTATAGTAAGTAGCTAGTTAGCTTATTTGAGGACTTCAGGGATCAGTGAGGTCATTGGTGTTGAATAAAGCCTCTACCAAAAAAATTGCAGCCCCACTGTGTCTTAGTAAATTGTTTCATGAATTGCTGTGATCAAAAATTTCATCATTTCAGGTGATCACCCTTTCTCTATTTAATAATTTTGTAACCTGAATTATCTGACTTATTGCCACCCCCCAAGCATTTGTCTGTCCCTGTCTCTTTCAGTCATTTCCTATTTCCTTACCTTGCCACCACATTAATTTAGGTTCTAACCATCACCCCTCACTTGGACTATTGCAGTAACCTCCTAATTGGTCTTCCTGCTTTCAGTCTGTCTTCTTTTTAGTCCATTGTCTATATAGCTGCCAAAATCATCTTCCTGCGATGAAATGCAAACTCCTCAGTTTGACATAGAGTTCTTTACAATTCGTCTCTGATCTACCTTTCTAGACTTGTTTTACATTACTGCCCTTCAGGTGCTATGCTGTAGCTTCATATCCCCTGAATCTAGCATGCCTGTCTGCATTTGCACAGACCATCCTGAATGCCTGGAATGAGCCTTCATTCTTAACCCCCACTATTAAAATTTTAGCTTCCTTCAAAGCTCAGCTTAAGCACTACTTCTGACATGAGGCCTTTCCTGATCTGATGCCATGTCAATAGACTTTTCTCAGTCTTTATATTTCTTTAGCTCTCTTTAACTTTTGGCAGTGTTAACTTCCACCTTCTCCTAGATACCCTTCTCAGGTTTTCATGACATTGCTCCCTCCTGGTTTTCTTTCAACCTGTCTGACCTTGGTGTTCTTTGCTTTATCATTGTTCTTGTCACCCCCATGCGTGGTTATATGGCTAGAACTCTGTCCTGATCCTCTTTTCTCATTATTATTAAAATTATAATCTCTCCAGACAGCTTTTAGATCTGTATATCCAACTTTATTCTCTCTTCTCAACTCCAATTGCACATCATCTACTTGTACATACATCTACTTGCGCATACATCTATTGTATTTCTCCAAGAGAATATCTCATAGGCATCTCAAACTTGGCATCTTTGCAGTAGAATTCTTTATCTATTTCTAAGGACTCTGCCATCCTTCTGGTTGCTTAGGTTTGCATCATTAGGTCATCCTGGACTAGATCACCTCTTTTCACTTCAACATGTACTTTGTTTCTGGTTCTTTGCTACCACAAAAAGTGCTGCTCTAAGTATTTTGGTGTATATGGAGTCTTTATTTGGACCTCCTTGGGTCTAGCAGTGGAATCTTTAGGTTAAAGGATGTGAAGATTTTAGTCACTTTAATTGCATAATTCCAAATTACTTTACAGAATGGTTGTACCAATTCACAGCTCTAACAATGAATTAATGTCCTGATCTCTTTCTCCATAGCTTTTTCATTTACTGTTTCACTCTTTCTGCTTTTGTTTCTCATTTAGGTAGGCTTAATGCCTTAGATGACAGATAGGTAGCATAACCACCCAAAATATGTAGACCTTTAATTTCTTCCTGTTCCCTGGTAGATGGCCATTTTAGAGTTAAAACATAGTATATGTTATTTTATCCCTTCATTTTTCACTCAGTGCCTATGTTTTAAACACATTTCTTATATAAATTAAAATTTTGAGTGTTGTTGCAAATCCATTTCTCAATTTTTTTTCTTTTTATTGAGAAATTTAATCTATTCATATGGGATTACAGCAGCTATTTTTTTTTCTTGTTACCTTTTAACATGGATGTAAATCAGGGATTATTAATCTGGTATTTATGAACTTAATTTTTAAAAATGTTTTGATAACTTTTTTGGGTATGATTGGTTGTCTTTATAATCCTATGTATTTTTGTTTTATGCCTTTAAAGCCTTATTCTGAGAGGGGATCCATAGGCTTCACCAGATTGACACAAAAATGAATCCATGATGTAGGTAGATAAGTGAGTGGATAGGTGTGAATGGGTAAGTAGATGGATGGATGGATGGATGGATGGATAGATAGAGGTGATGAAACAGGAAGGATTAGAACAGAGTCAATCAGATGAGAGCACTGACTTAAAAGTGGAGGTAAATGTGTGTGTGTGTGTGTGTATATCCCTATTCTTGGGTTTACTTTCATTGTTATTCTTTCTTTCTCTCACTCGCTTTATCTCTACAGCTAATTCTTATCTGTTAGTTTGACTATTCTCTTTTCTAGCTCAGATAAGAGAATGGTACTTAATTTTCATGCCCCACATGATGAGGAATGGGGGGTCTTACCCAATGTTATTAATTTGAAGTTCTCTTTTCCAAGAAGTGTTGTTTCCTTTCACTCCTTTACTTATACCTTCTTATGTGAGTCTCTAGAACCTATTCCCAGGAAAGCTAGTTATCTGTGGAGGCAGAAGGCTGCACTGAGAAGTGTTCCATAATTTTAATATAGGTGTTCTAATTCTGTTCTTCATAATTTTTCCTATCATTTATCCCTTTTGATATCCTCATTTTGAGCCTATGAATCTATATCTAATATATTTTCTCTCATCTCCACTTCTGTCTTATTAGAAGTGATACATATGACCCTGTCAAAGCTGCTCTTCTGAAGGGTCTAAATTCTTCCAGCAGGGTTCATTGAATACTATTCTTTTATCACCTCCCTGAGAAGTCAACTTCACAGTGCTACCAGATTGTTCCCCCGCTGCAGGGCATATCCACTTTCCAGTCCTCTCTCTTTATTCTGCTTCTTAATGTTCTCTCCCTAATTTCTAATACTCAAAGGCAGAGGAAAAAAGTAAAAGTCTCTTATTCTCACCTTCCAAGATTCCTTCCTCTATATTATCCTAACACCTCTAATCCTGTGTTAATAAGAGGATGAAATTCTACCCTCCTCCGCCAAATCCCCTGTTATCTTGATGAAAGTCACCATGGAATTTGTAAGATTTTCATTTTCTCCATTCTATTTCAAGTTTTCTTTGATGTTGTAGTTCTGAAATTTGGCTACAATTTCTCGGTAATTTAAACTTGAATTTTTTTTTTCTGTTGATGTATGGTAGATTTTCTTAATCTGAACTTTGCTGTCTACTTCCAGTGTTTCTGGGAAGTTCTTTATTATTTCTTGGAAAATGGTCATTTAGTTGTTCCCTTATATGATGTTTTTCTCAGTCTTATAAACCTCAGATTATCTCCTTGCACCCTATCTTCAAATTTAGGATTCTCAATTTGTAGAGCTCTCATGTATTCTTCCAATCATGTTGATATTATTTTGTTTTATTATTTTTCCTTCTGCTTCTATATTTTTGCATTTAAATTCTTTTGTTTTCTTTGTTAGAGAATCTGTTGATATGTGCTAATTTCTTCCTTCAGCATTTTAATTTCTGACTTCTTTCAGTGATATCATTCCATATTTTTAAAACCAGTCTTCTGAACCATTTCCAGAGATTCTTTGACTTATTCTGTTATTATTTCAGAAGTCCTTGTAGAATTTGCTGTGTTATCTTCACCTTTCCCAGAAGGTTTTATATGTACTTTCTTTTGTTATGAAGTACTTGTCCTCTGGTTATTGAACCTTTTCTTTGTTTATTTCTCTTTCTTAGTCGACTTTTGTTTGTCTTAGTTAATCTGCTGAATTTTCTGTGATGTCCTCAATAACAACGTGCTTATAACCAATCCTTTCCCTTTAGAAGGCTCGTTGCTCTCATGTTCTTCCCCCAGCCCTTGCTGCTAATTCTGTTTTCTTTCAGACCATCAAAATTGAATGAGGGTATGGAGAGACATTTGTGATACTGCTGCAGGGGCACTCCAAGTAGCCATTAAATAGTAAGGGCCTGTTGTCTATTTTTACCAGTCCTGCTCTTCTGGGTTCTGGCTTTCTTCAGTCAACTGGCTCCTCCTGGCTGGGCAGGAAAGGGGGGGATGGTGTGGAATTGGGGAAGTTCTTCCATGACATTAACTAAAGAGGAGTGTTTCAAAAAGGATTTGCAGTTGAATTTCTTCTCTACCTTTCTCTTTCTGGCTGTGTGTTTCCACTTATGCTATATTAATTAGTTTATTCAGGAGTGGGTTTCTAATTTTCTCTCTCATGTGATTTCTTATTCTCCAGGCTCCATAATCTTCTACAGCCACCACCACAACTCTTTTTCCTTGAACCTGGAGCTGGTCTGATTGATGGTCATAAATTGCCCCTGGTTGACCCAAAATACTGTCAGGGGCCCAGAAGGTGGAGGGTGGGAATGTGAGAATTTCTTGTGGGAACTCTTAAGGATAGTGCCTTACTTCTGTTGATAGTCTCCTACTTATCCTGTAGATATCTTGTTTGTACATAGTTGTTTTTAATGTTGTCTGCCCTATTAGATCATGAGTTCCTTGAGTACAGAGACTGTCTTTTGCCTCTCCCCCCCACCCCCCCCAGCACTTAGCACAATGCCTGGCACGTAGTAGGTGTTTAATAAATACTGCTTGACTCACTGACTGATTAGAATAATGAATTGTCAAGTTGGTCTTCAGTCTTCCCTCCCCCCCCCCATCCCCCCAAGAAATACTTTGTGGAAGGTTCCCTTCTAATAAGAAAGGGTGAGCCCTCTGAATTTGGGCTCTTTTTAGTTGTGTTTTCTTCTTAAGGGCAGGGGAGCTATCCTTAGGAAAACAGTCATTCTACTACTTTCCCAAGATTCCTCGATGAACAAAATTTGTTTGCCCTATCTTATTTTTGATTTTAAAGATTTTTAATCATTTCTTATCTTAGCCTCTCTGTTTCAGCCTGAAATCCAAATTTCAATATAAAACATTCACCTTGATTATTTTACTTTCCCTCTATATCTTTTCTACCTCCACTATATCTGCCTTGAAACATAATAGCCAGATGTATAGATAGTACAGATGTACATAACCATTAATTTAAATTTAAATAAATTTAAAAACATCCAGAAATATTTTTCCTTTTGTTTCTAGTGTTCTGCCTGATAGTACTTCAAATTTTGTTAGTTTATTTGCAGCCCATTGGGCCAATGATTTATGAAAACAAATCTATGATTTTTCTTGGTTGGTCAGCAATTGATAGTAGGTTGGCATTTATTAAGTTCCTACTATGTGCTAGGCACTGCTAAGTGCTGGGAATGCAAAGAAAGCTAAATAAATAGCACAGTGCCCTTGATCATAGGAGTATAATTTAAACTCCCCCCCCCCCCCAATATATTACCTTGCATTTTCCTACGATAAAATTTGCCTGCTCCTTTTCCTGACGACACAATTTCATATAATTTTCCTGCAGTTTACTTCTAGACTGCTGGTTGGTTTCCATACATCAAGTCCCTCCTCTCTCCATTCTGTCCTCCACTCAGCTGTCGTATTGATTTTCCTAAAGCACAGGTTTGACTACATTACTCCTCCCATTCCCCTCCTTGTTTTGTAAACTCCAGGGACTCCCTGTTACCTTCGGGATGAAATATAGAATCTTCTTTTTTACTTTGAAAGCCCTTTACAACTTGGCCACTTCCTATCTTTTCATCTTCTTACTCCTCTCCATGTGTTCTGTGAACCAGTGACACTGGCCTCCTTGAACTCACCCGTGAACATAAAACTCCATCTCCTTACACTGAGCATTTTCACTGGCTATATCCTATTCCTGAAATACTCTCCTTCATCTTTCACTCATAGCTTCCCTTGCTTCCTTCAAGTCTCAGCTGAAGTCTCACTTTTCCCATTCATCCTTCAACCTAATGCCTTCCCTCTGAGACTATCCCTAATTCATCCTGTATATATCTGGCCTGCAGATAGTGGTTCTCATGTTGTCTTTCTCATTACTCAGACTTCGAGTTCCTTGATATCAGGGACTTTTTTGCCCCTCCTTTTTACCTTACTTTGTATCCCCTAGTGCTTGGCACATAGTAGGCACTTAATTCTTCTTGACTTGATTTGATATTTTTCTACTAAGATATTTTAATGTCATCTATACCCTTAGAAAAATAATTCACTGTGTTCATTGGTCAGTACTGTTTACTCAAAATGTTATTAATAAGCTCATCCCAAGTACTGATTCCTGAAGAACTAATTCTGTTTTGAGACTTGCCTTATTTGTTCTTTGTTTTCTGATTTGGAAAAAAGATTATTGTATTATTCATACAAGCTTTAGTTTTAACCACTTTTTCCTTGTTTTTAGATATTGTCTGGATGACCGAAAAGCCTTAGAAAGAGATGGAGGATTTTCTGAACTTCAGTCTCGTCTCATTCGTTATGAAACTCAGACTACATGTACAAAAGAGTGTTTCCCTGTACCCTGTGTCTTGAGCCCTCTTCCATCCCCTGCAGTCTTGTCGGAGCCTGGGAGTGTCCCAGATGGAGAAGCTTTACAGAGTGAACTAAGAACTGAAGTATCCAGACTGAAGCGGAGATCAAAAGACACAGATTGCTTTTATCCCACAAAGAGGTAATGTGCTATATGGAGAGATAAAAAAGCACTGGCAGAAAGTTTCTCTCTAGTGCAAATGAAACTTTTTCATCTCTTGCTGTATTTTTAAAAGATGTTTTCTAGGTATATGCAAATGTCTTTAATCACTTTGTTGTAGCAGTATTTTTTTGATTCCTAATAATAGGTATGCATGGATTTCAGGCTAAATATCAGAAAGAAATAATTCAGTGCTTTATATAAGTGAGAAACTTATATAACTTGCTAGATTGGTAAATCACAAGATCAAAAATTTCTACATGCATAGTAATATAATTTTAATGTCTAAAAATCATAAAATCAAAGTTTCTGAAATGTGTAATGCAAATTCTGCCAAATTTTTGTCTTTTACTTTTTAGACCTTCCTAGCCTACAAAAGTCCATTTTTGGAATGATTAAAAATAACAGGATGAAATAACTTCTATATAATCATATAAATCAGTTCCATACAGTTAATCTTCAAACAAGGCATACTACTGTAGCAAGTGGAGGGGAGTTGGTGCATGATTTTTTTTTTGTTTGCAGATAATTGTTCACTCAGTGCAGGCTCTGAAATTGAGATATGGATCGATTCTCTGTTGCTTGTGCTTATTTTGGCCTAACAGCACCAAGAAAACCCAGATTCTCCACTGGCCAATATCACACCATTCATACATGGAACTAACAGTTACAGCAAATGGAGAAATTCCGAATATTGTGGATAAGTTCACTTCCCTTGGCAGTATAATTTCCAGGGATGTACACAGATGATGAGGTTGACACATGCTAACTCTCAGTGTGTGGGAAGCTCCAGAGAAAAGTATGGGAGAGAAGAAGTATTAGACTGCCTACCAAATTGAAGGTCTGCAGAGCCATTGTGCTCACCTCATTGTTGTATACCTGTGAAACCTGGACAGTCTACCTGCACCATGCCAGGAAACCGAATCACTTCCATTTGAATTGTTTTAGGAAGACAGGAAGATTCTGAAGATCACTTGACAAGATAAGGTGTTGGACACTGAGGTCCTTTCTTGTACTAAACTGCCAAGCATTCAAATTCTACTGCAGAGAGCACAACTTTGATGGGCTGGCCACGTCGATAGAATGCCAATCCTACATTTGCCTAAAAGACTATATTGTGGAGAACTCACACAAGGCAAGGGCTCACATGGTGGCCACAAGAAGCAATACAAGGACACTCTGAAGATCCCTTTTAAGAACTTTGGAATTGATGCATGACGATAGGAGACACTGGCAAAGGACCACCCAACATGGTGTACCTCCATCAAAGAAGGTGCTGTACTCTTATGAGCATAGCAAAATTGTAGTCGCTTAAAAGAAACACGAGCTGTCCAGATTTAGACATCTCCACTCCAAATGTTCATATGGAATGATTGTGTCCGACCTGTGGTAGAGCCTTTCAACCTCGTACTGGTCTGATCAGCCACAATTGGACACATTGTACCTTTACTCCAGTGTAGTGAGGTCATTTTGGTCCTCTTCAAGAACAAAGGGCAATAACTAACCACCTGTAGAGATAGATAAAACTTTTTCCGGGAAGGTCTTAATGAAGTCCTTGTGCACTTTTAAACTTGAGTAGATTTAGTTGTATAATTGGGAATACATAAATGGTAAATCTACTAAACTTTACTAGATGAATTTTGTGTCAGTCTCTGGAAAATAAGAAATGGCTATCAGGTCTGCTTTTGCCAGAAACATTGAAGACCATGTTAGCTA
Organism: Trichosurus vulpecula; assembly: GCF_011100635.1. Classification (NCBI taxonomy): domain Eukaryota; kingdom Metazoa; phylum Chordata; class Mammalia; order Diprotodontia; family Phalangeridae; genus Trichosurus; species Trichosurus vulpecula. The sequence goes on along the minus strand of NC_050573.1, from coordinate 119,319,633 downwards.
TGAGAAGAAAACTCCCTAATCGTTACCAAAAAAACAAAACCAAACCAAAAACAATTGCAGATAATTTCTAGCATAATAACAGCTTAAGTTGTTAAAGTTGGAAAAAATACTTAAGGTATCTTGCAAAAAGGGGAATTTTAATTCAGTCAAAAGCAACTTATAAAAATATTAGAAAGATTAAGGAGCAATAAAGATTACATAGCTACCCTTATTTGTATTTATATTGTAGTAGTGCTACTTACTGAGTAACAATATTTTATGAGGTGCATTATGGCCCTTGAATACTAATACCTATACAAAACACTTCCTTTCATAAAGTTATCTTAATAGGAATAATTTTCTAATAGTGATTATCTGTACCAGAATCAAACAGGAAGTAGATGGTCTTTAACTAGTATATTTCAAAGTTAAAAGGAAATAGATTTTGATTCCATATAAGGAACTATATGCAAATAGCACGGGCTGCCTCATGAGTGTAGTGAGTGTCCTATCAATAGTATTGTTTAAGCAGAGTTTAAGTTGCCAGCTTAACAAGAAAGTCATAGAAGAAATTTATGCTCTGGGAAAGAGTGGGACCCAAGATGATTTTTGAGATCCCGTCCCACTTTGGTATTCTACAGTCTCTGGTATATGAAGGCTTTGTTTTAAAGCTGAGTAAGTTTATAATGTCAGGATCTCATAAAGCTCAATCTTTGCTATTGCTTGTCCTGTTAGAGGAGGTATGAACTTAGAATGTTGTTTCTAAATTTAAAAAAATCAAATGGTCAACCTAATGGTGCTGTATTGATTACTTATTGGTGGAAAAGAAAGGAATCATTTTCCTATTTCTCTTTTTGGGGCTTCATAAGAAATCATGATTACTTAATTTATGTTTCTGATTTTTTTTTCCCAGTAGGTTAACAAAATCTGAAAGCTCTGATTCTCTTCTTTCTCAAGCAAGTGGTAGTAGTGGACTTCATCATATAGTGCCTACTACGAGGTCACACCCCCAGCGGTCCTCATCTGTGACTTGTCCATCTATTCAGACTCCCAGCTCTGAAGTTCGGAAAGTAACTTCAAAGGCAGGTGTGAGTCAGAGAAATGTACAAGAATCAGACCCAAAAAGGCAAGCTAAGGAGTCAAGATCACAGAAACATACTCGGGTAAAGATTTCTTTTCATTTAGTTGTAACAATAATTGGGAAAATTATATTCCATTCTTAATAATAAAAGAAAAAATGCAGAATTTTATGGAGGTAATATAGCAGTTCAAGGCACAGATTTCAGTTCTGAATTCACGGCTATCATGTCCTGCTACCTAATATAATCACATGAAGCATATTTGCTTATCTATTTCATATATAATTTTCTTCAGTGGTCTTTACAACTGAATGTGTATATGTGTGTGTGTATACAGAGAGAGAGAGAGAGAGCACGCTAGACATAGCTATAGATTTATCTACATCTGGATAAATATAAGTATGCCTATGTATTAAAATCTATATAGTTCTAAGTATATATGTCTGTATGCAGACGCACCCATATATTGTATAAGATAATACAAAATAGTAATGTGAAATGGCTTCTAGGTGGCGCAGTGCCAGGCCTGGAGTCAGGTCTTCCAGAGTTCAGGTTTGACCTCAGACGCTTACTAGTTTGTGACCCTGAGCAAGTCACTTAACCCTGTTTGTGTAAAATGAGCTGGAGAAGGACATGGCAAACCACTTCAGTATCTTTTCTAAGAAAACTCCTAATGGGGCAACCAAGAGTTGGGCATGACTGAAATGACTACACAGCAATAATAATATAAAATATCAACCTGGAAAAAGTTTGCTTATACATATTTTCAGAAATTTAGTCATGCATTGTATTCTTTTCAAGATGCTGAAAGAAGTAGTCACTAAAACTCTAAAGAAACACAACATTTCTGAGGACCATGACTGTTTTTTAGCCTGCAGCCAGCGTCTTTTTGAGATATCCAAATTCTATTTAAAGGTAAGATGTCTTTTCTTCTGTAATCAGAGTTGTAGTTCTCATTCTTAGGTTTGTGTATGGCTTAACATTTAAAAGAAACGACAAAAATATAGCCAACTTTTAGAATCTTGACAGTAGGAGTCAGGAGTAACAAGAATTAAATCAACATCCTCTTTTTTTCTCCGTATACTCTTTTCAGTGTTTTCTGTTTAGGCAGTCAGTGACATTTATTGAGTGCCTACTGTGTGCCAAGTACTTTGCTAACTGCCAGGGATACAAAGAAAGGCAAAAGACGATCCCTGTTCTCACAGAGCTCACATAATTATCAGCCCTTTCTGAAAATTCAGAAAGCTCATTTTTCTCTTGAGCCCAAAGTATAATATAGATTCTACTGGATATAATGTTTTTAGATTAGTAAGTGACGAGGCATCATAGCCAGTATATTGAATGTCAGAATCTGAATCCAAAATGATGAAAGGAATGAATGAATCAAAATAAAAGCGATTACTATGTGGCAGGATGTGTGCTAAGTTCTGAGGATACAGATAGAAAAGCAAAGAGAGTCCTTGCCCTCAAAGAGCTTATATTCTAATGGAAGAAACAAGTATATGGGAGAATGATGAGCAGCAAAAGTTGGGAGGATAAGATAGTGAGTTAGACAGTGGGGAAGTAGATCAGCCCACCCGTCCAGGAGCATGGCAGAGTTGATTTGGTCATAATTTGACTTGAGCCTTCTAAGATGAAATATATTATAGATGAATGCAGAGTTTTATCTTAGCATTAAAAAATGAACTGCATGAGTTAGAAGAGAAGTGACTAAATAGCAATTTGTAAGAAAAACATCCTAGGGAATTTTAGGTAGCTACAAGCATTACCCTAAGAGAACCCTCCCAATTCTGAATCTGATGGCCTTATGGTGTTTTATGGTTGCTGTAGACTGCTTTATTCAAACTATGATTAAGAGGCAGCATTATAATTGAGGGGAAAATGCAGAACTCTGAGTTAGGAAAGATCTGGGTTTAAATCCCTAGTGTTCATGATACTTGATTAAATGGGTCAATAAAAATAACCTCTCACTTTAAATGTCTGCCCCTAAATTGTGCTAAAATAGAAACTGATTAATGTAGTCTTCACAAGTGTAGCAGGTAATCCAGTTTATAAGTTGATGAGACAGGACAATGTTTTTCTTGTTTTCTGATGCTCCCTTCATTAATCACCGTACAAAGAAGATATAATAGCCCGAATAACCTCATGTGAGCATTATTTGACACTATTATATTACATTTAGGATCTGAAAACTTCAAGAGGTCTGTTTGAAGAAATGAAGAAAACAGCAAATAACAATGCTAAACAGGTACAAGTGGGCTTTCATTTTAGAACATCTAGTTGCCTTTCAGGAAAGTTCAGGGTTCCAAGCAAGATTATTGACTTCCTGTAATTACTACATATTTAGGGATGTTAACTGCATACTTTAAAAATTACACACACACACACACACGCACGCACGCACGCACGTATGTATGCTGTTTTCCTGTGTTTTAAGTATCAGGAGTAAATATGTTGTGTAGTTATTTGCAGTTATTTTAAAAACAATTCCCCACCCCCGGTCCCCCTTAGGAAAAGGCACTTGCCTACTGCAAGCCTTACTCTATGAGTGACTCAGGGGAGTTGAGCTTTCTCTCAGTTGTGTTTAGCTGGTCTTGGAATCCCCTGAAGTCTTTGCACTAGTCCGGTGTTATGTATGCACTAGAGATTCAGTCAGTACTTTTGGAATGAATTTTGATGTGTTCTGTTTGATTCTGTTAGAGCCATTCCTTTGTGAAGACTATGACCTACATCCTAAGTCATTTGCCCAAAGACAGTATTTAAGAGGTTGCTCTAGTTAATGAGGCTGTTTGCTTAAAGATGCATAAATTCCAAATTAAAGAATACAAGTTCTGTTTCCAATCCATTCTGATATTCTGTTCTCCGTCTGGCTTTGCTTCTTTTGAAATGAGCTCTCTGAAACATATTTTAGTATTAAGGGGGGAAGGTAAAAAAGGGACTTTTTTCTTAGTGGACAATACTATATATTCTGCAGTAAAAGTCCTATAACAGTGGTTCTTCAGTTAGAATAGAAACTTACTGCATTTCTAAGATAAATTAGATCTAGCATTCTTTATTGTAAAATATCCAATATGCCCTTTTGAGTAGACAGTAAAGTAGAATGTAATTTTTCAACATGATTTTCTCAAAGATTAGATTTTCTAACTCTTTCTGTTTCATATTGACACATTACCAGAATAATTTAATTTTTCTTTTTCCACAGGTGATTGAATGGGTATTAGAGAAGACGAGCAAGAAATAACAAGAGATTGATTCTGTTTGAGTAGACTATTAAATTATGGGAGGTTGTTTGACATTCTTCTATCTTACTTAAGTCCTAAGTTTCAAACTTGGCTCAAAAATTTATTCAATTTAAGAAGATCGTTTTATTGTATTGACTTCCTTTAATCACTACAGATTTAGGGACATTAGCTGTGTACTTTTAAAATTATATATGTATTTATACTATTTTTCTGTATTTTAAGTAACAAGAGTAAATATTTTATGTGTTTGTATAGTTATTATTTACAGTTATTTTAAGAATACAATAAACAAAACAATTTTATTTTCCGTTTTTGGGGTAGAATCTTTGTATTATTTGACCAACTTAAGTTACAGACCTCTGGGTGCCGTTTTGTTATTTGGCCTTTCTCCATCTCAGCCTCCAAATATAAATGTCCTAGCATAAAACTAGATGGTGTTCCCAGAATCCTTTTGTACATTTTATTCTAACAAATACTGCCTCACCTCATTTTCAGTGGCCTGGAAGCAGTGAATTGATGAGAACCTGTGAGTTTTAGGAGTTGGGGGAAGGGGAAAAAGTTGTGAAAAGAAGCAACAGCCCAAATAAACTTGTCCCCCAAGTAGTCTTTCAAACTTTGTTTTTTGCCCATCAGTGGGGCCATCGTTCCCCTTCCACAGCACCACTTCCCAAGTTCCAGTGAATAAAAGAGATTCCCCACCTCGACTAAATTTTTCTCCTTACCATATCTTGCTGCCTGGAATTCTGCCATTGAGGGATTTTTTTTGATTTGATAAGCATCCTCCATTTTAAAATGCAAATGCTTCTAGGCAAAGGTTTGGGACTCTTACTCATTTCTACCTTAGTGTGAATTAGTTTAATTCATAGCTTTCCCCCAACATCTAGGTGAGGTCAGCTGCTCTGAGGAAATGGAAGTTTTATTTGATGGGGGGAGGAATGGGCACATGAAGAATAAGGCACAGGCTTGCTGAGAGAGAGGAGGTATGGAGAGAGAGAAGGTAAAAAAAAAAGGAAAAACTACCTGTTTCAGAATTTTGAGACCAGAAAATGGAGAAGAAATTATTTTTCTCTTCCATGTGACTCTCTTCTCAGTAACTAACACTCCCAGTACCATCATCCACATCATCAGCTAAATTAAGGATTAAATAGTCTAAAGGAGCACTTGCTTTTCACCTAAGAGACTAGAGCTACAGTCTAGACTTAACCACCTCATTAACGGAAAATGAGCCCTGTGGACCTTGGATTAATTCATCAATTAGCCAGCAGTTATTAAATGCCTACTATGTGCCAGTATGTAGTATACAAAGATGAAATTTAAATAGTCCCTGCCCTCAAGGAACTTCCATATTTTCTCATTAGATTTTCGTAGCCCCCCTGGAAGATGGGGTATGGTATTATAAGTGATATTCACATAGAATACATGTCAGGCAGAATTTGAACCTCATTTTCTCTGACTCCCAGGTTGGTGCACTTGCTGTCCCATCATGGGCTACCTCCTATACAATCTGATGTCCACTTTTTACTTAAGAAAAATTATTTCCATAGTGGAAATCATTCCTATATTTTAACTTTTTTGGCTTTTACTGTTTCAGAATTAAATCTATTGTGTTAATAGATCATTTTTAAAAGCAATTTCTGTACTTCTCATTCATTTAGTAATTTGTACCCTTAGATCATCAATAACCTTTGTTCTTTTAATTTTGTGGGTTTGATAAACAAAATCTTTTTATGATCCTTACTTTCCTCTTTTCTTTCTTCCCTAAGACACTGCAGACATTTAAATAGTTTATACCCTTTCATTTAAACTTTTATAAATAAATACATCTTATTGATTAGTAGTTTAAAAATCCTTTCAAATGGTGATTTTATTATGCTTAGGGAACTTTAAAGCATATCTAAACTATTAAGTGAAACATTTTGGCTTTTGTTTTTCTGCCCTTCATTTTCAAGAGGACCAATGACATCACAGGGTCATATCAAGTGAATTGGGTTTAAGTGAGGTAGAGTGACACAAAGTCTCACTCTCTCTTCCAGAGTGGACAAAGTCCAGTAGCAAGACACAAGTCGAGAGGACAAGTGATGGCTTGGGGTACACCAATGACCTTGGCATCTCTGATGCCTGACCAAACACTAAGCACTCCATGGTGCCTTCTTCAGTCACCTTCATGGCCATTGGAACAAATTGTTCTCATCACCCATTCCACTGTGGAATGTCTTCACGTGCTTGGGGCAGACATCCCTCTTAACTCACCAACAGGCTTGCGGCCTGTTGGTTACTCAACCTGGTTTAGCCCGTATGCTGAGGTAGTTCTGCTGAGGTGTGGCTGCTGCACATGCTACAGCTTCTTGGAAACATAGGTGAGAGTTGGGTAAAAAGTGGACACTAAAGGTGAAGGAGAAGCCCTGGGACAGGACTCAGCAACCCTCACAGCCGAGGTGCTTGTCACCCCTGAACACCCCATATACCCTGTTCACAATATGAAGAATATCTATTTTAATATGACTTTAAAGGTACATTTTCCATCTCTGATATTTTCCCTTTAAATGGGAAACTAGTATTTTTTTTAATTAGTGTTTTAACCATGGGAATAGGAAACTATTTAGCCATCTCCTGAAGGGGCACCTGGTTTCTCATCTTTTTATGTCCCTAGAACAATGGTGTCAAACTCCAATAGAAAAGAGGGCCACCATGACTTAGAAAACCACATATCAATGTTATCTATAGTCTATTGTACACTTATTTTGTCCATTTTTTCTCCATTACATTTTGATCTAGTTCCCTTGACACCTCTACTCTAGGCCATTGCTGGTAAGGTCATCCAGAGAGGTGAAAGACTTCAACTGTTTCAATTCAGAAGGTCATTTTATTTATTTATAATATGAGTTATGCTTTGTCTGACCACTGGTAGATGGGATTCTTCCCTTCTGGTACATAGGTCTACTCAGGAATCCAGATCACAGATATTACAGAGGTCACTTAGTGAATATAGAATCAGAGTGAAACAGTAGTTTTGTTTGTTTATTGGTGGTTTACTGGTCTCTCATTATATTTGGGTTTAATACCACTGGCCTGGCTTGTGATTTGGATACTGCTTCCACTCTAGATACCCTTTTTACCCATCTCTTACCCTTCAGATTCCCAGACTATATTCTGGTTGCTGATTTTGGTTTGGTCATGTGATGCTTCTAGTCACTTTATGCAATGGAATTTCTCAACTATTCCATCCCATTACTTTTCCTATCTAAGGGAATTTCACCTAGTGCCAAGAAACCTGGCCACAGCCTAGTCATGATCCAGCATCGTCCTCATGTTCCTTAGTATTTGGTAATTAGTGACTATTGACTCCACTCTATGTTGAGTTTGAAGGAAAAGTATCAATAAATGATGACTCGGTTCAAACTCAGATGACTGGGAGAAGGATGGTACTATTAATAGAAAAAGGGAATTTGGAAGACAGTAGCTGGTTTGGGTTCAATAATGGTCAATTTGAAGTATTGATGATTATGTTCATTTATAATACCATTTCTGGGAGGCCTATTTCTGAAACAATTCTTAGCTTTTGTCCATTTGACTTTTACCTTCTTGTGAATGTCCATCCACGGATTCACCAGACTTTGGCTACTCCTTGTTCATGGCTTTTTGTTTGTTTTAAAATTCAATTCACCTTGGGGCAGCTAGGTGGTGCAGTCAGTAGAGCACCGGCCCTGGAGTCAGGAGGACCTGAGTTCAAATTCGGCCTCAGACACTTGATACATGTACTAGCTGTGTGACCTTGGGCAAGTCACTTAACCCCAATTGCTCTGCCCAAAAAGAAAAATTCAATTCGCCTTAAAATGTGATTCTTCTAATGAATTTCCTATAGAAAAACACCTACTGATACATTAGTTATTTCCTAGAAGTAATGTCTAATGTCCACATAAGTCCCTACGAGTAAAATCGTAAGATTTCTGTGAGTAACTTAATGTAGTAGACAGAGAGCACTGCATTTCGAATCAGGAAAACCTGGGACTTTTCCCACTCACTACCATATGATCGTGTGTACATCCCCTGAATCGCTCAGGCTTGTTTCCTCATTCATAAAGTCAGGACAGTTATACTTGTAGAGCCTATCCCACAGGGTTGTGGTCACTTTTAAATGAAATCCTGTATATAAAATAATTTGTAAACTTTAAAGCAATACATAATGTTTGTGTTTACAAACACATGTTCACACACATATATACATATATGTGTCAGTTATCAGTATTTCTAAGGGAATGCTACCTAGGCTCTATTTTCACATCATGATCACAATGTGTCATAATTTATTAGGCCAATACAACAAAGATCATGCTCCTCACCCAACCCCTACTTCTCTAACTACAGTTGAGCAAATTAAAACTCTCTAATGGACTTTGAGACTCTCTAACACCACTGTCCCCTGTCAATCTAATGGCACTTGTGTTATATATACTATGTCTTGATTTGTACTCTCTCCTCAAGCTGGTGAAAACTGCTCACTTATACTGCAAAAGGCTGTTTTTGTCTCTGCACACACTCATCCAGAAGATGACGCTAGCTCTGTGTCTTCATACATACCATTATTCCAACCTACTCCTTTATATTTTTTTTGTTTTTATGGCTTTTTTTTTCATTTTTAATATATTTATGTTCCCAAGCTTCCTTCAGAATGGCCCATGACTCAACTTCACCAGGGAGGTTTCTTTTATTATAATCGCTATCCTTAGGATTTGTATTCACCTAAAATTAACTCTAAATAATGTTTAATGTGGATAGAGTAACCAGCCCTGGAATCGGGAGAATCTGAGTTCAAATCTGGCCTTAGACAGTTTCTGTGTGACTGTAGGGAAGTCCCTTAACCCTGTTTGCCTCAGTGTAAAATGAGCTGGAGAAGGAATGGAGTGGAGAACCACTCTAGTATCTTTGCCAAGAAAACCCCAGATGGGGTCACAAAGAGTTGAACACAACTGAAATGAACAACAACAAAATGTGAAAAGTTGAATGCAAGCGAAACAACTGAACAACAAAATGTTTAATGTGTATCTTGTCTTCTGAGATGATGCCTTGTGGTGTGGATAACCACACTGGACTAGAAGGATGGACCTAGATTTGACTGTCAGCTCTATTACATGCTAAACGCCTGAGCTTGGATGAGTGACGGCTTCCGAGCCTCAATTTTTTCATCTGTCACATGGATGTAACAGTCGTACTTACCTTTCAAGATCATGAAAAATATTAGTACTTTGTACTCAATGTTGAAATGTCATTTAAATGTTAATGAGCATTTATTAAATGCCTACGATTTCCCACATGCTCTGCTTGGTGCTGAGAAGTGAAATACTGCCTTCAGGGAGCTTACATTCTATTGGAGGGGGCAGTATGTTCCCATAAATACATTGTGTGTAAAATAGCCAGTTTTGGGGAAGAGGTGGGGGGGGGTGGATGGGGGAAAGTCTCATATGAAAAGTCACCCTTGAGGTGAGATATAAGGAACTAAGGGTAGAGGTGAGGGGTCAGTGCATTCCAGGTGTGAGGTATAGCTGCTGTAAAGGCAAAGAGGCTGGGGACATATACATGAAAAACTGAAAAATCCATTTCAGCTGAATTGGAAAATATGTAAAGTAATAATACAGACTAAAACAATAATATAATAATGAAGTGAGGTGATAATATAGAATAAAACTGAAAAAGTAGGTTAGAGCCAAGTTAACAAGCATGTATTAAGTGCTTACTATGTGCCAGGCAGTCTGCTAAGCTCTGGAAATATAAGCAAAAAAAAAATGGCAACCCCTGACCAGAAGAAATTTATTTTAATGGAGGAAAATGCGTAATGGAGAGCAAGTAAGGAGAAGGTACGTGAAGGAACATGGTGATGAAATCCAAAGAGTCAGGAGAAGACTCCGGGGAGTGTTGAAGGAGGTCTGGCCTGGGCATTTTCTCCAAATAGCGGTTTCAGGAGAACTCAGCAGTGGGAGGGATGAACTGTGGGGGCAAATCAATCTCCCAGGGTGAGAAGACATGGTGTTGAGCCTGGAGAATTGGAAGTTGGAGCCAGGAGAGGAGAGGGGCAACACTGGAGGCAGGGAGGCTGGGACACCAATTAGGAGACTATTCAGATAGTCCAGAAGAGAAGTGATCAGAAGGGTCTGAAAGGGTGATGGCTATGGGAGGAGAAGAGGGAATGAATAGGAGAGACGAGATGTGAAGGTGCATGACCATATTTAGCAATTCTTTAACTTCAGGGGAGGGAGGGAGGGATAAGATCAAATAGTTGAAAATGGCACCTCAGTTACAGACTGGACTGGAAGATATGTCTCATGTGCCCTAGACAAAAAAATAGCTTAGAATGTATGAGTTTGGGGGAACGATAAGTTATTTTACATGGAATAGGCAGTTTCTTACTGTACCTCCCTCTCTGGGAAGCTAATCTACTCAGCCCTGGGACTCTGCACTGAGGCCGAGCTGTCCTGATAGTTGAGTGTGAAAGTTCAAATTCACCTAAGCTACTATGTATGTCTTGTTAGGCCCCAGACCATACTTCACATCTTATCCACCCAATCTTCAATCTCTGCTCCCTTCTACCTCTTGCTCTAGGGACAGTAGTCAAGTCAATGCTATCATCATAAAGGTCATGACTGCCTCTCAGCTCCATTTATCCATTATCCCTGTGCCTCTCCAATCCTAAACTCACTTGGCCTCCATTTTGCTATAGGTGGTGTCTCCCTCATTAGACTGTAAACCCTTTGAAGGGACGATCAGTTTCTTTTTTGTATTTATGTTCCCAATACTAGTGCGTGGTAGATAATTAAATTTTGCTTTTTCATCCATTTATTCCAAGGTTCCTTGCTATGGAGAAATTTATTAGCATATGTGTATGATGACTTAGCAATCTCTGGACAAAGTTGGCTCCTTTATTCTTGTGACTTGAACAATGGGATCTGTGCCCCACCATTTCTTTGTGGAGGAAGAAGCTTAAAATTGCAACTTTTGCTTAAGCTAAAGAAAATGAGAGGTAGGCGTCCCCGTTGCTGTTTTTGTCACAGAATTTAGGAGATGAAAGGACTTCAGCATCCAATTAGACCAACCTATACCTGAAAGGAATCCCGTTGGTCCCATGTGTGACAAGCGGTCACCTAACAAATTGGAGCTGAGAAAGCAGCTGGGAGGTCCACTGAACATCGGGTCTGAGAAAGATTGAACATGAATTCTCTGGCAGGGCTGGTGTTGAAGACAAAGCTGGAGGATGGTCAGCCAATCCTCTTAGACCATACCTAGCACAAGCAGTCGAGAGCCTGAGGCTCCCACCCTGGGGAGAAGATGGTAAGGTGAGAGGCCAAGTTTGGAGGAATTTCCTGGTGCCTGCTTTCCTATCCCCTTTTGACTCGAGGTTCTCATTTTAGCACTGAAGAGTCCTTCCCTTCCCTGCCTTTGGGGGCTCAAAGCAGGCTCGGGAGGTGGATGCTTGCATTGTAGATTCATTGCGTGTATGTTTGGGTATTGTTTCAGCACAAGATGAGTCAAAATCCTATCTGCACATTCCTTTTTAACTTGACAGAAGTCCACCTAGCAGGTTTAGACAATAGTAAAAGCTGAAACAATTTCCCTAATATGGTCAGAAATACCAACTACAATAATACCCCTCTCTATTAGAGGGCATGTTTCAGTGCCACTGTTGTCAAAAACATTCATTTTTGAGGGTGGAGATGATAGAAGTGTTCTTTGACAAGGATTTCCTCCTTTGAAAGGCATAGGTTGACTAAAAGCCCAAAGACATGCTCTCTTAAATATTGCCTTTTCATGTGTTCATTCCAAGATTCCTCAGTATGGAGAATTATATTAGCATATGTATCTGAGAATTTAACAATCTCTAGAAAAAGTTGGCTCTGGTGTTTCTGGTCCCTGCTGTCTTCAAGAGGCTGCCTGCAACTGGAGTAACACCTTTCGCTTCCTGATAGATGACTTGTGTGAGCATCAGAAATGTGACCTTGTCCTTAGCTGAGCCTGGGGTCCTAGCCAACCGACAAGAGGCTGACTCTGACAAAATACTACTTTGTTCTTATCCACCTAGAACTCACTCTTTTCATGCCCAGGCTGACTTTATTAGGAATTTAATTCCCAGAAGCATGGTTAATGTGGCCAGAGTGGCCTTTGTTTTCTTTGAGTGACTCAGTTTATCTCATTGAGCCTTGCTGGGCCATGCCAGGGAGCAGAGAACTTCCTGTGTGATGAGTCATGGGGCTGTCTGAGGGGAGGTATTGACTCCAGAGCCATGCCCTATTGGGTGTTAACCTAGGGGAAGGGGCCAACTCAAGAACCAATCGGCCCGGTCATTCAGGCGGCGCTTGATGATGTCAAAAACTCTATAAGAGGGGAGAAGACGGCTTGAAGACCCCTTTTTTTTCCTTTTCCGGTTGGAGCCAGAGACGCCTACAGCCGAAGCTGAGCTGCCGGTAGCAGAGCTGACCCACATGCGGAGCGAGGAGTGCTGAGCAAGGACTTGTGACCAGTGGATAATCTTCTTACCGTAGAGGGGAAGCATGTACATGATTTTGCTTTATACCATCATGCTTCTCTGTGGCCTCCTGGTTACTCTTGTGAGGCGGACTTATTGGGCCTGGAAGCTTTGGATCAAAATATCAAAATGGGGACGCTGGTTTGTGGGTCTGTTACTATGGAGTTTAAATACATGCTTTAGTTCTTCTGCCTTCTGCCTAGAGAATTCCTTATGTCCTGTGGTTCTGAACCTTTCAGACATATATGAGATTCTCTTTGAAATCATAAATTCTGCCTTCATAATACAGTTAACTAAAGTACTATATTAGAACTTCAGTAAGTAGTGAGTGAGTCATAGATTTGGAGTTTTGGGGGTTAATAGAATGTTTTGGTAAACTCTGTTTTTTCACTTTTTTTCTAAAATGTTCTAAGAGATCAATCTCTTCCTACCTTAGTAGGGATAGCGTGGTAAAGATAATGAACTTTTTTTTTTAGATAACTAAGGTTATTATTGTACTTCTGAGTCTTCCTTATAAAAATGAATTAACATGCTGAGAAATATAGATGATATATATGTTGAAGGTATGAGAGAGTAGACTGAATTTATATTGACACTAAGGAAAACCCTAAAAAAATGTGTTTACTTTAGATAAATCAGCAAGAGTTTGTTATAATTTTCCTCCAGAATGGCATCACTGGATTTGGATCTATGGAAGAATACTGCGTCTGTTGAGGCAGGAGGGCATAAAATACACTGAATTTGGAATCATAGGAGCTTGTTGCAACAATCCGGATAGCGGCTGCTGTGGGGGTGAAAGACCAACACAAGCCCAACAACAAGAACGCCACCAGCACAGGTCCTTTGATCTGCTTTACTAAGGAAAGCAACATTAAGGGGTTAACAATCTCAATTTAATCGAACATACAAATATCATTCACTTAGTTTAGGGGAAAAAGGCAGCACCCTGAACTTCTGAGCAAACACAAATTACAAACATCAACAGACAGACCTTGTCTGATTCAAATTTCAATGCATAGTTACCAGGGTTTAACAAAGTCTCAACATCGGGGTTTACAAGGTGGGGGGCTCTTAAGTACAGCTGCCTGGAGTCTCCACATCAGCACTCTGCCAAGAGTGAGAGCTCCAAACAAATAGCTCTGTTCTCTCTTTTTATACACTCTTTAGTGGTCATCAAATGTCATCTGAACGACCAGACCTTAGGCTCCTACTATCGGCAGATCCCCTTAGGACCCTGAGGGCTTCATGCCCATATAGGCTTAGCACCTAGTAGATAAGGGTTTGGGCCTGGGGTTTAGCACCTAGTAAGACTAAATCAAAGATACTAAACTTGATTGATATTACATGGATTCAAATCTCACTCTGTGACCTTGGATAAGTCACTTAATTAATCCGAGTCTTAGTTTCCTCAGCTGTAAAATGAAGTGTTGGACAAGTCTCTTCCATTTCTAAATCTATGATCCTACTTTATTTCCCATGTGACCTTGGGCAAGTTACTTAACTAATCTACACCCTAGTTTTGTCATTTCTAAATGGAGGGAATTGGACTAGATTCTAGCCCTAAATGTTAAGTGGAGTCCAGAACTTTTTTTTTTAATTTCCTGTTAATTGAGAAAGCTAGTAGTTGGTTTTGGTCCCTGGGCTTTTTCCTGAACAGGTAAGACTTCAATGATTCATAGTCTACATGGCAGTTCTCCTGAACACTAGGTTAAGAATAGCAGCCACTATCTTTTTGAAATTTTGTCTCACTGCTGAAGCCTCCCTCCCAAAGCCCACATCAGGGATCCATAGATAGTTGACTCCTTAGAGAAAAGGAATCCTGAGCCTTCACAGAGCTTTTATCACTCACAGACTGAGGATAAGACAGAATGGCCTGACCTCAGAGATCAAATATCCTCTGTTAGAAGGAAACCTAAGCCCACAGAGAAGGTACTTGTCCAAGGTTCTATAGCTGGGAACTCAGGTTAATGCCAAGCAACCATCTTAGAGTTCAGCATTTCCTAGAATGAGGCAGAGAATGGTTAACCAGAAAGAAGCACAAATGGAAAGATCTGGAAACCAAAATAAAGTGGTGGTGGTGGGGAACTAATCGTTCTCTCTTTTTAAAATGATATTTGGCTCTTTGTGGGTGGAATAAGGGTACAAATGAGAACAAGGGGAGGAGGATGTACCTGCAGACCCCTCTTTAATAGCTCCATTTCTGTTGTGCGAGAAAAAGTGGCAGTTCAGATGAGGGGAGGTCAATTTATCCTCAACACTCCCTTCTAATTAAGCCAACACACTAGAAACGGATATTTGAAAAGCTGTGTTCTCAGAGGTCGGGGCTGGCGCTGAAGGCTGTCTTCATTAAGCTGTCTCGGTATTGACTGCCTTTATTGGAGGAAGTTCATTTGGGAAGGGTTAAAAATAAAACCAATTTAATCCTAATTAACAAATGTGCAGGCCTCTATCTTGTTTTAAAGGGGTGGGGATGGGGGAGAGAGGTGTTGTTTCCCTGTTAATTACTCTGCAGTGGTAACCTTTCCTGGCTGACCCTGTCCCAGGGAAAGCTTTTAGGAAGAGATTGATTGGGGATGCTGTGATCCAGGAAGTCATTTGCTCATAGTCCACTTGTAAATGAGTCTAAACATCGCAGCCAGCATGCTTATAATGACTTGGGTTGTTTTCTTTAAACGCAAATCTCTTAGGACACAGGTGTGCCCCTCTTTCAGCAAACCCAGTGGAAGAGATTGCTGCAAAACATTTTAGACAAAATAGACAATTGAGGACTAATTAGACATATTATAAAAGGCTTCTTTGCAAAAGAATCCACTCTAGGCTTCCTCTGAGTAATGAATTCCCCAAGGTTATTTGAGAAATTAAACTGACAAAAATTCAATTTGCTCCCAACTTTTTGTGTAAAGTGAGGCAGCACTGTATCTCGTGGCATGGAGGAGGAAACAGTATTAGTGAAAGGAGTCAAAGGACTCAGAAGACCTGGGTTTAAGTCTTGGTTCCTCCTTGGTTCCTCCATTTGCCAGCTGTTTGACCTCGGGCAGGTCACTTTCTCTCCATGGTCCTCAGTTCCCTCTTCTGTTAAATTTAAGGGTTGGATTAGGTGTTCTAGGCTGTGTGTCTACATCTGACATTCTATCATTATGTGGGTGATCAAAGGTTCCAACGAAATGCTTACATCAATGGCTGAATATGTTCATGAGGCAGATTATGAAGCACATCTTTGATGTACTCAAGAATGCAACATCCAGAAGCATGTTCATTAGATTTCTTTATAATTTGCTGACTTGAAATTTAATAAGACTATTGTGATACTTTAAAAACCTAGTCCCACCCAATTCCTTCTGATGGTTTCTTGTTCTGCCTGCTAGTTTTTTTGCAGAGTATATGACCAGTTTTCACAATTTCAGGACTGCTGATCATTGTTTTTGACACGCAGAGTTTAGTGGTGTTATTTCTTGACTCCATGGAGTTTTGGGTGTTTAAGGAGGTATTCCTTAGTGGAAAAATAGTTATTCATTGGATTCTTTGACAATCAGTATTAAAAATCAACATATCTCAAGCTTTTTATTCATTCTTTTGCTTTCGGAATTGCTACTTAATTAAATGAAATATTAACAGAACACACTAACAGCTTAATCCCTTGTCTGTGGCTGCTTTGTAACAGTTAGTGCCTGATTTCCATGAGGAGTGATAAAAACTCCTATCTAGCATGAGACAGTGTGGTACGGTGGAGGGAGTCATGACTGGAGTCAGAGGTCCAGAGTTCAAAACTTGCCTCTAATGGTTACTGTCTCTGTGACCTTGAAGAAGTTATTTATCCTCCCTATGTCTCAGTTAGCTCATGTGTACAAAGAAAGGTTGGACTAAGTGGTTTCTGAGGTCCCTTTCAGCTCTGAATCTATGACCCTATGATAGTGCCTGAGAGTATATTGCTTCCCTCTCAAAAAAAAAAAAAAGGAGAATTTGAAAGCCTTCTTCTGCACATAAAAGTCATAACCTAAGAATGCCATAAATCGTTGGGAGTTAGCCATAGTCTTTGATTGTATGGGATTTTTCTCATATTGCCTGAAAAAGAGGGGCCATCTGAATAGGGTTTTGTTGTACAGAGCCTTTTTTTGTCATGTGGAGATTTGGGGTGGTATTATTTGTTATAATGGGTCCTCTAGAGCGAGGGAGAGCAGTCACGTCCCTTCGATTCACCTTGGACCTGCCAGAAAGTCCAGGCTAGTTTCCATCATGAGAAATACAAAGAGGAGGAAAGGGAGGTTTAAGAATAAAGAAATAGATCAAATGACTTTGCAAGAAGTCCCTTAGACCTTTCGATGTCTATCTACAGTCTACCCTCTGGTGGCCATAAGGTGACATTGCAGCTTTCTGGTAACTTAAAGCCCTGCACTGAAAATGAGTTCTTATTAAATTCATTCTGCAGGCTGGTTCTTGAAATTAAATAGCACACAACAAATTATATTCAGGTCTCTACTCTTCCGTTTGGGTCTGTTGGGAAAATGGGGGGATGAAAGGAGAAGAATGGGAAGGTTAGAGATGACTTCAGGAAGGGACCTCTTTAAAGTCAGCAAAAAAGATTTTATTGAGTTCAAATGCCTCAGAGTACACCTTGGCACACAATTTATGCAGAAGCATGCACATTTGATGCAAATGATGAATGCATGTTTCTTAGATTTAAAAGTCAGTCACACAACCTGGCTTTGTGTCATCTATTCACAATATTCCTTTCCCATCCTTTGGCATAACTGCCATGATAAGAGAACCCAACCCTTCATCCTTCCCACTCCTACTGTGATAGGCCTGGTCCAAGCAGTAGCATTTGAGTATCAAAGGTAGTGTGTCAAGGGTACTGCCCAAGCTCCCAGTGTTGAGTAATTTCTCTTCTCTCAATATGTCTAGGAAAGAAATTGTGTTGATATAGAGTTCAAAACTCTGTCGCAATGCCTCCCATCTTGCCAAGGGGGCAGAAGTTGGTATATATTCAGTGTTTGCATAAGCAAGAAGAGACTTAGAGAATGGTAGTTTTTGGTTAAAACTACCTCCACAATGCTAGAGCCCTGAACGAGGTAGAAAAGCTAGGTGTTCTTGTAAGCCCTTGTGGCCTTTAGTATTGTTCCCAAATTCCAAGAGTGATTATAGTAAAATCTCACTAATTACTTATAATGCAAGATGGGGACACTAGCTAGTCTTAGGGAAAAGTCTGAGTTAGTGAGAGAGGAAGAATGAATGGCATAATGGAACACACGAATGGATATGGTATCAGAACTTGGGTTTAAATCCAGGCTTTCTTATTTGGCAGCTCAATTATTATCTCAGGCATTTTATATAAGCTCTCTTAGCCTCTGTTTCCTCCTCTGTAAAATGAACACACTGAACTGATTTCTAAGATCTTTTCTATGTCCAACTCCTCTGCGTATGTGTGTATATGTGTATATATGTATGTATGTGTATGTGTGTATGTATGTATGATATGCATATATTTCTATACACAAAAAGAAATGCATTTTTAAAATGTATGATACATTTATTATTAATAATAGTGATAAATTAAGCTATAAATGGGTAATATTAGATCAGATAAGGAAAGGTAATGAAAAAATTGCATTTGATAATAGACCTTCCTTAGCACATAATGTGCCATAAACACTAAAGTCCTTTCACATCTAAAAATTCATTGCTGACTTACTAGTTGAAAGCACATTTAACAGAGCATTAAATTCTTGAGCCCCTGGCTTGAAAAAACTTCGGACTCGAACCCTACTACTTGTAAGTACGACCTCTTAAAACCATTTATTTATTTATTTTTATTATTGAGAAATCTGTGTAAATCTGATGTGAGGAGAAAGTCAGGTGCATGATGAGTCTTATGCAGGATGCCTGGAATTAAATCATGACTACCCCTTTCCAGCCTGGTGACCTTCTCTAAACTTTAGTTTCTTCCTTTGTAAAATGTTGGGGTTGAACTTGGTGATCTTTATGCTCCCTTCTGACCTAACCATTCTGATTATGAGCGTACTGGGGCTGAATTGCCCCCCATTTCAGTTCATCGGGGTGTGAAGTAGTGAGTGAATATCATATTGAAAATTTTGCATCAGACTTGGTCTTTGTATCTTTGGAGGGGAAAACCTGCTTGATTGATCCAAAGTGTTATGATCTAAAATTGCTCAAAATAAAGGAAGCATTGTTTTTTGAGAAGAATAAAGCTTCCTTTTGTATTCTGAGGTCCTGAAATAGCCAAGGCCTGAAAAAACTTTGGGATAAGAAGGAGGTAGAGAGGAAGAGCTGGGCTTGAGGGAGTCAGACTGAACCCCCTCCCTGTCTTCCCACCACCTTTGACCTTGCAATGAGCCCCCCAGAGCTTTCTGACCCTGTGATTTGCTCCATCCCTTGTGACCATTTTCTTCCTTTCCACTTTGTATTTTCTTTATCATTTTGGCTGTCTGGGAATGAGCTATTCTTTTTCTTCTGTGTGAGGAGCCCTGAGCTCTTCTGCTCTAGAAAGGTGTCTTGTGTGTCCAATGACTAAAGAATAAAGGGGACAAATTAGTTGCTCCTGCTGCTTTCCTATTAAAATGATACCAAATTGATTGCATGCCCACCTTGTAACATGACTTAATCACTTTAACAAGCTGTACGGGTGTACTTCCTAAGGGAAATCAAATTTCGTTTGATTCGAAGCACCATAGGTGACCTGATAATTGATTTTGGGGTTCGTGTTCAAAGAGTTCTATTGTGTAGAATATTATGAAGTAAGTTTTAGAAATAAAAAAAGATTCGCCTGCAATGAAATACTATTTGTTATGAACAAGGCAATGTTCATTTACCATCACAAGACTAGTTTACATATCTAGTGCCCCTGAATACTTTATCCGCCAACATAGAAAATGCTTTTGTTTAAAGAATGGCAATCCTGGATATAATGTTGACACTCAGCTCTGATTTGACCCTTTGTGTGAGATACTCATTCTTTGTCGTCTGGAACCATATAAACACTTACAAATACAAAGTAGAAGGGGAATAACCATGAAAAAATTCCTTACACAGTTTAAAAAATTATAAATACTTAGAATAAAGAATCCTTCTGAGATTTATTATCCTTTAAGGAAAAAAAAACACATACACAATGAGAAGGTCTCTTATAATTTTATTTTCCTCATAAAATTTTGAGTGTTTATGGAGGTCAGTCAAAAGGCATATAGTGGGTGTGAGTAGGCTGTATCACATGACAAATGGAATTATGAAGGAGAAACTGAGAAAAGGATTCCATCAATCAGTCAGTCAGTGATCATTTATTAAGCACCTACTATGTGCTAGGCACTTTGCTAAGCCCTGGGGATACAAAAAGAAGAAAAGACAATCCTTGCCCTCAAGGAGCTCACAATTTAATGGGAATGAGTAAAAAAGAGATCTGTCACAAAGGACCACTCAAAGGTTGGCCTGAATGCTCTATGGGGATCCCTCAGGATGTCCAGAGAAGGCAAGAAAGGCATCTACCATGTTGGATGCACCCCCTGCGTAAAACTTATGGAAGGACACGGACAGAGAGGCCCGTAGGATGAGCAGGCAGGGATGAGTGGTGAGCTGCATTGTCTGATGGACTACCCACATGGCTGAGATAAGAGATCCACTTGAATATTGAGTCTAAAGAAACATCTTTAAATAAAATTACTTTCTGATCTTGTTATAAGATTGATCTGAGTTTGTATACGGTGTGTGTGGGTGTGTGGGGGGGCCTCTATTCCATCCCTCTCTCTACCAGCTTTTTCATCCCCAAATCTATCTACTTAGGTAACTAGGATGCTGAAAGTTTTAGGAATCCTATCACACAAAGCTACCTGGTGTCTCTTCCCCCCACCCCCCCCACTTCTGCATTTCTTGGGAACAGGGCTTCGAGGACCACTGAGGATTTGTCCTGGAGAAGATGACTCGGGGAGGGGGATGATAACTGTCTCCAAGTGTATGAAAAGCTGTCATTTGGAAGAGAGCTTTATGCTTATTCTGTGTAGCTTCAGGGAGCATAACTAGAAACAATGGCTAGGAACAGGAGAATGTTACAGGAAGATTGGCTTACTATTAGAGTAATTGAAAAGTCAGGGTGATATAGAGGAGAAAGCTAGCCTTATCTTACCCCGGACACAGACTGGCTGTGGGACACAGAGCAAGTCATTTAAACTCTCAGTGCCCCAGAAAATAAAGTATAAATGGCAGAGAAGGGGTCAATCCATACTGGTAGAATAAGTTCTGTACCTTGAGCTCCCTAAAGTGATAAAAATTTCAAGGAAGAAGTAGAATAAAGGATGTTGTCAGAAAAAAAGACTAGAACTCTTAAAACAAAATAACCCAAACTGGCTTAAGAGGTAGTGAACTCACCATCATTGGAGGTATTCCAGTAAAGGCTAGAAGGCCATTTAACAGAACTGTTGAGGAGTGGAAACTTGTATCAGGTGAGTTGAGCTTCCTAAGTTCTTAAAGGGCTCTTTTTAACTCTTTCAGGTCAAATCTTATTATAATAAAAATATGAATGTTTTCCCCTAATCACAGAAGGTCAGAATTGGAAGGTGCCTCATAGGTCCAACCTCCCAACCTGTTCCTGAATGGGAATCCCCTTTGCAACATTCACTCCTCACTCCCCCCCACCCGCCCCGCCCCAGGCCCTCCAGGTGGCCCATTCTATTTGGGGAATTCAATCTCTTTTAACCTTCTAACATTTGTTTCTAGTTTTGTTCATTAGGGCTTACGGGAAGCAATCTAGTTCCCCATGACAGCCCTTTGAATACTTGAAGACAGCCATCACGTCAATCCTAAACCCTACTCTGTGGATCACCTATTTCGAGTTATGTTTAGTGTAAACCAAATTTTAGTACAAAAGAGAATCAGGATAGACCTTTGGAGTTTTGGTGTACTGGTTAAATTCCATTACAAGAAATAACATTACAATAAAATGTTAGCATAAGAAAAATATTTGCCACCTTGCTTTTTTTGAAGGACCATTAAATTCAACAAAATTTCATGATCACAAAAAGTCAATTTTTGACATTCTCTTAGTTATTTGTAATAGGATTTCTCCCGTAAGATTTAAGTGATTTTAGGGAAAAGCTGTTGGAGATGGAAATCCTTTGTATTTTCCACTTACTCCTAAGATTCTCCTGATGCCAGGCAACGAATTGTCTTGTGGGATAAAAGTAATTGAACCATTTTCAAGCCCATTCAGCCCTCTGCTTTTCTTCTGAAACTGTTGACAAACCTGTCACATTTCGTCCATTGTTGCTGACTTTGCATTGTGTGCTGCATGGCTAGAAATTGGATAATGAGTATTTAATTCAGCTAAGTTCATTAGAAAAATATGTTAATGATACTATTCATATAGGCATAATTTTTTTTTGTTGTGATACATTCAAAAGGTCGCCTTCCTTCCTGTCTTCTGGTCACCTTTAGAGGTTACAGTAGATCTATGCAGAAACCAAAGACCAGATGGATCCTACCCAAGTTCAGAAGAATTATTTTAAGGCCATTCTAAATTGTTTGAACTGATATGAATTAAGCAGAATAAACTAGTCTCTGATGACACAGAAGCCAGTTTTGGGGCCACTCTGATTTTTCAAAAGGGACCACAATCTAAAGCCTTCAAGGTCTATATGTCTCCCAAGTTCCTTCTGAAGGGGTGATCATTAGATTTTGTCCTGCCATTTGTGTTACAGCCCGTATTCAATATTTCCTTTCCCTTGAAGGGGCATGGAATTATTTTTCACCCACCTGGCCGTGGTGGATTACTAATGAGCCAGGCTTCTACGAAGTGGTGGTAATAATATTGCTGTACACTTTTACCAGCCTCAACCTACATAACAACAACCACCACAAAAATATGGCTTGCAAATGCAACTAATCCACTGATTAAAATGGACAGGAGACACTGATGATCTGACAAAATGCAACTTGGTTAAGATAATTTGACAAAAAAGAAAAACAAAACAAAACTAGTGGTTTCACTGGCTGACCAGAATCAATCCCTCTCAATCTTCTCCCCTAATGTCAGCTTAAAGCCTACCTCAAGTGGCAGCCTGATGTAATAATGTTCAGAGAGAGGGCTAGTCTTAGAATTCAAGTCATTCCTCGGAAACATACTAGTTAGGTAGCAATAGACAATAAATAAACATCTTGGTGCACCAGACTCTTTCAGGCTTTAAGTTATAGCTGTAGCCCCATGAGTGGATTGTGAGATTATAGATTTAGATTTGGAAGAAACCGTTGAGGTCATCTAATCCATATAATCCATCGTTTTATAGGTAAGGAAGCTCAAGAAGTTAAGTGACTTGCCCAAAGTCACATAGGCAGGAAATAGCAGAGACAGCACTGAACTTATCTCCTTTGATTTCAAATCCTACGCTTTTCCCATTATGCCATGGAGGAAGCTTCCATATTGGGAGTTCCCCCCAACACAGAAAAAATAAAAAATATAAACAAAAAGAGCCTGTCATCAAAATTATTACAGCATATTTCATTCAAAAAGGAAAATATATGTGTAAAGATACATATAGATATCTACCTAAATAT
Source organism: Trichosurus vulpecula (assembly GCF_011100635.1). Lineage (NCBI taxonomy): Eukaryota > Metazoa > Chordata > Mammalia > Diprotodontia > Phalangeridae > Trichosurus > Trichosurus vulpecula. The sequence continues at coordinate 119,296,267 of NC_050573.1, read as the reverse complement.
CTGTACAGATATAGATATCTATCTCTATATCTATACCTATCCATCTCTATCTAAACATGAATCTTTATCTCTTTATCTATAACTCTCTGTATAGATATAGATAGAGAAATATCTGCCTTTCTAGGCAGATATCTATTTCTATCTACACACACATATAAACACATCTCTCGAATGAAACATATTGTAATTTTCATGACAGGCTTTTTTTTTTGGTCTGAATCTATGATTTCATCTGTGTTGGAGTAACTCCCATCTCTCTCTACTATCTATCTATCTATCTATCTATCTATCTATCTATCTATCTATCCATCCATCCATCCATCTATCTACACACACACACACACACACACACACACACACACACACGTCCATTTTAGCCACCCTGTGACAAGCCCACCATTCACAAGCATTTCTCTGGAGCAACAAATGACCCATGTCCACAATTCTCTTAATAAAAGCTGCATTACTTGCTAATGACACATTTTAGTTTGCTTCAGAAAAATCCAATAATTTTATTCAAATATATTTCCTCTAAAATATAAATATTTTAATTAAACTTTTATAAATGCAGAGAAGGTAGTATCATTCTGTTGACCCCACCCAGATATGAATCAGTCCAAAACCTGGTAAGTGATGAAGAAAGAATATTTGCAATTACCATCATTTAAATTTTTCTATAAATATATAATAGGATTGTTGCACATTAGTTCTGAGTAAGTCACTCATTCTTCATGTACTGAGCACCTTAGATTATGGACTGTGGCGACTTCAGCTCTTGGCACTAGCATGTTTCCTAAGAAGTTATTTACAATGCACAAGTAAAATTCTCTGATAGAACAACATTCCAGTGATTTTCAGATGAATAAGGAAATAATGCAGTGCAGCTTACAAATTTGTCAAGCCTTTCCTACAGTACATAAGCTCGCATTTCAATCTTTAGCTTTATAGAAATAAAGATTCAAATTTATAAGCACGCTTAAGAAAAATCAATCTTCCCTCCCCATCCCCACCCCATAAGGCTTTGCACATCATTTCATTTCATATACCTGGCAGCAGAGAGGTTTGAGAGCAGGTGGGCCAATTTTCAAATTTTTCTTAAATTCTTTGCATAGATTTGTGCAAAAACCCCTGTGATTCTGAAAATCAGAGCTCCAATCCAGAAAGCTTGTCTAAACAAGCCACAGGGAGAAGAATCTGGTTTAAATGTTGGATGGAATTGATATAAACCTAAAACACAGAGATTTTGTTTCAGTGGAGTTAGGTTTGAACAGCTTCATTTGTCCCTGATTCTTTGATGGAATAAAACCAAGCCATTAGCTGTTATCTCTATGATTCTAAAAGAACCCAAAGCACTGGATAGAATTTGGTTTGGGGATAACCTGCAGCACATCCTAGTATGTGACCAGGCCTGCTCTTCCTAGTCACCATGGCATGTAAAGAAGTATTGATTCCATATTCAACACAGACATTAACAAAACTGAACAGAGGACAAAGAATTTATATGGCCTGGTAGGGTTTCTTCTTTCCTTTTATATTTGAGAGAGAGAGAGAGAGAGAGAGAGAGAGAGAGAGAGAGAGAGAGAGAGAGAGAGAGAGAATTTGTGACTTGCTCTCCGACCCAGAAAGCTTATAGTCAATGCCTGCTGCCGGCTTCCTCCTCACTGGGTTTGCTGTCAGAGAACAAACCTTGGTATTCACATTGGAGTCCCAGGATTAATCATCTTCCCTCAAGCACTAAGTAACCTATGCAGTTTCCAACTCTACCAATCAGTAGACTAATTTCTATTGAATTTTTTTTTTGCTCAACATTCATTAACGGAGAACACTTCAGAATCATTCTCTCACATCAGAAATAGAATTCATCAAAAAAAAGTATCATAGCCATACCATATTTAAGGATAGCGGAAGGAAGTTGGATTTGGAGTCAGGATACAGATTCCCAACTCTGCTTCTTCCTACTTGCCTGACGTTGAGGAAGTCCCTTTTCCCTTTTTCGGCCTCAATTTCATCATTTGTAAAATGAGAGATTTAGATTAGATGATCTGTAAAAGTCCCTTACTTAAATCTATGCGTCTTATGAAAGACCAGATTCTATGTGAAAAAATATTTATTCCCCCTCAAAGAAATTAAATTTATTTAGCAGCTGGAAATAGTCTAATTTTAATCCTAGATCATCACCTTTTTGGGAGGGGGATAGGAGGGTGATAAATGTCCATTCTTCACCTACTTAGCCCTTGCTCATTCTCAATAAACAAGTTATGTGAAAATATGTGCAACAATGATTCTGAAGTGTGAACACACAGTAATATGCTAATTTTTATTATACAGTATGTTTTAAATCATTTCAAATCACTGAACTTTTAAAAGCCTCTTTTGTCAGTATGTACAAGCTGTTTTTTGCCTCCGATAAGGACATTTTCCTTGACTAAAGAGACCGGTTCTGAAATTCCAGGTGATGCTTTTTTCTTAAGAGAGATCCTTTGTGTTTGCAATGCCTCAGAGAGTAACTAGGACTGGCTAGACCTGACAATCAATGTCCTCTGCTCCCCCTGGGGCACTGCTGGTGACTGGCTAGCACCTAACATGGATTGGTGGATCATACTTCCAGTAAGCATGGTGGTTCTGCTTCTTCTTGTGGAAACCACTACCCCTCCATTCATGCCACCAACCCAAGCCTTGTGATCTTAGCTGACAAGAAGGAATGAATGATGAACACGATAGGTTTGGGGCAGGAGTGAAGGTCCAATTGCTGAAATAAAAAGACAGAGACATTTTAAGTTGATGATTGTTACAAAATAATTGATTTTTCACAGCAAAGGGGCCTGAAGATGATTATAACTAGATGAGTTATCTTTTTAAAAAATTTTGATTTTTGTTTATAAATTCTTTGACATCATCAAAATTTGTGAATGCATCCCAATCCCACACAGTGAAACTTCCCTTGTAATGAAGAATAGGAAAGAGGAAAAAAGAAACAGTTAAATAAAATAAACCAACATCTGAGACTACTAGTGTAATGTACAATAGTATACTTCCACACCCATAGCCTCTCACCCCTGCAGAGCAGAGAGAGAGAGAGAGGTGTATTTAGATGGCTACCAAGTTGTTGTCATGTTTTCCCTCCAACTAGAACATAAACGTCTTGAGGGCAGGAAATGTTTTTTGCCTTTTTTTCCCCAGACAATAGCATCCCATTAAATTCACATACCACATGATATTTGGTCATTCTCTAGTCAGCGGACATCTGCTTTGTTCCCAGTTTTTTGATACTGCAAAAAGTGTAGCTAAGAATTATTTCGGCAGGACTTTTTTTTTCTAACTTTACCCTCCCTGGGTCTTCCAGCCACCCTACACTATGGGTACCAGTCCTCACACATCTCTGGCTCTTCCGAGATACAGCCAAGTTTCCTCAAACACAAATACTACCTTCTCCTTCCCTAACTTCCAAAAAAGGGTAGCGTGAGAAGCAGTGATGTTGGTGATTGGTTGCTGCTATATGTTTTCGGTTTGGGAATTTCATTTAAATTTAAAGCAATCTTGTTGGGAAAAAAATGTGATGGGAAGAGGGAGAAGTCCCCCCTCCTCCCCTCACCCCACTCCTTGGCTTGGTCCCCAAATTGGTTTTGTACAGACTGATATTGTCCAAGTTGCAAGAGTGGGGAGGTCATAACAGACTTAGGGCTACATCAGCTAAGCCAGCATTGATAGACTCTGGCAGGCTTTGGAAATAAATAACCTAACACCCCACCCTGCCTCCCTGCCTCCGAATATGCCTAGCAGTGGAACTTCTAGGTCAAAGACTATGGACGTTGTAATCATTTGCTTAGCATAATTTCAAAATTGTTTTCTAACAAACACACTAACCACAGCTCTCACAACAATGTATAAGCATGCCTGTTTTCCACAGCCCATTCTGACTGACTCCGCCTGTGCTTTATCATCTTGGCCAATTAGCTGGGTGTGAAGTAAAACCTCGGAGTTATTTCAATGTGTATTTCTCTTATTACTAATGATTTAAAACAATCTTTCCTGTGGCTGTTAATGACCTGCAGTTCATCTGAGAATCATTTGCTTATATCCTTTGGCCACTTATCCAGTGGGAGGTGGCACTTGGAGATGTGTGTGTGTGTGTGTGTGTGTGTTCATTTTCTATATTAGGCAAATTATCTTTAAAAGACATTTATCTTCCATTCGGCATGGCCTTATGAAAAGAATATCGGAATTGGATTCAGAGAACTTGGAGTCAAATCCCAACTCTCCTACTTGTTATGTGACTTTGGACAAATCACTTCCTCACTCTGAGCCTCAATTTCCTTATCTGTAGAATGGGGGCATTGGATTAGATGATCTCCAAGGTAACTTCTGGTTTTAAAACCCAAATTTCTAAGAGAGAAAGCAATAATCCTTTGAGCATATTCATTACTATGCATCTTACAAATCCATTTTCATAAAAAGTATTTACATAAATTAGAAACCTAACAAATAAAGCCCCTTCCTGAATGTCCATAATAGTCGTTTTTAACACTCTAATCCAGTGGTGGGATTCAAATAAGTTAGCAACCGGTTCTTCATGGAAACCAAGCTGAGATGCAGCTGCCACCACTGACGTGGCAGACGCAGGCCCCGCCCCCGCTAACAACCTGTTCACAGAACTCAACCGAACCGGTGTGAACCGGCTGAATCCCACCAGTGCTCTAATCATTGTTTTCTCTCATTGGTGTATTATCTCTCTAACTAGATTATAAATTCTAGGAGGGCAGGGAAAGAGAGAGGAAGAGAAGAAGAGAGAGACTAGAGAGGAGAGAGAGACCTCAATAAAAGATAGGAAGACAGCGAGAAGCGAGATAGAAGATAGAGAGGAGAGAGAGATAGACAGAAAGAGAGAGAGGACCAGCCCGAAAAAGAGAGATAGACAGAGAGAGAGAGAGAGAGAGAAGAGAGAGACAGAGAGAGATAGAGAGACAAGGGGATAGAGAGAGAGAGAGAGACAGAGAGAGAGACAGAGAGAGAGAGAGAGGGAGAGAGACAGAGACAGAGAGAGAGAGACAGAGAGACAGAGAGAGAGAGACAGAGAGAGAGTGAGAGAGAGAGAGAGACAGAGAGAGAGACAGAGAGAGAGACAGAGAGAGAAAAGAAGGAAGGAAGAAAGAGAAGAAAGAAGAAAGGAAGGAAGAAAGAGAAGAAGGGAAGGAAAAAAGAAAAAGAAAGAAAGAGGAATTGAAGGAGAGGAAGAAAAAGAAACAAAGAAAGAAAGGCAACAAAATAAAGTACTATGAAGCCATAATGGATGCTAGAAACAACAGCTAGTTCAGCACTTTGCACAGGGGTTCATTGTAGATCACATGGCAGTCATTATGGCTGCTTATAGCCTCCTACAGTATTCTATAGATTGGGTAATCCCTGTTTTATCTGGCATCGTTTCTTGACTGAAAGCTCCTAAGTTTATTTATGGCATTTTTACCAGCACCATTCTTTTAAAATATAAAAAGAAAGCTACACATGGCCCCTACAAATGCTAAGACAGCACAGAAGGACCAAGGGGTGAAGTAGAATTATCCAAGGCAGAGTCAGGCACCGTGTTGAAATGATTGACTTTTATGTTATTTGAGGATTCCATCTTGATTTCAATTATTCTATTTCAATTATTCAATATATTATAATAATCTTAATTATACATTGTTAAGAACAAATTCAGGGAATCCTAGAATTTCAGTGCTAGGATGTTTTTTGAATTCAAGAAAACCTGGGTTCAAATCTCACCAGATTCTTATTAGCTGTGTGACTTCAAGCAACTTAACTTCTCAATGCCTCAGTTTCCCATCATCGAAATGAAGATGTTGGGCTTGATGGCCTCTAAGAGCCCTTCAAGCTCTAACTCTAGTGGCCCATGGCTCTAAAAAGTGCCTCTCAGTAACTCCCCTCTTCCCCTCCCCATCACTGATCTTGACTTTGCCATCTGAGACCAAACAGGACAGGTCAAATCCACTTTCCAAATCACAACCTTTCAAATACTTGAAAACAGCTTCTCTTTTCCAGCCTAGACAACTCCAGTTCCTTCAGCCTATTTCATATGAGCACCCAAAAAGCAATTCTTGATGAAACTCCCTAAAAATGGTCATCAAGCTTAAGACTGAGGACCTCCAGGGAGAGCAAACATACTGCCTCCCAAGGCAGCTACTTTGGGATAGCTCAAACTGTTAAGAACTTTGTTTTTTAATGTCAAGTCTAAATTTGCTCCATACAATTTCCATTTTTCCTGGTTCTGCTTTCTGGGGCTAACCAAAACCAGTTTAATCCCCCTTTTTATGGTGCAGCCATAGAAGAAGGCTATCAAGTCTACCAAGTCCTGCCTGCATATCCCCAGTTATTTCATACAATCCTCATACAACAGAAATTTAAGGCCATTCTCCATAATGGTTGTCTTCCTCCGAGGGTTGATGTCTAAGTTACCAATATCCTTCCTAAATAGTGGTAGACAAAACCCGACTCAAGACTCCAAAGGTGGCTTGACTGAGATGGAGACTAGCAGGACACTGACTTGGGGTCAGGGGGTGGGGGTGGGATGTTTTGACAAATTCAGTCGCTCCCTCCAACACCCTTTCCACTAAACCAGGACTGAAAGAGACTAAGGAGGACTCTGTTTAAACAAATGGGTGATCTTTAGGTACTGAAACAAATGTAAATATGATGTTAATTCATGAATTTGCTCAAATTTTCACCTACATTGGTGCACATCCCAAACACAGAGCTTAGAAGTCATATTTAGTCAAAACTTGCACTGACATTGTAAGGAATTCTTTCATTTGCCTCAAATTTCTCTGAAGCCTCTCAGACAAAGTGAAAGATAAAGATATATATATGTGCTCCTAAACACAGTTATAGTAATATAACCGGGAGGGACTCTCCTCCCCCTCCCATAGGTTTCCAATAAATAGCTAGCATTTATATAGTGTTTTAAGGTTTGCAAAGCACTTCGCACATATTACCTCATTAGCCTCACAACAGCCCTAGGAGGTAGGTGCTACTATCTTTTCCTTTCCACAGATGAGGAAACTGAGGCTGGAAGAGATTAAATGATTTGCCCAAGGCCATACAGCTAGTGAATGTCTGAGGAAGAATTTGAACTCCAGACTTCCCAAGACCAAGTTACTGTGCCACCTAGCTCAAAGACTATAAAAGATAGCCAAATGAATCAGTGACCGTACTGGGGCTGAGCACACTTACAATCTCTCCGTCCTTTCCTCCAAAGTCTAAATAAAGCATCCTGATTCCATCGTCTGAAGACATTTTGAGCTTTTCGTAGGGAGCCTGAATGATTGTCTTGGGGAAGGCACCCTCCTGTGGCTCAGTGGTGATGGAGAATCCATGCTCATAATGTATGGTTAGACGGCACTCCTGGTTTTTGTACGTGCACGCTGGAAGACAAAGGAGGAAACAAAATTATAACCCAAATGAAGGCAACACGCTTTATCAGGCATTTGATGTTCTCTGTCCCTGGTGTCATCCATGGATTTCATGCCCAGCATTGAAAAGACTAGCAAGCCAAAGGATGTTAGAAATAGAAGGGACCTCAGAGATTATCTAGGTATTCAAAAAAGCTGTGGACTTGGAGTTAAACTGCTTATGTTTGAATTCGGGCTCTCCTACTGACTACCCAGGTGACCATGGCCGAGTCAACTTCTCCTCCCCAGGTCTCAGTTCCTTCATTTCTCAAATGAAGGGGTTGGACCAGTGATTTGGGCTCTAAAGTCCATTCTGGCTCTGAACCCTAGAATCTCAGATTTCATTTCATGCTGCATACTCCCGAAAAAAGATTCCTCACCACAATACCCCTTTGCTAGCTCAAGTCTGTGCTTGAAGGTCTCCACCAAAGAGGAAGCCACTGGTCTGCAAGGCAGCTCATCTCACTTTTGGATAATTCTAAAAAGCATGAGATTTTTCTTTATATCGAGCCTAAATTTTCCTCTTTGCAGCTTCCACTCAGGGCTCTTGGTTTTGTCCTTCGGTGTCAAACAGAATCAGCTTAACCCTCTCTCTGTTCTATGTGAAAACACTTCAAATACTTGACAAATATGTTCCCGTAGCTCCAGTTCCCTCAAGTGAACCTGGGATCTCATCTAACCCCACATTTTACAGATGAGAAAACTGAGGCCTGGAGAGGTGAAATAAAGTCCCCAAAGTAATAAAGTTACTTATAGTGGTAGAGATGAAAGTTCACCTACTGATAATTGTGAAGATTACATAGGGCCTTGGGATTCCAAAGAGTATTGAAGCCACGTATCCTGACTCCCAGTCCGATAATCTTTCTACTATGATGTTGGCTCGAATAGGACTGAAAGATCTTCTCTTTGGATAGAATTCTCTTTTCTTATTTTTTTGAGATGGACAAAAATCACACAGAAAGAGAGGATTTAGAAGTGGCACTGGTAGATAAAGTACCCAAACTGATGAACTTACAGATAAGGGAAATTTCTTTTCAGTTTGCTATGGGTAGTGGAGAAATAAATTGGAGAGAATATTGTAAACATTTCCTAGCTGCACTTACTAAAATCTGTCTATGTTATGGCCCTAGTGTGAAAATCTGCTCAAATGGTCTTTTGGGCCATAGCCAAACTCAGAGGTAATTTGACATTTGCAATACTATCAACCTTTCTCGAAAGGTTGTCTCACAAACAAACACTAGGAAAACTTTTTTTAATACCCTGAACATCTGAACAGAATAATAGCAGTACTTTACACTGACAAGTATTGTAAGGTTATAAAACATTTCACCTGTGTTATCTTATCTTACCGGGTAGTGGGTACAGCAATTGACTGGAAGTTGGAAAAACCAGGTTTTCATGCCCATCTTAGACATCTACTAGCTGTATGACCCTGAGTGAGTCACTTAACCTCTGTCTGACTCAGTTTCCTTATCTGCATAATGAGAATAAAAATACCTCCTGGGGCTGTTCTGAGGATCAAACGGAATAATGCTGAGAAAGCAGTTTATAAACCTTAAAGTGATAGAAACATGTGGGAAACACAAAGTGTAAATATCTTTATTTCGCAGTTTAGGAAACAATCTTAGAGAGTTTAAGTCACTTGCTTAAGGTCACACAGCTAGTAAATTGTGGAGCCAGTATTCCCAATCCACCTGTTCCAACTCCATGTTCAGTGCCCCATTTACAGCACCCTACTGCCTCCAAGTGACCAGCAAGAGTCTATATCTTCTCTAATAGATGGAAACAGAATTATCTCTGAACATGGCTGGGGGAAGGTGGCTCAAAATGATCTAATGGTCAATATTTTAAATAATTTATTAAAAAGTAAATCACCATAGTGTATATTTTTCATCAATTCATTCCATTTGACCATTTCAGATACAGAAAAAACCCCCACCTATTGCTACAGACAGTGAGGGGTCAGTTGTATGGGATGTCTCTCTTTGGGACAATATAAAGCTTGGGGCAAGCTTTTACAGTGCCACCTACTTTCACTAAAACAGCCCTCCCCTCCCCCACCTCACCCTCCCTTTCTAATGGAGAGGCTGATTTTGTGCTGTCAAGAAGATAATAGAAGCTTTGGCCACGTGGTTCAGAAATGGGTGATGTCATCTCAAAATGCTCTGAGATGAGCTGGTCAGTCTTTAAAAATCTAGATGCTTGGAAAAGAATATGAAACATATGATGAGATCTTCACTTTGCAAATCAGTCTGTTTAACAGATACTATCCGTTAGGCAGTGTGGTATAGTAGCTAGGTAATCCAGCCTTGGAGTCAGAAAGACCTGGGTTCAAATCTGCCCTCAGACACTTACTAGCTGTGTGACCCTGAACAAGTCATTTAACTGCTGTATGCCTCAGTTTTCTCAACTGTAAACTGGGGATAATAACAGCACCTACCTCAAACAGTTGTTGTGAGGATCAAATGAGATAATATTTGTAAAGTGCTAAGCACAGTTCCTGGCACATAGTAGGTGTTTAATGAATTCTTGTTTCCTTCCTTCCTTCCTTCCTTCCTTCCTTCCTTCCTTCCTTCCTTCCTTCCTTCCTTCCTCCCTTCTTCCCTCCCTCCCCTCTCTTCCTTCCTTCCTCCCTCCCTCCGTCTCTCCTTTCCTTTCTCCCTCTCTCTCTCTCCCTCCCTGCCTCCCTTCCTTTCTTCCTTCCTTCTTTCCTTCCTCCCTTCCTTCTTTCCTTCCTTCCTTCCTCCCTTCCTTCCTTCCTCCCTCCCCTCTCTTCCTTCCTTCCTCCCTCCGTCTCTCCTTTCCTTTCTCCATCTCTCCCTCCCTCCCTCCTTTCCTTCCCTCCTTCCTGCCTTCCTTCCTTCCCTCCTTCCTTCCTACCTCCCTTCCTTCCTTCCTTTTTTTCCTTCCTTCTTCTTTCACAAGAGGAAGTGTGGCATAGTGGATAAGCAGTCCAACCTTGGAATCAGGAAGATCTGTGCTCGAGTGTTGTCACTGACAAATACTGGCTGTGATAACGGGTATATCATTTCACCACTCAGTGCCCCAGACAGCTCTCCGAACTTACAAATGAGTTGCTAATAGTTATCATTGGAAAGAATTTCTCATACTAGGAATTCTTAACACCAGTCAAATCACAGATCCAGACCAGACCTGTCCAACTTCATAGGAGCATAGATTTCAAGGAAGGGACCTCGGAGACCATATTGACAATTTACAGATGAAGACACTGAAGCCCTGGGAAGTGTCAATGCTAGTGTCAGAAACCAAATCTGAACCCAGGTCCTTCCACTCCAAAGTCAGTGCTCTTTCCGTGTTCATTTTACTGCTATAATGAAAAGCACTTTGTAAACCTGCAATTGCTATAAATTTGCCGAGTTCTCCTTATTAACTGAAAAGTAAATTACTTTAGGTCTTGATCTCCAGTGGACGAGAGTTCTAAGGTAACAACGTGATTATTCTTCCTGCCTGTGACATTCAAAATTGAATTTGGGGAGGAGAGGAAAGACTTTTCAGAGGTTGTTAAGGGCAAACTAAATAGGGCTCCATTAGGCATCTTCATCTCCTATTCGCTGTGGCACTTCTGGTAGCTAAGAGAGTCTGGGCTTCTCTGATGAAACAGTTTCCTGATACTTAAGATTCAGGTGGCATAAGCTTCTTCCAGCTCACACTTTGAAATCTCTGGTCTTGTGTGTGTGTGTGTGTGTGTGTGTGTGTGTGTGTGTGTGTGTGTGTGTGTGTGTGCCTGTGTGTGCGCGCGTGCCCTCGTACAAAACAGCATCACAAATGAAAAGCTGAAAGGAGAATCCCAAAAGGTTTTCAACAGAGATGGTAGATAATGTTTTGTTTTTGTTTTGTAGGGGGTGGTTTGAGGGGGTGAGGAGCACTAATTAGTTTCCAGGCAATTACAAAAAAAAAACCCACTAATTTTCTATCCCAACAATGTAGTAGCCAAAATTCTGCAAAGCATCTAATTTCAACTTTGTTTGCAAAGACTATAAAAATGTGGAGAGAAGAATTTTAACTTCTGTGGAGGAATTCCCCAGTTTTAAGGGGTGGATGTGGAAATTGATCTTTGGTGAGAAAACATCATCCAGGTTCATCCTAACCTTTGTTGGAGACCTGTCTCATTCCCTTCCTTCTTTTGAATCAGGTTATCAGAGTCTTCCTTTTACATATTTCCTTCTCTGAAGGACCCTGTTCTCAGGGGGCTGTATGCTGAAAAATAGGTGATAAACTAATTTAAACTGAAGTATCAATGGTAGTATCATAAAATTTTAGAGATGGAAGAGACCTGCCTTGGAAACCTACTTGTCTATTGGAGATGGAAGGGACTTTAGAGTTCTTAGACCTTAGAGGTCATCTTAACTCAAACCCTTAATTTGACAGATGAAGAACCTTCAAAGAGCATGACTTGCCTAAGGTCAAACATGGTAGCAGAGCCAGAATTTGAACCCAGGTCTTCTGATTCCAAATACAGCACTGTTTCCACTATATCAAGCCATTTTGATTCAGACCAAGTGACCAAGTTATTAAGCAGCTAATAACTGCTAGGAGCAGCTGGGTAGTGCCATGGAGGGTTGGGCATGGAGGGTTGGGTCTGGAGTCAGGAAGACTCATTTTCCAGAGTTCAAATCTGGCCTTAGACGTTTCTTAGCTGTGTGACCCTGGGCACATCACTCGATCCTGTTTGCCTCAGTTTCCTCATCTGTAAAATGAGCTGGAGAAGGAAATAGAAAACCACTCTAGTATCTCTGCAAAGAGAATTGTAAAAAGAGTCAGACAGGACTGAAAAATGACTGAAAGTGCCAGAGCTCCCGATGAGGAAAATGAACCCTAGAAAGGTGAAATTAACTGCTCAAGTGATGGGATCAGAGATTCAGAGAGAAGGGACCTTAGAAGAAAGGAATGCAGGAAGGAAACATGCATTTATTAAGCGCAATGGACTAGGCACTCTGCTTAGTTCTTTATCAATATTATCTCATTTGATCCCTTGTGAAGTATATTCTACTAGTATTTCCTTTTTACGGTTGAGGAAACTGAGATTAAGTGACTTGCCCAAGGTCACATAGCTAGGAAATGTCTGAGGCTGGATTTGAACTCAGATCTTCCTGACTGCAGGTCAAGCACTCTATCCACGGTGTCACCTTAGAAGGCCTTTAAATCCAAATTCCTTATTTTAAAGGTAAGGAACCTTCAAAGAAGTTAAATGATTTGCCCAAGGTCAAACACATATTAAGTAGCAGAGTCAGGATTTGAACTCAGAGCCTCTTGATTTCAAACTGCCTTTTGTAGGCACTAAGTAGAAGAGCCCAGATCTGGACAAAGGCCCTCTGACTCTAAATATAGTACTCTTTCCACCACACTAACATAAGTCCTTGGGAGATGCCAGCTATCCGATGAAGTTATTTGAGTTGCCTGGGACTACATGTAAGTGTAGGAGGTAAAGATTTGAATTCAGGTCTTCCTGACTCAATGTCCAACACTCTGTCCATTATATGATACCTCCTTTAATTTTCTATACCAATGATTAAACCCATGTGTTATACTTCTAGGGGGTATTTATGTTTTAGCAGAAAAAATCCCAAGGGATACAGAGTCATGGTGAACTAGTGGGCAGAAAGCTGGCCCCACCCAGAGTCAGAAAGACCCGAGTTTAAATCCTACTTTTGCCAAATGTTGCCTATATTACTCCGGACAAGTCACTTAACCTCTCAGCGATCCAGGCAACTAAGACTCTACGTTGCAGCGGGTGTTGATCTGTTTTGCTAAAGGAAGTCCCCTTCTCAGGACATCAGTTTCCTAGATCCAGTGGAAATAATAAAAATAATTTCTAAAATGAGAGATTAGGTCACCTCAATGGGCCAGAGCAAGAAGCTATCTGGGGCCAGGGTGGCATTTCAGGAGTCTTCTTGATTATCCCCAACCCAGAGGGCCCTGGCCAGCGCTACTCACAGGTGGTGATTTCAGTTATGAGTTCCGCTGAGTTGTGGCAGCCCTGGACGATGTTTCTTGTCCACTGGGAGAGGTCCCTGCTGGTCTCGGCTCGGAAGAGATGGGTTTCAATTCCTTGCCTGGTACCCGTCCTAGTCGCAAAGGACAGATCCACTCCAGCCTGCAGCGATCCTTTTCCAGGACCTGAATGGACCAACCTGAATGTGGAGAAAAGAAGATAAACAAACAGAAAGATAGAAAAACACCCACTTTTCACACAATGTTCCAAAACTATTCTGAATGAAGAGAGAAAAGCTGCTTTGTACTTTAGCTGTGGGCACAAATGAGAAAATGAATGACATATGTCTGTACAAATTATATCCTTGAGAGATAAGACCAACTACCTAGTCCAGCTTTTTCCTGAAAAAGAGAAATTTTAGAATCATGGGATCTTAGAGGAATCAAACTGACCTCAGACATGCAATAGTTAAGTTACTTAAATCTCAGCGTGCCTCAGTTTCCCCAACTGTCAAATAGGAGTAATAATATCATCTACCTCCCAGAGTTTTTGGGAGAATCAAATGAGATAATATTTGTAAAGTCTTGACACAGGGCCTGGTGAATAAAAACTTGTTCCCTTCTCTTCCATTGGAATTCCAAACTGAAAATAACCTTCGAGGTCACTTAATTTAACTTTCACCTGACAGTGGAATCTTGACTATCTCCACCCCAACCTCCCCTAACAAATACTAATCAAGTCTCTTGTTGAATATTTCTGTCCATGGGCAGCTCACTACTCCCCAAGTAAGCCCATTTCATGGTTAAACATGCATTAATAAACTAGCATTTATCAGCACCTCCTCTATATGACAAGCGCTGTGCATTGGACCTGTGGTGGATAAAGCACTGGTCCTAGTCAGGAAGACCTGAGTTCAAACTGATTTCAGACACTTGATATAGCCGTGTTACTCTCGGAAAGTCACTTAACCTCTGCCTTCCTCAGTTTTCTCAACTGTAGAATGGGGATAATGACAGCACCCACCCCCAGGTTGTGAAATTCAAATGAAATAATATTTGTAAAACACTTAGCATAGTGCTTTATAAACATTATACTTTGCAATATATTTTTGTACTTTACAATAGACATACTTTACAAATATTATTTCTTTTTTTGGGGGGGTTGTTGGGGTTTGTTTTTTTTGTTTGTTTGCTTGCTTGCTTTTGTTTTTGGAGGGAGAAGGCAGGGATATTGGGGTTAAGTGACTTGCCCAAGGTTACGCAGCTAGTAAGCATGTCAAGTTTCTGAGGCCGCATTTGAACTCAGGTCCTCCTGACTCCAGAGCCGGTGCTCTACTCACTGCGCCACCTAGCTGCCCCTACAAATATTATTTCATATAATCTTCACAACAACCCTACCAAGAAGGTACGATGATTACCCCCACTTTATAATTGAAGAAACCGAGACAAACAGATTAAGTGACTTGCCCAGGATCCTACAGCTAGAACTGGCTAAGGCCGTATTTGAACTGAGGTCTTTCTGACTCCAGACACAGCCTGCTCTATATACTTCACCATCCAGCAGTTCAAACTGAGTCACTCGCCAGCGCTGATCCTAACTCCCCATCCGTAATACCGTGTGGAGGAGGAGTGAGAAGGGCATCCCCTTTGATCCCATAGACAGGTGCTAAAGTCTCCTGATCCCAAAGCTGACGGGATGGACTAACGTGTACCTAGATAACTGGGCTCAGGCCGTTCCATCTTTCCCTCGGGTTCCATGTCCTCAGGCATGTCCATCAGCCATTTCTAGCTAATTACTTTCCCTTGCAAACCTAGATATGAAATAATGCTTCATATATGGTAAAACAAGTTAAAATCCTATTTTTTAGTGATAATTTGGTTTTATAACTTTAGAGATTCTTTTGTGTCCAAGTTAAAATAAGATTTTTGCAACATATACATCCAGAAACTGGTAAATAAACTGTCACTGGAGAGCTGTGGTTTGCAGATTCTTTAAGTGTGTGTTTTTTAGGGGGAGATGGGATAATTCCCTCTTTCTGAGGGGGGGAAATACACACACACACACACACACACACACACACACACACACACACCCCAAAGCGTGTGAAGGAAAGTGTCTATTGTAATTGGGGAAGAGATGAGAGTGGATTTCAAAACAGGAGGTTGTCTGACTTCCTTATGCCCAGAATAAAGCCAGAGCCAGGAGCTGAGGGAGAAGATGCCGGGAGCTTTAAGGCCAAGTTAAACTTAGAAGAATGTAAAGGAAAGTGAAGGACTTTCTCTAAAGCTGTAGGAGTTTTAAAGGTCAATATTGGGAATGATTCAGCAATATTTAAGAAAAAAGATACTTGTATGTATCAGAAATGTCATATTTGAGACTTCCGGGCGGAGGGGGCGGGACGGGGGACTCAGAGCTGAAAAGGCCCTTAATGGCCCTCCAGCAGGACAATTCACCTGATTCTCAGTTTTCAAACCTGGAAAATGAAAACACTGGACTAGACAACCCTTTGTTCATTCTAAACTTTACATTTACATTCTTCTAATCTAGGAGCTCTTATTCCAGGGTCCACAAACTCCCAAGGGATTGACAGATAGATTGCAAAGTTATCTGTACACTTGGATGGGAAAAACAAAACAAAACAACAAATCAGATTTTTGTGTTCACTAACCTCTAACTAGTATTTAGCGTTTCCTTCAGCTTTAAAACAAACAAGCAAACAAACCAAAAACCCATTGTTCACGAGACAGACAAAGGGATCTGTGAGACAAAAAAAGGTAAGATGTCTTGTTCTAATCCTAAAGGCCAGAGAAAGTAGGCAATTTACCCAAAGGGGAGGGGCGGGGGGGGGGGCGAGATGGGAGTGGCAGAGATTTTTCATGAACAGACTTCTGTGGGTTCAGGGAAAGGCTAGGTTGGATGCCACAGCTTGACATTCTATAGGGAACATAAGCCCAGGAGGCATGGGAAGCTCTCAAGAACGGAATTTTGAAAACACAAACAGTTCCAATGAGGGGAAGGAGGGGAAATTGACTAAAATGAGTAATGTGGATGCACAGAGAGCTCACTCACCTGCTTAGATGGTTCAAAGACACATACAGAAGATGAAAGAAAGAGGAGGTAATGGAGAATGAATATAGTCTTACTAAACTACTATTATCATTAGCTGACTTTTATATAGAGCTTTAAGTTTTGCAAAGTGCTTTACGAATATGATCTCATTTTGTGCTCACAACAGCCCTGAGACATAGGTGCTTTTACTATCCTTATTTTACAGAAGAGGAAAGAAGGGTAGAGGAAGGGAACGAGCATTTATTAAGTGCCTATTATTTACCAGGCACTTTGCTAAGCGCTTTACAAATATCTCATTTTATCCCCGCAGCAATCCTATAAGGTAAATACTGTCATTATCTCCATTTTACAGAGGAGCAAACTCAGGCAAATAGCAGTTAAGGGACTTGCTTAGGATCACACAGCTCGTAAGTGTCTGAGGTGACATTTGAACTCAGGTCTCCTTGTCTTCAGGTCGAATGCAGTATCTACTGCTCCACTGGTAAAATCTTAGTATTGAAAATATGGGGCTTTGTCTATACTTGTTACACTTGTGCTCAGTCTTCATGGTTCTCTATTCATGTAGCATGGCTATCCAATCATACTCAGCTTCTTCAAATTCCCTCCCAGGGGGATGTTGCTGGAGGGGTACCCCTTGCTTCTCCTCATCACTTAAAGGAAAGCAAAGGAAAGCAAAGCAAAGAGCCCGGAAATAAGCCAGTCTTGTGGAATCTAGCCCAGGACTATGGCTGCATTTTTAAAAATATGTTTTCTTGGCGTGTGTTTTTTAAAGGTAAATTCAAATCTTGAAGGATAGACAGAAACTTACCTGTCTAGAGTTTTAAGATTTGAAGCCCTTCACAATCGAGCTCTAACCTAACTTTCAAAAATGATTATATATTACTCCCGATTGTGCACTCCACCCTCCAGCCAAACTAATCTATTTGCTATTTCCCCCTACATAACGCTTCATTTCCAACCTCCTTGCCTTTGCCCAGATTGTCTCCCTGCCTGGGATGGTGTTTCTCTTCACTTTTGTCTGATAGGCACTTCAAGGCTGAGC
Source organism: Trichosurus vulpecula (assembly GCF_011100635.1). Classification (NCBI taxonomy): domain Eukaryota; kingdom Metazoa; phylum Chordata; class Mammalia; order Diprotodontia; family Phalangeridae; genus Trichosurus; species Trichosurus vulpecula. The sequence goes on along the minus strand of NC_050573.1, from coordinate 119,278,761 downwards.
TACAGGTTCCTTCAGTAAGACGCCTTCTCTTTTGTTGTTCCGGATGTCTGTCCCCCCCCCCCAAATTCCTTTGAATGTATTTTGTGGACCTCATGTATTTATCTGTTTATGTGTTATATCCAGCCAGTAGACTATAAGCTTTTTCAGCTTATAGTCTCCATAGTGCTTGTTTAATAAACTTTTATTTAAACGAATTGAATTGTCCTGTTTACCTCATGTTTTTGCAGGAGCAGATTTTTAAAGTGTTTGCTATGATCCCACAACAAATCTCAAGGGGCTTTTCTGGACTAGCCATTAATTTCATTTCAGTTATTTTAAATTTTAAGTTATTTTTGTATCCTTGAAAATATGACCATCTGTCTCTTAGTTGCGGAAGGAAATGAATCACAACAGCCACAAATGCCTCCACCAAACAGGCTATCTAACGGAAAGACTATGGGCTTTGGAGCCAGAGAATCTGCGTTCAGATCTTGTCTCTATCACTGGCTGTGTGTCCTTGGGTAAATCATTTAACCTCTCTCAGCTTCAGTTTCCTCATCTGTAAAATGAGATGGCCTCTAAGATCCCTGCTGGCTCTACATTTATGTTTCTATGATACTTTACCAAGGAAAGATGACATTTATGATCCAGCAAAATTGAAGCCTAACATCTAATTATTATCTGAAGATGGGCAAAAAAAGGCCAAGAGCATCCTGAGTTCTCTAGCCAGGAATTTAATGACATTTAATCATAGATTGAAGGTAGAAAGGACCTCAGGTCATTTAGTTCAACTCCTTTATTTTACAGATGAGCCCCTGAGAACCTGTGACTTGCCACACTTCACAGAGGAAATATCTAAGCTGGGATTTTAACCCAAGTTCTCTCACTTTGGAGGTGAGACTCCTTTCATTCCACCACAGCTGCTGTATTATGCCACTTACTGGCCACAGAACATCCAATGCCAGCAAGATCTTGTATTTTGCAGGAAACTAAAAACAGAAATAAATGAGGAAAACCAAATCCTCATAAATGATTTAAAAATAAAATCAGATTATGGGGTGTGGGCAGAAGAATGATATCATAAGGAGAATATAAATGGTGCTGATTTATTCAAGGTAGTCTGAATGATAAATGGTACATGACTGGAAGGCAATCAGTCATAACATCAGGCCTGCCCCTGTTGCTAACCCAGCCTTCTGAGAACACCCTGGTGCAAATGGAGAACTTGACAATTTCCAGATGAATTTAACTCTTGAGAATCATACACTGAGTGATAATAATAATAATAAATCACTCACATTTATATAGCACTTTATGGGCAGGTAAATGTACTTGGGGGGCACCAAAATCTGAAATCTGGCTGTGGGAAAGGATTGGTTTCTGAGTCTCCTTTACAGTGGGCCTTTCTTTCTTCCTTGGTGTTCATGGGAGTTCTTTGCTTAGATGGTCTGAAAGGGGGCAACTGGGTGGCTACAGGGTGGCTTAATTGGAAAGTGTAATTAATTACTGTGCTGAGTTTTCAGATAAACTTCTCCCTTCTGCCAGAAGGCAAATGTTTTCTATTCCCTGTTAGAAAAAAAAAAGAAAGAAAAAGACTCTTATGTTGATACTTTTCTATTGCCCACTTTGATTTTAGTTGGAAAACAAACCATGGATGAAGTAGAAATAACAGACAGCTAGGGAAAGGGGCCTGAATCTTATTTTCATCTTAGCCACCCACCACCTGCTTAATGCCTTATTTCTTATTACTTAATCTCCGAAGTGCCTGACTCTCTCCTAGGTTATTCCCTAGTAGAGGCTTAGAGGAAACAAATTCACTATTTCAGACTAATTTTAAAAAATCATTATTATTGACACTCTCAAAAATACAAATAAACAAAACATAGAATAAATCTACAAATAAAACAATGAAATCAGAACTATTTAAGTCATTTTGATTAGAAATAGCATGGTAACATAAACTGTAAAAAATAAAAGCAATATTGATTTGTTTTGTGTTCCCTTCAAAATTCACCTGTGCACTTAAAAAGTTTTACATTTTTTCTACAATGCATTAAAAATACGACTCCAACCAAATGACTGGGCTTACTCTGTAGGACTTTAGATTAATCTTTCTCTTTCTTATTGTATAGGGTAACTAGGTGGGGCAATGAATAGAGTGCTGGGGTTGGAGTCTTCCTGAGTTCATATCCATTCTCAGATGCTTAACTGGTTGTGTGACCCTGGGCAAGTCACTTAAACGTGTTTGCCTCAGTTTCCTCATCTGTAAAATGAACTGGAGAAGGAAATGGCAAACCACTCCAGTACCTTTGCTAAGAAAACCCCAAATGGGGTCATGAAGAGTTAGACATGGCGGAAATGACTCAACAACAACAGCAACACAGTTTCCTCATCTGTAAAATGAGAAAGAAATGGCAAACCTCTTAGTATCTTTGCCAAGAAAACCCTAAAAAGGGTCACAAAAAGTCAGACTGACTGAAAAATGACTCAATATCTCATTGTATGCTTCAGAAGACCATACAGAGCCAGAAGTCACCTAGTCCAACTCACTCAGGTGATGATTTGAAACTATGTTCTCTGATCTTAGAAACAGGGCTCTTTCCACTGTACCACACTATTTGTTATTTGTTGTTGCAAAGAATTCTATTATATTGATTTAAAAAATATTATGATTGTCAATGAACAGTCACTGATTTTTTCTCCCTACTATCTCTCCCGCATTGAAAAAGATAAAAGGAAAAGAAAACCCCTGTAATAAACAGAGTCGAGCAAAACAAGTTCCCCCATTGGCCACGTCCCATAAAAGTGTCTCCTCCTGCATTTTTAGTCCATCTGTCATCGTTGGTCTTCTAGAGCTATGGTTGGTCATTGCAATGATCAAAGTTCTTTCAAAATTGTCTGTCTTTGTGATGCTGTTGCTATTGTATAAACTGTCTTTCAAGGTTGTTTGTCTTTATATTCCTACTGTAGAAATGGTTCTCCTTCTTTTCATTTACATCTGCAAAGTTCATACAAGTCTTTCCAGGTTTATCTAAAACCATCCCTTGAAGCTATTTCTGACATCACAATGATAATCTCTTACATTCATATACACATGAGTCTGGGAAGGATTTGTGACTTCATGAGCATAAGGAAATTCCTGCAGAGATACTTCCTCCACCAAAATGGATCTCAACCCATCTATCACTTAGAAGGTAAATTTGAAGGAATTTCTTGAGGCATAGAGGGGCTAAGTGACCTACCTCCTATGTGTCAGAGACGGGAATCTGAATTTAAGACTTTTTGACTCCAACCCTAGTCCACATAGCCTGTACCATATGAAAACACCACAATTTATTTAGTCATTTACTAGACAAATATATCTCTATATAAGTTTAAAAATTTTTTAAAGTGATTCATGAATATTTTTTTAAAATAAAGGTCTTTTTTTTTCTTTTTAATAACATTTGTAGGAAAGCTTTTTTTTTTTAAAAAAAAATTCTCAAGATGTATATTACTTTATCTAGACTGACCAATGTTGAACTGAGATTCAGTTCAACAATTTTACAAACATTTATTAGGAACCTACTATGTTCTAGACACCATGCTAGGCAGTGGCTATATACAATCTCCTCCCCCTACTTGAGTCTCTTGCCATCATGGAACTTATATTCCATTGAGGAAGCCATGCCATGTGCAGAAATACAGATTATATACAAAGAAATTTTAAGAAGAAGAAGGAACTAAAACTGAGGGGGAAAAAGAAAGACCCCATTAAACCTTAATTTTGCTTTGAAGAAAGCTAAAGATGCTAAAACATGGAAATGAGAAAGAAGCACATTCCTGGTATGGGGAACCACCAGGCCAAAGGCATGGAGGTGAGAAATGTATGTATGGTGAGAAGTGTTGTATATGGTGAACAGGAAGCAGGTTTACTATAGTTTCACACTTGATTGAAGAGTGTTCAAATGAAATAATACTGGGGAGATAGAACTTAAAACACTTTTTGTGTTCAGTCACTTTCAGTCATGTCCTACTACTTGTGACCCCATTTGGGGTTTTCCTGGCAAAGATACTAGAGTGGTTTTCCATTTCCTTCTTCAGCTCATTTTACGGATGAGGAAACTGAGGCAAAGAGGGTTGAGTAACTTGCCCAGAGTCACACAGCTTACTAGCTGTGTCTGAGTGTCTGAGGCCAGATTTGAATTTAAGAAGATGTCTTCCTGAATGCAGGTGTGACCCTCTATCCACTGCACCACAGTAGGTGTTAAATTCTTGTGAGCCAATTTCACTTTGCTTAGGTGTTGGAGATTGTGAAATAAGACGTTCTATATACATGCAAATTATTATTAACAGCCTTAATAAAAACCAGCCGCCACACTAGGTTTGAACAAAATTATTTCTTATGTAAAATTATATATTAGATAACAGGGTTGCTAAGCAATATTACATCCATATCCTTATTTAATTTTTGCAATTAGTGTTTCCCAGCAGATGCCATATTGTAAACCATTAAGTAGGAAAAGCAACAGGTCAGATTCCATAAGTGTCCAGAGCTGGTGATCTCACATCTCTTCATCTACTGGACGTCTATGATGGAACCCAGCAAGGATGATTGATTGACCCAGTAGGACAGAAACAGGGGCCCAAGCAGCCAATGGAACTCTGATGTGTTGGACAGAAGGTAGTGTCCATGGTCCTGAAAAATCTGCAATGGCCTAAGAGCAATTTCTCGAAGCAAAACACCTTTTCAATTTAAATTTTAAGATTTCACACCATCATTTTATAGCCTTTCATACATGTTGTCAACTGCTGAATGAATGATTTCTGAAAAGAGTGGAATACAATCAGGGACTGATTTTGGCCAGTATATTAATAATAATGATGATGATAATAGTAGCATTTACATAAATACTTTTAGGTTTGCCAAGCATTTTGCATATGTAATCTTATTGGTCCTCATAACAAGTCTCTGAAGTAGGTGTTGGTATTATTACACTTTTATATCTCTTCAGGGTCTGAGACAGGATTTGAATTCAGGTCTTCCCGACTGCAAGTCCAGCACTCTGGCCACTGTGCCAGGTAAGTGCCCCAGGACAAAAACCACATACATATGAGGTTTAAAGACAAGCTGGACATTTTATAAGAATGTGAAAAATAGAATAGCTGCTGATGAAAAATAGTTCACTCCTTCAGCTTTCAATTTTATCTTCCTCTACTGGTCCATCCATTAGTCTTTTGTGAGTATATAGTTTAGACTTTGAAATAGTGCATCTTTAATGAATTCAACAATAAAAATTTATCAACCTAAAGTGAGCTTAGAGATCCAATCTAATACCTTCGTTTTTAAGGGCACCGGGCACCAGGAAATTAAATCATCATCAGGTACCAGGAAATTAAATTATTTAGCTAAACTATTTAGCTAAAGTCATACAAGTAAGAACAGGAATAAGATTCAAACTCAGGACCTCTCACTCCAAATCTAGGTCTTTTTTCAGCTCCGCCTGCCTACTCTGTATCCTAGGCCAAGCTGGGGACGCGAAGGCAAGGTGAAACATTCTTTGCCCTTCCAACTCTGCCCGTAACATTCTATTAGGGATAGGCACACAGATATTGGCTTTTATTTTAATCAATGCTTAAAAATATAACAAAAGCATTTTGATGTAAATATAAAGTAATTTCAGAGTACTAACAACTTCAGGTGAGGGGAATCAAGGAACTTTGCATAGATGGCCCCTGAGCTAAGCCTAGAAGGAAATTAAGGATTCTAAGAGGTGGAGATGAGAAGTTGTTTCTAGGACTTGTGGCATAGAGTGGGGTATGGAATGCTAAAGTGTCTTAACAATTTTGAAAGATTTAAGAACTAGGATCAAGTCAACGCCCAATCACGATTCCAGAAGACTGATGATAAAGAATGCTACCTATTGTCTGAAAGAAGGGTAATACAATAAGGATAAAGAGAGAAATAGGTACTTTTTGGACATAACCAACTTGGGAATTTAGGGCATGCCAGGTGACAGAGCTCTAGGCTTGGAGTCAGGAAGATCTGAACTCAGATATGGCCTCAGACTCTTACCACCTGTGTGACACTGGCCAAGTCACTTAACCTTTATTTGTCTCAGTTCCTCATCTGTGAAATGAAGACACAGTGAATAAGGAAATGGCAAACCACTCCAGTATCTTTGCCAAGAAAACCCCATGGACAAAAATTCCATGGGGTCATGGAGAATTGGACACAACTGAGGGACTGAACAACAACAAGCGAGGGAATTTGTTTTACTCAACTGTGCATATTTGTTACATGGGTTTTGTTTTTGTTTTTCTTTTTCCTAATGGGATGGGGACAGTGGGAGGAAGAGAAAATAATTTTGGTTCATTGAAAAAATTAAAACCTAATAAAAGACATTAAGTTTTGTTTTGCTGGAATGAGTAGAGAACATGAAAGCAAGTAATATGAAAGAAAATTGGAAAGATAGATGGGAATCCATTTGTGAAGAGCTCTTCCCACTATATTATGTTGTCTCTTGAAGTCTGACTTTAATGCCCTTTCCCCAGGCCTTTCTGTGCCCTTTCTTCTTGTTTACATATCACCCCTGGCATCCCAGATAGTGAATTAGTATTTAGAAGTACTATAAGCTCCTTTAAGATAGGTTATACCCAAGGAGACAGGTGGTTCTATGCTAGCAACTTGTCTCACCACTATCCTCAGTGGGGCCCAATTTTACAATGCCATTTTCCACCAGAGATCTGAAGGGCATGAAGCTATGTGAACAGGATGTAAGGCTGCCTGTTTATCTCAGTATCATTCTCTGTATTTCTCTCTGTCTCTCTCTCTCTCTCCCTCTCTCTCTCTCTCTCTCTCTCCCTCTCCCTCTCTCTCTCTCTCTCTCTCTCTCTCTCTCTCTCTCTCTCTCTCTCTCTCTCTGACAAAGCAAAGTAAGGCAAAGAAATACAAAGTCTGAGCTAAATCAGAAGCATCATTCTTGTGAGAACTATATTCACTGAATAATTGGTTATGCTCTAGGTTCTAGTAAAGAAAGAAGGAAAAAAGAAAGACAAGAAAGGAAAGTAGGCTGTTGGAAGGAAGGAAAGAAGGAAGGAAAAAAGCGAGGAGAGGAGGAAGGAAGGGAGATAGAAAGGAAAGAAGGCAGGAAGGGAGAAAGAAAGGAAAGAAGGAAAGGAAGATGGAAGAAAGGAAGAAAAGAAGGAAGAAAGGAAGAGATAAAGAACAGCAGGACCCTCCTTCTACCCATTACATGGTTGAGGCTCCAACAATTCACCATATATTTATTAAACCCCTGCTATGGCACATCACTATGCCAGGAACTAGGGATATAAAAACTAAAAAAAGTCCCTGCCCTAAAGCAAGAAGAACATGTCAGAGCAGCACAGGGCCAAGTGGAGCACCCTGGAGCCCTGCAATGATGACTCCCCGCCAAGCTGCCATCAAACAATAGAGAACTACCATCTGAGTCCAGCCATTTGAGCCATTCTGAATCCCATCCGGTCCACCCCTCTCCATCTTTTACACAAGGTGGTCTTGTTCAGCAGTGAGGAACAGGACCACAGTTATTAATCAAGTCCTCAGGCAGCTTGTCAGGTGTATCAGAGCCCTTGGGGGCACCCAGGCTCTCAGTGGTGCAGCTGCCATTCTCTCCTTGGCTCTGCCCCTTCATTGTTGATGTCACCTTCCCCTTTCTAATCTAAGGGATGGTGTGAATTATCCAATCAGATCAATAGCCTGAAGGCTCCATCCAGTTGGTGAAACTCCTCCTCTTTGTTCTAATTCCTACTGTATTTCCTCAAGCCTCCTTGAATCTTTAAAAAAAAGATTAATAGGATGACAGAAAAATAGAAATATCAATGAAGGTCAGCATCACCTCTTATTTACTATATTCAGTCAAGCACAAACTTTCATCTCCCAACCCCAACATCCTTCCCAATCCCCCGAGCATGGGCTGGCATGGATGTGGGCAGCCAGAACACGAGGACAGCCTCTACTCCCACATGGTAGAAGACATGACATCTGCTCAGAATCACTTTGTTTTGTCTCAGGAGCCCTATTCACCAGGGTTTCCAATCCAACTCTCCTTGCACTGACCCCCAGTCCCACTGGACTTGCTTCTGTTCATCCCAATCATTGCTTCCTGGGCTGACTTACGCCTCACATCATTTCATCCCCCAAGCCTGGATCTGTCTCATGCCCCGGGTGCTGTGGCTTCACTAGTAAAGTGTTAACAAGTAAATGGCTTGAGCACCCGAGTGTGTTAGCTCCCTTCTAAATGCCGTGCCCCTCTCTTCTCTGTGTTTGCTTTCTTAAAAGTCCCTGCCTTCCTCTGTTGTCTCACGTTTCATCCCTACAATCTTGGTCCACCTCTGATCCCAAGTCAAGTGAGTAAATTAGTACCAGCCCATCAGAGGAGATGGTGGAGTTGTTACATCAACCCAAGATCATTTGAGAGACATAGGGAAGAGGAAGCATTGAAGAAAAAAGGAGAAATCAGGGAAGATTTCTCCTAATAACAACAGCCAGCATTTATATAATGTTTTAGGGTTTACAAATCTCTCATTTAACCCTCTCAACACATAATTGCAGAAGCAATTGTTATCCCCTTTTTTACAGAACAGTAAACTGAGGCTGAGAAAGGTTAAGTGTCTTGCTTGCTGTCAGACAGTCTGTAAATGTCTGAGGCAGGATTTGAACTCAGGTCTTCCAGATTTCAAGTGCAGCACTTTATTCACTGTCCCCAACCCGCTTAGGAGGTAGCACTGGAACTTGGCATCAAAGACTAAGAGACAGAAGTAGGGATGAAAGGCCCAGGGAAGTACTTTAAGGCTTTGTGAAAGAAGTGAAGGAAATTGGCAAGCAACAGGAGTTCACCAGTTTAAGAAAGCAGCAGGGAGAAGCCTGGCTCGGTCATGAAGCCATGAGAACCACACAGGGCAGTGGAAACCAGCTTTAGGGAAACTGCAGGGGCAGATCTTTTCTGTTCAGGTTCTGTATTGACTCTCTGCAAGCTATTGTTCTGTATGGAACTTAGAAACACCTGGGAATGGGAAACCTTCATTTTCTTCGCAGCCTGGTGAGTCAACCCGAAAGCAGTGACTGTGACCCGGAGGACAGCCCAGAAGCAGGAGTGGGGTTCGCAAAGATGCAGGAGAAGGAAGGAGGATGCACATTTAAGACAATGGAAGTGCACAGTACTATATCAACCTGACCCAGCACAAGCGGAGCAAAGTTTTCTCACCAAAGTATTGGTACAGAGAACCAAATAGCTTCAGTGGGATGGGCCATAGCCAGCAACATTGATCCGTGGGTTACTTGACCCAAATGTCTCCCATAGATTTTTTTTTATCAAATGAAGTTTGTTTTCTGGCAAAATTGTGACACAAAAAGATATAATACTGATAATAATGTTGATGATGATAATGATAATAAATTCACATTAATATGGTGCTGTATCTTAGAATTGGAAAGGATCTTGGAGATTCTTTAGTCATAGTGTTGTAAATTTAGAACTAGGAACAACTTCAGAAATCAGTGACAAAATCCCTCACTTTCTACAGATGAGGAAACTGAGGCACAAAAGGAAAGTAACTTGCCCAGTTCACCTAAGTAGTAAAAAGGAGAGCCAGGATTTGAACCCCCAGATCAATCCAAATTCAGTGCTTATTCCAATAAATCCAATCCAACAAACATTTATTGAGCACCTATGACATGCCAGGTACTGTGCTAAGTGCTAAGGATACAATCAATAAAAAGAGTGACAGTTCCTGCCTTCAACAAGCTTACAGTTGAAAGGAGACAAAATACAGGAGAAGGGAAAGCATGGTGGCAGTGGGAGGAACGGGTCAACAAGGGGTACTCTGGCACAGGGACATCTTGTTCCCTGCAGGGCAAACCAAGAAGAGCAGCAGAGTCACAGTGGAGTCAACTGAGTCCAGTTTCTGGCCTCTATAAAGGGAGGTTTTGGGAGGAGTTTGGTCCTCCTCCCTCCAGCCCTCCAATCAGAGGGGAGAACAGGCTGAGGGAGGTGGGCTCCATCAGGGTTTGAGTTAGCAAAATAGTGGTAAGATGAGAAGTGATGAGCTTATCCCAGGAGAGGCATCTTGTTCAGGCAAGGTAGCAGATGCAAAGTGGAGGCTATTCCACATAGGTGGCCTCATAGCAATCCTGCCTGGTAGGTATTTTTCTCCCCATTGTATGGTCCAAGAAACTGAGGCTCAAATGAGTTCATAGGAATTATAGATTTAGAGTTGGAAGGAGCTTTAGAGGCCATCTACTCCAATGCTCTCATTTTACCAGACAGGGAGCAACTTGACTAAGGTCACTCTCATACTGAGTTTGTTAGTGAATGACTTTTAATGATGTATTGGGTATAAGTGTATTTGATGTATGTATGTGTTTAATGATGTATTATCTATATAAAAGAGGATGTATCATGTAGGTCGAAAGGACTTAGAACTGGAAGGGACCTTGGAGATCCCTATTCTGACTCCAGAACTTAAAAAATCAGGAAATGGAGTCTTCTGGAAATGAAATGATTTGTTCAAGGTCACATTGGAAGGATTTGAAGCCAGGGCTTCTGACTCAATCCATTAATCTTTATACCAAACCACACTTCCTGCCCCCGCCCTGCCCCATTCTCTCTCTTTCTCTTTGTCTCCCCTCCTCTGTTTCCCTCCCTGTCTCTCCCCGCTGTCTCTCTCCTCCCTTCTGTCTCTCTCTCCCCTCTGTCTCTCTCCTCACTCTGTCTCCCCCTCTGTCTCTCTCTCTCCCCATCTGTCTCTCTCCCCCCTCTGTCCCTCTCCTTCCTCTGTCTCTCTCTCCCCTCTATCTCTCCCCCCTCTGTCTCTCTGTCTCTCGCCCCCCTCTGTCTCTCTCCCCTCTGTCTCTTTCCCCCCCATCTCTCTTCCCCTCTCTGTGACTCTCCCCCCTCTGTCCTTCTCCCTCCTCTGTCCTTCCCCCCTCTGTCTCTCTCCCCCCTCTGTCTCTCTTCCCCCTCTGTCTCCCTCCCCCCTTCCCTGCCTCTCCCCCTTTCTCTGCCTCTCCCTCCTTCTCTGCCTCTCTCTCCTTTTCTCTCTCTCTGGCATCTCCATTTTAAAAGAAAGAAGTCCTCGGTGTCAAGTGGCAATGCCCTAACCCAAAGGAATAAATTTTTAATGGTGCAATATTAGGCAAAGGGAAATTTAATGTGGAGTTATCCCACTCTGCAGGTGGGTCTGTCAAAGCATGAGGCCAGCCTGGCCTCCAAGAATAAGTGACCAGAAAGTTCACAGTGGGGCTCAACAGAGCCACTAGGGGGTGTGCAAAGGTTGGTAATTAAAAAACCTAAACTGCTTTGGGAATGGCTCCGAGTACTCCCTTCTGCGTATTTCATGCCAGCAAAATGCTAGGTACTATATAGTATGAGAGAATTAGAAAAAGTTTTTCCTTGGTGGGAAAAAAACAAAAAAACAACCAACCCCACCAAGATTAGAGTGAACTTTCTTAACTGCATGAAACAGTGGAGTCAAGCATTGTATAGGGAGTGGGTTGTCTTATGCTTGGAATCAGAAGATCTGGGTTCAAGTTCTGGCTGCTCCATTTATTTGACTTTGGGCATGTGACTTCATTTTTTCTGAGCCTCAGTTTCCTTATTTATAAAATGAGGCAAAATGTTACCTGCAGTTATCTACCTCAGTGATTTTGTGGGCATCGGCTGAGGTAATCCGTGTGGAGGGCTTTGTAAATCATTAAGAACTATCAGATTCTGGTACAGGGGAAAGGAGAGCTGGATTTGGAGTCAAGGTTATTGAGTTGGAGGTCTACGCTACCTATGTGACCTTGGGCACTCAGACATTTACTAGCTGTGTGACCCTGGACAAGTCACTCAATTCTGTCTGCCTCAGTTTCCTCATCTGTAAAATGAGATAGAGAAGGAGATCGCAAACCACTCCAGTATCTTTGCCAAGAAAACCCCAAAATGGGGTTACAGAGAGTTGGACATGACTGAAATGACTGAATAGCAAAGATCTTGGGCAAGTCTGAAGACTTCATTCCTGTGTTCCAGCCTCCCTCCACAATCTGGCTTCTGAATGGTGAGATGCCACCATTTTCTCCCTACATAGACACATCAGGCTGTTCTCTGGGCAGCATATACTCCCTCCTCTAGTTGTAGGAACAATACACAAATTAGCAAACCAACATGATCAGCCCTTGAAAGTGAATGTCAGTCAATCACAGTTAATTCTAATGCCCTCCTTCTATTGATTATTTTCTCTTTGTCCTATACATAGCTCGTTTGTATACATTTGTTTGCATGTTATCTCCCCCATTAGATTGTAAACTCCTTGAAGTCAGGAGCTGTTTTTTAGCTGTCTTTGTAACCCCAGAGCTTAGTACAGTGCCTGGTACATAGTTGTTGTCGTTCAGTATTTTTTCAGTCATGTCTGACTCTTTGTGACCCTATTTGGGGTTTTCTTGGCAAAGATACTAGGGTGGATCACCATTCCCTTTTCCAGCTCATTTTACAGATGAAGAAACTGAGGCAGACAAGGTTAAGTGACTTGCCCAGGGTAACACAGCTAGTAAGTGTCTGAATCTTGATTTGAACTCAGATCTCACTGACTCCAAGCCTGGTGCTCTATCCACTATACCACCTAGCTGCCCTGGCACATAGTAGGCACTTAATAAATGGTTACTGACACTCGTCATCCTCATATATCCCAGAAGAAAGCACACCTCCTCCCTATCACTCTCCTTATGTATTGTCTTTTTTTTTATTAGAATGTAAGCTCATTGAGGGCTGATACTGTTTGGCTTCTTTTCTTTGTCTTTCCCCAGTGCATAGCACAGAGCATTATAAGTACTTTATAAGTGTTTTCATCCATCCATCCATCTATCCATCCTTCCATCTATCCATCCACTCACTCATTCATTCTTTCCGTCATTCATTCACTCACCTTTCTATCCCTTAATTTTTTCATCTGTAAAACAAGGGGGTTGGATAGTTCTGAATGGGGACTCAGAGGACCAGAGTTTGAATTTTGACTGCCACATACTACCTGTGTGACTCTAGACAAGACACTTGGCTTCTCTGGGACTCAGTTTTCTCATTTCTAAAATGAAGGGGGCTCGGCTTGGCGACCCCTAAAGTCCTTTCCAGCTCTGGATCTTTACTCCTCTTATCCTATGATTACACGACCTTTAACACCCCTTCCCACAGCTCCAAGGTGATGATCCCATCTCAGTTATTATTATTATTTCCAAGCTGGAAAAACTGAACCACAGGCCTGCTAACAGACTTTGTGCCTCTGTGCAAGAAAGAATGTGCCCTGGCTCAGGGCAGAGAGGCTTATCCCCACAAGGGCAATTACTAGATGATTTTCTCCCCTTATAAGTAGCTCATGAGATTGTCTAAGAAGGCATTGAGGGGATACAATCTAAACTGGCAAAAGAAACACAAGCACTGATAAAATCAAGGACCTTTTTTTGAGGCAATTGGGGTTAAGTGACTTGCCCAGCCAGAGTCACACAGCTAGTAAGTGTCTGAGGCCAGATTTGAAATAAAATCTTCTGACTCCAAGCCCGATGCTCTATCCACTGTGCCACCTAGCTGTCCCAATCAGGGACCTTTTCAAACACTGAAATAAGTTTTTATCTGTGACAAGTGATGATGTAGTATATAAAAGAGGCGGTGGAAGACTGCCTGAGAGTCATAGGAACATTCAGCTGGGGCTGGAAGGGAGCTTAGAGGCTATAAACCATTTTACAGATGAGGACATCTCGGGGACCAAAGAAGTTAGGTGACTTGCCCAAGGTCACACAGCTAGTAAATGACTAAGGGCAGAAGGTGAATACCAACCTTTTTGACTCCAGCTCCATTGCCCTATCCACTAAGACTGCTGGGGAAACCTGAGTTCAAATCTTGCTGCAGAAATTCATTTGTTATGTGACTGTGGGTGAGTCTTATAACCTCTGTCACCCTCAGTTTCCTCATCTTTTACATAACAGCACCTACCTCACAAGGCTGTTGTGAGATTCAAATGAGATAACATCTACAAAGCCCTTTTTGAACCATAAAAGCACTAATGTAAATTTCAGCTATGGTTATTAATAAAAGTACCTTTCAAGAATTTTTCAGGGTTATATTTTGGTGGAGAACTGTAGTCCCAGATCAGTTGGTCCTACAGTAGACTCTAAGTTACCCAAATCCACAGAGGGACATAGTCCTGAGGCAAAGAGGAAGCTAAGGATTAGCCATCTAGATTTGCTGCCATGTAGCCAGGAGAGCTGGGCTGCTGTTGTCTATTTTATTTTTTTTAATTTCAATTTCATTTTCTTTTGTGTTCTGAATTCTCCTTTTCTCCCCTACTCACCGAGAAGACAAGAAAAATGAAATCTGTCAGGCTGAGAAGCAGGGCTAGCCTAAGACATCAGTAGTATCAAAATGGCGCCTTTACCCAGAAATAATTCCGCTAGCGATCTTGCTGTGGTTACTGAACCACCCACAGTACTCTACTTTGAATTAAGGTATTGTTCAAATACAATTATTCCAGGAAGCTTCTGACTGCAGGAGAAAGGGTTGTGGGTTTGGAATCCTAAGAGCCGGTTTCAAATCTTGCTTCTATCACAGTGTGAGCTTGGGCAAATTAATTTGGAAAAATGTTTTTCTCATCTGAATAATAATACAGGGTTGATTGGGCAACCCAGAAGTCCCTTCTACCTTTAAATCTATGATTCTATGAACTGAGAGAGGATAAAATATATGGAGCCATTCCTGGTCATTAATACATTAGTTCCAAGTGATTTATAAGCTTCATTTGTAGGTTAATAGGTCTCAGAGAAAATGGGACACTGGAAGCATAAGCTTTGATAGGGATGGGATGCGATGCCCAGGTCATGGGTCACTGCTTGAGAAGGCAGGCCTGCGTGGGACATCAAACCAGAGAGAGGTAGCTGGGAAAATAAAAAAGAAACTTGAGGGTACTAGCTGCATGTCGGGGAGAAGGACTTCACACAGACAAGAATAATAGGGTGCAGTAGATAAACTTCACCTACAACAGGATTTTGGCTAGAGGTCCTGCATTGCCACCCTCTCCAGGTAACAGCAAGAAATCCGGAACCTGGAGGTCCTTCCACTAGAAGTGGAGTGGCTCCTGGGAACAGATAATGGGGAACCAATGAAATTATAGTATTTAAGAAAGAAAATTGGGAGAGTTCCAGATATTTCTGACAAACACAAAACAATCAATACTGACTGAATGAATAAACTACTACTTATTATTATTATATCTCCAGGGTTTAGCACAGTGCCTGGCACACAGTAAGTACTTAATAAATGTTGTTGAAATGAATTTAATTGAATTAATTGACATTCATACATATAATGCTTAAAGGCTTAAAAATGCATTCCTCATAGGTTGCATAAATATCATTCTCATTTCACAGATGGGGAGACTGAGGCTTAGAGAGGTCAAGTGACTTCCCTACAGTCACCCAGCTAGTAAATAGAAAAGACACCAAAGGGGCAAAGTACCTATGGAAGTTAATCCACAGGTTTTAGTAACATTCTAAATTACCCTCATCATTCTACAAGGTAGGAGGAAAGAAAGGGTACAGAAGCAATAATTTTTCCCTCTTCAGGGGTTACACAAATCTTGGCTCTTGACCAGTAGATCAGAGTCCTGGGGTCAGTGCTCCTACTACGTGGAAAAAACTCGTAGTTGAAAGCCTCTTAATGACCCCTGCAGTCTAAGTATGGTGAGGCTCTGGGTCAAAACTCCTCCAGAATTCCAGAAATATAATGACCTTAATCTTGTTTCTCCATAGGCCCATCATCTTCGCAAATTATGACTGGAGAGCACAAAAACCACTTTGTAACTCCATGTGGGCTATGGGGCTGGTTTTTTCGATTGTTCAGCAACATCAAATAAGTTTTGACTAAGCAAAAAATGTTTTTCCCAAGGACTCATAAAAAGCTGAGGGACAAGAATAGCTAAAATTACAACGTGTTTGCAAACTTCCCAAGTGCAAAGCTGTCAATTGCACTGATCGATGGACAGAGGAATTATAGAAGTGGTTCAGTGGGAGGGACAATCACTTACAAATATGTCCCTGCACAGCAGTCAATGTCCAACATAAGGTGGGAACATTTCCAGAACTGCTGTTGTCTAAGAAAGACACAAATTAGGAGTCTAACTGCCCTTGTGCTCTTTAAGTGATTATATCTACATGATAATATGATATAATAATATGAATAAAAAATAATTATATACAATTATATATCATATATAAATATATATAAACAGATCTAGTCCATGCTAGATTATCATCTTCTTCTTCTTCTTCTTCTTCTTCTTCTTCTTCTTCTTCTTCTTCTTCTTCTTCTTCTTCTTCTTCTTCTTCTTCTTCTCCTCCTCCTCCTCCTCCTCCTCCTCCTCCTCCTCCTCCTCCTTCTCTTTCCCCCTTCCCTTCTCTCCTCCCTGCCCCTTCCCCCTTCCCTCCCCTCTCTCCTTCCCTCTCCCCCTCTCCCCTTTTCCCCTCCTCCTCCTTCTCCCTCTCCCCTCCCTCACACTTTCCCTCTCCCTCTTTCTCTCTTTCACCCCCACCCCAGTGTAAAAAATGCTTGGAGAAGAAGGTCAAAAGCAGAGGGAATGATGCCCTGGTACGTTAGAAGTTAAGTGTCCAAGTGGATAGTGCCAGACCTAGAGTTAGGAAGACCTGAGTTCAAATCCAGCCTCGGATAATTCCTGGCTGTGTGACCCTGGGGAAGTCACTTAACCTCTGTCTATCTCAGTTTCTTTATCTGTAAAATGAGGATAATAATAGTACCTACCTCCTAAGGTTGTTGAGAGGATCAAATGAGCTAATGCTTGCAAAGCATTTTATAAGCCTGAAAAGTGCTATATAAATGCTAGGTATATAAAAACACCTATCATAGCACTTTTTTTGTAATAAAAACTTAGAAACAAAGACATCGTTCATTGTAAGCTCTGGGAGAATAGGAATTATTTCATTCTTTGTGGTTGTATCCCCGGCACCTAGCAAAATGCCTAACACATACGCTGGATGCTTAATAACATAATATGATTGACAGATTTTGCTTGAACGATTTTATGCTAGGAAATTCAGTACCTCACAATTTTGTAACAACTCTAAATATTGTCACCATTCCTGATCCTGAGCCGAAACATGTCAGCAATTACATCTAGGAGCTCTTTTAGCACTCTGTGGTCCAGTTTAGGAGACTCCAACTCAAATGACTTGGTATCCTCCAACTATCTGTTTACCTGTCTTTGGTTCCAATTTCCTCTTAAGGATATGTTTTCTATCCTTCCCTTTAGGACTCCTATTTTCTTTGATAGAGAAGACAGAAGCAAAAAAGAACACTAGATTAGGAAGTCATGGTTTTGACACTTCTTTAACCATTTTAAGCATTAGTTTCCTCATCTGTAAAATGGAGACAACCATACCAAAGTAGTCATTTCACATTGTTATTGGCAGGCTCAAATGAGGTAATATAGGTAAAGAGCTCAGATAAAACACTATACATGTCATGTGTTATTATTCTTTCTACCACTGATGTTATACCTTCTGCTTTTAGCAGAGGGTCTAATCTTCCCTGTTCTTCTTGTTGCTCCCCAAACCCCGAATGACTTTTTGTTGGTTGTCCTTAATAGTTCACCTTACAGGCTGATGACCCTCCTGATACTATTTTTATAAATCAGCAACAATCTTTTTTTGTTCAGTCTTGGTTGAATGTCTTGGGCTTCATATTTTGTATATACCCTTTTAAAAATGAAAACTCATTAGAAAGTTCCCTGTGAAGCAACATTAGACTCTTTAGATTTTTCATCTTTTTCTTTCTCATCGTGACACTTTTCCATTATATCATTAAAACAAGATAGCTTCCCAATACTCTTGAGCCATCTTTCCTTTGAGAGCCTCTCTAAACAGAATTTTACCTATATATTCTCTGAATTTATTGCTAACTACTTTCTTAAAGCTTAGGGTGTGTGATTGGTTAATCTCAATGTTACAGTTTTTCAGATTATGAATTCTAAGATACTGTGGTCTTCTCATGATTGTAGTCAGAAGAGCCTTAAAGTGTAGTATAGATGTGAGCTGTTATTTGTTATTTTTGTAAAGGGAATAGATTTATTTTATATAGTTCCTGAGGTTAGGACTAAGAACAATGGATGGAAACCTCTAATTTTCTTCTAGCCCTAAATCTATGATCTAATTAATTACAGGAAGTTTGTTGTTCTTTGTTGTTTTTGTTGTTCGTCCTTTGTTCTCTAAGAGGACTAATGATATCATGAGGGGGGTGTCTTGACTTGTGAGTGAATTGGATTTAAGTGAGGCAGAGCTTTGAAAAGTCATCAGCCTTACCCTCTCCTCCAGAGTCATCGAAGGCCAGTAGCAAGGCAAGAGTCAAGATGATTGGCAATGGCTCAGCATGATATAGTTAGAGGAATTCAGAACTAGTTAAGCTCAAAGAGTAGCTGTTAATGGCTCAACGTCAGCTTGGTACCGAAGCTTCCAGGGAAGTGTCCAAGAGATGCCTACTGTGCATGGCTCTGGATTGTTTTATTCAGGACTTAGATAAAAGGCATGCATGACATGCTCAGCAAATTTGATGATTATATAAAGACGAGAAGGATAGGTGACAAATTGGATAATAGAATCACTATTCAAATAAAAAACAAACCTTGGTAGACTAGAAAATCGGGCTAAATCTAAGATGAAATTCAATAGGGGAACTTTTAAAATCTTCAAAAGGTTCAAAAACTCAACTTAATGAATGCAGTACGAGGGAGACGTGAGGAAGGTAGATTTCAGCTTAACGTAAAGAAGAACTTCCTAATAATTATAGCTGCCCCAAAGTAGAATAGGATATTTCTAGAAGTAACATAAAATTAACATAAGTAAAAATTAGCATAAAATTATTTCCATGACGTTTTAGGAAACATTTTCAGAGATCTTGTAGAGAATATTCTTGTTCTGATATGGGTTGAACTGCATGGCATCTAAGGTCCATTCCAACTCTAAGATTCTGTGATTTTCTTGAATTGTCTGTCTATAATAATGTCTATATAAATTTGGCTTTTGCATGAATTGTACTGGCCTTTCTTAATGTGAAAGCATGACTATAGTCCAAATGCTCTACTAATTCTGACTATCTAAGCAAGTGTTAGGAGGGTTCAATACTAACATACACTCATAAACAAAGTTATTTGATTGCTGTTTCCTGCCTTTGTGTCTTTTATAACCTGTGATTGGAGGTACAATGGAAAGGATGCTGGGTTTAGAGTCATAGGAGGTTGGTTCATGTCCCAGACCTGTCTCTTGCTATTTTGTGTCCTTGTTTGTCATTAAACTCCCAGAATTCATTTTCTCCTATGTGAAAATAAGAGGTTTGGACAAAATGGGACTAAGGCCCCTTCCAGCTCTAGGTCTATGAACTTATGATAATTCTCTCTCTTTGCCTATTGTATACTGCCCAAGCCACCCTGCATTCTGCCCTGACCCAGCTGTTCCACATAGAACCTCCAGTGACAGCTTTTCATGGGACAAGCCATGTTGATTAGTAAGTGAGTGAGTGAGTGCAAACTTCCCTAGCTTTGCGTATGATCTAAGGTAGGACATCTTGTCCTAGCTATCTCTCCTGCTGCCATAGGCACCCTTCAACTTCTACCCTACACCTTCTGGGTATAGGAAACCATTAACAATTACTAAATTACCCAAAGCAATTATAATTACCATTGCATTTGAAAAAGATACTGCCCTGTAAATCAACTTGTATCTCTCCCAACCAAAACCCCCTTTCCTTCACTACTCCCCAAATGTGTGGTCTTTCCCTATTAGAATTATAAGCTCCATGAGGTCAGGGACTAACTTTTATGATTGTATCTCCAGTGCTTAGCTCAGCATTTGGCACAGAATACTTATTTAATAAGTGTTTTAAAAAATTCATTCATACATCCATTCTTGAAAGAGTTCAACTATTCTACTAAAGGTCCTGGTAGCATAAGAAAGAAAGCATACTACCTGGGTTTAAGTAAAAGATTGGAAACCATGGGGTTATGAAGGTTAGTTACAACCCTATCTCCACGTTGCTAGGTGAATTGGAACAATTTGTTTAATGCGCTCCCTCGTCTATGGGTTAGCAAAACAAAGCCACCTTATGAGGCTGTTGTAAGGATACTTAATTCAACACTTCATGCATCTGTTTTTTTCCAGGGCAATTCCTCTATCAAAAAACTTCATTCTCAGCTGACCAACCTTATGGTTATGAACCGTTCTGCCCTTTCAAGAATGTTGTAAGAACAGCTAGAGAGAAATGATTATCTTGCACTTACAAATATAAGTACTATTGAAATGCTAACTGATCTTGCTCAGTTATAAATCTGGCAGAGGCCAATTGCCCCCTTAGTCATGCCATCATCATCATCAGAAAGGATTTATGGAGGCCCACCTACAGGTGACACAATGCAAGAAAGTAAATTAGAAAGACACGGCTTCTGACCTTGAGGAATCTACAGTCTGACATAGGTATGTTATTTCATACAGGTAATTTGCATAAAGGAAGCAATGTGTAGTAGAAGAAAGCCAGACAGTCTTGAAGACAGAAGAGCTAGGTGAGAATCTTGGCTTTTGAGAGGCTACTTTTTTTTTTGGCAGCAGCTAGGTTGCACAATGGATGGAGTGTTGAATTTGGAGTCAGGAAAACTGACACTTGCTAGCTGTATGACCCTGGGCAGGTCACTTAACCTCTGTCTGCCTCACTTTCTACATCTGTAACATGGAGATAGATGTAGTAAGGCTACGAGATAACATGTAAATTGTTTTGACTCTTTAAAGTGCTATATAAATGCTAGCTCTTATTACTTAGCCTCTGTAAACCTCATTTGTCTCATATGAAGTGTGTGTGTGTGTGTGTGTTTTGAAAGTCATCATGACATAATGGATAGAGAATTGACTTCAGAACCAGGAAGACTGCTCTGTTACCCTAGAGAAAGCACTTAACCTTCTTCAGTGCCCCCAACCAACTCTCTTAAGATTCTTCATTTTCAAGTAGATTTTGATCTGCTTGGATAGAGGGATTTTCTCACTGGGAGTCGCCAATGCCAACAAAATTCCAGGTCAGGTCCAAAGACTCGCATTACATAACTCCTAGGGTTGTTACAATAATCAAATGAGAAGATGCATTTAAAAGGACTCTGCAGATAACATAAGAGCATTTCTACACTTCAGTGGACCAATAATCTCATCAAAGCGACTACTTCCTCCAACAACGAAGATCACCATCCATCCAAAGGATCTTGTTCTGTGTGACTCTTGTCCATGTCCTTTCAACGAAGGCACTTCATTAATGCTTATTGATGAACAAAGCTGTGGATAAGTGTATCAGTCATTTCTTCTTTTGTGGGACT
Organism: Trichosurus vulpecula; assembly: GCF_011100635.1. Lineage (NCBI taxonomy): Eukaryota > Metazoa > Chordata > Mammalia > Diprotodontia > Phalangeridae > Trichosurus > Trichosurus vulpecula. Next base: position 119,257,383 of record NC_050573.1, on the reverse strand, counting down.
TGGAGACCAGAGAACTTAGATCTGGATGGGAAGGTCAAGCTTATCTATGAAGAATAACCCCTCATTTAAAATTTTGTTTTATGAATTTTATTCTGAACTTAACAAACAGCAAATAAAATGGGCATCTCTCTATATACTGTAGGACAGAAGAAGAGGCTTGTCCATGAAACTGTCCATCTTTTCTGTATTGTAGTAGTGATAATAGTAGTAATAGTAATAACCAGCATTTATATAGCACTTTAAGGTTGGCAAAGCACTTTACAAATATCTCACTTGATCCTCACAACAGCCCTGGGAGGTAGGTGTAATTACTATACCCGTTTTACAGACAAGGAAATTGAGGCAGACAGAAGTTAGGTGTCTTGCCCAGGATGACACAGCTTGTTCATTATATATTCAAAAAGAAAAGCAAACTGTACATGTTTAACAGAGATTCACAGGGATTGCTTTTCTTTTTAAATACACAATACATTTAATTTTCAAAGCCGTGTTGCTTGTCTGTAACCTCTTCTGGTCTTCTGTTCTCTTCTGTGTATTTACAAAAATGCTTCAATGACCCTTTTCTCATGGCAGCCTTATTCATCGCTTCCCACCCACTCCCTCCAGAAACAACAGCAAAAAGAAAAAAAAAACCACTCAGAACAAACATGAAATAAAAACAGGTGCCCTCATTGGCCGTGACAGGAAATGTTTATCTTATTCTGCACCTTAAGTCCATCACCTCTCTGGCAGAAACTGGAAAGCATACTTCCCTGATGATTCACTGGGACTGTGGTTGGTCATTGCACTGACCCAAGTGCTCCAGTCTTTCAAAGTTGTTTTTTTCTTTACGATCTAATTCTTTCATTTTAAGAACGAATGAAATGAGATGTTGAGAAGTTAAGTGACATTACCAACATCACCTGGCTGTTAAACAGGTCTCTCGACTCTTTCTAAAATCAAAATGAAACAAAATATTCTCTTTATATAGAGCAAGTAACGTCATCATCATCATCGAGACGTATCTTATTTAATCTCTACAGACATCCTGTGGGATCTGTGCTGTAGTTATTATGGCCCCCATTTTATAGGTGAAGAAACTGAAGCTCACAGAGGTTATGTAACTTGCCTAAAGTTACACGGCTAGTAGGTGTCAGAGGCAGGATTTGAACCTACATTTTCCCGACTCCTAATTCAGCTCTTTATCCATAACAGCATGCTGCCTATTAAAGAAACAAATAGTGCTTTAAGGTTTGCAATCACCGTGCATATGTTATCTAATTTGAGCCTCACAATAACCTCGTACTGTAGGTATTATCATCCATATTTTGTGGAAGGCTTAGAATGGTTAAGTGGTTTGCCCAGGGGTCATACAAAATAAGCATCTGAGGTAAGATTCAGACCCAGATCCTGCTGACGTTAAGTCTCTCCATTACCCTTCCAACATTTCCATGTTGCCCATCTATGCTAATGTCCATGGGGAACTAGGTGATTGAGGAAACCTGGATAATTGAAGGCTTCAGAATTTTCTTTTGACTATTGCTGTGTTATTCCCCTAAGGAATTGACTCCAATGGCTCCCTTTCACCTTCATGATCAAGTATAAAATCCTTTGTTTGGCTTTTAAAGCCCTTCATGACCTGGCCCTTTCCTACCTTTCCAGTTGTCCCACATCTTTCTCTGAGATTCTGTGACACTGGCCATCTTGCTGTTCCTCACAAACACCTCATCTCACTGCTCCACCCATCTGCAGTGGCTGATCCCCACACCCGGAGCTGTTTCCCTCATCATCTTTCCTTTCTGGCTTCTCTGGCTTCCTTCAAGTCTCAGGTAAAGTCTTAACCTTTTGAAAGAAGCCTTTCCCAGCCCTCCCTAATCTTGCTTTCTTCCCTCTGAGATGACCTCCAATTTGTCTTGTATGTATCTTGTTTGGACATAGTTGTTTGCACGTTCTTCTCCCCTCCCCTCGGTTAGACTATGAGCTCCTTGAAGGCAGGGACTGGTTTTTTTTTTGCCTGTCTTTGTATCCCCGGAGCTTAGTACAGTGCCCGACATATGGTAGGTGCTTAAGAAAAGCCTGTTCATAACTTCTGATGGGAGTAAAGGATTACAAAATAACCCCAAATCGGTCACATGTTACAGAAATCCAGAATCACATTTTAGAGAAGCTGTTTTATCTTCAGCAGTGAAAAGGTTTGAGTCTCCAGCTCAAGCAAACCTTACTTCTCACAATTATAACTCCTTTTGGAACCAAACCTTGAGCTACAAAAGGACCAGAGAGTTTTAACCAAAGACTTTGCCACAATCGTCAGCCAGCAGAGAAAGCTGTTTGTGTACTCATCCCCTCTCAAGGAGGGTTCCCAAAGTCACAGTGGAAATTTGGCAGTTGCTACTACAAGGGAGGCTAGGTCCTCATTTCCCTCCATGACCAATGTATAATACAAGAGATCAGTTAAGAAGATGCACATTTCTCTATCTCCCATCCCTAGGGCCCCCGGCAACTCCATCTTACCATCACCGTCATTTTTATAGATGGGAACAGAGAAGCACAAGGACATTAAGCAACCTGCCTGGGGTCATCCAATACTCAAGCAGCAGGCTGGATTGGTGTTCACAGTCCCGTAAGTTTCTAGTGTGACGATCGTTGCCAACCTGCAGCCCCAAGGGAATGACGTAGGACTAAGTAGCTGGTGACAGTAAAACACGTTGGAAACACTCTAGCTTTGTATTCTGCCAAGCAAATAGCACGATAGTAATTGTGGGTCTCATTTGATTGTCTTTCATAGCGCTAATATAGACGTATGATAACAAGCAGTAATTTCACACTTAAGTAGCCAGGCCAGGTGATTATGTTCAGAGTAATGGAATGTATTGCTGTGGTGATTCCTTCATGTTTATGTATTGGATACTGAATCTTTTTTATGTTTTATCATCTTTACTATATGATACCATAACAGGCTTGCACTGGAGAGCTTTTACATTTTCCATTTGGGCATTAGATCAAGGCACTGAATTTTTGGCTGGCTCTGTGATTTGAAGAAGATCCAAATCAGTGATCTTTCGCAAGATACAATATGGCTTCTTGGGAGCCCCAATCGGCTTGCCAGATTGTGACTTTGGTTTTTTATTCATTCAACAGATATTAAGAGTCTAAAAAAATTATTGACTGCATAATTAACAGCTAGGTGCTGTTCTGGGTATACAAGGACAAAATTGAAATAGTTGCTGTCTACAGTGTGCTTACATTCTATCAAAGGAGGAATGTACATGGACGAGAATATACAAGAGGGGTGAGCAAACTAGGCCAACAGGCCAGTTCTAGCCTGCTGCCCGTTTTTGTATGGACTGTGAGCTAAGAATGGTTTTTATAATATCATATAAAGTTTCACTGTATTTAATTTTTATTACATTGTATTTGGCCTCAGGCCATAGTTTGCAAATCCCTAATATATGAGATATATGCGATACAGATACAAGATAATTTTTTGGGATGGGAAGGCACTAGCAGATGGGGGGAGGGGGGAATCAGGAAAGGCTTCATGTATCTAATGGCACTTAAGCCAAGCTTTGAAAGAAAGCAGAGATTCTTTTTTTTTTTTTTGCAGGGGGGAAGGCAGGGCAATTGGGGTTAAGTGACTTGCCTGAGGTCACACAGCTAGTAAGTATGTCAGGTGTCTGAGGCTAGATTTGAACTCAGGTACTCCTGACTCCAGGGCCGGTGCTCTACTCGCTGCACCACCTAGCTGCCCTGAAAGCAGGAATTCTAAAAAGTGGAGGTGAGGAGGGAGAGAATTCCAGGCGTGGGGAGCTGCATGAGCAAGGCCCAGAGATGGGAGCTGGAGAGTCATGTGCTAGTAATGGGGCTAGAAGGGCATCTGGTTGCCCAGACGAGAACGATGTCAAAAAAAGACTTGCATTTGACTCTAAATGTAACAGGGAGTCATAGGAATTATTGCTCAGAGGAACGACATGGTCAGAAATGTGTTTCAGGAATATCCCTTTGGCAGCTTGGCATAGGATGGACTGGAGAGAATAGGGATTTGAGGCAGGGAGACCACTTAGGGGGCTATTGTAGCAATCCAGGCTAGAGGCACTGACTGTGAGTGGAGGGAGGGAGACTACAGCAGGAGATGGTGGAAGTTCTTCTTGACATCAGGTTGAAATCTATGCCTTTGCCCCTTCCAAATGCTGCTCCTAGTTCTGTTCTTGAGAACCACCCAGCACAAGGCTAAACATCCTTCCATGTGCCAGCCCTTCATACAGCTAAATGTAACTTTTATGTCCTTCCATGCCATCCAAGGCTTCTCTTGTCTAAGCTAAACACCCCCGCTTTCTCCCAGATCCTCACCTGATACAGTCTTGCATCTTCCCACTATCCTGGCCACCTTCTTCTGGACATTCTCTAGCTTCTCTATGCCCTTTACTAAAACCCATGAGAATCATAGGATCATAGAGTTAGAGATGGAAGGGCCCTTGGAGGTCATTGAGTCTAGCTCATTTGATAGACAAAAGGCATGATACGGAGGCACAGATTGGTGAAATGACCTACCCAAGAATGCATAGGTAGTAAGTAGGAAAAATGAAATTTGAACCCAGGTCCTCTGAGTCAAAACTCAGTGCTCTTTTTCCATTGTGTTATGCTGTCTCTATTTCATAGAATCATAGATCTAGGGCTGGAAGAGACCTTAAAGGACACTCTAACATCCTCATTTTACAGAGGAGGCTCTGTAGACCAAATAAATGGAATGATATGCCCAGGCAGGGGTGGGGCAACTGCGGTCCCAAGGCTGCATGTGGCCTTCTAGGTCCTCAAATGTGGCCCTTTGACTGAATCCAAACTTCATAGAACAAATCCCTTTAATAACAGGATTTGTTCTGTAAAACTTGGACTCAGGCAAAAGGCTGCACCCAAGAACCTAGAAAGCCACATGTGGCCCTGAGGGTGGCAGGTTCCCCACCCCTGGCCCAGGATCACCCACATAGTAAACAGCAGAACTAGCATTCAAACTCAAGTCCTCTGATTCCAAATCTAGTTTTCTTTCCATTTTACCTCAAAGGACTTGGGTTTGCATCCTGGCTCTGTTCCTTACTGCCTGTGTGACTTTGGGCCAGTAACTTCCATGCTTTCCACAAGTATTTAATTCAATTTTATAATATCCCTCTGATCTACAAAGGGAGCCATTTTTTTTTTGCATTTTCTGATTAAAGAAACCTGACAAATGGTTAGACTGAACAAATACAGGTCCAGAATGAGAGGTGGGCATAGAACTCAGGTCTTGGTCCAAAAGAGATTGCCAAGGGTCAGATCAATAGTTCTGTCAGCGGGAAGTTCTAAATTATATCAGGCTCCAAGCACAAGCTTATAGGTACCTGGTAGCTAGCAGAGGGTATGTATGAACAGGGCTGAACCAGGCTTCCTTTATTCGTGGCATGCTATCATAGATTAAGAGGTCCTTCTCAGTCAGCATAACCAAGGCCGGCTTCCAGTTCTTCTCATTCTCTCCTGGCACCTGAAATAGAACAGAGAGAGACTCTGTCAAACAAAGCTGAAGAAGGGGGTGTTTGGGAGGGAGGAATTGGCAACCCTACAAACACAGGCCCTGATAACAGGAGAGCCTATTATTCAGGTTGAAAAAACAAAATGGGAAGAAACAGACAATAATCTTTTGGCCCTTGATCTTAAGGAGAAAAAAAAATTACACCCTCTTGAAAAACACCTGGTATGTCTGCTAAGTGCTACAGAAGTCAGATTCCCATGCCAAACAAACATTTGTTGCCTTCCTTAGTTTCTTGTCTGCCACTCATTCCTGAGGCTTTTATTCCACAGTTAAAAGTATAGAGGGGAAAAAAACCATTCACAGCTGGTTCTCTGCATTTGTGCTTTACAAAAAAGATGAGAGTTGAAAGCTTTGGAATGAACAAACCACAGCCTTGAAAAATGCACTAGAGAGGGAAGCCTTGCTGGGTAGTTGTTACATTCTGCAGTCACTTCACAACAACGTCACTCCGATGCTTACTGCTATGGCTCTCATCAGTTAGTGGCCCATCTCTGGGATTTAGGAAATCATCTCAAAATCCTCAGTCTATCTGGATGGCCGTGTTGGCAGTTCAGAAACAGCAGCGTCATAGTCATGATTTCTGTTCAGCTGTTTTTCAGTCATGTCTGACTCTTCATGGCCCCATTTGGGGTTTTCTTGACAAAGATACTGAAGTGATTTGCCATTTCCTTCTTCAGCTTATTTTACAGAGGAGGAAATTGAGGAAAATAGGGTTTGCTTGCCCAGGGTTACACAGCTGGCAACTGTCTGATGCTGCATTTGAACTCAGGTTTTCCTGAGGCACACATGTAATAATAAAGCCTGTTGATTGGGTTTTTTCCCTTTTATAATAGGAGACCTTTCATGATAAGACCCTTTCATCTTTTCCCTAACTTCATTAATGAGCTCTCCCACATGTCAAATGTCATCTTTAATCAGAACTCCAAGAATAAGGGTCAGCAATTTCATATTCCACTTCTGGAAGGTAACCCATCTCCATTTATTCTGTGACTTTGGTGAGACAACTGTTTCTGATTTTTTTAAGTGATCTTGGAGAATGATTAAACAGGTGGTGGTACATGAATGTAGGGGCAGCTAGGTGGCACAGTGGACAGAGCATTGGGCTTGGAATCAGAAAGACTCATCTTCCTGAGTTCAAATGTGGCTTTAGACACTCACTAGCTGTGTGACTGTGGGCAAGTCACTTAACTCTGTTTCAGTTTCCTTGTCTGTAAAATAGACTAGAGAAGGAAATGGCAAACCACTCCAGTATCTTTGCCAAGAAAACCCCAAATGGGGTCACAAAGAGTAGGACATGACTGAAAAACAGGGGAAGGTTACTCTTTTTTAAGAAATTCTGACTACAATAAAAAATTAGGAGATTTAGATGAACTGAAAAAAAGTGAAGTAAACAGAACCAGGAAAATAATATATACAATGACTACAGTAATCTAAACGGAAAGCAAAACAACTGAAATGTAATGGTATGATATTATCCTAACCAAAAGTGGCCCCAAAGAAGAGATACAAAGAGGCACCACTTCCTGCTTCTTTGCAGAGGTGGGGAACTACGGATGTATATGTTGGATAGAATGTCATACCTTTTTTTGGGAAATATTTATTAGTTTTGCTGCACTTTTTTTGTTCCTTCTTTTTGGTTCTTTCTCATAATAGGATATCATAAGATGGCACTCTGGGAATAAGAGATACATTGAGAAGTGAAGGTGATCTAAAAACTAAAGCTATCAATAATATTTTATTTTTTAAATAAAGAAAAGTGATCTCACTGTCCTCAAACTTTCCTCAGGGTCATGGTCTGAATCTTGCCTTGCAGCACATTCATTTTTCATGTAACACATCGCTCTTAACATTACCCTCTCCTCTCGCTCCCCACTCCCAACAAGATCATAAGTGCTTGAAGATGGAGACTGTCATTTTTTGTGACTAGTGGCTAGCATAATGTGTCTAGCAAATAATACAATAGGGGCAGAAGGTGCATTTGTTGAATTTTAGACTCGGTTATAGGTTCAGAGATGGTCTAGTCTAACTCTGTGCTTGTGCAGAAGAAGACAACACCACGCAGAGAAATGATGGCCTGCCCAAGGTCAAAAGCAAGTTAGTGGTAGAGCTAGAAATGAGACCCAGATATTCTGTTCTGTAATGTAAGCAATCCAAGGGTGGCTAGATGGTGCAGTGGATAGAGCACTGGCCTTAGAATCAGAAAGACTCGTCTTCCTGAGTTCAAATCCGGCCTCAGACACTTACCAGCTCTGTGAGCCTGGGCAAGTCACTTAAACCTTGTTTACCTCAGTTTCCTCACCTGTAAAATGAACTGGAAAAGGAAATGGCAAACCATCTTTTTCAAGAAAACTACAAATGAGTTCACAAAGAGTCAGACATTACTTTCCAACATCACACATGGATGTTCAATAGGAATAAGAGGGTTAGAGTCACTTTCAGGGAAGGCCAGATCCTACCAGGTGAATAAACTATAGATTTGTTTGGTATAAAGTGGTTTGGAGGGTGTAGGATTATCTTTCTTTCAGGCTCTACAGTAAATTTGGCATATTGCTTTTCTAGTCTGTCAAAAAGCACATGAAGAGAGAATGCTGGTTTTCCCAAAGAGATCCACCCAAAGACCTTTCCAGGTATGACCTATGCATTTTAACTTGCAAGTGTCACTGCAATGTCATTTAACTTCTATTTGCCTCAATGTCCTCAATCACAAAAATGGGGACAATAATTGTACCCTACCTCCCAGGGTTGTTATAGTGATAAAATGAGATCATATTTGCGAAGTTCTTAGCACAGTAACTGGCATACAGTGGGTGTTAGATAAATGCTTATTCCTTCCCTTCATTCCCTCCCCTCCTCTACCTTGTTCTCCTTTCTCTCCCCTCTCCTCCTCTTCCCTTCCTTCTCTCCTCTCCTTTTCTCTTCCTCCCCTTCTCCTCTCCTTCCTGTTCTCCCTCCTCCTCTCCCTTTCTTTTCCTTCTCCCTCCCCTTCTTCTCTTCCCTTCCCCCTAAAGGTGCTGGATGCTATGTTAGGCACTAGAGAGAAATATAAAACAATCTCTGACCACAAGGAGCTTACTTTCTACTGAGGGCATACAACAAGAACACAGATGTTGTGTTTGTCTTTCATTTTCAAAGAGGACCATGACACCAGGGAAATTATGACATGACTCGCTGTTGACTTTGATTTGAATGAGGGAGGGCTGTGCAAGGTGACCAGCCTCACTTTCTCCTTCAGAGCCATCTGGATCCAGTGACCAGATATTCATCAGGATGATTGGAGATGACCCAGGATGCAATGGGAGACCCTGGCCCTTTTAGGCTAAGGCCTTTTCAGGTTATCACTTTGAGTGAGGCACCGCTTACTCAGTGAATAGGCCTCTTTGAGAAGTGAGTCAAGAGATGGCCCTTTTAATAATAAAAAAAAAAACCTGGGAGGGGAAGACCCATAGTTACTATTGATATTCACTCTGAGCCAGGAGGGCCCAAAATATGGCCATTAAGTGGAGATTGGGCAGGGACCTATTGTAGTCCAATCTGTGAGCTCCACAGTGAGATGTGTTTAAGGGTTGGTCTTTGAGAAAAGAGAAAGAAAGAAGGAAGGAAAGCAAGAAAGAAGGAAATAAAGAGAGAGAGAGAGAGAGAGAGAGAGAGAGAGAGAGAGAGACAGGAAGAAAAGAAGGAATCTGGCCAGTAAACCCCAAGTTAACTGGGCAGCTTTGGGCCATCAAAATTTACCTTCCTTGGGGGAGGGAGAGGGGGAGAGAGGGAAGAGATGGAGGGAATGTATGTGTGCGCGTGCGTGCGTGCGTGCGTGTGTGTGTATGTGTGTGTGTGTGTGTGTGTGAGAGAGAGAGAGAGAGAGAGAGAGAGAGAGAGAGAGAGACAGAGAGAGAGACAGAGAGACAGAGAGAGACAGAGAATATTAACAAATGGGGGATCTGCCATGACCTCATGAAGGAAGCAGGACTTTGGCTGTGCTTTGTAGGAAGCTAGGAATAGTAAAGGCAGAATTGAGGAGGGCGCTCATTCTAGACATGAAGCACCACCTTAAAACAGTATTATTTTTTTTACAAACTGAAGCTTAAACTAGGAAATTGCCATAGTAAAATTGAGAAAATTACTCCAGTTGGCATAGTTAATAGAACACATTTGAAATAAGGTTAGGAAGACCTGAGTTCAAATCCTGCCTCAGACACTTACTAGTTTGGATCCCAGGCAAGTCATTCAGTCTTTCCCTCTATTTTCTCATTGGTAAAAAGAAGAGGTTGGACTCAGTGACTTCTGAGGTCCCTTCTGCTCTCTCTTTTCATATAACTGCATTTCAAAATCTGCCAGTAGGTGAAATTTTCAGGGCCCTGAAACATTTATTAATTGAAGCAACCCATGTGTGGTAAGAGGAATATCAACCAGAACCCTTTACTATGTGGGTTGGGCTACTAATTTTCGCTAAAAGTTATAGAAACCATCCTCAAGACTTAATTGGTCCAGGTGACTGAAGGCTCAGTCCACTGGCATCACTTCTGGGTTGCCTGAACACAAAAGGCCATCAGGTACCACGGCCTCCTTGATACTTGGCTGACAGAACACCACAGGCAACTCAGAGGCAGATGAGCCATGCTCAGCTGAATCAATGTGTGGTGTCCTTGATGGACTATGTTTCCCCTGGAATTGCTAAGTAAATCACTTTTTTATTAACTGTTGAATAGCGTATGAGTGTCTCATTTTGTTCCAATATTGGAACCAAATGAGCAGGGGGCCGACCTGAGTCAATCCCAGGCCACACCACCACTCACTGTGGAGAAGATGACTTCATGGCATGAATCTTTTACTTCAATAATGTTTCTGTGTTCGCACCTGTCACCTTGATGTAACATAAATAAAGGAAGAAAAATCCTGTCCTCGTGATGATGTTTGATCATCCAAGGAGAAAAATATTATCACGTAGGAAAACTTAAGCCACACCTTGTACCACTCCAGATTCAAATAGCAACTTATTCAAAAGTACTATTCTTCAGGAGCAAGTGCTACATCGTTGTTTTAGTGACAACATCTATTTCAAAGCCCCTGTTTTTTGACACTTAAGATATCCCACTTTTAATGCAGCCTTCATGGAGATGTGTTATCTCTGTTTTAATAAAATGTGATGAACAAAACAGATGTGACTTCCATCTCAATTCCAGCTTCCTGTCACTAGATGCTTCTTGAACAGGACATTTTTCAGCAATTACTCATGCCTCTACTTTAATGAAAAAAGAAAAAAAAATGGGGGAAAAGTAACGCTGTGAAGAACAGTTGATCCCAGAATTATTCTGATGCACGTCCTCAGGGGAAGGCAGTAATTTATTTCCACCTGGCTTTCCTGGAAAGGACTGCTATCCAATCAATAGAACAGGTAGGGAGCATGTATCCAAAAGGCATATTTAAACTCAATGAGTGGCAACCAGTTTTCCTCCATCACCAATGGGGATAGAACAAGAAGAAAGGGCTGGAGGTGGTTGCAATGTAGAAGGAAGGGTTTCAAACATACATAAGGAATAATCTCCTCCCTGGTAAGTAGTCGATTTATAGAATCATGCAGTCCTAAAGTTGGAAGTAACTTGAGAGATCACCGAAGTCAGTTTCTCTCCAATGGAGAAATCTGCTTTATGATAACTCCGACACAGTTCATTGCTCCTGTTTGAGTCCTTCTTGGGACATAGAGTTTGTTAATTTTTAAGGAAACTTACTCTCTTGGATGACTGCATTTTACCATGTTACCTCTTGGTTTTAAAAGCTCTACTGGCTCCCTATTCTTTGTAGGATAAAATGCCAACTTCTTTGTTTATTTTTTAAAACCCCTCATAATCTGGTGCTAGCCTATCTTCCCAGGGTGATTACACACTCTACTATCTAGCTATAGGACCTTGAGATAGTCCTATTGCTTCTCTGGGCTTTACTTGGCTCACTGGTAAAATGGAATGGTTAGATTTGATGGCCATGAAGGCCCCCATAGCTCTCAACACATGATTCAAATAATGCTTGAAGGTAGGTTGGAACCATTTTGGAAAGTGGTGGGGGGTGAGGTACTTATTAGGCACTTTGGTTTTATCCTGTAGGCAATAGGAAAGACAACAAAAGTTTCTGAGAAGGGGAAGGACATGGTCAGATCTGTACCTTAGGAAGATTTGGTAACTACATGGAAGATAAATTGGGGAGGGAAGAGACTGAGAGCAGGGAGGATAATTAGGAGGTTCTTAATGTAGTTTAATAAGGAAGTATCAAGGTCTGAAAAAAGGCTTGATTGGTGGGCAAATTGGTGGGGAAAAGGAATAAATCATAATGGAATTTTTAAAAAGACTGGTCACTATGTGATTATTTTTGTTAAAGTTAAAAGCAGAAATAAGCTAGGAACACAGATCATTTATTAATCTAAAAAGGGATACAATAGTTTCCCAAATTAGCATAAATCCAGGAAACAAGATCTGCAGCACATAAAACCTCTGTTGAACATATAAAAGGCCATTTTATACTGATAATTATTAACATAACAATTTGTTCCAAAGACTAAGCAATGTAAGGGACAGGACAAAAAGGTAGAGGGGTAGCAACCAGGTGGGTTGGAAAGACCCCTAGGTTATCTGTGGGGCGGATGATTGTGCACATTTTGAGAACAGGTGCTGTGACATACTGGTATAAGCAATTAATCTCTACCAACAAGTATTTATTAAGTGCCTACAATGTGCCAGGTATCCTGCTAGATGTTAAGGTTACAAATGCAAAAAGATTAAAAAAAGGAATAATACTTATTTGCAAAGAACTTACATTTTAATGTAATATACATCCAGTGCTTAGCACAGTGCTGGTAACATAGTAGGCACTTAATAAATGTTTATTGCTTGATTGATTGGTAGACATCTTATTTCATTATTTGAGGCTTAACTTGGGCCTAGAACTCAATGAAGGACCTTTCCTTCCCACATAGTATGAAAAAGTTGATTGTTTTATTCAAGTTAACTAGTTTTTGTGACCCTGGAAGGCTTGTTACTTAACCTATCAAAATTTAGGAGCTTGAACATGCCTAGATCTTTTCATTGTTTTAAACATATTTAAATTTCACTATTTAAAACATTATATTAAACATAATATTTAAACATTATTTTAAACAATCTTTTCATTATTTCAACTGAGCAATTTTCCTAATGCCATACAACCAGTTGGTATCGGAGTCAAGATGGAATCTTAGGCTTCCTGCTTCCCAACCCAGTTCTCTTTCAAACTGATTCAACAAATATTTTTTAACCACTTAGTCTGCAGAATATTTGAGTGGGTTGCCTTAAGTCTTAGGAATTTGACTTATGCAGGGTTCCACACAGTGCAGAAAGTGTAGCCAAGCACTGCATATATTGTCAGACTTTCTTGATATATTGGAATGAGGCCTGCATTTTTCAAACATGGCCAATGTGTGAATTTGTTTTGCTGGACTATGCTTGTTAGTTACAGGGAGGTTTCTTTCGGAGGGGGTGTTGTTGTGGGTGGGATCAAGTATATGGGAAATGATACTGATAGATTATCACTGAAAAAATTAAGAAAGGAAAGAAAGGAGCACCGACGAAACAGTTCTTCAAATGTACAGAAGGGAACTGGGGAGTTCAGACAGAGATATAAACGAGCTGGGCAGTTTGGCACTGGTGTGTGAAATTTAAACATTTAAAATAAAATGATGTTCACAGAAGTTTAGTTTCATATAAAATATGTTTATATTTGCAATGCTTATTAAGTTCATAACGATATTTTTAAAAAAGATGATAGTTTGAAAGATTGAGAACTAAAGGGGACTTTAGATATCATCTGGTTCACTCTCTGTTTTACAGATAAGGCCTAGGGAGGATAAGGGATTTGCCTGAGGCCACATAGATAGTGTGTATCAGAGGCAGGATTCAAATCCCGGTCCTCTGAGTCCAGAGTCAGAAAAGTGGCACCTGTGTTTGTTCCTAATGAAAGAAAAGATTTTCAACAATTAGAATATGGGAAAAGGCATTCCAGGCATGAGAGGGCAGAGTGCACAAATGCGTGGAGCCAGGAGAGATCAGAATGTGATTAAGGAACAGTAAGTCATTCTGTTTAGCTGCAAATAGGATGCAGGAAAGGGAAAGTCACGTGATATATGTCTGGAATGGTAGGGTAGTAGGCCTTGAATGCCAGACTAATCATTTTATGTTTTATTTCCTAGGTGGAGGTTTTTGATCTTGGAATGATATGATCAGACCCATGAATTAGAAAGATTGCTTTAACAATGGTATGAATGGATTATAGAGGTCAGATATGGTAGTCAAGGTGACTGATTAAGAAGCCATGACAAGAGATAATGAGGGCTTGAGTTAGAGAAGTGTAGAAGTATAGGTAAAAATGAAGGAGGCAGATAGAAGAGAGATCCTTGAGGCAGAATCAATAGGACTTGCCCATTGATTAGATGTCATAGGGGAGAAATAGGGAAAGACTACAGATAACACTGAGATTTCAAACCTGGGTAACTGGGAGGATGGTGGCACCAGTAAAGGAAATAGGTAAGAAAGAAGGAAAAGATGAGGAGTTAGGTTTTGGGCATAGGATCATAGATTTAGAGTTGGAGGGAATTTTAGAGATAATCTAAATTGGACCATCTCATTTTTTAAGCTGAGGGAACTGAGGTCCAGAGAGATTAAATAACTTGCCCGTGGTCATACATGCAGGAAATGGCAGAGCTGGGATTCAAACCCACGTTTTCTGGGTCTATATCCAGCATTGTTTTCATCGTGCCATTCTAGCTCTTGGTGTTGAGTTTGAGGTTGGCAGGGGCTCATATAGGTCAAGATCTCTAGTAAGTAGATGGAAACGTGGGGTTGGAGCTCAAGTGAGAAGTCAGGACCAGTGCTAGACCATTAAGAGCCACTTGTGAAAAGCTAGTACTTGAACCCACCATGTGGTTGAGATAGCCAAGGGAGAGAGTGTAGGCATAGGAGAGAAGAGAGTCAAGAAGAGAATTCTGAAGGAAACCACACATAGGAGACAGGAGGAGAAAGTCAGCAGTGGAGAATAAGGGATGGTTTCAGAGAAACCTGAAGACTTGCATGAAGTGATACCGAGTGAAGTGAACAGAACCAGGAGAACAGCTAATACAATAACAACATTGTAAAACCAAACAATTTTGAAAGACTAGAGAGCTCTGATCAATGCAACGACCAACCAGGACTCTAGAGGACCAATGATGAAACATGCTGCTCACCCTCCTGACACAGAAGTGAAGGACTCATGGATCACAATGAGATTTATATATTTAGACACATTCAATATGGGAATTTGTTTTGTTTGCTTAGGCATAATAGTTACAAGAGTTTTGTTTTTGTTCTTTTTTTTCAGTGGTGGAGAGAGGAGAGAAATTAAATGCTTACTAATTGAAAATAATTAAATCAAAATTGCTGCAGGGAGGGGGGAAGGAACTAGAGATAATGATTATTCTTTTTTTCTGTCCTGCTGTCTTTCATAGTATCCTCTGTATTCTAACATCCCTCCATTTTACCTCTTTCCACTTCCTCTTCTTTGTCTTCCACAGCTTTGGCAGTGGGCTTGTGGGAAGGTGGAGGTGTGAAAAGGGGCAACAAATGAGTGGTTAACAGCATGGAAGAAAGGCAGCTTTCAAGGCAAGAAAGGTCAACCTCCACTTTCATTTCTGAGGTGGCTGTTATCACTTCTATTTTAATCAAAGCATTTCAGCTGAGGTAGCTAGGAATTTAGAATAAAGGACAAGGTATCTATGTAATGATAATTAGCACTTATCATCTTCAAAATGCTTTATAAACATTAGCTAATTAATCCTCCAACACCCCCGGAGGCAGATAACCATCACCTCCACTTTACAGACAAGAAAAAAGAAGCCAAGAGATTAATTGACTCAGTTGAAGGCAGAGGGGGCCCTGTGTAGGAATGGATAGAGACTTTGAGAGAGCCTTGCTTCTTTCCCTTGACCTGGACCCCAACAGCAGACAGGCTCAGGAAATGGAAGTAGGATGGTTAGAGAAAGCTTTTTTTTTTTTTTTAAAGAATAATGGTGTGAAGGATTTACTTAGTTCATGGGACTTTCAAGAGGGCACTGCTTGAAGAACTAGTAGTCTCTAATGAAATTCATGAATTCTTAGAATCATAGAATCTCTGAATCTGAAGGAAACTCATAATTCATTCAATTCGACCTATTTCAGTGGGAATTCTCTTCACAATATCAGTGACAGGCTACCATTTAGTCTCTACCTGGAGACTTCCAGTGATGGTCACTACCTCCCAAAGGAACACATGTGGTTTTGGATAGCACTAATTATTAGCAAATTTCTTCTTCTATGGAACTGGGCTGTGACTCTCCACCACTTCTAGCCACTGCTCCTCATTCTGCCTTTTGGGGCCAAGTAGAACCAGTCTAATCTTTCTTCCACGTCTAATCTTTCTTCCACATAAATCTTTAGATTTTTAAAAATATATATTTTATCCCCCTCCCCCAATCATATGTTAAAACAATTTTTTAACATAAAAAAATTTTGAGTTCCAAATTCTATCCCTCCTTCCTTTTCTCCCCTCCCCCCAAGACAGCAAGCAATCAGATATGTTATACAAGTGCAATTATGTAAAACATTTCCATATTAGTCATTATGTACAAGAAGACTCAAATAAAACAAGAAGGAAGGAAGGAAGGAAGGAAGGAAAGAAGGAAGGAAGGAAGGAAGGAAGGAAGGAAGGAAGTGAAAATAGCATGCTTCAGTCTGTATCCAAACAATACCAGTTCTTTCTATGGAGGTGGGTAATATGCTTCATCATTAGTCCTTTGGGATTGTCTTGGATCATTGTATTGCTGAGGATAGCTAAGTCATTCAAAGCTGTTCATCATACAATGTTGATGTTACTGCATACAATGTTCTCCTGGTTCTGTTCACTTCATTGTACATCAGTTCGTAAGTCTTTCCAGGTTTTTCTGAAATCATCCCGCTTCTCATTTCTCATAGCATGATAATTTTCCATTATAATCATATACCATAGCTTGTTTAGCCATTCTCCAATTGACAGGCATCCCTGCAATTTCCAATTCTTAGCCACCACAAAAAGAGGTGCTATAAATATTTTTGTATAAATAGGTCCTTTTCCCTTTTTATGGATGTCTTTGAGAAACAGACCTAGCAGTGATATTGCTGGATCAAAGAGTATACACAGTTTTGTAGTGCTTTGGGCATAGTTCCAAATTACCCTCCAGAATGGTTGGATCAGTTTACAATTCCACCAACAGTGTTTTAGGGTCCCAGTTTTCCCACATCCCCTCCAACATCTAACATTTTCGTTTTTTGTCATATTAGTCACTCTGATAGGGGTGATGTGGTACCTCAGAATTGTTTTAATTTGTATTTCTCTAATCAATATTGACTTACAGCATTTTTTCATATGACTATAGATAGCTTTGATTTCTTTGTCTGAACACTGCCTGTTCCATATCCCTCGACTATTTATCAATTGTGGAAAGACTCATATTTTTATAAATTTGACTCAGTTCTCTATATATTTGAGAAATGAGGCCTTTATCAAAGATACTTGTTGCAAACTGCCCCCCTCCATTTTCTGCATTCAATCTTTAGATTTTTGAGGTTGGTTTTCATGGTCTGCCCTCAATCTTCTCCTCCAACATAAACATTTTCAGTTCCTTCAGCTGATCATCATATGGCATGGCCTTGAAGTCCATCATTATCCCAACCTGCTTCCTTTGGACACTGTCCAGTTAATCAAAGTCCTTCCTAAAATCTGTCACCTAAACCCCATACTTCAGGTATGCTCCTACCAGGATAGAGTACAGCAAAACTGTCACTTTCTTTGCTCCAGAGGACAGGGATAAGGGACAAGATCAGTGATTTTACTGGTATAAAGAATTCCTAGGTGAGGAAATTCCCTCTACCTTCTCTGCAACTTAAACTCTAGAACACTGAGAAGGTAAGTGACTCCCCCAGGGTCACGCAGGCAATGTATGCAAGAGGGAGGACTTGAACCCTGCTCCTTCTCTGCCAAGCCACACTGCCTCTTGGCTCTGGATGTTCTACATTTTACATTCACTAAGAGCACTCCCTTCTCCCCATTTCCTTATCTCATATCACCCAGATGCCTTCTACCACTATCTCCTCTTTCACACCTGTCTCACATTCCCTCTTTACCGAAGCAGGCCCCTCTACCCGTATAAGCAATCCCATTCCATCTCATCCTCTCCAGCGGATTGCTTACGCCATCCTCCCACACTCTCGATTCTCTTTAATCTCTCCTTGTCTACTGGCTGCTTTCCTGCTGCCTATCATCTTGTGCATATCCCTCCCATTCTCCAACAAGCATTCATTTTATCCACCAATCTTCCTAAGATACCTTGATGATGTTTTCCCCTAAACCCTCACCTCTTCCTAACATCGCTATTACTGTCCAGAGTACCACCATCCTGCAAGTCATCCAGGCTTGCAACATAGGTGTAAACCTTAACTATTTTTTAAAAAAAAACCAGTATTTTATTTTTTCCAATTACATGTAAAAACAATTTTTAATATTCATTTAAAAAAATTTGAATTCCAAGTATTCTCACTCACTCTTTCTCTCCCTCTCCCTTCCCTAAAATAGTAAGCAATTTGAAATAGGTTATAAATGTACAATCATAAAATATATGTCCATATTAGTCATCCAACTATAATAACATATATGATATATAGAATGATGTTACATATGACTATAACAACACATAGTAACATAATAAATAGCATTTATTCCACCACTCCCCATATCTAATCTGTTGTCAAGTCCTGTGAGTGTTACCTTGTTGTTTTTGTTGTTCTGTTGTTTCAGTTGTGTCTGACTCTCAGTGACCCCATTTGAGGTTTTCTTGGCAAAGATACCGGAGTGGTTTGCTATTTCCTTCTCCAGCTCATTTTACAGATGAAGAAACTGAGGCAACAGAGTTAAGTGACTTACCCAGCCTCCCAAAGCTAGTAAGTGACTGAGGCCAGATTTGAACTCAGGAAGAGAAGTCTTTCTGACTCCAGGATGGGCACTCTCTCTACTGCACCACCTAACTGCCCTTTTACTTTCTTAACAACTCTCACAGGGCCACCATCCTGGTGCAGTTCCTTATCGTTTCCTGCCTGAACTATGGCAGTAGCCTGCTAGTTGGTCTATCTGCCTCAAGTTTCTTCCCACTCTAGTCCATCCTCCACTTAGCCAACAAAGTAATCTTCCTAAAGTGCAGATACGACCATGTCCATCTTCCTCTTCTACTCAATGAACTCCAGTGGCTCCTTCTCACCTCCAGGATAAAATATATAAGCCTCTATTTCAACATTCAAAGCCCTTTAGAACCTGACCCCCTCCTACCTTTCCAGTCCACCTACACTTTACTCCCTATCATCCCCTTGCACTCTTCAGTTCGGTGATACTGGCCTCTTTGCTGTTCCTGGCACAAGAATTTTCATGTCCAGACTCTGGACATGAAGTTTTCCATAGTTGTTCCTCATCCCTAGAATTCTCTTCCTCCTCATCTCCACCCACTGGCTTCCTTCAAGTCCCAGCTAAAATCCCACCAGGGATTTTTCCAATTCTCCTTACGCTATTTCTTTCCTCCTGAGATTACCTCTGATTTATCCTGCGTACAGCTTGTTTGTACATAGTTATGTGTTGTCTCCCCCATTGAACCGTGAGCTCTTTGAGAGCGGCAACTACAATTTGCATTTCTTTGTATAGCCAGCATTTAGTACAGAGCCTGGCACATAGCAGGCCCTTATTAAAGGCTTATCGACTAACTGACATTACCCATCTATTAAGTCAGCCTAAGATAACATTAGTTGTTTTGGTTGCTACCCCATATACTGTTAACCGTTTAACTCATATTGAAAATACAGTCCCTAAATTCCCCCAGGCCCATTTCATATCAACCGCTACTTACCAGGGTCTCTTCCATGCAGCTGCTTTTATAGAATTGAAGTTCCTATAGGGCAGGATTGGTTTCATAATTTTTTTTGTCTTTTTATCCCTAGCATCTAGCACAGTGTCATAAACATGTTGTAAAAGCTTAATATGTGTTTCCTGGATTGAATTTGTTAGATTGAATTGTTCAATTTCCAACGTAACAAATTCATAACAAATTATGCTTTTTTACGAGCATTCTAGTCTATAAAGGGGTATATGTGTGTGTATGTGTGTGTGTGTGTGTATATATATATATATATAAAATGTGTGTATATATGCATATATACACATATATTATACACACACATACATACACATCTATTTAGATCTCTATCTTGTCATTCAATATGTTAGCTGTCCATTCAGGCTTTGTGTCATCCACAAATTTGAAAATCTTGCCATCTACTCCTTCATCCAAGTAACAGATAATAATACACTGATAATAAAGGCCAAGGACAGACCCCTGCAGCAAAACCTTTTCAACCTCTCTACAGGTTGACATGGATCCGTTAATTATTCTTTGTTTCTGACTGTTTAACCACTTCTGAATTCACCTAACTGTGCCATCCTCCATCCCGTACCTTGCCATCTTGTACACAACTCTATCGTGAGAAAAATCATCCAAACTGACCCACGTGGGCAAAGTCAATGTCAAAGCAGAGACTTAAACTCTTTTTTTCTTGATTCCAAGTGGAGTGTTCTTCCCATTAACTAGAGGATGTCTTAGCAAATACAATGCATGAAAATCACTACCTCATTATTCATAGAAGCCATTACCCGTACAGAGAAACAGATGCTTCAAATGTCTATGCACGAACACACAGGCTATGGGGAATAAACAAAGTGAACCAGAGAGCTTAATACAGTGGGAGGGGACTTCGGATTGTGTTATGGGATATCTTCAGCTCCCTACCTTCTTCAGTAATATCATAGTTAATAACTGATACCTTATGGCTATGTCTCCAGCCTTGCTTTTTAAAAGCAATAATATCTGACACCTGATACCTTTAGGATAAGACCTATAACATCATTGGTACAGGTAAGGGATATCATTCTTTTCATGCTAGTTAGAACCTTTTTATGTAACTGGAGCCTTTTGGCAGTCTGATGAAGTCTATGGATAAACCTTCTCAGAATAATGCTTTTAAATACATAAAATACATAGGATTATAAAAGAAATCAATTATATTGACTTTCAGCTATCAAAATACTTTAAAACAAACTTCAGGTTAAAAGCTCGTATTTTTAAGGGCTACCTAGAAGACTGAAAGGTTAGTTAAGTGACTTGCCTGTGGTCACACAGCTAGCATATATCAGAGGTAGGACCTGAACCCACACTTTTCTGTTTTCCAGGCTGGTTTCCTATCTACTATGCCATACTTTCTCTTCCATGCTACCTGATACCACAAAGCTATTTAAATAGTGGCGGGGCAATGGATAATAACCTGCCCTTTTCCATTAAGCTCCCCTCTATTACACAAATGTTTTCCTAACAAGTCATGAGTTGGAAGGAGCACCTTTCCATTGTGGAAATAGGGCAGAACTCCCTTCATTCAGAAGTCTCTGAAGAGTCACAGGCCTAACACAGAGCAGGAGGCATTCTGTTCATTTACTGAGATCGAAGCTTCTCTTGTTCCAAACTGACTGATTCTGTTGGCAGAGCTTTCAAAATGAAGGGGCACTGCCTCATCCTCGGTTGTCACCTGAAGAGCCAACATGCTCTACTGAGTATATAACCTATAATTATTGTTAAGAATGCTATTCACATTAGATAGCCATCTTTACCAATGGATATGCATGTTTTGGAGCTCATGATTCCCCTAGTGGTTCAAAAGTTCTCATAACAATTTGGGAAGAAACCATAGTTTTTTTTTTTAAACACTCAAATGATTCTTGGTGTTGGTAAAGAGGTACTGGTTTTGGAGTTTGAGGACCAAAGTTTGAAATCCAGATGACTGACTGGCCTGTGTGACCCTGGGGAAATTGATGAACCTCTCTGGGTCTCAGTTTCCTCATCTGTAAAATGAAAGAATTGGACTAGATCACAGAATTAAGGGAATCTCAGGGCTGGAAAGGACCCAAGATCATCTAATGCAACCTGTACCAGGGTTGTACCTGGTTTGTACCTGTACCATATCTCCTATATGATAGTCTTGATAAGTGGTCATCTAACCTTTATTTGAAGACTTCTGATGAGGGATAATCCAGTGTTCCCAAAAGCAGTCCATTACACTTTTGGATAGCTCTAAAATATTAGTAAGTTTTTCTTTATTTCAATCTTTCATTTGCCTCCCCTCAGCTTCTACCCACTGATTCTAGCTCTGTATTCTGGTGCCAACAGCAGTGGTGTACTGCCAAGAGTGCCAGTTTCTGAGTCAGTTGAACTGAGTTCAGAGCCTACCTTGGACACTTAAGACCTATATGAACTTTGCCAAGTCACTTGACTTCTCTGCACAATGAGGGGTTTGGGCACGATTACTTCTGAGGTTCTTTCAAGCTCTGAAGCTAGGATCCTGTCTAAATCTAGTCCCTCTTTCTCATGTCAGGTCCTCAAATACTCTCCACTTTACCATGTCCCTTTTTCTCCAGGCTAAAGTAGGACCAATTCCTTCCAACAATCTTTGTATGACATGATTTCTAGTGTCCTCACCATTCTGGATGCCTTTTGCTGAACATTCTTCAGCTTGTCAACATCCTTCCAAAATGTGGAGCCTGGAACCAAACACCCTAGTCTTCCAGCTCAAAATCTTATGACCCCAACTAACCACAGTACTATATGACACTGGCTAGATAACACCTGTCATCAACGTATACTTCCAGTTGGCCACAGCATTTTGTGTCTTTGGAGCAGATCTGGACAGAATACAATCATGTCAGGTGGGTCTTCATTATCAGAATCAGTTAGCTTAGAAAATACCCAGGATACAAAGCAAAAAGCTTTCAGAGCTGAGCTCAACTTTCCCTAACAATAGCCTCTCAACCAATTCAGTTCAGCAAAATTAATCCAACCTTCCAAGTAATGAGTTTTCCATTAACATCCACCTACCCAGACAAATAACACAGAAAATATTTCACTAATGAATGTGCTCCCTCCCCCTAACCCTGACCCATAAAAACAAATATAAGAAAATTGAAATGAAGGAAGTCACTGGCTTTCCCTTAAACTAGGGAATCATGAACACTTCTAGCAATCATGTGCAGCCTATGGGCTCTTTCTTAAAAGACCATTTTTAAAAACATATGAGACATAGGATTGCCAAGGAAATTGATTCTATTGAAATAAGGTTATCAAAGTATTTTTTAAATGGTCAAAGACCCAGGATTAAGAACCCCTGTCTTGGGCAGTTAGGTGGAACAGTGAATACAGCACCAGCCATGGAGTCAGGAGGACCTGGGTTCAAATCTGACCTCAAACGCTTGACATTTACTAGCTGTGTGACCTTGGGCAAGTCACTTAACCCCAATTGCCCTGCCTTCCCCCCTCCAAAAAAAATTAAAAAAAAGAACCCCTGTCTTAAACCACTCAAAAAGACTCAGTTTCTTTCCTCTGAGTACCACGAGGCAGCACCTAGCTGCCAGAATTTGTCCCTTCAGTTTCAGTCTTTCAGCCACTCTCCTCATCCCAGCTCTCTTTTCTTTTTCAAGAGGTGGTAGCAGTCCATGCTCAGCTTCTGGGAATGGATGAAAGACTACTTTTAATCTGTGATGCTCATAGATAATTAAATTAGACTCCTCGGTCTAGTCTGGGAAGCTATTTTATATTTTCATTAACTCAAAAGGGCCATTTCAATTACATTCCCTGTTTAGTAAACAAATTATCTTTGACTTGCAGGCTTCATTTCCGTAAGACCCAGGAAACATGCCCTTTCAAGAGCTATGCCACAGCGGCGCTGCTTTGGTCGCAGTGGCAATTTATGATTTTAAAAAGGTGCCTTTGGAAAGTCAGACTAGGGATCCTGGGATCTAAAAATCAGCAAGCTTACTTACTATGAAAAAATTCTATTCTCTGGTTCTGACTACTTTTTTGCCTTCAAAACACAAATGCTGGGCTGCAGTCGTGTGATCTTTTCTATCTCCCTCCATTTGGTTTTATTTTATTTACTTGCTGTTCTCTCAACTTGCAATCTATTTCCCACCTCCATGCCTTTGAACAGGCTGTCCCCCATGCCTAGAAGGTATGACCTTCTCACTTCTGCCTCTTTGCATCTTTAGCTTTCTTCATGGCTTAACTTGGGGGGCCATCCACAAAGGGAAGCCTTTCCTGATCCCCTCTGTTGTTAGTATTCTCTCCCTCCTCAAACGACCTTTGACTAATTGATCTGGGCAAATAATACCTTACCCCAGGAAAATATAAGCTCTGTGAGGGCAGTGGCCATTTTTCATTTTGTCTTCATTATCTCAAGGCTATTTATCTAAAATTTATTAAATTTATCTAAAATTATCTAAAAATTTACCTAAAATGAAAATTCCTTGAGGAAGGGCATTGGGAAACAATCTCATACCTTAATCTCATTCTGAGAGGCAGCATGGCATTGTGGATGGGGCTCAAAGCCTGCCTCAGACACTCACCAGCTCTGTGACACCATGACCCCCTCCAAGACCAGCCACTTAGACTCTCTCAGCCTCAGTTTCCTTATCTGTAAAATAGGGTAGCACTTCATTGGGTTGTTGTCAAGAACAAATAAAATATTCTATGTTAAGTATTTTGTAAACCTTAAAGACGTCTATAAATGTCATTTGTTGTAACTAACTTTTCCTAGATAGATGCCACCCTTTGGGGACTGTTGAATGCATCTGGTAAATGATGAGTCTCTCTTGGACTTTAGCTAAAAGGGTTTAGTCACTGTAGTACTAAAAGGACCTCATGAACACTAACATCAGAAGACCTAGGATTCCAACCCAAGTCCTCCGACAATAAATACAACACTTTTCTCATGATTCCACGCTGCCTCAAGGACAATGTTTTAGTGAGCTTTCATATTCTATTCCTTCTTTGAGGCCCACTTCAATTTCTTCAGGGAAACTTCCTCCACATATACATGGTAGAAATGGAAAGGTCATGGGCACTATGAGCACCGAGTTCTAATCCTGTCTCTGTCACTCATTAGATTTACCACTTTGGGCAAGTGACTTCACTTGTCAAAGTCTCAGTTCTCTCATCTGTAAAATGAAGGTGTCACACTAAATGACCACTAATTGTCTAAGATGGCTCCATGGATAGAGTGCACGGCCAGGAGTCAGGAAGACTCACCTTCCTGAGCTCCAATCTGGCCTCAGACACTTACTAGCTGTGTGACTGTAGGGAAGTCACTTGGCCCTGTAGGCCTCAGTTTCCTTATCTGTAAAATGAGAAGTAAATGGCAAATCACTCCACTATTTTTACCAAGAAAACCCCAAATGAGGTCACGAAGAGTCAGACACAACTGAAAACGACTGAACACAACTGAACAACAACTGTTGTCTTTTCAGTTCCATGAGTTTATTACACTGATAAACTAGTTGGCTCAGTAAGTTGAGAGCTGGCCACCAAGTCAGGAAAATCTGAGTTCAAATCTCAGCCTTAGATACTAACTGTGTAACCTTGGGCACTTTATTTAATTGCTACCTGCCTTGTTTTTTTTAATCTGTAAAATAGGGATAATATGAGCACCACTTTCGCAGGGTTGTTGTGAGGATCAGATGAGACAGTATTTGTAAAGTGCTTTTCTAACTTTAAAGTGCTATCTAAATGCTAGATATTGTTCTCATTCCCTTCTCTTAAATCCCCTTCTCCTCCGAGTACAGTCTGGGCATTTACGTCCACTCTTAACAACACGTTATCTTACAATGTCATTTAATTGTTTCACATCTGTATGGCTTTATTTTCTGCTTCTGTATTTCCTTCCTCTCCCCTGCCTCTCAGCCAAGTGCCTAGCTGAGTGCTGAGTCCAGAACAGGCTTTTACTCCATACTTTTTGTTGTATAGCTATGAGGCACGGGATGTGGCGATTTCTGAAAGAGCTAATTAAAAAAAAAAAGACCTCTGTGCCAATGGAAACGCTTATGGTGGAGGTGAATAGTCTGCAACATATTACACATGGGCAGTTACAGAAAGAGATGAAGAGGGAAGTGCCATCAAATCGTGGAGGGCAGCTAGGTGGCGCTATAGTGGATAGAGTGCTGGGGCTAGAGTCAGGAAAACTCATCTTCCTGAGTTCAGATCTGATCTCTGACACTCACTAGTTGTGTGAGTTGACCGTGGGCAAGTCACTTAACATTGTTTGCCTTAGTTTCCTCATCTGTAAAATGAGCTGGACAAAGAAATAGCAAACCACTCGAGTATCTTGCCAAGAAAACTCCGTGCACAGGTCCATGGGATAACGAAGAGTTGGACGTGACTGAACAACTAACTAAGCAACAAAAACAACAATGTGTCGTGTGTGCACATAGTTGTCTGTATGCTATTTCCCCCATTAGAATTTGAGCTCCTTGAAAACAGGGACCATTTTTTTTACCTTTTTTTTTACTTTCCTAGGGCTTAACGTAGTGCCTGACAGAGAGCAGGTGCTTAATGAATGCTCATTGACCCACTGACTGAAGGGAACATCTCCATGGCTGAGATCATAGATCCACAGCAGTATCTGAGACTGGGCTGAACAATATGGCAACAGCCAAAGTTAAGGGGCCAGCTGGGAGAGGCTCCCCTTTGGTCACTCCAAGTAACATGTCATCGGCGCACATAGCAGGCATGCAATAAACATTTTGTTCAATTGCATTGGTGCAACGATGCTGAGCATCATTGAATTTCAAAGCTGGAAAGGCCTCAGATGATCTCATTGAGCCCAACGCCCTTGTTTTACCAGTGAGGAACTAGAGAGGTCTAGAGAGGTTGGGAACTTTGGTCAAGGTCACACGGCTCATTAGCAAAAGAGGCTGACCTAGGACCGAAGATCTCCCAGCTCTCAGTTTAGCGTTCTTTCCACTACCCCATGCTGAAATCTGGGCTTGGTTACAACTCTGTAGGTTTGGTCCTTTTGGCTGAGGTAGTAATAACTCTACTCCAAAAAATACAAACCGGTCCCAACATAGGCACAATCTCCTGCCTCCCTGCATCGGCACAGGGCCATCCCTGCCCTCATTTATCCCCACTCCCACCCCTCCAGATTCATTTAATTCAAGGAGGCATCCTGGGGGAAAATGGAGATGCTGCCAGCACCTCCCACGTTAAAAAACAGGCATCTTTCGTCTGCTGCTGCACCCTCTGTTAGTTGTACAACAGGAAACAATACAAATGTTATTTTCGAAAAGAATAAAAAAGCTGTGAAAACACAAGGTGGTGTCTGTTTATCTTCCTGTGTCCTCTCCACCCTGATTCTCCTCTCCATTAAATGCTGTTGACTTTCCAGTGAACAAAGAATGTACCAGTCTCCTTTCTGGAACGAAGGGGTCATGAAGGACATTTCACACACTTCTGTATGTTCTGCAGGAACATTGGGTCCACAAGCCAGGGCAGTACCATGGGGTAAAGACACCAGGCAAGGCAAAAAACCCAAACGAACCAAAGAACCCACAGTCCCTGCCTTCCAGGAGGTCATACCACCATTTTAGTGTGCGGATGTGGTTTTTAGAATGGTATCTGAGGATAAAGGAGTGCAGGAACTATTGCTTCTAGGTGTGAAACCGGCCACAACTGTGTTACCTTTTACAAGAATTTCTTTAGCTCTAGTTGAATAATAAGAGTTAGCATTCATATCATGCTTTAAAATTAGCAAAGCGTTTTTCTTTGTTCCTCACAACAACCTCATTGAATTTATGGAATTTTGTTGCAATAAAATGATAATAACTCTCTGGGAGGTGGGTACTACAATTTTCCTTATTTTACAGATGAGGAAACTAAGGCAGAGTTTATGTTCCTTGTCTCATGCTAGATCTGAATTCAGGTCTTCTTGATTTGAGGTTCAGGGCTCTATCCATTGTGCCCCCTAACTTTGGAGAGAGGGAACTGACCCAAGAAAGCCTTGAGTGTGTGGGAAAAGGCACAGCTGTACCCTGGAAGCTTCCCTTATAGAAACACATGTGACCAGTGTGTAAGTGAGGGGTAGGGCCAGAGACCCACTGAGGTTTCTGTACCTCATAGGTCATAGGATCATAGCCTTGGAGCTGGATAGGACCTTAGAGATGCCCTAGTCCAACTCCCTCATTTTACAGATGAGGAAAATGAGGACGAGGGTTTAAATTACTTGCCTAAAATCACAGGGCAGTTAATGCTATAGTGGATAAAGGATGAGGCCTAAAGTCACACAGCAGTTAATCATGCAGTCGATAAAGCAACCAGGTCTAAGGTCAGGAAGACTCATATTCACAAGTTCAGACACTTGCTAGTTGTGTGACCCTAAGCAGGTCACTTAAACTCATTTGCCTCAGTTTCCTCACTTGTAAAATGAGCTGTAAAACAACTGAACAGTCACAACAACAAAGGTCACACCATAGAATTCAAAAACCAGGTCTCTGACTCCAAATTCAGTAATCTTCCTACTGCCTTAAGGCTAGTTGTTCCTCAAAAGACATTAAAACCATCCTGGAGACTTACTGGCTCAGAGGACTAAGGTTTAGGTTATTGGCATAGCTTGAAAGGTAGTTTGAAAGCCAGCAGTCATGACTACTTCCCTAAGGCTTCTGACCTGTGGATGAGTCTGGCCAGTAGAGGCAAGGAAGCTGTGCCCAGCTGAACCAATACTGTATCATTGATAAGCATCTTCCTCTACAATGGCTAAGGAAACCTCCTTTTGTTAACTGCACCCAATGTATCTCGTTTCATTCTATTTTCACACCAGATGCACCTGAATGGCCTAGTGCATCAACAAAAGTCTTCTATTTTCTAATGAGAAGCATGTAAAAGTACCTTTGGTCCTCATTTAATTTCAGACATAGAGCTTCAAAATTAAAGAACTGACAGTAGAGGAAATGAATTTAACTTTAAAGAACCTTAGAAAAGCCTTTAAAAAAAGGATTTTGTATTCAACAGCAACACCCATTGGCAAGCCAAGATATTGTAGCTGAGTTTCATTAGACATCATAAATACCTGTGGGGGTTTTGTTGTTCAGTTGTGTCTGATTCTTCATGACCCCATTTGGGGTTCTCAGGGCAAAGATACTGCAGTGGTTTGCCATTTCCTTCTCCAGCTCATTTTACAGATAAGGAAACTGAGGCACAGTTAAGTGACTTATCCAGGATCACACAGTTAGTAAGTGTCTGAGGCCATGTTTGAACTCAGGAAGATGACTCTTTCTGACTCCATTCCCAGCCCCTGTATCCATGGCCCCAACCTATGGGGGGAGAAGGCTGACTTTTAATTGTGTACCGTTTGGGGATGGAAGGGTGGAGAGGAGCCTAGGACTCAGAGCTCATCTAGTCCAAGCCCATCATTTTACAGGTCAGGAAACTAAGTCTCAGAGATGTGTGTGTGTGTATACACACACACACATATACTTATATATGCATATGTATATACACACATATATATACATATGTATATACAGACATATAGAGTAAATATGTACACATAAACATATAAAGTATACACACACACACACACACACACACACATATATATATATATAGAGAGAGAGAGAGAGAGAGAGAGATGGAGAGATAGAGAGAGACACACAGAGAGACAGAGAGTCAGAGAGAGAGACAGAGTGCCAGAGAGAGAGAGAAAGAGAGAGAGAGATACATTTTCTTATCTCTTTTTCAGGGCCAAGCTTGGTCATTATAATTACACAGTGTTCTGTGGATCACATTGTTGAAGCCAGACAAAGAACTCTTGGTAATAGAGAGGTAAGTTTAGATTGGATCAAAATAAGAGTCCAGAATGCTTGGAGAGCCAACCTAGCCAAGCCCTGGGCTATAAATAGGTTGCTCTGGGGGCCCGGGCAGGATACAGAACAGATGGGATTCAGACAGGTAACTCTCTTGGGGCATCTGGATTCCTTGTCCCCTGTGGAGAACATTTGCACCCCAATTTAACTCTCTCTCTCCTTAAATGATTTTCATATGTCAAAGGAATGAAGGGAGGAGGGGGATGGTGACCTCCAGAACACACCTTCGGAAGATGCTATCCTATCAGTCAATCAATCACACATTTCTAAAGCTCTTACTATGTGCCAGTCACTGGCTAGGTGCTGGAGAATAAGAGGACAAAGCAAAAACAGTCTCCGCCTGCGAGGAGTTTATATTCTAATAAGGGAAATGGCATGTATACAATATACCTACATAGAGTAGCCAGAATCAATAAGTCAAACAAGAAATCAATAAATATTTATTAAGTGCCTACTACGTGTCAGGCACCGTGCTAAGTGTCTTGTCTGTGAAACAGTCAGAAAACCAGTATTACTAGATTGAAGAACACATGTCAGGGAGTAATGTGTAAGAAACCTGGAAAGGTAGGAGGGGGCTAGGTTATGGAGGGCTTTGAATGACAAATAGAACATTCTGTATTCGTTTCTGGAGGTGACAGGAAGCCACTGGGGTTTATTGAGTAGGAAAGTGCCATGATCAGACTTGAGCTTTAGTAAAATCACTTTGGTGGCTGAATGGAGGATGGATTGGAGTGGGGGGAGACTTGAGGCAGGCAGACCCACTTAAGAGGGGGAAATTCTGCTGCAAAAGGTGGGTCTTGAGCTGAATCCTGAAGGAAGTCAAGGATTCTAAAAGAGCTTTCAGAGAGCACACTGAATCTGAGCTTAAACAATCCTTATTAGGCTGACACAGCCCTGGGTTTTTAGGCTTATAGGTTAGGGTTAGCAGCGTGCAAGCATAGCAGTAGAGTACTGCATTTGTTCCACTTTTAGCAAACGACAAAATCAGCTCAACATCTGGTTACTGGAAAAGATATGTCTAGAAGGTCCTGACCTTCCCTGATCTCCCTTGGGAAATGTTTCTATGGCTTTAAGCTGAGAATGTCCATGTATGGATTCTAGTATTATTGCAAGTTATTCCAGCACCCCATGTTCAAGTTTTCCTTTATTAAAGAGATCTATCCAGAGCTGATCTTAAATTTCTAAAAGTCAGGACCCTCAAGCTTCAAAAGGACACCATCAGTACCTCGTTCATCTTATCTTCTAAGGCTTTTCCAGTGCTCCCCCCTCAGACATCTGGCCCAGTGCAGTTTTGCCTGCTGACCCTCATGGAACAGATGACCTTCTATCTGGTTTGATTCGTTTTTCTCAGCCCCATCTCCAGGCATGAAGATCAAAGTCAAAAGCAGCCCCCTAAATACAATCCCTGGAGATGCCTGGCAACCTTGTTCACTCCTTACACTCTCCTAGGAATGAGTGTCTAAGAATAACCCTAGCTTTGTACTTCATACTCCACCATGTTCAGCCTGCAAGTGAAAATTTTGGACAGAAAACACATTATCCATGACAATGGTATGTGTTGCAGATATAGTACAGCTGGTCACAACAACTGTCTGACTTTATTAGCCCATAAATGTTTCATTCCCGCTTATTCCAGCACCTGCCCTTTTCACTCAGGTCAAACTAACTCTTAGTAGACTCCAGTCCACTCCTCCTGATTTTGTGTCTTTTTCTGCTGCAATCTACTTTGCCCAGTAAAATGTTCCCCATCCCTACCCCTAGTCCCACCCCTAACACCCTGCCTAGCCATCCTTTTAATTTCCCTCATTCCTTTGAAAGCATAGCACTGATTGGTTCACAGGGCTGGAGGCATGCTTTCAGAATGCAGAGCCCTACTGGAGAGGGATGGATTTGGACTCAGGTTTGAATCTGAGCTCTGCTACTAACTAGTCTAAGACTTTAGATATCACCTCAAGTGAGAAGATAAGATAGTGGTGCCAAACTTTCCACAGGTCAGCTTTTTGTGCCCTGCAAAACTCCCCAGTAGTGGGAACCAGAATAAAATGCAAACAGGAAATGTTTAACAAAATAAATAATAGAGACAGCTAGGTAGTACAGCGGAATAAGTGCAGAGTCTAGAGTCAGGAAGACCTGAGTTCTAATCCAGCCTCTGACACTAACTAGCCATACGACCCTGGGCAAGTCACTTAACCTTTGTCTGCCTTAGCTTCCTCAAATATTAAAATGGGGATAATAACAGTGCCTACCTCTCAGGGTTGTCTTGAGGATTAAATGAAATAGTATTGATAAAGTGCTAAACACAATGTGCAGCACATAGTAGGTCCTATATAAATGCTAGCTATGAATACAAAAAATAAAATACAATCTAGATCATGTGAATTTGTGGTTTTCTCAGTTAATGTGAGATCCACGGGGATCTGTTTCTATTTGTGTTTGAGACCACTGGATTAGGTGAATTAGAGCCCCTTTGGCTCTACATTCTTTAAACTATTTGATTCATTGACACAAGCTAATAACAACTCTATTTCTTGCCCACCAGGGGCTTGCAGTCAACTGATACAAAATAATCTAGACCAATATGAATATCTAATTGCTGAGGGATTCAGAGAAAAAGAAAAGTGGTTAGAGAACAGTTAGAAAAATAAGTATACCCTTTGGTTCAACAATACCATTACCGGAAATCTATCATAGGAGCGTTATCAGAATGAAAAAGCAAAAATAAAAAGACCTGATATTTACAAGCTGGGGGACCATGGGCAAGTCAGTTAACCTCCTTAAAACTCATTTTCCTCTTCTGTAAAGAGGGGATTGTAAGCAGCACCCACCTCACAGTCTTACTGTGGGGTTCAGATGGGAGGACGTATGGAAAAGAGGCCACTTTGCAAATGATTCAAAGACGTTCATAGTAGAACTATTTATAACCCAGGCAGAGGAGCTAAAAAGAATAATTATCCTCTTTTTTTGTTGTTGTTGAGTCAGTTTCAGTTATGTTCGATTCTTTGTGACCCCATTTGGGGTTTTTTGGCAAAGATACTAGAATGGTTTGTCATTTCCTTCTCCAGCTCATTTTACAGATGTGGAAACTGAGGCAAACTCAGCTAAGTGACTTGTCCAACGTCACTTACACAGCTAGTAAGGCCAGATTTTAACTCAGGAAGAAGAGTCTTCCCAACTCTAGGCCAGCACTCCATGCGCTGTAGCACCACCCAGCTGCCTATTCAGTGGGCAACAATCCATTTATTCCTTGCATGACTTTGGGTAAGTCACTCACTGCATGCGCATTAGTTTTCTCACCATTAAATGAGGTGGTGGGGAAGGGGAGGTTGAACTATTCCTTCTAAGACCAACTCCAAACCTACAGCAGTGGAGAAAGGGCCTTGGAATTGGCATCTGAAGAGTTGGTGTTGAACTTCACCTCTTCCCTTTACTCACTGTGTGACACTGGACCAACTTTGTAACCTTGCTGAGCCTCAGACTTTTTCATCTGAAAAATGGGGCTAATGAAGTTTGCACTGAGGCACTGGAGAAGATAAAGGGAAGTAATGTACGTAATGCATTTGGTGAACATTAAAGTAGTATTATGAATGTAAGCGATTATCACCAACATCATTATATGGCTCCTATGTGAGTTGGGGTAGACATGACCTCTCTGAGCTCTACTTTCCTCAGCTAAAAAAAAAATAATCTCCAAGGTCCCTTATAGCTTTAAAACTCTGCTTAAACTGTAATTTCTTTCCACTGCTTTTCAAGCAGAGAGAGGAAGAAAGCACTTCAGGTGAGAGGGAAGGAATGGGCAAAAGCACAGAGAAAGAAAGAGCAAATTGTTCTTAGGAGATGTTAAGGTGATCACCTTGTTTGGGACAGAAAGTCCTTGGAGGGGAGCTGAACATAGAGTTTTAAAGTGTCTGGTCCCCTCATTTTAAATCTCAGAAAAGTTAGATGCCTTGCCTACATCATAGTCAGTGAGAGAGCTGGTAAAAAGGATGACTTAAAAAAATTTTTTTTGTTCAATCTTGGTAGGAATTTGGGAAAGAATTGAGATGGGTCATGGAGGTAGAAAAGGATGGAAGCATGCGTATGAGGAAGGAGAAGTCTATGTGGGGCAAGGGATGACCAGTAGAAAATAAAGATTGTGATAAAGATGAATAACAATAATATCTTATATTACATAAGACTTTAAAGTATGCAGTATCTTTACTGATCGCTAGCATTGACATAGTGGCTTAAGGTTGGCATAGAACTTTACAAATTTTATGTTGTTTTTATTTTCAAAATAACTCTGGAAGGTAGGTGCTATTATGATCCTCATTTTGCAGATGAGGAAATTAGGCAGAAAGAGGTTAAGTGACTTGCCCAAGGACACATAGCTAGGAAGTGTCTGTGGTTGGATTTGAACTCAGGATTTCCTGACTCCAAGTCCAGCATGCTACCCACTGCACTATCTAGCTGTTTTTAGGTTTTCAAAGTGCTTTACAAACATTTCAGTTGATTCTCACAATAACCCTTCAAGGCAAGTACTGTTATTGCCATCGCTTTGTAAATGAGAAAAGAGAGATTAAGTGACTTGCCCAGGGTCCACATGTCTGGCACGGTTTGGCATGCCAGGTCTCTTTTGACTCCAAGTCAAGTCATCCTTCTGGTATAATAAAGAAATAAGAGGAAAAAGAAAAGGCCAAATCATCTGCCACCCCTCTCCTTCTACAAGCCAGAACTGGAACCCCCAAGTGTTATTAAGGACCTGCAGACACCTGATGGAGGCCCAATATCTGCTTGACAGAACTTCTCTACTTAAGGCCAGGAGGCCTGCCCTACTCCCTCAATCGGAAAGCAAGGGTACATGTACAGGAGAACTCTTGAGGAAATACAGATGTGTCTGAGGCTCCGAATTCAATCTGAAATTCTGAGCTGAATTAACTGTACAAATCCTCTATCAATAAGTTCAGTGGAGCGAGTGTACTCCGATAAACTACCTCTAAACTTGATTGTCTAGTCTCATCACTTTAGGGCACAAAATTATAGATCAGGGGAATGGAATAAGCATTTATTAAGCACCTACTGTGTGCCAAGTACTGTACTAAGTGCTTTATAAATGTTATCTCATTTGATAATTAGATTAAGAATTGGAAGGGATCTTACAGGCATTTTAGTCTAACCCCTTTATTTAGCAGATGAGGAAACCGGGTCTGGAGAGGCTGGGCAACTTTCCCAGTGTCACACAAGTAGTGCTGGACAAAAATCTATTCATAGCTGAACTTGAATTTCTAAAAGTCAGGATATTTGACTCCACATACACTGTTTTACTTGTTGTTCAGTCTTTTTTAGTCATGTCTGACTTTGTGACCCCATTTGAAGTTTTCTTGGCAAAGATAATAGAATGGTTTTCCACTTCTTTCTCCAGCTCATTTTATAGATGAGGAAACTGACGCGAACAGGGTTAAGTGACTTGCCTAGGGTCACACAGCTAGCAAGTATCTGAGGTCAAATTTGAACTCAGGTCCTTCTGACTCCAGGGCAGGTATTCTATCCACTTAGCCACCTAGCTGCCCCAAACTGGGTGTAAAGGGATACCATAATCTAGCATAGTACCCTGAACATAGTAAGCAGTAAATAAATGTTTGTTGAACTGAATATTTCACACAAGAAGTCTCCTACAACCCACAAAATATAGTTCCTTTGTCTAGTATTCAAGGTCCTGTTGAGAGGCAGTGTGTTGGCATGAACAGGGTACCAGCCTGGGTATCAGGAAGACCTTGGCTTGTGAGGAAAACTAAGGACAGGAAAAAGGGATGGGTTTTGAAAATTAACTAAATTGGGAGAAAAAGCTGGAACAAAGAAGTGATAGGACCTTTGCTTGGGGATGGATCAGATGATGATAACTGACAATAGTTAGAAAATAGAAGAAATACCAAGATTATAGAAGTTTAAATATACTGATTTTAAAAAAAAAAAAAGAGGGGGGGCGAAGAGAACTGAGTGTGTAAGGTATATAGACCAGTGAGGTTGATTTCAAACCCTGAGAAAATTAATTTCTTTCTTTCTCTCTCTCTTTCTTCCTTCCTTCCTCCCTCCCTTCCTTTCTTTCTTCCTTCTTTTCTTCCTTCCTTCCTTCCTTCCTTCCTTCCTTCCTTCCTTCCTTCCTTCCTTCCTTCTTTCCTTCCTTCCTTCCTTCCTTCTTTCCTTCCCTCTCCTTCCCTTCCCTTCTTTCCTTTCTTTTCTCTCTCTCTCAGGCTATATTTCAACTCAGGTCCTCCTGACTCCAGGGCAGGTACTCGATCTACTGTGTCACCTAGCTGCTCTTACAATAATTTCTTCTTAAAGAGATTTTTGGTGAGCATATGGAAAGGACAGCCTGGCTTCATTACGAACATGTCGTGCCAGACTAAACTGATTTCTTTTTTTTTGACAGGGTTAGTAAACTGGAAGATGAGGACAATGTCATTGTGGTTGATCTAGATTATGGAAAGGTTTTCGATAAAGTATTTCATACTACTCTTGTGTAGAAGATGAGAAGAGGCATGCTAAACGATAGAAAAGTAGGTGGGTTCAGAACTGGTTGGATGGCCAGACTCACAGAGTGTCTTTAATGGTTCGTGCCAAGTTGACAGAAGGTCTCCAGAGGGTGCCCTAGGTACTACACTTGTTCCTGTGCTGTTCAACATGTACATTGGATAAAAGCATAGATGGCGTATACATGAAATTTACAGTTATCACAAAGCTGGGAGGGATAGCTAACACATCAGATGAGTGAGGATCCCGAAAGAGCTACAGTACTGATGCGAATTAAATAGTACAGGTTCAAATGACTTGCGCAAGATCACACAGCTAGTAAATGTCTGAGGCTGAACTTGAACTCATGAAGAGGAATCTTCCTGATTCAAAGCCCAGTGCTCCACCCACTGGGCCACCTAGCTGCCTAGCTGCCCCACCTTATTCCCTTCCCTCTTTCAGTAAGAAAAGAGGTGCTTTATTATAGGATCAGAGATCTAGAACTGGAAGGACTTTCAATGCCATCAAATCTAACTTCACTTTTTTCAGATGAAGAAATTTAGCCTAGAGAGCTTGAGTTGGCCAAGATCACATAAGTGATACAGGGCTTCTTTTGAACCTGGTTCAAGATTTGAAAGGCAGCATGGCATCGTGGACATAGTACTGGTCTTGGAGTCTGGAAGCTGAATATTCCTAGTTTTGAGGTTTTAGACAAGTTACAACCTCTTTGAGCCTGATACTTCATGTGTAAAATGTGGGAAATAATATTTGTAGTATATACCTCCTAGGGTTATTGGGAGGCTCAGATAAGATAACACATGTAAAATGCTCTGAAAACTTTAAAGCATGGTGTAAATGATTGCTACTTTTACCATAATGTCCTCGCATACAGTAAGCGTTTAATAAATGCTCATTTATTCAATCATTCATTCTTTTATATTATATTAGTCAGCTTAGCCCCATGACAAAGATATATTTTACTTGTAAAAAATAGTATAGTGGTAATAGCAGTGCTTGTGTAGTGTACCCCAACACAATAAATTTTGTTATGTGAATTAGGAGATGGTCAATACCACACTAAGACTTTCCCTCCACTCATGCACCAGGGCCAGGGCTCCTCATTGCCCAACATTTCAACTTTCAGGAAGTCCCTGCCAAAATCTTATCTGCTATCACCTTAGGGGCTAGAAGTCAGAACTGGTTAGCTGCACAGTTAGTTAATTAAGGCAAAGCTTTATTTTAATCTATGCACAAAACATGCATGGAAGGATATCTTCTTTGCTTTTGTTTGCCATGGGGTGTGATCCACAGCTATATGGTGTAGTAGATAGAGTGCTGGGCCTAGACTCAGGAAATCCTGCCTTAGACACTTCCTAGCCATGTAACCCTGGGCAAGTCACTTAACTTCTGTTTGCCTCAGGTTCCTCATCTGTAAAATGGGGATAATAAAAGTACCCACCTCTTAGCATTGTTGTGAAGATCAAATGAGATAATAACTATAAAGCATTTTATTTTTATTTTATTTATTTAATGTTTATATTTATTTTAATTTATTTTTTACGTATTTTATTTAGCACAGTGCCTGGCACATAGATAAATGTTAGTTATCACCATCATCATCATCATCATCATCATCATCATCCCTGGACTTGGCATTACAAGCTTTCTGCAAGTAATATGGTTATCTAGATTTTGAAAAGCGGTGACCACACATGACTCCTCACATCTTTAAGTTAATTTATTTCTATGGCCTCTTCCACAGGGAGGTTCCTTTTGGCACTCTGAAGGACTCTCTGCTGCTATTCCTTAAAACAGACATCAAGAAGTCATTTCTTCCTCCTCTGGTTTTCATGGGATCTCTCTTACATCCTCTGTCTTTTATCACACTTAGTTCCATGCATGGCATGTATTCCTTGGAGACTCTAAGCAACTTGAGGGCAGGGATTGTGCCATCTCTCCTGTTTGCACACTCAGCACAGCATTGTGCTAAAATTAGCTGAGACCTGAAGGATTCCAAGGGGTGGAGGTAAGGATTGAAGGCTGACCCCCAAAGGTGGTGGATCCATCAAAAGAACATAATGTTTCTGATGGCAGATGGATGCACACACAGATGCATACAGAGTTGTTATTTGTGTTAATTTACAATTCGCAATTTATTTTTGCATTTGCTTAGCATCAATAAGAAGAAACTGACTTCTGTGACAAAATACCACTGAAAGTTGTAAAATACCAGCTACTTTATAACCTTCCTCAACACCTCTCTTCCCCATGATCTAGGGGTACCACTGGACCCAGATGGCTCTGGAGGAGAAAATGAGGCTAGTGACTTTGCACAGCCCTCCCTCACTCAAACCCAAGTCAACTGCAAGTCAAGTCATCATTTCCCTGATGTCATGGTCCGTTTTGAGAATGAAGGACAAACACAACTAGAGGCACCATAGCAAAGTGGATAGTGTTACTCTTGGAATGAGGAAGACCTGGGCTCAAGTTCTATCCCTGCCACCTACTGGCTGTGTGATTCTGACAAATCATTTCCTCCCTCAGTGTCCCAACCAATGCTCTAAAATTAAGTTGCAGAGTGGGTGCCTATCTTCATTAATAGAGGGAATTTCTTCATAGGAAGTTCATTGTACCAAAGAAATCACAGGCAGAGTTCAAAAAAATAAATACCAATGATCTCTTCTTAGAGATGTTGAATGTACAAAGACTTATGGTACTCTAAAGTCTATTTACTGATTCCTGTTAGTAGTTTTGTGAAAATTTCACTCCTAGACTACATATAGGGCAGCTGGGTGGTGCAGTGCCATGCCTAGAGTCAGGAAGACTCATCTTTTTTAGTTCAAATCTGATCACAGGTGCTTACTAGCTGTGTGACCCTCTGCAATCACTTAACCCTGTTTGCCTCAGTTTCCTCATCTGCAAAATGAGCTGGAGAAGGAAATGGCGAACCACTCCAGTGTCTTTGCCAAGAAAACCACAAATGGGGGCATGAAGAGTTTGGGCATGACTGAACAACAACATTAGCAACAATAGACCACACACAAAAGTCAATCACTTATTAAATATTAGCTAGCATTTGTTAAGCACTCTTATTATGTTGGGTGCTGAGGAGCTCAAACAGTCCTATAAGAACGGGAACTTTATCTTCAATATCTCTAGATTTACTATGTCTAAGGTCAGTTTCCTATAGTTAGTAGGCATTTAATGTATTTCCCCATGCATAAGACGCACCTTTTTTTCGAAAAATTTGGGGTCTAAAAACTGGGTGCATCTTATACAGTGGTTGTAGTTTTTTTACTTGCATTTCCCGCTTTTTCGCACTTGTTGTCTTTGCGCTTATTGTTTTGCATTTGTTACCGGTATATTAGGTTATGCTTTGCCATGTTCTGCCCAGAAATGGCTCAGAAAAGATTTTCATACAGTGCTGAATTCAAGTTAAAAGTGATCCAGTTTGGGGCAGCTAGGTGGCTCAGTGAGTAGAGCACCGGCCCTGGAGTCAGGAGGACCTGAGTTCAAATCTGGCCTCAGACACTTGACACATGTACCAGCTGTGTGACCTTGGGCAAGTCACTTAACCCCAATTGCCCTGCCCCCCCAAAAAAAGTGATCCAGTTTGCAAAAGTGAATGGAAATTGTGGTTCAGCATGAGGCAATTGCTGATGAGAAAGAAGTTACTGACTTCAAAGGAGGACACAATTGGTGCTTCAGGTTCATGAAATGGAATGGACTAAGCATGCATACACGTACCAGACTTGCCCAAAAGATGCCTGAAAGCTATGAGCAGATGAATAAAACTTGAGTTCAATAACTTTATGTAATACACTTTTTTTTTTCAAATTTCAGGGCCCCAAAATTAACGTGCATCTTATACATGGGGAAATACATGGGGAAATATGTATATTTACTAATGATAGTAATGATGAATTATTAAAACTGAGATTTTAAAAAGTAAGAACTTTCTGAAAATCATCATGGGAGATTTGAAATGGCAGACACGAAACTCCCAGAAGAATAGAACATAGGTGTGACATTAGAGTAGGAGGAAAGGTCTGGCATGAAAGTTGTTATAGAGGATGGAACACAAAGCAGCATTTTCCTGCGGACGTTTGGATTTGAGAGGGGATGTGATTTGGTCAATCACATAATCAAGTGGCTGCAGGTTTCCTTGGTGCAAAATACATTAGAGCAGCATTTTATTCCCTGAAAACCCTCTCTGAAATACCTCAGGTTGGAGTCAATCCCTCCCTAGCCGAAGTTCCAGTTGAAGAAGAGGTTTTGAATGCCAATTGGTTCCTTTTGTGTGGCCAAGCACCTGGTGCTGATTCTATGTCAGCTGATATTTACAAGGTAAGAAGCTTCACTGCTGATGCAAAGCTGATTGAAATCGTCCAGGTTATATGGCATGAGGAGATTATCCCCCTGGAATTCAAGGATGCCTGTATTGTCCATCTCTATAAAGGTAAAAGAAATATATATTGTCCTGTGGTAATCACAGGTAGGGGTCTCTCTCTTAGTCATTGCTAGCAAGATTCTTGCCAGATTCCTCCTTAATAGCCTGGTCCTTCATCTGGGTAAATGGTCATCTACCCAAGAGCTAGTGTGGCTTCAAAAAGAGCCAAGGAATGGTCAATATGGTGTTTGCTGTCCCACAACTCCAGGAGAAATTCCAGGAGCAACATGGAGGTTTGTACACAATGTTTTTCGATCTGACTGAGGCCTTTGATGCTGTCAGTCGTGGAAAATCATGGCAAAATTTGGTTGGCTGGAGAAATTCATCAGTATTGTACAGGAAAAGATCATAAGATTACAGATTTAGACTAGAAAGGACTCTTGAAGTCATCAATCCAATCCCCTCATTTTACAGATGGAGAAAGTGAGGGTCAGCTTAAAAAAAAATCACATACGGATGAAGTAACCAAGCCAGGATTTGAACACAGCTTCCCTGACTCCAAATCTGCAATGAGATTAAGATAGTCACTTATTTTGATATGACTTTGAATGAAAAAGAAATAAGGACAAGTCAGTGAGCGATCAAGTCAGGAGGCCAGGTCTGACATACCAAAATGTCTGGAGACAGACTTTGTCCAAGGGATGAGATTGCATTCCACATGCTAGTGGGGTGAAATTTGTAATTGGATCTTCTGACCAAGCAACTGTGTACACAGATCCCTCTGCTCTCTAACTTTAAACTTTGTAATTTAATAAAATGTAAGAATGGTCAGCTAGCAAGTGACAAATCATCATCTCTCCTCCTGCAGAAATCAGACTGAAGAAAACAGGCAGCTGGTTGGCAAGCCCACTCAATGCCTCAGAGGCTTTGGAGGGGGCTGGAGAGAGCATGCTATGATTTGATCCTTGTCGACACGGTAGATTTCAAATGGCTGAGAGAGAATAGAAGGTGGTCTGTGAAGCACTTCATGATACATCATAGAAATTCCTAACCACTGTAAGTAATTTCTGAGGCTTCTCTGAACAACTCCAGCACTCTCAGTTTCTAACATCTTGCCTCTCCAGTTACATTGTATATTCTTACATATGTAATTCTTATCTCGCCAAATGGAATTTAAGCTCCCAGATGGCAGGAGACATGTTATTTTTGTCCTTTTATTTCCCGGGTTGTTGCTTGGTCCTGTCAGACTCTTTGAGACCCCATTTTGGGTTTTCTTGGCAAAGATACTGGAGGGGTTTGCCATTTCCTTCTCCAGCTCATTTTACAGATGAGGAAACTGAGGCAAACAGGGTTAAGTGACTTGCCCAGGGTCACACAGCTACTTAGAGTCTGAGGCTGGATCTGAATTCGTGAATATGAGTTTTCCTGACTTCAGGCTTGGCTCTCTGTGCACTATGGTGCCACCTAGCTTCCCCTAGAATCCTTAGTTTCCTACAAAACACAGTTCCAGGTGACACTGCCTACAATTAGCCTTCCCTGATCTCCCTCCAGTTGGCTCACTCTCCCTCATCCCATTATGTTGTGTTTGCCCAGTATACGTTTTGCATAAGAGTCAGAGAAACATAGTGGATAGAGAAATTTAGAAAGCCCTGGGTTCAAGTGCTGATTCTGATACATACTGTGTGACCCTGGGCAAGTCACTTACCCTAGGCAACACTCTAAGAATAAGTTGCAGAATATGTGCTGATCTGCCCTGGAAGAGGGCATACTCTTACACGGAGGGCTTTAAAATAATGAAATCACAAACCTAGATTTAAAAAAACAAGGTATAAATGCTTTTCTGTTTATATGTTGTTTCCTTGAAAGCAGACTGTCAGCTCCTTGAGGACAGGACCTATTTCAGTCTTATTTTTGTAACGTGAGTAGGCAGCACAGTTCTGGCACCTAATATTCCCTTGATGCTTTTTCACTTGAACTCACTAAACTCATTCAGTTTGGTCGAAGAGGACAGGATAAAAAGCAGGTTGGAGTTAGAAAGAAGCAAACTTAGGTTTGATCAAGGAAAAACAGTCTAACAACAAGAGCAGGGGCTTTAATGTGAGACTGTAGAACTTTTTTTTAAAGACTATTTTGATAAATGTACTTCTATATGATGGTCTTCTTTGTAATCCTATGTATTTTATTTTATGCACTTAAAAGCATTATTTTGAGTAAGGGTCCCTAGGCTTCCCCAGACTGCCAGAGGGGTCCATAACACAAAAGGTGTGGCCCCTCTGAGCTAGAGCTAACCCTCTGAGAATAGTGAGTCCCCTTCACTTGCATTTTTAAATCAAAAGCAGCATGACCACTTGTCTGTCAGTTGTAGAGGAGATCTTTTTTTCAAATTATG
This sequence comes from Trichosurus vulpecula, assembly GCF_011100635.1. NCBI lineage: Eukaryota > Metazoa > Chordata > Mammalia > Diprotodontia > Phalangeridae > Trichosurus > Trichosurus vulpecula. Next base: position 119,214,750 of record NC_050573.1, on the reverse strand, counting down.
GGTTGGGCTAGGTCCCTACACAGCTAGGCGTTGAAGTGGATAGAGCACTGGGTCTAGAATCAGGAAGACCCGAGTTCAAATCCAGCCTCAGATACTTACTAGCTGTGTGACCCTGGGTGAGTCACTGCTATCTGCCTGAGTTTTCCCAATTATATACTGGAAGTAAAATAGCACTTATCTCCCAGGGTTGTTGTGAGGATCAGATGAGATAATATTTGTGAAGTGTTTGGTATGGCGCTTGGCACCTAGCATGTTTGTTTCTTCCAAACCTGAAATTACGTGATTTTGTAGTCTAATTCCCTCATTTTACCAAGGAGATAACTTTAGCTCTCAAGAGTTAGCTGACTTACTCAAGCACACAGTCAGCGGCCAAGCTGGGCTAGAAACTAGGCTAAAAACAAATAAAAATCACAAAATCAATGCAAAAGCCCAGTCTCATTCCAGTTTCATTCCAGATTTCTTGTTTTTTTTTGCTGTCTGGGAGGGAGAAAAGAAGAGAGGCATTTCTGCTCTTTACCCAGCATCCAAGGCCCATGGGACTATTGCAGTAGAAATGATTCAGTGCTCTGCCTAAGGGCCACCGGGTACTGTAGGAAACACCAACATGATGAACAGGTCCCGTGGAAGGCCTGGAGCGGAGACCTGCCACCCCCAATGAAGATGTACAATTCTAGAGAATAAGTGAGTGGATCTTAACTGATCTCATTCTCCCTCTAAAACTTTCTCATTCTTTAAGGTCCAGTCCAAATCTCAGTTCTTCCATTAAGTCATCTGAGATGACTCAGCTTCCACTCTTCCCTCCCCGATCTTTGTCTCCTCTGCATTTAATTGTCTGTGCTTTATTCTGTCAGGTGCCACAAGTGGGAAGATCATTGGGCATGAAGACAGGAAGACTTGGGTTCAAATCCTGCCTCTGATACTTAGTAGCTGTTTGACCCTGAGAAGTCACTTTTGTCTCTGCTTGCCTTGGTTTTCTCAGGTGTGAAATAGAGATAGTAATTCCTTTCGACACTGTTGTGAGAATAAAATAACATTTGTTAAGTGCTTTGGAAACCTTAAAGTGCCATACAAATGCTATCATTACTGTTAACAATAATTGTTTTTAGACTTGGATTATTCTCGAGTTGTCTCCTGTGTATATGACTAGCTTCTCTAACTAGATTAGAAGCATATCCACAGGGCCTAAAAGTGCTGGCTGGGCACGTAGAGACAGTGAATAAATACTAACTTACTTAGTGCAGAAATGAACCCATGTTGAGCTGAAATCAATGTTTATTACTCAATACCCAACCGAGCTTGGAATTAGGGCCTTTTTTTAGGGCAGGTACAGTCAATACTTGCAAATTTAGTTTGTAGATTAACCTGACTTTTTATTTGTCCTCCTTTTCCATTAGCTCTGGCAATTCTGTTCCTTATTAACACCTTCACCTTTCTGCATTCAGCAGGCTCTGGGTCTGAATGACCTCTGGGGTCCCTACCAACTCTAGGATTCTATGAGTTTAGGGTTGCCAAGGAGGAAAATGGAACCAAATAAAAACCAATCAATTTGGCTGGTGGTTATTAGCTCCGGTAAAAATGAGTTAATGGAAGAATCCCATAGGATTATATGGTTTAGAATGAGAAGGAGCCTTAGAGTCTAGTGGGGCACCTAGTCCGACAGATTCTTTACTTGAGTTCTATGAACTTAAAATTTTTTTATAATAATATTTCAATATTATTAGTTTCCTTTGTAATTCTATGCATTTTGAGATATTTGAAATAATTCTTCTGAGTAAGGGGCTATAGGCTTTACCAGTGGGATCCAGAACACAGAGAAGGTTAAGAACTCCTGATCTTTCTCACCTCCTGGTTTCAGATAATAAATACATGTATATATGCACAAACATATATGTGTAAGTATACATATATATGTATATATACGCATGTATGCATATAATATAATGTACACATAACATATAATCCACATGTAGACATATATAATATTTTATATATATGTGTATATATATATATATATATTTACAAAGTACATTATCTCATACATTATTTTATGTAAGTCTCAAAGCAACCCTGTAATGTAGGGCAGTGCAAATACTGTTATTTCCATTTTAACAAGTAAGGAATGGAAATTTAGAAAGGATAATGACTTCTCCATGGTAGAAGTTTTTGATGGCATTTGAACCCAAGGCTTCTTCACTCCATGTGTAGTGCTCCATCTCCTATGCCAGGCTATTTTTCTAAGGTGAAACAGACTCAGAGAGAGGAGCAACCTGCCCAAGATTCCATAGGAAGCAGAACCTAGATAATAAATAAATGAAAAAACATCCCTTGCCTTACCCACTACTCAGTGGTTTAGCATCTTAATTATTGGGGATTATTTTCCATTGTCCTTCACAGAAATGGAGCCTATGGAGGTGGTTTAAGAATGAAATTAAATTAGAGTAAGGAAGATCATTGACGGTATGAATTTTCACAAACATGATGGTAATTCATACTCACATAGCACCTAAAAGTTAGCAAAGTCTTTTCCTTCCCAGCAACCCCGAGATTTAAAGAGTGTACGTATTTTTATCTCCATTTTAGAGATTAAAAAATTGGGGTTTTGTGAGGTTAGGTGACTAAAGTAGGATTCAAACCCAGGTCTCCTGACTCCAAATCAAGGGCTCTTTCCATTATGCCACGCTTCCTCAAAGAAAAAAAGAACAAGAACTTTCATTCAATCAACACACAACTGGTCATTGGCATGATGTGTAAGGACACATAAAATCACTCACTGTAGGTCTTTATATTTACATGGTTCATTTTTATGATCGACTATGCCCCTCTCTGGAGATAGGGGATGATCTAGACCAGTAGTTCTCAAAGGGTGGTCCAGGAACCCATGGGAGTCCCTGAGACCCTTTCAGGGAGTCCAAACTATTAAGACATTGTTTTTCACTCTCATTCCCTCTTGAGTGTAAAGTGGAATTTTCCAGAGGCTATAATGATGACCTTTGAAGTAAAGATTTATCTGCAGAGGTGAAGACTGGATTAACATCTCTCTGCAGCATTGTATTTTTGCCTTCCAAATGGATGAGAATCCAGATGGAGCTGGACTTTTTGCCTTGCTTCTATTCATCTAGGATCAGCACCAACTAATCATCGACGGTCTCCTTTCATGGGAATGCTTGGCAAGAAACACAAGTGGTGCTGAAATATTCTGATTGCTGAATAACTTTTCTAGAATCTTGTGGTTTATCCTTGAACAACTGGGTTGACATTTGCACTAATGAAGCAAAAGCAGCGGTGGGTAAAACTGCTGGCGCCTTAGCACAATCAAGGCAGTCATTGTATTCTTCACCACCACACACTCAAAGTAAAAAATGAAAAGGCCAGTTTTACTTAAGAATGTCCTTGACAAAGCAATAAAAATGATTAATTTCATTAAATCATGACTCTTGAGTACACATCCTTTTAATATTCTGCTTGACAACATGGAAAGGACACAGAGAGCCCTTCTTCTGCATACAAAAACGTGATGGTTTATCTGAAGGAAAAGCACTTGTATGATTACTTGACTTGCAAGCTGAACTAGCCGCTCACCCCTACAAGGAACACATTTTTATTTGAAAGAATGACTTAGCATAGTCCCTGGCACAGAGTAGGTGCTTCATAACTATTGACTGATTCATGAACAGACTATGGTTATTCAGTTTTGGATATTCGGGCAGATGTTTTCTGGAAAACGAATGAACTGAGCCTGTCACTTCAAGAAAAAACAACTGACAGTATTTGTTGCTAATGATCAAATTCAAACGTTTAAGTGAAAAACAGAATTTTGGAACACTTGTATCTGTTACCCTGAGCCTGGCAACTTCCAAACACTTAAAGACTTTTTTGATGAGATTGGTAGTGATATTAACAAATGTAATTTTTTTGTTTTTTGGATACTGTATAGTGAAATGTGCCACATTTAGAAGATACGCAAAATTCAGTGAAACAATATTTTCCAAATGATTAAGTCATGATTTTACAAAATCACGCATGGGTGAAAGATCCATTCAACATGAACGATACAACAATGGATTTTAATGTAACAGAGTATAAAAAGTTCCTAAGTAGGGTTTCAGATTCTACATTGCAACTAAGCTTTTGAAACTACTACTAGTATCAAAAAAGAATATCCACAACCATCTGAAAATGTTATTAAAATACTCTTCTCTTTACCAACCACATATCTGGAGGAGGCTAGATTTTCTTCATATATTTCAATCCAAACAACTCATCACAACAGATTGAATGTAGAAGATATGAGAATACAGATGTCTTCTATTTAGCCAGATATTAGATATGTGCAAAAATATGTAAAATAATGCTATTTTTCTTACTAATTTTTTTTATTTTGGAAAATATAGTAATTTTTCATTATTTTTGTTAATATGTAGTGGGTTTATTATTTTTATTTTAAATGAATTAATAAGTAAAGAGTTTAAAACTTTATCAGTTTAATTTCTAATACAGTAAATATTAATAGATATAACTCAAATAAACAAAAGCTCTTTGGGGTCCTCGGTGATTTTTAGAGTATAAAGAGTGTACGGGGGTCCAGAGGCCAAAAAAGTTTGAGAATTTCTGATCAAGACTGATTTTGGGAATTAGCAGGCTGTCTAGCTGCCTAGTAACTATTAAAAATTACTTAATATTTCTCAGTTGGCCTTGTGCATAGGTAGAGTGGGCAGTTGCTTGCATGGCATATGCCCTCAAATATATTCTCTTGCCCCCAAAATAGCCCTCTCACTTGTTTGCCACTGAGGACACAATATTTTGCCATTAGAGTTTAATTCCTTTAGGTTAAGTCACTGTGACTGACTTAAGGCACGCGCTTGGAAAATGTAGTCTCAGTAAAAGTAATATTAAACAATTTTCACCTTCAATTTTTGGAAAATGGTGTGGAAAGTTCTTTCTTCTGGTGTGGGCAGGACCATGGTTCCAGGAGAGAGAGTGGAATACAATGGCTATAACCTATATTTATTTTTGTTTGCTTATTTATTATCTTTCATTTAACTTATTTTTCATTGAACAAGTATTTATTTTTTCTCCATTCTGCTAAAAGAAAAATGAAAGTTTTATAACCTATATGCACAGCAACCTACATTTTAAAAGCATCTACTACATGCAAGGCACTGGGAGTTTAAAAAAGTATCACTCCTTGTCCTCAAGAAGCTTCAGTTCTCTTGAGATAGGACATGCACATCGATTTTATATGAGTGCCAATTTTAAATAGATTCTATTTAGAACAAGAACTACATTTTCACTTGTTTTCAGTATGGATAGGGTATAATGTTTACTTCTCCCCTTTTGCACACATTTAAGTGTTTAGAATGTCCAGATTTGCATGGTAACTTAAATGTTGCTTTTAAACTTCCACTGTCTTGGCTACAAATTTCAGCCCTCCAGTTTTTGGAAAACTGAGTAGAATGTCTTTCTTCTAGTGTTTTTCATCAGTTTCTTCAATGGTAGGTCCATGAGAAGCACCTCCAGATGGAGTTGCTGCAGCCCCTGGGAACCCACCTGCCATGCCTCCTGGCATGCTTCCACTCTAGTACAGCTTAGAGCTGGGGTCTCAGAACTTCTCCAGTTCTTCCTGCTGATGCTCACATTCTTCCTTCTCAGAAGTCTGGTTCTTATCTACCCAAAGGCTTATTTCATTACATTTGTCAAGGCTGTTTGTCTTTATCAATTTTGCCTTAATTTCTCATCCTCTACTGTGGCCTTCATGTTATAAGCATAAGATTCAAGAGAATTCTTGGAAGACATCTTGTCTCTCTACTACTCATCTTGAGTCTTCTATGTCTCAGACTCCTGAGAAATCTTTGCTCAGATGACCTTTCTCATTGGTGATGGTGGTCTTGTTCTTCTCGTCTGAGCTCTTAGCCACAGCAGACACACTGAGGATGTCATTTGCATCAATATCGAATGTTGCCTCAATCTGAGGAATACCCTGGGGTCATGAGGGATTCCGGTGAGCTCAAACTTGCCAAGTAGGTTGTCATCCCTTGTCATTGCTCTCTCACCTTCGTAAACTGGAATAAGCACACTAGGCTGGTTGAATGAGCAGTAAGTCTGTTTAGGTAGACAGGTCTGTGTCTACTTGGGGAAGGGAGGTGGTTGATCAGGGTAAAACTCTACAAGCAGTTTCAATACCAAGGGAAAGAGAAGTGATATTCAATAGCAGTAAATCCTGAACATTCTCAGATTTATCTCCAGACAAAATGACAGCGTGGATAGTTGAATCACAGGCAACTGACTCATCAGGATTGAGGTTCTTTTTGAGCTCCTTGCTATTGAAGAAGAGCTGTAGAAATTTCTGGATTTCAGGCATATGAGTGGAACAACCCACCAAGATAATGTCATGTCATGTTCAAAAAAAAAAAAGGCTGGGTTGGATAGGGCTAACAGTGCATGGATGGAGAGCTGAAGGGCACCTCAGGGGCCATGTGGTCCAACCTCTCCATTTCATAGATGGGCCCAGAGGGTTTAAGTGACTGCCCAATGTCCCAAATGTGGGAAGTGTGAGAGGCAAGATTTGAACTTGTGTTCTGGATCCAGAGACATGGTTTTTTCACTCTACTATATTATTTTCACTTCCCTAGATGACAAAGAAATCACAAGGATTAGGGAAGCAAGAGGTAGGAACTTGCTAGTCACTTGACAGTGGGAGCATCAAGTATGGAGAAGCTTGTAGATGTAATTATCCTCAGGTTCTAATTAGAATATTGGTGGGAAGGGACCTTTGTCCGTGGTGTCTCCCAGGTGGAATTCCCTATTGGTTTAGAGCTGATGGCAGTGGCAGAGATGACTAAGGAAGCCCTGGATTCGTCTATCCCTTTCTATTATAGTTCCTTGTGGTGGACCAGGGCCAGGAATCAAAAGTAGGAGTGGAAGAAGCAAAACCTCTACTTTTCATTAGACAATCAGGTAGTATTTGCCCAGGGACAGCTTCAGCCATCCAGATCCAACTGTAAAGCAGGTGACATACCCCAGACTGTCAGCTCTGCTCACTGTACCCTCCAGATATACCCAGAGGAGAAAAACAGAAAAAGAAGGCTGTCAAAGACCAACTTTATCTACTATATGATTTAGTACGTAGCTGGCACTAATAATTGTCATGGGCAGCTAGGTGGTACAGTGGATAGAGCATTGGGCTTGGAATCAGGAAGACCTGAGTTCAAATGTGAACTCAGATGTTTACTAGCTGTGTGACCCTGGGCAAGTCACTTAACCTTGTTTGCCTCAGTTTCCTCATCTATAAAACGAGCTGGAGGAAGAAATGGAAAACCACTCCAGTGTCTTTGCCAAGAAAACCCCAAGTGGGATCACAAAGAGTCAAACACAGCTGAAACAACTAAACAACAACAGGAATAAAAATTGTCATAATACTTATTCATAGGTATTCAGGTCACTTAGTCCAACACCCTCATTTTCCAGGCCTACAGAGGGTAAGTGACTTGCCCATGATCCCGCAGGTAATCTACAGCAGCCCAGGGATTCGCTCTCATGCTCTCCAATCCCCAAAGCCAAACATCACCCCATATGCCACAACTCTAGTGCCTGCATCAGTTACTTCTCAGAGAACATTTAGCCCAATACCTTCAGTCTTGTAGATGCAAAAGATGAGATGAAGAGAGGTCAAGGGATTTGCTCAAGGTCACACAGTGTGACTAGAGGTCCCCTTTTTATTTTTTTTTTATTTTTCTGATTCTCAGCCTCATGTTCTTTCTATTGTAATACTAAAGTTACAACACTAGAACGTCTGAGTGTCTTAGGACTTACAAAGTTCTTACCTAACAGCAATCCTATAAGGAAGGTAATGAAAATATTATCCCCATTTTACAGATGAGGAACTGATGCTCAGTGAGTTAAATGACTTTCCCAAGCTCACATTTGATGCCAATTCCTCCCATTTCAGATCCAGCGCTCTTTGTGTTCTATCTTGCTAGGAGGGCGGTACTATATTTGGGTATACTTGGACCCTAACTTGAAGACCCTCCAACCAATTACTTATGTTTTTATGTGCCCCATAACAACTCTCAGGATCCCTGTCCTACAAAATTCCCGTGCGCACCCCTGTGTGCCACCAAGGCATTCATACCCTGCGGCCTCTTCAAAAAAGCCGGTCAGAACTTTTGCATACAGCTAACTGAAAAAAAAAAGTGCATCCAAGGCCAGAGTAGGATAAACTCTTGTGTCCTTCTTGTATCCCTGCTTTCTGCTGAAAAGAGACAACACAGCACTGCCCCGAAAATGTCACGAGTGTCGATGTGGTCACTGCCACATGGCAGTGCCTGAAGGTCTTAAATCTAATGTTACTCAACAGCGGGCCTGGAAGTCAGCTTCCCTTTGGTAATAAAAGCCATTACCTGACTGTTTAAACATCCCAACTTTCCTCCCTATTTCACAGTTCATAAAGCACCTTTATGATGTGGAGGGACTTTTTTTTAAAGGAAGATATAAGACAGCATGTTTTTTTTTCTTTCCCCTCCCTTGATTGCTTATTACTTCCCACAAGCCATGAACTGGTGATACTGGAACATCGTTGTTCTAATTGCCCACTTCTGTTAGGATGCCAACGCATTGGGCCTTGTCCTGACCCAACCCGCCCCCCCCACCTCTTTTCTTTTCTTCCATGGTCTCGCTATGTGCCTGGCATCAGCACCGCTGGGGCTGAGGTTAATGCGTACACCGTACAACTCATTAACTGCATATTAGTATCAGAGCCAAGAATCAACATGATTGATCCAACAATATGTTTGGGCTTGGGTCAGAGTCTCAGCTGAGGACTCATCGAAAGCGAAGGTCAGCAGCCTGGCACCGGCATGAACACATTTCTTTCAAACTAGCCATTGGGGAAGGTGACTAATATGGGTCCTCATTAAAAATTGAGGAAAGGAAAAAACCCTTTGGAGGCCCCAGCGAGCCTCCACTGTGATCAATTTGCTTTTCAACCCTTGTGAAGAGTTTATATGGCTTGTCACCAAGACAGCAGAGGGCCATAAGTCAGAGTACCATAATCATATTTCCAGAAATCAAATACCACTTGGTTGGTATCTAAGGGAGCTGAGTGACTTTGTGAGCAGAGATAATTTCATAGAGAATGGAGAAGAGCCCTTAACTCCAAATGTTTTCTGTCAAGGGAACAACATAAGCCAGTTCTGGTTTTATGAGAAAGAAGATGATGTGAACAAATTTTTAAAAAGAGCCAATTTCTTATTTAGCCATGAAATGAATCGCAACAGTCATTCTATCAATCAACAAAGATTTATTAAGTGCCTGTGCTGCATGTTGGAGAGAATACAGTTTGGATGTTATAGGAGCAATTGCAGACCTGAATAGAGAGGAAATGGACCTCCTTTCTTTTATTGGAGAGGTAGGGGGCTATGGGTGTGGAATGGATGTGGCACATCAGTTGACCTTAACTGTTTTCCTTTCTTATAAGAGAAGGTGGGATGGGTATGGGTGGAGAAAAATATATAGAGAGAATGGGGAATAGGAAGAAAAGGAGGAAGAAAAAGAGGAAGATGGAGTAGAAGGAAGGAAGAAAGGAAGGAAGGAAGGAAGGAAGGAAAGAAAGAAGGAAGGAAGGAAGGAAGATAAATCTTAGATAAGACAAGTTCCCAGCAAGGAGATTAGACTCCAACACAGAGAGGGTTATGATATACTATACTGTTTGATAAGTTCACTGCAGAGTTGCAAAACAAAATGTTATATTAGTGCTAAGAGGCAAGGCTGATAAAAAACAACTGGGGGTGCTTCTTGGACAATTCAGAATTTAACATGGGCTTTAAATTTAAATGAAACTTAAGCAAACGTAGAAAGAGAGAGCAAGTACTCCAGGCAGAGTGAAAGAGCCCATGCAAAGGTATGCATGAAAGTGCAGGTGTATGCGTGCTTAGGGAGGCAGAGATTTGTCTGGTTTCGTTGGAATATAGCGTGTAAAGCGGACTAAGGTGAGCAAAGAGATTATAGAGGTGCAAACTTACTGACTCCCATGTACCTCCCCAAACTCATTTCAAATTATTCCCCTTCTAAGTACTCTCTGCTCCAGTCAGATGGGTCTGCTGGCTATCTACTTCCTCAGGTCTGGAGAGCACTCTGTCCTCACTTCTGCCCTGTGGGCATTTGAATCTCCCCAACATAATGTAAACTTCTCGGAGGCATAGATATAGAGCTGTGAGAGGCCTTAGAGGCCATGAATTCCAATTCTTTCATTTTTCCAGAAAAGGAACTGAGGTAGAGTGAGGGTGTGATTTGTGCAAGGTCGTACATCTAGTGTCGGAGGCAGAATTTGAACTCAGGTCTTCTTAATGCCAGATCCAGCAATTTAATCCCTATATCATTGCCAACCCCATCCAGCTGCCTCCCTTGAGGAAAGGGTTTGGTCTTTGTATCCTTAGCACCAAGCACATTGTCTTGCATGTAGTACAGGACACATCTTGCACAGTAGATACTTAATGTTTATTGAAAAGAATTGAATTTCAAGTGTAGAATTTCTGTAATCAGTATCCCATAATGCATTTTACAAGTACTGCTCACACACTGCTGTTTACTTTTGCGTGAGGAATCCAAACCTTGGTAGGTAAGGAACAATTTTTGCATGAAAGAAAAGGCTTTCTTCAGTCTATTCTGTTTATGTCTCACGAACACCTTTTACTACTAAATTGTGAGTAGGACTATCGCTAGTCAATAACATTTATTAAGTACCTACTATGTGCTGGGAGGGCAGCTAGACAGTATAGTGGATAGAATGCCAGGCCTGGGTTCAGAAAGACTCATCTTCCTGAGTTCAAATCTGGCCTGAGATACTCACTAGCTATGTAACCCAGGGCCAGTCACTTAACCTTGTTTGCCTCAGTTTCTTCATCTGTAAAATGAGCTGGAGAAGGAAATGCATACCACTCCAGTATCTTTGCCAAGAAAACCCCAAATGGGGTCACCAAGAGTCAGATACAACTGAAATGACTGAACAAAACCCATATGCTAGGCATCGTGCTAAGTGCCAGGGATACAAATACTAAGATAGTCCTCACCCTCAACAAGCTTACACTAGAGTGAAGGAAGACAAGGCATAAAAGGAAGCTAAAAAGGGAAGAGGGGAGGACGTACCAGATGCCAGTATTCTCTTACTATCAATTTCACTTTTTTGAAAGGGCAGAATAATAAGGTAAACTACCAGTGGTCAATGGTCTTAGTGACTATTCCAAAACCAATACTTATGGCTAAAAGCAGGTTAATTTGGGGCATTTTGTTTTGCTTAAAAAATAAAACAAATCCTCCTTGCTGTGTTGAAAATTATAAAGCCTGTAACCTTTCCTCTAAAAAAATCAAAACAAAAAGTTCTCCTTTTTTTCCTTCAAAAGGTCAGACCAACCAGAGTATCTGATTTATTAGAATGATTCAGAGACACTGCTTTTATTTTCAATCAAAACATTTTCTTGGCAAAGTCACGTAAATCCTTTTTTTTTTTACCATGACTACCACCAGACATGCACAACACAATCAGTACTGTTTCTTATTCTGGTGCTGCCTACCTCCCGCAAGAGAGTACAGTGAAGGGAGGGCTGTACACTGTTGTATCAAGGACAGCTGGAAGGGACTTGAAAGATGCTTTAATCCAACAGTCAAACCTTATAGATGAGGGAATGGATAACTAGAGGAGTGAATTGACTCTATCATGGCCAGACTGCAAAGAATGAAGAACAGAGTGAGAAGGAAGAAGAGGCCCCTACTGCATAGTCTTCTCAAGGAGTATAGCCACAAAAGAGAGGAGAGATAGACGATGATAGCTAGTGGAGATGGACTAAGCAAGTGAAGAATTTTTGAAGATGAGATTTGAGTACCATTTCCCAATGACCAATCTAGTGCTTTTCCCCTAACACAATGATGAAATTCAGGACATTTTCCCCCCAAAGATTTCAGGGTGTATTGATTTTTAAAAATATATTTGTATTGATATCTTTTGTTTTTATATTACCCACATTTTTCAAATCTACTTATCCTGCCCTAACCTCTCTGCCTAGCATCTCCAGCTGCCTTTCAGACATCTTGTCCTGGATGTCCTATAAACATCTTAAACTCAACAAAAGCTGAACTCATTACTTTTCCTCTTAAACCCTTCCCCCCTCAAATTTTCTTATTACTGTCAAGGGTACCACCACCCTCCCAGTTACTCAGGCTCAAGACCTAGCTGTCATCCTTAACTTCTCACAACCTCTCACACTCATATTCAATCCATTGCCAAGGCTTGTTGATTTTACCTTTGCAATATGTCTTGAATATGCCACCCTCTCTCCCCTGATACTGGCAGCACCCTGGCTCAAACCATCATCACCTCAAACTTGGACCATTGCTTATGGGACTGACTGCCACAAGTGTCTCCTCACTCAAATCCATCCTCTGCTCAGCTGTCAAATTAATCTTCCCAAAGTGCAGATCTGACTAAGTTAACTGCCACCCCCCCCATTCAATATATACCAGTAGCTTGTTATCTATTACCTATAGGAGCAAATACAAAATCTTCTATTTGGAGTTCAAAGACCTTCATAACCTAGCCCCATTCACCTCCTTTCCAGTGTTCTTACATTTTTCTCCCTACCATATTCTCTTGAAACCTGTGACATTGTCCTCCTGGCCATGCCATGCCTAGGAAGCAGGTTATAGGAAAACTAGAGGTAACTCCCCTGGAAAACTTCATCTTAATTTGATTTCTTTTCCCCAACAAACCTTCTATCATAGTTTGACTAATCAACATTTCATCATCTTCTCTCCCTTTTTTACCTACTAAGGGAGGAAAGGATGAAAAGCTAAGGAAATGAGGAGGGGAAAGGAAAAGGACTGACAGAAAACTCACAAAAGATCCTAATTAATATCTACAAGTGAAGTGACAAGGTCATGCTTTTCTTTTGGAAGCTCTGTAACAATACAGTTGAAGAATGATTTAGTACAAGTGGCCAAGGAGCTAGGAATTTAAACAGGACATGGAGAGGTGAGCGAGTAGCAGCAATACTACTGGGGAAGGAAGTAAGAATTTACATAGTGCCTACTATGTGCCAGGTGTTATGCTTGAGTGCTTTATAAATATTGTCTCATTTGATCCTCACAACATCGTGAGATGTAGGTTTTATTTTGCGTCTTTCTTTTTTAACAGTTGAGAAAATTGAGGCAAACAAAGTTAAGTGACTTGTCCATGGTCACAAAACTAGCAAATATCTAAGGCCAAATCTGAATTCAGATCTTCCTGACTCCAAGACTCCAACTCCTGATGCCACCATATTGGCAAAAGTTATCATTTTATTGCTCCTCGTAGAAAAAGTATTTAGAAGTCGAATTTAAAAACTACCTGTCTCTTGCTTGGTACATAGTAAGTACTTAATGCATTTTCATCCATTCATTCATTCTTTGACTAACTACTGGAATGTGTCTCAATGACATTTACTTCCATGTTCTATTATTAATAGCTGACATATAGCCAGAACCAGGATCTCTTTAGAAACACTCCTCTGCTTCTTTCTCCTCCTACACCCTAAATCTGAGCATTTTTCACTTTTCCGTCATTGGGTTTCTTCTAGTTTTTCTGTACATTTTTCCTTGGAGATCTTCTTCACTTCTAGGGGGAAGGTAATGTGGTATCATGGAATATTTATGTGGCATAATGGAAAATTTATTGCTGGTGACTTTGGGCAAGTCACTTAATACCAACCTTCCCTCCTCCCCAACTCAGGTCTTACTTTCCTCATCTGTCAAATGAGCGGCTTGGATTAGATTCCTTCTGAATTCCTCGGAGATGCCTTCCAGCTCCAGATCTGTCCCATGATCTCTATGATACAATTTCACCCATTTCCTATAGAGATGATTCACAAACACATAGCTATAAACCTGACCTTTTTTCCCCAGGCTACAGACTTGAACTTCCAAATGCCAGCTGAGAGCTTTTCTAATCAGATGTTCAGTAATTGACTCCCACTTAACATTTCTCCAACCAAACTTCCCCTCATGATGGAGAAGGTGACAATTTAGTATTTCAATAGGTGGACAGGAGGAAGGGCATTCTGGTAACAATGGTTAACATTTATAGAGCATCTTCAATCACCCCTTCAAAGTTCCCTATTACTGTTGAGAGCACTCAGGCTTCAAATTCAGGTGTCATGCTACACTCCTCATTTTCTCTCACATCTTCCCCCGTCCAGTCTGCTGCCAAGTCCTGTCAATTTTACCTTAACAACATCTCTCATATATATCCCCCTTCTCTCATTTGGTACCCCAGTTGCAGGCCCTCATTATCTCACACCTACACTATTGCAACAGCCTGTTGCTTGGTCTCTCTGCTTCAGGTCTCGCCTCATTCTCCCTTCAGCTGAAAGTACGGATTTGACGATGCCATCCCATCTCCCCATTCAATAAAGTCCAGTGGTTCTCTATCATCTCCAGAATCATAAATAAAACCCTCTGTGTGGCAGGCAAAGCGATTTACAAACTGGCCCCACCCCTGTTTCCAAATTGCTTTCATCTTTCTTCTCCCCACATTATCTTCCCTGCTGTTCCTTGCACAAGATGGTGTATCTCTAGACTCCAGGCATTTTTTCCACTTCTGTCCCTCATGCCTGTAATAATCTTTATCTCCCAACTCACCTGCTCTCCTTCAAGTCCCAGCTAAAATCCTACTTTCTAACCTCTATTGATTATCTCCAATTTATTCTGTATATAGATGATTTGTACATAATTGTTTGCATGTTCTTTCTCCCCATTTGACTGGAACCTCCTTGAGAGCATGGACTTATTTATGTTTCTTTGTATCCCCAGGATTAGCACAGTACCTGGCACAGAGTAGGTGCCTAATAAATGCTGATTGGCTGACTACCTCCCTTGCATGATTGTTTTTTGACTTGGCATGTTCTTTTAGGAGACCAAGTATCCCTAATGGGCAGCTAAGTGGTGTTGTGGACAGAGTGTTGGTTCTGGAGTCAGGAGGACTTGAGTTCAAATCCAGCCTCAGACACCTCTTAGCTGTGTGACCCTAGGCAAGTTGTTTAACCATGTTTGCCTCAGTTTCCTCATATGTAAAAAGATATTAAAAAGGAAATGACAAACCACTCCAGTATCTTTGCTGAGAAAACCCCAAATCGGGTCAAGAAGAGTCTTAAATGATTGGATAAAAAAACCATTATCCTTAAGTTATCTGTATACATCCTATCTTCAAGGCCAATGTGTTTTGTTTGTCAAAAGATCATGTGTTCTTTTAACATCATTGTATTTTGCTTCTCTCTTCTTTTATATGGTCCTTCATTTCAGTTTATCGGTATTCCCTAACACTTATTCTCTCTTTTGTTTCTTTGAAGAAACCATGGGCTCAAGTTTCATTTTTTATTTTGGCAATTATTTCTGCCTTGCAGGCCACAAGATACTTATTTCTGTCTTGAACAATTTGGGGATATTCTGTGAGAGAAATGATTATTTCTTTCATACGTCAATAACCAATTATTGAATTAAGACTGAAGGGTTTCTACTTCTTCATCCAGAAATCAACCATTGTGGGAAATCTTGGACAAGACATCCCCAGCCAGTGAGAAACAATCTTTACAGCAAGTGTCTCTCATAAAGGCCTCATTTCTCAAATACATAGAGAACTGAATCAAATTTATAAGAATACAAGCTATACTCCAATTGACAAATGATCAAAGGATATGAACAGGCAGTTTTCAGTTAAAGAAATCAAAGCTATCTATAGGCATATGAAGAAATGCTCTAAATAACTTTTGATTAGAGAAATACAAATTAAAACAGCTCTAAGATAACACATCACACTTGGCAGATTGGCTAATATGACAGAAAAAGGAAAATGATAAATGTTGGAGAGGATGTGGGAAAATTGGGACACTAATGCATTGTTGAAGGAATTGAGACTGACCCAACCATTCTGGAGAGCAATTTGGAACTATGCCCACAGGGCAACCAAATTGTGTATACCTTTTGATTCAGCAATACCACTACTAGGTATGCATCCTAAAGAGATCATAAAAAAGGAAATGTACAAAAATATTTATAGCAGCCCTTTTCATGGTGGTAAAATATTGGAAATCAAGGGAATGCTCATCACTTAGGTAATGACTGAACAAGACGTGGTATATGAATGTAATGGAATATTATTGTGCAATAAGAAATGATGAATAGCAGACTTCAGAAAATCCTGGAAAACTTGTATGAACTGACACAAAGTGAAATAAACAGAACTAGGAAAATACATTGTACATAGTATCAGCAATATTGTGTGATGATCACCTGTGAATGACTCAGCTCTTCTGAGCAACACAGTGATCCAAGACAATTACAAAGGAAAGTGCTGTTCACATCCAGATAAAGAACTGATGGACTCTGAATGCCGATTGAAGCATATTTTCTTCACTTTATTCTTTCTTGTGTTTTTTCCTTTTGTTCTGTTTCTTCTTTCATAACTGTGGCTAATATGAAAATATTTTATACATGATAGCAAAAATTTTATACATGATAGACTGCCTACCATTTTTAGAAAAGGGGAGGGAGGGAAAAAAATTTGGAACTCAAAATCTTGTTCAAATGAATGCTAAAAACTTTCTTGATATGTAACTGGGGGAAAAAGACTTACCTAGCCAGGAAGGCTAAGATCTAATCAAAAAGAGTAAAGAAATTCCAAGTCTAGGAGTTTTGGTGGATTCCTGCTCATTGTGTTTACTCAGACAGGTCTGGGAAAATGTGGATTATCTCTTTTGTCAGAGGGATGATATGGATATTGATAAGTCTCTTTGACCAAGACTGGGTAATCAGTGTCACCGTCCCCAAGACCCTCATTGGAATAAGCCCACCTCTCATTATACTATTCTCTTATTATTTGTTAACCAATCAGATTTGATTTCCACCCTCAGGTGCACCCCCTTTTCAAAAGACTTTATAAATATTGAAGGCTTGACAGGCTCTGTCTCTTAGCTCACCAAGGAGAACAATGAGCCTATTTTTTAATGCTTTCTAGACGTAGATAATAAAACTGATTATAATTTACTCAGAAACTCTGTCTCTCAGAAATTTTCAATTGTCACATCTGATGTGGCTCCATACCTTTTTGACAACATTACTGAAAATGACTGAACAACAACAGAAAATATGGATGACTTTATTTCTATTTTGCCTATGTTTATGCTTTACATCTTTCTCTTATTTTATTGGTCTCACTGGAATTTCTAGATCTATGACAAAGCCTGGCTCTGAAATAGAGATATTTAAATGTAGCTCTTTTCCTTCTTTGCAGAGGTGGAGAACTATACACGTACAGCATATATTTTTGGACTTGACTATTATGTTGGTTAGTTTTGTTGAACTGGTTATCTTCCCTCCACACCTTTTTCTTTTTATCCTTGCTATATAATAAATGGTTTTCTGGGTGGGGGAGGGGAGATCTACTAAGGAATGAAGGTGATATAAAAACAAAAGATACTTAAGAAAAAAACTCCCTTAGAAATTTCAGGGGAGAAAAAGTGGTACAAAGAAAGGGCAGTGAGAAGCTGAGTGGCAAGAAGTACAGCCATATGGGGTCAGTCATGAAGAGCAGGCATGGATCCTATAATTGTCAGTACTGGGTAATGAGAAGCAGAATGCACTCTGAGTGCAGCAGTTAAGTTCCCAATTACCTTCCGTGAATGACTGAGGTATCCCCTTCTTGCTGTGTTAGAGAAACTGAGGGGCTAATTGGGACATGGTGAAATTGCCTGGAGTCTTCTGTTGTATTGAAGCTATCAGGAGAATAGAGAAGCTACAAAGGGAATGAAAACTTGGAGGAGGGTTTGGGGGGGAGCTGCTGATAATGTTTGTTATTTACATGACTTTGCTATTATTTGTCTTGCATTTCTACTTTGAGTATGATATACTTTTTGGAATTACTATCATGTTATGTGTTTGTGTGTGTGTATATGTGTGTAACTTAGGCTGGTGAGATTCAAATTGGGGAGGAGGGGAAAGGGGCTTATGAGCAATACAATCGAGAACCCAAGCAAGTTCTAGTAACATTTCCAACATTTAGCAATGTGACAAATGAACAACTCACTCTTGGGACTACTCTACTTCCTCATCCTCATCCTCATCTCTTAAAATGACTCTGCCCTGGGGCTTATTCTCTTGATTGGTGATGCCCTGCCCAGGATTGCCATTTCATGAGAACTAACAGCTATATTCACTTTATTCTTAGCTCAACTCACTCTCTCAATTGCTTTACCGTTTCAGTGGCAATCCTTCTTCCCTATCTTCTTCTTCTTTAGGTTTGCCAAGCTTCCCTTTATCTTCTGTTTTCCCCTATTAAGATGTAAGCTCCTTGAAGGAGGGGAGGAACTATCTTGTTTTCTTGTTTGTATCTTTGGAACTTAGCACAGTTCTTGGTACATGTTCAGTTATTTTTCAGTTGTGTCCGACATTTTGTGATCTCATTTGGGATTATCTTGGCAGAGATACTGGAGTAGTTTGCCATTTCCTTTTCCAGCTCATTTTACAGATGAGGAAACTGAGGCAAACAAGGTTAAGTGACTTATCCAGTGTCACACAGCTAGAAGATATCTGAGGTCAGATTTGAACTCAGGAAGATGAGTCGTCCTGATTCTAAGCCAAGTGCTCTATATACTATGCCACCTAGCTGCTCCCTAAGTGCTTGACACATAGTAATCACTTAATAAATCCTCTTCCACATGATATAGCTGATCCCTGGATTAGAAACTCGAAGACCTGTGTTCTGGTCTTGGTTCTACCACAGAATAGTTGAATAACCTCAGGCAAGTCATTAGTTACTCTCTGAGCCTCAATTTTCTCTTCTCAGTAAAACATGGAGGTTCCTAACCTTCCTAACCTTGAAAAAAGCTCCTTTTCATATCCCAGCAAAAGGAAAGGAAGTTAGAAAACCATCACACTGGCCTGAAGCTATTGTAGGGCTTTGAAGCCTAGTATTTTTTATCAATAAAAAGGCAGAGCTGGGACATTCAGGTGGAGATGAAGTTGGAGGAATGGTGAGGAGTGTCAGAGAGACATGACTTGGACATGGAGTCTTCTGTTGTGTTGAAGCTAGGAGGAGAATGGAGAATCTACAAATGGAATGAAAGTGATTACAATGGCCTTGAAACCTAGAATTTATCTATGGAAAGGGTTGGGACAGAGATGAGGTAAAAGGGGAGTGGGGGTGAATGGTAGGGAAACCCTGAAGATAAAATGATCGAGCAGAGACAGGGCAGGAGAAGAATCTGTTCTCCTCACCCCAGTGATGGAGAGGGCAACATGATGGATGGGAGTGTGTGGGAAACAATAGACTTGATGATTTCAAAGGCCCATTCCAGAACTATGATCCTAGATTCAATTCAAATCAACCTAATTAATTTTAATACATCATTAATTACCCACTAACTATAATAAATTGACAATGATGTTGTACATTTGGTCTTGTAGTGGTATGTGTAGAAAGTAGACATTACTTTAATCATGAATAAAGTGGTGGCTTGGGGTAGCAAAGACCTTTCCCTAACTTTTCTTTATACTTAGCAAAGTTAACCTGTGAAGATGATAAGGCTTCCCTGCAAAAGTTAAGGCCACTGGTCCAAATAACAACCTTTACTTTCTGTACTTTTTCCTTGGGGCTGGGGTGGGAGGTGGTGGTGGTAGGGTAGTGATAGTAAGGAATAACTACAGTCTGTTACCTTTTGGAAACTCTGCCAAAGGGGCAGGTATTCTGGGAATCTGCCTGGTCCATTCTGTGAAGAATGTCCAAATTTGCCAGTGGATAGGATGTAGGTTGGATTTGGTCAAAGGACTGCATTTGAGGACCTAGAGGGCCACATGTGGCCTTGAGGCCACAGGTTCCCCACTCCAATTGTAGGTAAAATTAAATGACTACATCACACAAGTTTGGTTATTCAGTCCACCTCCCTTAAACCACCGCTTCCTTGTAGTCTGTTATCTTTTTTTCTGTACTGCTTATGAAGTTGTTAATGATTCCTCATGTTTTGGTAGCCTTCCCAAGGTTTTAATGGCTGACATAGCGAGATCTTAAAAGGTCACCCAATCACAGTGGAAAGAACAATTCTGGCTCGGCCACTTTCTGGACACGTAACCTCGGATAAAATACCCAACTTTCTTGAGCTTCTGCCTCATTATCTGTAAAAGGGAGCAATAAATCAGGAAATCAAGCTGCAAGCATTTGTTTAGTGCCCATTATGTGCCAGGCACTGTGCTGGATACTAGGAACACAAAGACAAAAATGGAACAAAATCTGATTACGGATGCCTTGGAAACCTCCTCATGGAGTTGTTGGGAAGAAAGAAGGAAATAAGCACATAATAAGTTTCTACTGTGTACCAAGCACTTCATCAAGATAGTCTCATTTGATCCCCACAACAACCCTGTGACATAGGTACAATTAATATTCCCATTTTTCAATTGGGGAAACTGAGGCAGGCAATAGCTAAGTCACTTGCCCAGGATCACACAGCTATTAAGTATCTGAGGCAGGATTTGAACTTGTCTCTGAATTCCCTGAGTCCCAGCCCAGTATCTGCTGTCCACTTAGCTGCCCTCTACACAAAGCTTGGAGGCAGGAAACAACCAGGAAGGAAAAATCAAAAGAGATAATATCGAGGCATATTTAAAAGCTCTAATTTTTTTCATAAACAAAAATCATTCTAAAAACAAATAGCAGTTGTCAAGGACCAATCCACATACACTTAAACTTGTCAGATTTCTTTTCTAGTTCAGGAACTTACCTCATTACAAATTAGCACTGTTATTAATAAGAATCCAGGAGTCACATCATGACTGCATTTAAGTTATATAGAGTGAACCATATGAGAGGGAAGGATAGAGAAGGGGAAGAGAAGAAGAATAGAAATGATGATTTAAATAGTTCCAGTAATTCTGCTGGCCATTCCATATGCAATAAGCCTAGGCCTGGAGAGAGCACGAAATGGGAAATATGAATCTGCTCCCTAGACTTCTGTTACGTCTTCCCCCATCCTTCCTTGGTACTCCTCTGGAGCAGAAGGAGGGGAAGGTAAAATAAAGATGGAGGACTCTGGGGAGAGAAGCAGGGGAGGGACATCAGGCTGGGGATTGGCAGTGATTTGTATAACCTCATCTTGGCTCAGCCCCACGTTGGCACCCTAGCAATATGAACTTAGCCCTTGGAACCATTCCTTATTTAGAAGTCAGGGATCTAACTCCCAACTTTCCTTCCCTCTCCCAGATGTTTGCCTTGGAGGTCTACTACAGAGAGGATATTTTTGGCCACAATTAATTTTCACTTTAAGTTCTGACTTTGAAACCTAACCTGTATATAACATCTGAATTCATTGTATCATATTATAACACAAATAATTAATATTTGCATGCTTTAATCTGGAGGGCTATATAGGTCTCTGAAGAAGTCAAAGAGGCCTAGGGGAATTTATGAGTCTTTGGGGGCTCAAGTTTATTTGTCAGATTAAATAAAGCTTGTCCTCTTTGTGATGTTTGGTTAGCCTAGATACTTACATGGGAGCTGTGGGCCCCTTTCCTCTTTTTTTTTTTTTTTTTTTTTTTTGGTGTGGAGAGGTAGAAATAAGCCAGATTCTGATATTCCCAAGAGTAATCTTGGGTGGAGACATGAACCAAAGAGATTTATGGAAAAAGCCTTAAAAATGTGGATTTCAGTTTAGAATTTCAGTAATGAACTATAGAGTAAGCAGGGGCACTTAAATGTTGGGTGGTGGTGCAGGGAGGAGTCAGGACGTAGAAATAGCAATGATATAGTGGAAATCATAAACGCCTAAAGCTAGTTCATGATCTGCCATTAATGAACTGTGTGAATGGACAAACTACTAACCCCTTAGATTTCTTCCTGGTAAAATGAGAGAGCTCTTGGTTCTTGGATGGATCCCTTTTTGTAGCCAGCACAGTATTCTTTGCTGTGAGGAATCCAAGAATACTGCCCATTTAAGTTAAAGTTTCTCAGGAAGTGAGGTCTCCAGCAGACCATAGTCTCTGGACTTGGGATTCCTTCCCCCCTCCTTCCCTTCCCTTACTCCTCCACCTTTCTTCTTTCTTTCTCTAGGCCATTTTGCAGCTTCTCAAATTGAACTCTGCTATAGTGACTTTCCTTAGACCGAGCAAGGAACAGCAAGCAGCAAGCTACAAGTGGGGTGGCAGAGGATGGTAGGGAATGTGGAAGTCTTGGAATAGGGGCAGGAGTTTTGTGGTATAGCAGTTGAGAACCTAGGAAGCAGCTAGGTGGCTCAGTGGATAGACCTGAGTTCAAATCCAGTCTCGGAGCCTGGGCAAGTTATTGTGGTTGTTGTTGTTGCTGTTGGTGGTGGTGGTGGTGGTGGTGGTCCTGATGGGGGATGGCATTTGCACTGGATCTCTAAAAGGAAAAGCCCCTGAACTTTCCCACAAATTTCAGGAACCCAGCCTCTGAAGCCAGATCCCTGGCATTCACTTGAGGCACCTGGCCCATCCCAGTCAATAATCCTTTTAACTACCCTTTAATTGTGGTCCTCATTGTCTACACCTGCCCCACCCCAAGCTACTTGCCATTTCTTAATCCCATCCAGATCTTTCCACAGTCTTTCTATATAAAAGTACCAATTTTATCTTCATCAAATGTGCTGATTCCTAAAATCTGGCCCACTTGTATTGGCATCACAAATACATCAGACTCACTAGGAATCTCACCCACCCTAACTGGTGTTTTAATAAACTTGCTACTTGGACTGAAAGAAGGCCTGAGTGGTCGAATTCTTTTGAGGTAGACCCCCACCCTGTACCCTTGCATTTCGGGGCTCTCAGCACCCCTAGCTCCTTTGTTTTTGAAGGGGACAATGACATGATGCGGTGATGGCTTGACTTCTGTGTGAATTGGATTTAAGTGAGGCAGAGTTTGCCATAATCCACCGGAGAAGGAAATATCAAATCACTTCGGTATCTTGGCCAAGAAAACCTCATCGACAGTATGGCCCCATGGAATCACGAAGAGTTAGACATGACTGAAGAACAACAAAGCGGAGAACAGGTGGAGGAGGTGATCTCTTAGGTCCCTTCCAATTTCAATAATCATGAATTATGCTGGGATAGGATATATTTTAATGATGTCATCACAGCTTCCCTTGGTATTTTTTTGTTTTTGTTTTTTACTTCCTAAGTCTAAAACTGCTGCTATTAGAGAAAATCAAAGTGGGGACCAATTTAAGTGAAATTCACATTGGAACATTTATTTTTAAACACTCGAAACAAAAGACCAAAAGGGAGATAACCAAGCTGTTGCCTGATTTTATTCCTACTTTCTCCATCTCAGAGGCAATTCACACTGGAGTCTGAGGACTTCTTCCTCAGGCAACACAACAGGCCTATTAACACTTAATTGCATTAACAGTCTGTGTTATCTGGAATAACAAACAGTCTAGATTTAGGGATGATTCGAGCCAGGATACTCATTTAATTTCCTTTCCTTATCAGATGGGAGTTTCCTCAGGTCAGAGGTATCTTCTTCAAGGAAAAAGAAGTGGGAAATTCCCACTTAGGGTAGGCAGTTTTTGGGCCCTGATGGTATGTTTGATATATTTAGAAGCTCCAGAAATTCCAGTCTATTAATTTTACTGTCATGACCTAGACTTCCCGTGGGTCTGTTTTACTCAGCCCAATGCTATTTTACTTTTACCCTGGGATGCCTCCAGTTTAGCTGGACAAGGCACTTATGAGATGGTCCATATACTATTTACCTGGCCTAAGGAGGTAGATAACTTGCCAATGTTGGGAGCTGACAGGAAATTGGCTGATGAATTATTCTATTTAGTACATATCTAATAATGCCACCTCTCTGCTCAAGAACCCTCAATGACTCCCTACTGACTGTAAGAGAGAATAGAATCTCCTCAGTTGCCAATTTAAAGCCCTCCACAATTGCACTTCAGACTTCATAAATAAGTGCTCAGTAAGACTTATTTCATGTTGTAAGGTATGATTGAATTTTATTTCCACAGAGATATGAAAATATGATTTTAAGCCATACTGGTGGTTAATTGTAGGAGTTTGGCTGCTTGAAAACCAGCATATCTAAAAGGCAGACTCCTCTCTTTGTTTTAAGAAGGCCTGTCCCTGTATCTCTAAAAGAACTGTGAAGCCAGGTGTCAATCACAAAAGGGTAAGACTCAATCCAGACTCAGTATCAGATAATAGGTCTTTTATTATTGATAATCCTGGGTTTGAATCTCCAAACCCAGGCTTTTGTCAATTCTCTTTATCAACTGAGAGGCATCCTTCCTCATGCTATCTTATGCAGACAAAAGGAAAGGAAACTAAAAATATAAAGAATGAGGTATATGTGGATGTGAAGGGGGCTGGGATTGAGGTGCTTAGGTGAAGAGATGTAATCAAGGGGAGGGGTTTAGTGAACGCTGAAATGCTGACCAATGGGGTTCAAGGTGCGAAATTCAGATGTGGTGGAAATAAAAGATCTTTGCACCTAACTTGAGGTGTGCTTGTGTCAGCTAAGAGCGAAGTCACCCTGTCAAATAATGACAGGAAATAAAAATCTTTTTTTTCTAAATTCACACATGGCCTGGTAAAACTTTTGTTATTTCTAACAATATTAATCCTCTTCAAGAACTCTGTGACCCCATTTGGGGTTTTCTTGGCAAACCCATTTTTACAGATAAGGAAACTGAGATAAACAGGGTTAGGTGACTTGCCCAGGATCATAAAAAGCAAGTTAAGTGTCTGAGGCCAGATTTGAACTTGAAAATGAGCCTTCCTGACTCCAGACAAGCACTATACCCACTGTGCCACCTAGCTACTATTCTCCAGACCTAGCATTCTATCCACTCCATGCCTCTGCTTAGACTGACTCCCACCCCCCAACTCCCATGCCTGGTGTACACTCCTCTGCCCCTCTTTTACCTCTTAAAATCCTTTCTTCCTTCAAGACTCCACTTGGGTGCTGCCTCCTACTAGAAGTCTGTCTGGATCACTGTACATGTTGATAGTCCCTCCTTCCTTAAATTTGCTTGTATTTCATTATCTGTGCGCATGCCCATGCTTACCTTGGCAAAGATAAGGTCCTGGAGGGCAGGGACTGGTTTTTGTGTCATGGTTGTATGGGCTGAACGTGTGCTTGTTGTCTATATGTACATACGAGGATATTTCCCAGTTATTTTATTAACTATTCTCCACAAAAACCAGGATGAGATGTCCTTTGACCATTTCTTAGATCTTTGGTCACAGAAAGCAGAAATAAAATGAAAAGGCCACTGAGGAACTTGAACATAATTTTATCTCCTGAGTAACCAGCATCTTAGGCATTTACGTACAACGGCTGGGTCGGCAGTTAGGTGGCACAGTAGGCAGAGTGCTAACCTACATTCGAGAAGAACCGAGTTCAAATGTGGCCTCAGGCACTTCTTTAGCTGTACGACCCTGGGCAAGTCACTTAATCTGTTTGCCTCATCTATAAAACGGGAATACTAATGCCTGCCTCTCAGTATCGTGAGAATCAAGTGAGATAATAGTTGTAAAACACTTGGCACAGTGCCTGGCACATAGTAAAGGCTTGTGTGATATAAATGTTTATGCTTATTATTGTTGTTGTGGTGATGCTGCTGCTGCTGATGACGAGCTTTGTGACCTTGGACTAGTCACTGAATCACCATTTGCCCCAGCTTGTTCATTGGGGGATGGGGATAATGACAGCAGGGTTGTCTTGAGGATCAAATGGGAATATTTTAAAAAGTGCTTAGCACAGCACCTGGCAAATAGTAGGTGCTACATAAATGCTTATTCCCTTCCCCAAACTTCCTTCGCAATTAAATACATTAGACTTAAAGGCTTTTGTCATAACTTGGTTTTACAGCCCTGAATTTTGCCACTCAATCTACTTTCTTTGTTTCTACCCTGTGTCTCCTCTCCCTAAAATCTGTATTTATAAAATATATATTTGGGGTTTCACAAATTTTCTAAAAGTACTAGTGCTAGAGGGATTTACTAGATAGACTCTAGATCATACTAGAGTTTAGATTAAGAAGTATACTCCGGGTAGTACTTAGAGCAGCAGGATAGAGTGGAAAAGACACCGGCTCTGTATTAAGAGAACCTGGGTTCAAATCCCATCTTTGATGCTTATTACTGTGCTGGGCAAATCAATTAAGCTCCATGAACCTCATTTTTCTCACCTGAAAAATGAGGGGGGGCTGGGCCAGGTGGCTCCCAAGGTCCATTTCAGCTCTAGAGCTATGATCCTAGGAACGTGTATGAAAACCCTGATGGAATAATGGGATTGGCCATGGACTGGCCTTTCTGAGGTTGCCTTGGACTGCATCAGACATTATTGTTTTTTTTTTAATGGTACTAAGGAGCCCAGGAATGAGAGGAAATACTCCTGGTTAACACAAGGACTATTTGGTCCAGTCCTAGAGCAGATAATAGAAAGAAAAGGAAGGGTTTATTGCCAATAAGTTAGGGTAGGGGTCCTTGACCCAGGATAGATTTCCAGGGTAAGGAAGAAAGGGAATAAATAAGCATTTGTATGGCACCTATTGTGTGCCAGGTACTGTGTTAAGAGCTTTTACAAATATTTCATTAGAGTCTCACAACAACCCTGTGAGGCAGGGGTTATTGTTCTCTTCATTTTATAGTTAGGGAAACCAAGGCAAAGTTTTTTTTTTTTTTAGCAACTTGCCCAGGGTTATACAGCTAGTAAGTATCTGAGGCTAGATTTGAACACTTTGAAACATTATCTGAGAAGGGGCCCAAAAGCTCCATCAGAATGCCAAAGGAATCTGTGACATGAAAAAAGAGTATTAACTCCATATTAGAGGAAAAATGAAATTTTTGAGTTCCTATGAATACTCTTGAATACTAGAAGAATCACACATTGTATTCTTTCCTAATTGCTCCCCAGCTTGCAGTGGCTCCCTGTTGCTGAGTGCAGCAAGTTTTCCTTCCAAAAAGCCTCAGGGTGAGGGTATATTTTTTTTATTTCCTCCAAAAGTTTAGTTCTCATTTTGATCCTATGATAGCAATACTTTGTCAGGCGCTGTCATTCACTGAATCAGAGAATGGATTAGGCATTGGAAGGGCTCTCAGAGGTCATCTTACCTCATAGGTATCAGGACAAGAATCCCCTCCACAGCATGTCTGAGAAGTGGTCACAGCCTCCACTTGAAGACTTCCTGACACTGAGAACCCATGATCTGTCCCAAGATAGCCCTCTCCCTTTCTGCCTAGCATGACTATTAGCAAGCTTGTCTTCATATCAAAGCTTAAATCTCTCCCACTGTAGCTTCCACTCCATCCATCTATGGTCTGCCTTCTAACACCAAGCAGTCTCAGAATCATAGATCTGAAGTTGGAAGGGTCCTCTTGTCTAACCCTCTCATTTCATAGTTGGGGAAACTGAGGCCCAGGGTGGTGGAGTCCCTTGCCCAAGGTGACATAGGTGGTAAGCATCAGAGGGAGGGTTTGGACCCATGTCTTCTGATTACAGAGCCCCAGTCTATCTGGCTTTTCTAACCAGAACAAATGTTATTCATTTTGCAAGTGATATTCCTTGTAGACAGTTATTATGGACCTGTCCACTTCCCATACCCCAACTTCTCTTTTCTAGACTAAGCATTTTCGTTGGGGGCGGAACCAAGATGGAAGCTGGAAAGCAGGGACTAGCATGAGCTCCCCGCAGAGTCCCTCTAAAAACCTATAAAAAATTCCTCTGAACCAATTCTAGAACTGCAGAACCCACAAAATAGCAGAAGGAAGCAGGGCTCCAGCCCAGGACAGGCTGGATGGTCTCTGGGTAAGGTCTATCCCACACAGAGCTGGGAGCGGAGCAGGGCAGAGTGGGTGGTGCAGATCCATCAGACCAGGAGCCGGGTGGAGCGTGCCCTAGCACCCTGAATCAGTGAGCTGTGGCAGTTACCAGACTTCTCAACCCACAAACACCAAAGACAACAGAGAAGGTTAGTGGGAAAAGCTGTGGGAGTGGAAGGAGTTCGAAGTTTGGCCACTGCCCCGGGGGCAGGGAGGTGGGTCAGCTACAGAACAAAAGCTGCAGTTGCTTCTGGCCCCAGGCCCACCTAGTGGGAGGAATTAACGGGCAGATCAGAGCAGGAGTGAAGAGCCTGCTGAAGATCTAAGTCCAGTCCGGGTTGGGGGTTCTTGGGGAAGGAGGAGTGCTGGTGTGGCAGAGCTGGCGCATCCCCCAAAGCATGGAACATAGTTCTCTTAACTCTACAAGCAGTCATACCCCGCTGAAAAACTCAAGGGTCAAGTTAGTTGGCTGGGAACATGGCCAGGCAGCAAAAATGCACCCAGATTCAGTCTCAGACTTTGGAATCTTTCTTTGGTGACAAAGAAGACCAAAACATACAGCCAGAAGAGGTCAACAAAGTCAAAGAGCCTACAACAAAAGCCTCCAAGAAAAACATGAACTGGTCTCAGGCCATAGACTAAGCATTTTCATGTCCTGTAGTTAAAGTCCAATTTGTTCTCTATTTCAAATTCCTCTGCTTTTCAAAGCCTTCCATGATTTGACCTCTTTATTTCTCACTTTTTCATAACATATACTTTTTACTACAATCAAACAAGTCTTTTCCTCATCTTCTGCCGAGTCTGTTCATTCTCATCTCTGCTTATGCTGTTCCCCTTGTCTGGAATGCCTTCCTCACCCCTCTCTGCCTACACAAAGCCTATCCAAGGTCCCTAGTCCAATTCACCTTCTTGAGGAAGACCCTTCTAACTCCTCCCACCTCAAATGACCTCTCCTCAATTCACAGCCCTCGAGCCCAACACTTGCCCCTTGTCTCCCCCAAACACCACCCTGGAGCCTAACAGCACTGGCTGTCAGTAAGCATCAACAAGGTCCCAGTCAATTAGGACTTCCTTCGTCAACTACTTCTCTTTGAATTTCTAGTTTCCTTCAAAGCTCAGATGGAGTACCAAGTTCTACACAGAGCCTTTCCTGATACTCACAGCTGCTGGTGCCTACCCTTGACCTCAAAAGAATTCCTTGTGTTTACTTTGCATGTTTTTATTTGCTGTTGTTCAGTCCTATATGACTCTTCACCACCCCATTGGAGGTTTTCTTGGCAAAGATACTGGAGTGCTTTGCATTTCCTTCTCCAGCTCATTTTACAGATGAGGAAACTGAGGCAAAGAGGGTTAAGTGACTTGCCCAGGATCACACAGCTAGTAAGTGTCTGACACCGGATTTGAACTCGGGAAGATGTCTTCCTGATTCTAAGCCAAGTGTTCTATCTACTATGCCACCTAGCTGCCCCGCAAGTTTTTATACTCATATATTTATATGTTCATGTTACCTCCCCCAATAGAAAGTAAGCTTCTTGAAGGCAGGTACCATGTTGTTGGGAGGGTTTTTGTTGCGGTGGTTGTTTTGCTTTTGTTTTTGTTTTCATATCCCTGGCATGGAGCACCTATGCCTTGCAGAAAATCAGCACTTTAAAATAAATGCTTATTGATTATTAACTAGTAGAATGGTCAAGGTATTTGTGACAAAGTTTAATAAGCCTTTGGAGATACAGATCATTCTTGCCAATATTAGGCAAGTTTTCTAAAATTGAGGTCAGGTAAAAACCTTACAGAGACCAATGTTTTTCCAAGTTTCAATTGTTTGTACCTCACATGCTGATTTTACAGATTCTAAATCATGTATGCCATTGCATAGGAAGCCTTCCCTGCCCCCCCCAGAACTGCCTTTATCCAGCCACAAAATCAAAACTTAATACTTTTAGGACAAAGACAACAGACATCAATTGAAGGTAAATCATAGTTGAATTTCTAGGGGATCACATTTTATAGCTAAACAAATACCAAGAGAATTAACTGAGATTTGTGTTGTTACAAGAAATGCCAGAGGAAGTACAGTATGAAGGATTAGCCACCCATTGTAACATTTTGCCAAAAAAAACCAAAAAAAAACCAAAACCCAAACCTGATTCATACGACACTATCATAAGGTTCAGTATTAAATAGTCATTCAAAAAAATTCCCATTTGGATTTTTAACCCTGGGCCTTGCTTTGTGGAAATCTTTTGATGGGCTTTAAATAAGAAGACAATAAAATATCTTCTCTTGTCATTGAAGAAAATACTATTATTGTTTCAACATGACATACCGTTAGTAACTTTCCCATTGTGGGGTAGGACTTCTAGGGATAGATTTACGGAAAAACATGGAAAAAAGTTGCATAGGATAAGAAGGTATAGATGGGTTGTTATCTATTGTTATCTACATCACTGTAGGGAATATCCATTTGGATGAGATTGCAAAACCATCAATGCATCAAAGTAATAAGTTTCAAACTCATGCCACATGATTTTTTTTTCTGATTGAACATGTGATTTCCCTGGTATAGGGAATTCCAGGGAAGGAAATTCCCTCCTACAAATGCAGGTCCATACCTGCTCTGCAATACACAGTCTTGGAGAAATTCCTGGGCGATTGAGAGGTTGTTACTTGCTCAGGGTCACATAGCCTTGTAAGAGTCCGGAAGTGGGACTTATATGGTGTTCTCCCTCACTTCAGAGAGATTTCTATCCATTATACTGAGCTGCTTCTCCACATACTGCTATCATCATGATAACAATAATTTTCTCACAAAATGCATTTCATTTGCTTTTATTACTGTTAAGCTGCAATGCTTGACAATGAACCTATTAATTATTTTGACAGATAGTACCCACTCAGAGTACTAGCCAGGAACCTTTCTGGGCACAGGGAGAGAAAAAAAACCTCACTTTATTCTACCCTGTTTATTCTGTAATTTATTCTCCCTAGTTACAGTTTAGAATTAATTATCCCACTGCCAACAACAGAGGAATGGAACCACGCACACTTAGAAGTGGAGTGGCAAGAGGATCTGGATGCGGATGACGAGGTGGATGACCCTGGGGGAATAATAGAACCACTCTGGACCTCAGTTTCTTCATCTGTAAAATGAAGGAACTGGCTTAGATAAGGTCTTAAGTGGGGATCCATGAACTTGCTTAAAAAAAAGTTTGATAACTGTATTTCAATATAATTGGCTTCCTTTGTCATCTTCATTATTTTAATTTTAGATATTAAAAAACATTATTCTGAGGAGTCCATAGACTTCATCAGACTGCCCAAGGAATATGCAACACAGAAAAGGTTAAAAACCCCAGGTAGATGTTCTTTAAGGTCCCTTTGAGCATGAAATCCTATAAGTCCTATGAACTCTTCTCCCTTAAGAGGATAGTGATGTTGCTGCTGGTCATTTTATTTCTGCTTTGGATTTTTGTGTTTGCATGCCATTTGCCCAGCACAGTGCCTGGCTCACAAAAGGCACTTAATGTCTGCATGTCGGAGTCAATCAAAAGTATTTATTAAAGCCTATTATGTGGCAGGCATTGTGCTAGGCCCTAGAGACACAAAGACAAAAGTGAGCCAGGCCCTAATCGCAAAGGAACACAGGGGAGACTGCACATGTATATATTTAGATATAGATGGAGGCAGCTAGGTGGTGAAGTGGATAGAGCACTGGACCTGGAGTCAGAAAGATTCATTCTCCTGAGTTCAAATCTGGCATCAGACACTAACTTAACCTGGTTGGCCTCAATTTCCTCAACTGTAAAATGAGCTAGAGAAGGAAAAGGCAAAACGTTTCACTATCTTTGCTAAGAAAACCCCAAATGGGGTCACAGAGAGTCTGACATGACTCAATAGCAACATCTCCTGGGTTGGCTGAAACAAAAGAGTTTAAGAAATTAGAGATAGAGAGGGGCCCAGATTTTGGAAAGTCTTGAATGCCAGGGCACCTGGATTTTTTTCCCCTTGCCTGAATAAATATATTTTTGTAATGTCTTAGTGACAATGCTGCAAGAGACAAGAACTGGACTTAATATAAAACATCTATGAGAAATTTCTTTTTCAATTTCCACATATATTACTGGTCATATCTAGAATAATAGCTACTTTCTCTTCCTACAGACTGCCACATATTTCAATTCAAAATGGTTATTCTAATGTAAATGCCATAGTCCTTCTCCTTGTATTCTCTTGGAAACTTTACATCATGACAAATCTCAGCTTTGGTTGACCTTGCCGAGTTCACGCCCGAAAGAATGTGGAGGCTCTGCCAAAATTCTGCCACTTCCAAAGTTCACACTATAGGATGAAAGACAGCAGACCCTGGGCTAGCTGAGACAATTTTAGTTACTTGTGAGGTGGATTTCTAAGTTAGCTCAGACCAAAACCAGGAGGCAGGTAGGTAGAGCAATGAATAGTGCTGGACCTGGAGTCAGAAAGACCTGAGTTCGAATCTGGCCTCAAGACACATCGCCAACCCTGATTTTTTGACTTCCTCCAATTCTCTTTTGTGTTGTCTCCCCACATGTGAATGTAAGCATTTGAAGACAGACTTTTTGTGTGTATTCTAATTCCCAGTGCTTAAAACAGTGCCTGGCACATAGTAAGCCCTTAATACATGTTTACTAAACTGACTGACTTCATCGCTTCCCACTATTTCTCCTCCAAATAAAAAGAAATTTGAAAAAATAAAAGATTTGATTTTGTAGAGATTGTGTTTTATTGAGCATTTTATTTAGACAGCTAAAATGTTGGGCATCCTAGAATATGGTGACTAATAATAAAAATAGCTAGCATGTTTATAGCATTTTATGGTTTGCAAAGCTCTTCTTACACACGCATACATTTATATGTATAATCCCATGTGATCATTATAACCACCCTGTTGTTATTATCCCTATTTTATACATGAGGAACTGGAGGCTGGTTGAGGAAGAAGGTTAGGTGATTTTTCCTAGGGCCCCGTGGCTAGTAAGTTTCTGAGTCAGAATTTGAACTCAAGTATTCCTGATTAAGTCCAACACTCTATTCATTGTAATACCCTGTCACAAATCTAATACAATGAAATTTAATAGGCACAAATGCACAGTTTCACAAATATCAGATGGTAGAGAGATAGTTAGATAGCAGGTTATCTGAAAAAGATCTGGGGATTTTAGCGGAGCAAAAGTTCGGCATGAGTCAACAGTATAATGTGGCAGCAAAAACAAAAACAAAATCCCAAACCAGGTAATGTGATCTTAGGCTGCAGGAGCAAAGTCAGAGGATGTAGGGTTTGGGAGGTGATGGTCCCACTGTCTTGGTCTGATCACATATGGAATGCTGTGTTTACTTCTAGGCACCATATTTTAGGGAGAACATCAATAAAGCAGATCATATACAGAGAAAGGTAATTAAGATGCTATAGAACCTAAAGATCATGCCATGAAAGGACTATTTGTAGTTAAGTCAAGTTAACAAGATTTTATTAGGCATGCACTATGTGCCAGCATTGAGGGGAGGAATCATTATGGAGAAGGGGTCCACCTTCCTCATCACCACTGGCAGTGGCTGCAGGCCAGCTGCCACTAATGGGCAGATACGTGTATGAGTCCTGAGGGTGGCAACATCCTCCAGCCCATTGGTCCTGCTTCTGGACTATGCCTCACAGCCACTGCCCAGGGAGGCAACTCCTATAGAGAAGGGGTTGGCCACCTCACCAACTGCCAGCCAACTGCTACACGAAAGGCAGGGCTAGGAGAAGCCAGGAACCCTGAGGAGGAAATGGGAGGGATTGACCACTATCTTCCTAGGCAACTTGATAGCCCACCCAGGATGACCCTAAGAGCCATAGAGCAGCAATGCTTCCAACCCAGTGTCCTCAGCCATCGTCTTGGAAAGCAACTCTTGCGGACGTGAAGCCTGCAAGTGTTATTGTTAAATCTATTGAAAATTGAGAAAAGAATGTTCTTGTCACCAAAGTCCTTGGCATGACAGAAACTGATATGATTTTTGTCAGTTGAAGTGACATTAAAAAGACACATTGCCATTTGCTTTGCTGCTAAACCCTAAGGATCCTTGGGGTCCTAAGGACCCTAAGAACCTTTCTTTTTTATTATTTTAATTTTTTTAATTTATGGAATATAACAAGCATTTCCATAACATATAACAAAAAAGATGATTGTACATGAAACTGCAAATCTATTATGTACAACTTGCTATTCCTTCTAAATATATAATTTTTATATATAATATATAAAAACAAATACAAATAAATGTATAATGTATATTATCTATATAATATATATAAATATATAATAAATTTACCATGTAAATTTTTTTCTTTCCTCTCTCCTGACCCTAGAGATGGCTACCATTAGATACAAATATGTTTATATAGATATATATGCATATATACATACACATACACATTATGTAGAGGTAGTTATAGATATATATGTAAAATTATTCTATACATACTTTTATTTATCAGTTCTTTCTCTGTGTACAGATGTTATGGTTAATTTGGGTATCTATAATAGTCAAAATGACTTATTCACTCAAAGTCAATCTTAAAACAATGTTACTATATACAACGTTCTCTTGGTTCTGCTCATTTCGCTCTTTATTATTTCATGCAAGTCTATCCATGTTTTTCTATAATTAAAGAGCTCATCATTTCTTACAGCACAGTAGTATTCCATCACAATCGTATACTGCAACTCATTCAGCCATTCCTCAACCGGTAGGTATCCCCTCAATGTCCAGTTCTTTGCCACCACAAAAAGAGAACTGCTATAAACATTTTAGAACACATCCAGGTCCTGCACCCTGAGGACCATGGGATCTTTCTGACTTGTAGCTGAAACTTTCCATGTGTGTTATCTCCTGCATTAGTTCCTTGAGAGCAGTTAGTTACTGTCTTGTATTGTTCTATTTGCATCTCCAACGCTTAGCATAGTGCTTTGCATACAGTAAGTACTTAATAAATGCTTCATTCATTCATTCATTCATTTATGTGCTAAGCACTGCGGATATTTAGAAAGGCAAACTCCCCACCCCTCCCCATCCCTGCTCAAAAGGAGGTCATCATCTAATAACAGAGGAGGCAATAAACAAGCAACTATGTACAAACAAGATACACTATATCGGATAAATTGTAGATTATCGCAGAGAGGAAAGGAGAAGATTAAGGAGGGTAGCAAGGCTTCTTGTGGAAGGTGGGCCTTTAGCTGAGCTATGAGGGGAGCCAGGGAAGCTTAGAGGATGAGGTGAGCATGAGGTGAGCAGGGAGAGAGTTCCAGGCATGGGAGAACACTAATGAAAATGCCCAGAGTTGAGGGATGGAGTGTCTTGTTGGAGAGATGGCAAGGTAGTCAGTTTCACTGGATGGCAGAGTACATGGCCTTACAGTCAGAATATAAGGCCTTATACTAGGGTGCAAGAAGCCTGAAAATTTAGGAAGGGGGCAGGTTATGATGTGTTTTAAATGCCAAACAGAGGATTTTATATTTGATCCTGGAGGGATTTTATTGAAAAGGGAGATGGCATGGTCAGACTTATATCTTAGGAAGATCAATATGACAGATGATTGGAGCATGGATGGAAATGGGGAGAGACTTGAGGGAGGAAGGCCAACCAGCAGGTGATTTCAATAGACCAGAGGTGAGATGGACTGTCCCTATACAAGGTTGGTGGCAGTGGAAGAGAAGAGGAGTGGGCATCCCAAGGGTAGAAACGACAGAACTTGGCAACTGATTGGATATTGGGAGTGAGAGAGAGTAAGGAGTTGAGAATCACAGCTAGGTTGTAAACCCGAGTGAAGGAAGTTCTAAGTCAGAAAGCCATGACAGTTATTTGAAGGACAATCTCATGGACCTTGACCTAGATGTGTTCTATTTGATAGGAGGAAGCAAAATTTGAGCCAATGCGTCAAAGTTACAACAAAGTATTTTCTGGCTTGATATGAAGAACAAAAAAACCTTCCTAACAATCAGAATTATCCAAAATGGAATAGGCTATACCTGGAGATAGAGGATTCTCTTTCATGAGAAATCTTCAAAGAGAGGTCTGGCACCTACTTAGTGGGTATATTGCAGAGAGGATTCTTGTTCAGAGTCAGGTTACACTAGGTGACCACCTAGGCCCATTCCTAGCCTAAGATTTTATAATCCCGCGATTCTGCAGCATTAAAACCCTGCTCTCATACAGATCATCTAAGAAATGAAAAAAACCTATGATACTGAAGTTATAATAATTTCTTTTGATTATAACTGTTCCACAACCAACTCTCTCCAATGCTTTCCATTCTTTTGAACTCAGTGGGAAATTGGAGTGATGCCATCTCATTGACCATGAACTTTGGAACTAAATACTCAGTAAGAGCCAGGATGAACAAAGAACAAATGAGGAAAAACACGTTTCACAGATTGCTGTTTTCTAGTGTCATTTTTCAAGAGTGGTCAGGCAGGTCCTTCTCAGATGACACAATTTAGTGTCTCTAGGAACCTAACATGCTGTAATTGTGATGCTGGCTACTCCCTTTTAGAGCTTATTACAGTGTGAGTGACAGCAAGGTCAGGCTGCCCTGAAAAGCCCAGTGTTCTTTTGAAAACAAGATCAAGTCCAAAAAACAGTAACCAGGCTCAGGAACAACTCTGAAGACTCAAACCTTTGAACTGAGGGGCAGCATTAACTCCCACCAGATTAGCTCCAAAGTACATTTTATTGTTTGTATAGCAAGGAATTTGAGGGAGCCTAGGGCTTGTGTTAATATGAACCAGTGGGAAAAGCCCTGGATTTGGTGGCAGAGGAGCTGAGTTCAAATCTTAACTCATGTCAGACACTACTTGTGTGTGAGCCTAGATAACACACTTTACTTCTCTTGGCCTCGGTTTCCTCATTTATGAAATTAGAAGATTTAACTAGATGGTATCTAAGGTCCCCTGTGGCTCTCAGTCTATGATCCCAGGCCTCTCACACTAACAGGTCTGGAAATAATAGTAATAAAGATCACAGAGAGGCAGTGTGTATGGTGGACAGACTGCTGGGTTTGGAGTCAAGAAGATCTGGATTCAAATGCTGCCTTTGGAATTATTATTCGTATGACCTTTTCTGGTGGAGGTATAAACCACCAATGAAACATCTCAAAAGCTACTAGCAGGTTGTTTTTCAGCTGTTTTCAGTCGTGTCCAACTCTTTGTGACCCTGTTTGGGGTTTTCTTGGCAAAGATACTGGAGTGATTGCCATTTCTTTCTCCAGCTTATTTTGTAGATGAGGAACTGAGGCAAACAGGGTTAAGGGACTTGCCCAGGGTCACATAGCTAGCAAGTGTCTGAGCCTGGGTTAGTCTTTCTGACTCCAGGCCCAGTGCTGTATCCATTGTACCACCTAGCTGCCCCAAGTAGCAAATTAGAGAGTGTAAATTCCTTAAGGGTAGAGATCGAGGTTCGTTTTTTTTTTTTTATCTTTGTATTCCCAGAACTTAATACAAGGCAAGGCACAAAGTGGACAGTTAATAACTCTTGTTGAAATTAACTGAACTGAATTACAGTCCCTTTCAGTTCTAGATCTATAATCCCATGAATGGCACCCTGACAAGTCTGAAAATGATGACAATGATAATGGTTGTCATCGTGTGTATCTCAGACTTGGAGAATCCCCCTACAGGGAAATTATCTTACTGGTAATTGAGAGTTTGCCATATGGAAATAGACTTCAGAAACTGCAAAAAGTGAAGATGGGCTTGCCCAGGGGACTGAACATAACAAAACATCTTCCATACCTTTTCTGCAAGCCAGCCTAGATGTCTGATCTCTCGGCTCCCAGGGATGCCACTTTTCCCCAGCTGCTCTTTGACCTCTGCGATGACCCTCGTAAGCAGGTCGCTAACGTTGGCATGGATGGCATTGAACCACGCCTGGGCTGTGGCTGAGTCTTTGCTCCGCAGGATGACAGTGTGCTTAGCATCGGGTGAATGGATTTCAAGATGTCTGGAGAAGCGAAGGGGAAACCATTAGGACCTTTCTAGGCAGCTCTAATCCCCAGAGACTAAAGAGCTCCCTACCTTGATCATATCAACTTAAACCGATTCTCTTTTTCTATGCTATCAACTATTCAGTCTTCTTACCTTAATGAGTCCAACTTTGCTTAGCCAATTTTTTTTGGAAAAACAGTTCTGTAACTAAGAAAGCCTGACTTTCCCAACTTTTATTTCAGTTCAATAAGCATTTTTTCAAGTGCCTGTTACATATGGAGCACTATGCTAAGGGGTGGTGAAACAAATACCAACATAAAACAGTCCCCGTCCTCTTGAATCTCCTGGCTTTATCAATGTTTATAAATCAGTAACTGATGCTAATTTTGTCCTACACTTTTGTTCAAAATAAGGGGTTTGGAGTTTACGCTGAGAGCACCACAGTTGCCGACAAGGAGTAATAGATTGGACCATATGACCACAAACTCAAGCCCCCTGCTCAGTCAATGATAACCAATGGTACTATTCTAGGATCAAAGGAAAGCTGTCTGCCTGTCTTTGTGGACCCTGGCTATGAGGTCCATGGAACTTTATCCAGCTTTTGATCATTTGCCAAGTGCAGTTGAGGTCAGCATGTGGGGTTAGACAAGGGCTAAGGATGAGAAACGACGCAGGGATGGTGCTCTATTTGACCCCAATTGGCAAAATTTCCTTTGAGATCTCAAAGTTCCATGAAGAAATGTTGAGATTTGGGGGGCAGAGGAAGTGGCAATCCAACAAAGGGATGGGTTCTCAGGCAGGTACTTCTCAGTGTGTGCAAACGCTCAGTACAATAGGTCATTCCTTCATTTATTCAACCAATATTGATCAGGCTTGTACTCTATGTTAACAATAATAGTAGCTGACATTTATATAGTGCTTCAAGGTCTACAAAGTGCTTTACATACATTAACTCATCTGATTCCCCCAACAACCTTATGAGGGCACCATGATACACGACCTTCTCCATCAAGGAGCTCAAAATAGAGTAGCAGTGTGTTTGGGGGTGGGGGTTAGGTCAAGGTTCAGGAGTGCAGGTTGGGAGAAGGGAAGGCGTTTAGCATCACCCCCTTCAGTAGATGGATTCATGTGGAATCATAGAATTTTAGAGTTGGATGGGAACGACAAGGTCATCCATTCCAATTTTCCTCCAAAGAGAGAGGAATCCCCTCTACAGCAACAGAGACAGGTGGTCATCTGATCTCTTCAGTTTGAGTCAGGAATGCAGTTTGCCATTCTGTCAAGAAAATTCCTCTTTGCTGGGGTTTGGTTTTATTTTTTATTTTACTTTTTAACTTTTCCTGCTTGAGTTCTAAAATTCATATCTAAGTTAAAATAGGTCAAGTGGCTCTTGTAAGGGGTAGTGTATATAGGTAAGTGTGGAGGGGAAGAATTAAATAATAATAATAATAATAATTAGCAATAATATGACACTTTAAGGTTACAAATCTTATCTAATTTGATCCTCATAACAACTCTAAGAGGAAGGTGCTATCATGATCCCCATTTTGCAGATGAAGACATTGAGGCTGAGATTAAGTGACTTGTTCAAGGCGACACAGTGAGGCACTATTTGAACTCAAGTCTTCATAACTGTAACCACAGGGCTCTCTCCACTGTGCCACAGAGTTGCGCTAAGTGTTTCTTGAGCATTTACTTACTATATACCCCTCATAGTGAAAGATGCTACTGAAGGGTCCCTGATATCAATTAGTTTTTTTTAATTAAGATAAGGAAATAAGATTAACTTGTATGATATAACAAACAGTATAATCCTATAATAATGACATGCTATAGGGTTCTAAGGGCAGCTGGGTGGTTCAGTGGCTAGAGTGCTGGGCCGAGAGTCAAGAAGACTCATCATCCTGAGTTCAAATCTGGCCTCAGACACTTACTAACTGGGTGATCCTGGACAAGTCACTTAACCCTGCTTGCCTCAGTTTTCTCATCTGTAAAATGAGCTGGAGAAGGAAATAGCAAACCACTCTAGTATCTTTGCCAAGAAAACCCCAAATGGCATCACAAAGAACTGGGCACAACTGAAAAACAACTAAACAAATAAGGTTCAAAAGAGTGATTTTTCCTTGAAGGCTGGAGTGATCAGACAAAGCTTCCTCTAGGATACAGGACATGAATTGATTCTTAAAGATGACTTCTGCCTGAAGGGAAGAAGGAAGACTTCATGA
This sequence comes from Trichosurus vulpecula, assembly GCF_011100635.1. Classification (NCBI taxonomy): domain Eukaryota; kingdom Metazoa; phylum Chordata; class Mammalia; order Diprotodontia; family Phalangeridae; genus Trichosurus; species Trichosurus vulpecula. The sequence goes on along the minus strand of NC_050573.1, from coordinate 119,174,678 downwards.
AAGAGGCAACCTTGAAGATGAATCCTGAATATATCAAAAGACAAATGGCAAGGCGCATATTGTGGGGAAAGGGAATGGCTTGGGTAGAGAAGCAGAGATGACAGAGTGCAAAATGTATAGGAAGGATGTTAAGTTGGTGGTTGGTTTTTCTTTAGAAAATCTGAGGTGGATTCAGAGCACAGTAGCTACCAGGAGATGGAATAACCAAAGGTCTTGGGGTAGCTTCAGTTAAATCAAAAGACAAGAAGTAACTGGGCTTCCTGGAATAGGCATATGTGGAGAAAACTCATGAGGTTGGGAGGCTCACAGAGGAGATTCCTTTGAGGTCTGAGAAGCTGAAGGAAGACACCAGTCTTGAAAGAAATTTATTAATAACAGGGCGAAAGGAGTTATTGTGTTATTCTAAACCTAGATGAAATTGGCTATGAGACGCTAGTACGGTACACTTAAACCAAGAAGTAGTAGCTATATTAGATTAGATTTCAGATATTTGAAGAAATCTTTTGTTTCAGCATTTCTGGATTTACTTCAAATAACAAGGGCGCCACTGGAACAAAATCTGGGAAAGAGATGGGGAGAAGGTAACAGTATTGGGGTAATGAGGGAATAACTAGACAAGGAGGAAGAAGCTCCAAGGAGGCTATTAAAGGACTTGGAGACAAACAGAAAGGCATGGCATGTTGCAGTAGAGGGGAGGAAGAAGGAGCTTAACTCTCTCCTATTAAAATCCAGTTCTTTCATGTCAGAAATTATGTTGTCTATGATCCTATCTTCAACTGTGGAGATCCTTGACAATAGTTGACATTTATCCAGTGTTGTACGGATTACAAAGCACTTTACATACATGACCTTGGTTGGTCTTTATAACAACCTTGTGAGGTAGATACTACAGATAATATTACCCCTATTTTACAGATAAGGAAACTGAGGCAAGCAGAAGCTAAGTGACTTCTAAAGGTTCATGGGGCTATTACATGTCTAAGGCCAGATTTGAACTCAGGTCTTCCTGCCACCAGGTCCAGGCCATTCTAATCCTTGTTCCACTTAGCTGCCTCTAATGATAATGTATGTAAAGTAAAAATTAAAGTGCTGGCTTTTCTTCTTCCATATTCCGAAGTCTTGACCCTCAAGTGTCTAGTTTTTATTCTCTCCCTTGTTTTTCTCTTGGGTCTTTTCCTCTATTCTGCCAAGAACACTTCATTTTCCCTGATGAGCTAGATACCAAAGAGATCATTCTCTAGTCCTTTTATTTTCTCCCCTAGCATGAAGAGCACTTTTTCCTTAACGCGTGGATAGTTGTTGGTTGCCTGTGGCAGAAGCGTAGACATGACACAATCTCTGCAGGCCACTAGCACAGTTCCCTTGTCCTCCATACTGGCTGAAATGGAACGATTCATTGTTATTGATGACTCCCCCGGCTACTCCTACTGCTAATTAGCTGCAGTCCAGTATCATATCCTAGCAAAGAGCACTGCAAATTCTAGGTTGTTGTACCAGAGAATTTACAGCTGGAAGGGGGCATTTGAGATAATTTAATTCAACAGTTTCTTGTTACGGATTAGGAAATTGAGGTCCAAAGGGGATGCTAGGTTCATAGACTCAGATCCGGAAGGGAACTCAGATGTCATCCAAGTCCATTCTTCCCATTTTAGAAATGAAGACGATGAGGCCCGGAGGGATGTGAGATGGCCTGCCCGAGGTCACACCTCAGTGCCTCTGACTCCACAGCCAGGCCTCCTTCCACTGTTCCATGCTGCCTCTCCAAAGTGGCTTGCATGTGATAACACAGTTCATGGCAAAGCTGGGATTTGAACCTTTTTCTTAGTCCGAATCCAGAATTTTTTCCACTAGACAATGATGATTCCACCTAATAAATGTGTCTTGAATGAATGGAAAAAAAAGTAACTACCTAGTTTCTGAACCTCATGATTGCTCATGGCAGAAGATAAGAAAGAGATGTCCTATGAAGCAAGATGGATTTAAATTAAAGAAAGGACAAGCTTCCAGACTATTAATGAAACATAGCATGATGTACCGTATGGAAGACTGGCCTTAGAACCAGAAAGACCTGGGTTTAAGTCTGACACGAATTAACTACGTAACTCTAGAGAGGTCACTTGATCTCTCAATGCACCAGCCAAGTTTCAAAAGAGGTATCAATATGCCCTTGTGGAGGGAGTTTCCACCCAGAGAATTCCCTCTGCTTTTGAAATCACAGGTTCTAAAAGAAGTTTGTTAAGAAGCAAAAAAGATTAATGCCTATTGAAATACTAAAACTGATTGCTAAATTTTCCTTATGAAAACTCAAGTTCCAAAGTCCATTGGCATGGGTCTCTGTCCTCACTGGTGGGGATCAATGCCCTACATCTGTGTGAGGGACTAGGGACAGATTCAGTCTCTTCACTTCCTTTGGCTTTTTCCAGCCTCTTTGGCCTTTGTTGCTCATTCTTCATTTTCAGAGGACTTATAACATCTTGGGTGACCTCTTGACTTGTTTGTGAATTGGATTTAAGTGACTCAGAGTTGCATCAAGTCACCAGCCTCACTCTGTCTTCCAGAGTCATCAGTCTAGCGCAAAGACAAAAACCAGGATGACTAGACATGACCCCAGCTTTATAAAACTTTGAGTGCTCCTGCCTTCCAACTTAGAGAAGACAGAAGATTCAAACTCCACTTTAGGTTGCTAAAGGGAGAAAAATACTCTGGGAAGAAGCCAACATGAGAGGGACTAGCAGTTTCCTTTATGTTCCTATCCTCAGCGTCCTACACTAGAAACTTTGGTGAATTTCCCCTTGAGTGAGATCTGGGACTTTGTCTTTCTTGGTTGACCTCATTCTCAATAGATGAGCCCTTTCGCTCTGTATTATGTGGTATATATCCTATGCATACTTTCTCTGATGTCTGTTTTGCTATCAACTTGGATAAATTGATTTCTTTACTACCTGCTGTTCATTGTAGAAATGGTATTTGGTGGGAAGGGAGTCAAGCCTAGGATATAAAGCTCTGGCCCTCCATTAATGAAGAGAGATCAGAAGTTTAGCTTGAACCTTAAAACCACATCCCCGCCTAGACAAACAATATTTAAGGGAGGAGATAGATATTTCTAGCCCAGTATTCCCTCTTTCTGAGGCAAGCAGATTGGTGGCTTCTGGTCTCCACCTCCTGCTTCCCCTTCTTGGCAGGAATTTGAATTTCCTTTGAAGAAGGGTGGGGAAAGAACAGGCTAGAGATAACTATTCTGCCTACCTTTGAGTCATTCAATGACTCAAAATGTTGTTACATGTCGGGGATTGCCCTCATTATTGTGTCTGCATATACACACATATTGTATATAATATATATATATATATATGTATGTATACACACATACATACACACATATATATACATATACACACACATATATATGTATATATATATATATGTATATATCTCCACACACATACACAAACACATGTATATATACACATACTCCCAGATGAGGAAAACACAAAAGTCGGTTGGCTTTTCATCTGTAATATGCACACATACATATTGCAACTATACATGTATGCGTATACATGTGTGCATTTACGCACGCGTATATGCACAGTGTATATAGGCATGCATGTGTATGTGTATACATGTATGTGCACATGTATATATGCCTATGTATATACATGTATCACACATACGCACATATATAACATGTGCGTGTATTGCAGATGAAGTACTGGCTGACTTTTGTGGTTTCCTCACCTGGGAATTCCCTGTACCAATGAAGTGACTGGTGCCAGTGCTTTCCCCTTTAAAATTATCCTGTGTTTATTTTGCATGAAATTTTTCTATGTTCATATATGTACATGTCTCTCACATTAGAATATCCCCAAGGACAGGGAACATTTCACTTCTGTCTCTATATACCCAATACATGCCTGGCACATATTAGGCACATTAACAAATGCTTATTAATGGCTGAGATGCTTTGGGTGCTACCTCATTAAGAAGCAGAAATATGTGCTTGAAGACCTCAATTTAAAACATCATATGAATATCATAAAGTTGTACACCACCTCAAAGCCAGGTGGGCAAATGCCTACACTGTCAGACCACCAAGCAGAGTTCTAACATGCAGCAGCTTCCGCTAATCCCCTCCCTGCTGACCCCAGTACAAAAAACCTCCAGGTGACCTTCATGTCTCATGTCCTTGTCCTTGGAGGTCATCTTACCCTGGTACTAATGATCAAGAAATGATGCCAGATGTCCTACTTAGTCCCTGGTTACTTCCCCTCTGAATTTCAAAACAACAACTTTGCAGATCACCTGAAGATTAGAAATCCCCATAAGATCAGTGCTCATTAACACTCGAAACTTACCACGCATGGTGAGCAATTCATGCTGTAAGCTGCTTTACAGATGAACTTGGATTTTAAAGAAAGAATTATTTAGAAAGAGGAATGTCTCTGGAGGAGGGATTTTTTTAATGATAATTAGCATTTTCTGTAGGAAATCTGCAAAACAAGGATCTTCACTGAGCCCCCAGAGGTTCTGTGTGATGAAACAGAGAAGACTACTTTGGGCAGCACTTAACATTACACACAGATATGAGACATGTGCTTCTTTTTCTGTTTTTCAAGAAATGGGAAAGGAATCTGTGGTTAGAATCACCAAGTTTTCTTTCTTTCCTGAAGTTCTTCATGCAGCCAGGATGAGTTTTGAAACCCACACTAGATAGAGAGAAGAACTTCTAGGAACAGATATATTGGTTCAATTCACTTTTCAAATTAACCCATGATAGCAATGATTTAAAATATTAAAATATTTTATCTGCTCTATTATCCTTTCAAGGCGTTTTTAAGAGACGACATTTAAAGAGAACATAATGTAATGGATAGAGAGGTGGCCCTGGTGTCGGGAAGATAGGGGTTTAAGACTTGCTTCTAATCACGGATAGGTTAAGATCACTGATTTTTTTTTGAGAGCTGGAAGGATCCTTAGATAGCATCTAATATAACTCCTTTAGTTTTTTAAAAAATGAAATAAACTTTTATTGTGCGATTACTATGTGGCAAGCATAGTGCTAAGCGCCGGGGCTACAAGTGCAGAAGTAAAACCAGTTACCTGCCCTGAAACAGATCTTATTCTAATAAGGGAAGAATAGAGATATATAGGGTTGGGGAAGTGTTGGCCAGGGAGGGGTACTTGGGTCCTGAAAGTTACAGGGGTGGAGTTAAAGAGGAGTAGACTGATACATCCTATCCAGGAGTAATGGCAGAGCGGATTTGATCATGGTTCTTGGGTCCAGAATTAGAGAGATGTAGGAGAAAAGGAAGGGGAGGGGAGTTGATCAGGATGCTACGGAGAAAATGGACTGAAGTTAACTAATTGGCTATGGAACACACTTGGCCAAGGCAACTCAGACCTCGGATGCTTCAGGGCTCCAAGGTCAGCTGCTTCCAGATAGGCAGGGTGTCTGTGTCATTCACCAAGATCCTCTGTAAGACCCTGCCCCAACCCCCCGGCCAACACTTCCCTGACCCTATATGCCTTGTTCTTCCCCGAGAAGCCTCCACTAGTTTTGTTCTCTCGTGGCATTAGCATTTGGCCCATCACCTCCTAGACTGGTGATGCTGGTGGGGAGAGGGTCATCCTGGCAAACTAGTGTCCTTAAGCCTAACCTTTCTTTTCAGACTCCCTTTCTTTTTTGCAGATGAAAAAACTGAGGCACACAGAAATAAAGTGACTTCCTCAAGGTCCCTAACCTTTCAGTGTGCCCCAGGTAACTCTCTGCGACTAAAAGCCTTTTGCAGACACATTCATCTACCATAACTGTTCAGCCATTCTCCAACTGATGGAATCCCCTTTGGTTCTAATTTTTTGCCACCACAAAAAGAGCTGCTCTTAATATCTTTTGTATATGTGCATCTTTTTCTTCTTCATTTGATCTTTTTGGAGGTACAGACAGTAATGTGCTAGGTAATCTGTAATATCCAGCACTCAAAAAAAGTATGTATGACATACTTTTAAGTTTAATCTGCATTATTAGCATTTTCTCCATCACTTTTTTAATGAAACAATAAATTAAGCCCTGTTGTGTAGTGAAAAAAAATTTGTATTGGTGGAAGAATTTTTAACATTGGGAATAATCAGACTAAAAATGATTCAATAAATTTCATGGTACTGTCTTGCTTATGTGCCTAGTCTGGATAAAAGTTGATGCCGGCAGAGCAGAAGAGGGCTGATATCAATAGTTTCATTATCAGTGCCCCATAGCAGGGGAACAAACTGGCAAGCGATACACATTTTTTCAGACTTGTCTTCAGACTTATCTTACGTCAGTCATAGAATGTTAAAGATGGAAGGGCCCCTAGGGATCACATAGAAGTAGAAAGATCACCAACTCCAATCCCCTATTTTGCAGTTGATGAAAACTGTGGCCCAATCCAAAGCCAAAGGTCACATGGGGATTGGCAGCAGAGTGCAAAGAGAATCCAGCTCTCCTTGGATCCAAGGCTGCTCCTCTTTCACAATTTTTTTTTTTCAGTAAACTAGGATCGTTATGGATACAAACCTTATCTATTTGCCTTGTTAGACTACGTCCGGCCTAGGGATGGTGCTGGGTGAGATGAACATACTATACACTAAGTACTGTGTACATACTATGCATTTAGGGGCAGCTAGGTGGCACAGCGGACAGAGCACCAGTCCTGGAGTTGGTAGGACCTGAGTTCAGATCTGACCTCAGACACTTACTTGCTCTCGTGAGCCTAGGCAAGTGACTTAGTTCCGTGTGCCTATTTCCTCATCTATAAAATAAGCTGGAGAAGGAAAAAGGCAAACCACTCCAGTATCTTGTCAAGGAAACCCCAAAGGGGACCACAAAGAGTTAGATGTGACTGAAATGACTAAACAATGACCAAAAAATTTAATTAAATCAATTTAAAGTCTCCAGTAAAACAAAATTGCAATATAAATCATGCACGCTCCATGATGCAACTGGCATGCTGTTTTGTTGTAAAATTCCATTTGAAATTTTATTGTTCAGTTTCTGATCTGATGCTCTTATTTGGGGATTGAGCAAAATTTGGAACACGAATACAAGGAATCACCTTGTAGTACACTTATATGCTATGCGCGATATGGGTCTATGTAGTTGTGCAAATTACAGGCCTATGACTGTCCTTCTGCACAAGCGCAGACACAGTATCAGGGACATGTGCAAGACTAATGACAACAGGAATTGAGAAAAGCAATTTTTTTAGAAGATATTTTGGAAGGTATTTTTATGGAAATGTTAACTCATGAATTTTCATGAAGTATACCTTATCTTTTTTTTAAAAAGCATATAATAAATTCAGTATGTTACTTAAAAAAAACCAAAGAAAACACCAAATGAGATCACACAACTGAAATGACTCAACGACAATAACAAATATTCTATGCACATATACAAGGGGAACAGCTGCCACTCACCCTGTGAGCACAGCCATACAAGGAAGGCATGATGGGCTGTTCTGTATGACACTGGAGAGGGCATCCCAAGGAAAAGGTTCTAGTCAAACTGGTCTACTTACTGTTCCCCGAATAGAACATACCTGCCCCCATCCCTGGGACTTTGTACAGGTTGTCTCCTCTATTTGGAAAGCACCCTTCCTTCTCCTCCATCTCTTAGATTGGTAGCTTTCTTCCAAGAACAACTCAAGGGAGGGCTTTCTGGCCACCCCAAGTGCATACATTTTATATATACAGTCTGGATTTTAGAAATTTTAAATACTTTGTATTAAATAACTTTGTGTGTATTTGTAATATTTTATACTTATCTTTGTACACAGCATATCCTCCCTGTAGAATAAGCTCTTAGGGGAAAGGAACGTTTCATTTTTGTCTTGTTTCTTCAGTACCTAGCCCAGTACGTTGCATTGTAGTACATGATTATTAAATGCTTATTTTTATAAATTTAATTGATGGGAGAATTAATAGAATTTCCCATCCCTTGGTAAGAAGCCAGAAGCATACTGAGGGTATTGTGTTCTTACCTAGGATGGTTTCTCTAGGCCCTCTGACCTAGGGGACTAAGAGCAATTCCTTGAAGAAGTGTGGTGACTGACATTGGAGAGGTCACCAAGGATAAGGCAAGAAAAAGTCCTTTAGAGGTTCCAGACAGAAAAGATACTAGGAAGCTGCCCTGGGAAGCTTGTTTCTATTGAGGGAAAGATCACTGGTAGCTGACTAGAAGCCTAAAGTCCTGGGACCTCAGGGTAGAGGTCATCAGAGCCACTAAAATGAACAGAAGTCAATGGGATCAGCAAATAGATTCTGGTCACTAGGAACCAACAGGAAGTTTTATGGCTATCTAACCTTGGGATATGGGGCAGCTAGGTGGTACAGTGCATAGAGTGCTGGGCTTGAAGTCAGGAAGACTCATCTTCCTGAATTCAAATCTAGCCTCAGACACTTGCTAGCTGTGTGACCCTGGGCAAGTCACTTAACCCTGTTTGCCTCAGTTTCCTCACCTGTAAAATGAGCTGGAGAAGAAAAATGACAAACCACTGTAGTACCTTTGCCTAGAAAACCCCAAATGGGGTCACAAAGAGTCAGATACCACTGAAATGATGAACAAACTCTGGGATTTGGTCTTGTTCCAGGGCCATATGGGGAAGGGAGTAGCTGGAAGAAACTTAAGACTTGAAGATCTTGACTATCTTATCTGTAGGAGGGAACTGAAGGAAGCCAGGACGGAGTGGTACATACCTACCATACCAGTGCTTATCAAGTGAGTACAAGACTGTGGTACTCCATGGAAGCCCAAGGAATTCATGGGGGAAGGAAAAATAGAGTTCCCCCTCATCGAGGGTTTTCAAGTAATGGCTTATTGGGATGTGATTCATTATGGGTAGTGGAGGGATGTGTGCAACCACATTTCCACTTCTGTAGAGGTGTAGGGCAGAATATACTTGGCAGAGACCTTTCCAGTTTTGGGGAAAAGTACAGTTCATGGATATGACCACAAATGTAGTTAGTCACTATCCTTCCAGTGTCTCCTTTGTGTCCCTTAGAGAAAAAGGAAGCCTGGAATCAGAATCTTTCAGAGATTTGGAAAGGACTGGCTTGCCTAATAATAATACTCACCCACATTACCCTTCCTTCTAGTCTATTTTGGAGAAACATTGTGAGAATTACTATTTATCCAGCTGTTCAGTGACCCAGCAAGGGCCATGGCCATCTAATGAGGCTCTCCTATTTGCCCAGCCTCCTCTCTCATCTGATTGGAGGATGGCTATGTGAGCATTTAAAAAAAAAGTTTATTTTTTGACACAAAAAACTCCCTTGATCAAGTCTTGAACTTCAAAGACTCAAATAAAAAAAGCTCATGAAAACTAAACTGTATATGAAACTCACACCTAACGGCTTTGCAGTTAAAGTCATTATGCTGGCTAAGTGCTGTGGTTATCGGTTATTTATATTCTCAGCTTTATCTGCTAACCTTGTCTCTCAGTGACAGGGAAACAGAATACGGCGCTAGACATTTACTCTGTGTGTGTATGTGTGTGTGTGTGTACACATTGTGTGCACATCCAGACTAACCCTTTCATTTTGCAGATGAGGTAAAATGACTTGCCCAGTGTCACCTGACGTGTTAGTAGCAGAGTCAGGGCTAGAACCTTGATCTCTTGACTTCAAGTCTGGGGCTCTTTCCACTATGCTAGGCTGCCTCTAGGTAGAAGGCAAGATGCTTGAGGACAGCTGTAACTCCAGCATGTAGCAAAGTACCTTGCATGCAGTAGGTGCTGAATAAATACTTATTGTATTATTTTAAATTCGAAAATGAAAGAATAACATGGATCATACAAAATAACCTAGTCCCAAATCACTCCTAATTGCCTTTGGAATTTAGTAGGAAAATATACTCAGTGCCTTCCATGTAGAAGGTATACATCTCACCTGGACTACGGCAATAGCTTTCTAATTGATTTCCCTGCTTCCATTCTTCTCCCTCCCCAACCCAGCCTCCATCCAGTCACCAAACTCATATTCCTCAAGCACAAGTCTGACCATGTAAATCCCCTCTGTAAGGCACTTCAGTGACACCTGACAGTCCTCAAGTTCTTAACTTGGAGTCCATGAACTTAAAAAAAAGTTTGATAACTGTCTTTCAATAGAATTAATTGCCTTTGTAATCCTATTGTATTTTATTTTATGCATTTAAAACCATTGTTCTGAGAAAGGGCTTTCCCAGCCCTCTAAGTGGCCCATGACACCAATGAGGTTCAGAAGCCCTGCTCCAGTATCAAATACAAACTTCTCTGTTGAGCATTTAAAACCTCTCCCAATATGGCTGTAGCTTATAGCTTTCTGGACTGATTTTGTAATTCTCTCTTTTGCCTACTTTATATTTTAGGTAAAGTGGCCTACTTGCCATTACCTCACCACAACGTTCCATCTCCTGTGCTCAGCTCAGGCTGTCTTCTGTTTCTTAGAATGCCCTTCTTTCTAACTTTGGCCAACTCCCTTTAAAGGTTGGGCTCAGGTGTTACTCCTGAGGCCTTTCTCAATCTCCTCAGCTGTTAACTTGGTCTCTTGATATTAATTTATATGACTTTGTATATGCTTGGTATGCATTTATCTGTGTATGTTTTGGAGAATGTAAGCTCCTCGAGGGCAGGGAGCTTCATTTCTGTCTTTTTCCTCTCGAGTTCCCAACATAGTGCCTTACACATAAAGCTTACTGAAGGGACTATTTGTTGAAAGAAAGCATGGTGCAGTGGAATAAGCATTGGCTTTGGAATCAGAAGACATGGGCTTAAATCTTGCCTCTCTTGCTTGCTGCCTATGTGACTTTGGGTAAGTCACTTAACCTCTTTGGGCCTCAGTTTCGTCATCTGTAAAATGAGGGGGCTGGATAAAATGACCTCTGAGATCCCTTGCAATTCTGGAGCTAGGATTCTGGAAGCTGGAGAATGAGGGTATTGGGCTAATCTAATTTCCCTTCTGACTCTAAAATTCTATGAATTTTCATATACCCATTCATAGAGATATTCCATTTTGCAGCAAGAAATCTCCAGATATTGATTTAACACCCACTATGTGACTTATTACTTTGCTAGGGAGATATACAACCCACTTCCAAGGAACTTATAATCTAATTACATCTTATGGATGTTTCAATGTTGACTCTGATAATGATGTGGCAGAAAGAATGTTGGATGTAAAGTTGGAAGACCTGGTTTTGAACCCCAGGTCTGCTCCTGTGTGATCACAGATAAGTCATTTAATTTTTTGGGACCTTAGTTTCCTTATCCATGAAAATGGATTAGACTAGATGACCCCTAAAAATTTGATCTTATGATATGAATATACCATATGTTGATAATTATCGTGGCCTTGGTAGGAAATGAGTGATAGGCAGAGAAGTAGCTGGCTTCCCCTCAGCCTACTGACACCCCACTTGGAAGTAACAGTCTTCTTTCCCTGCCTTATTTCTAGCAACATCCCTTTCTTCATCGGGCAATGGAGATTGAAAAGACCTTCTTGGGGGGTGGGATGGGTGGGAGGGTTGAAGAATAGGGCTGGCAGGGAAAGCTTGGCCCCTTTCCTTGCTAATGAGAATCCTATATTTCTGGAACAGAGCGGGAGGGAGTGGAGGAGCAAGAAAATCAGGATGGCTGATTGGAGCTATTTTCAGCCGTCCAGTCTTTAAAAACCCTTGTTTGTTCCCCAGTTGAACTGACCACTACTTGATGAATTGTGTTTATCTGTAGTTCAGCGATAAAGTTCTCTTTTAATTCCCCGCTGAATAGCAATATTTAGGGCAATGCCACAGCTGTGTTTATTCTCACACTCCACCACAGTTATGTAAATACTGCCTATGGAACTATTTCTGATAAAGGCCCATACCAACCCAGAGGAATTATACGGGCCCTCTAGATGTCTGCCAAGATGAGTGGTTTCGATCCAGCTTGGCACTGCATATGAATGATATCACAGCTTCTCAGAGATCATTTGGCAAACCTCACAATAAAAGAGTAATTTTCTTCCCCTCTCGCTCCTTCAAAGGCTTTCTGTGAGCCAAACAATATTTCCCAGCATCCTCCACTTCCCCAGCTTAGCAGACACGAGGCTGACACACAAAATTTGAAGCCTCTAAAGAAACAAACAAAAATTAATAAATAAGACGAACTCTGTAACTTTGGGCAGAAAAAACAATCGAGTTTTTTGTCACTGGATGAGGAGTTGTTGAACGTTGCAGAGAAGGTAGGGTATTGTAGCTCATGGCAATCAAAGGGGGATGAGACCAGATAACCTCTGCAGTTCTTTCTAGCTCTAAAATTCTATGATTTCTGTAACTGAAGAATGACTGTCAAGCCTTTAGAAGTAATGTCATTTGAGAAGGGTTTCCCTGGGAAAGGAGATTAATGTTCTACTTTAAAAAAAAATCTTAATGCTGGAAAGAATGAGGGCTTCCCTAGATTTTTTTTAAATTTTAAGTGGATTGTAAAAGCAAAACAAACCCAAAACCTTTAAGGAGAAGTTCCGAAAGGACAATAGAGTCTATTAAATGAATAATTATCACCTGTGCCCTGAGGTATAGCATCCACTTCATCTAGACAACTGATGATCTGCCTGATGACCTACAGACTTGAATCAGTGACCTCCTGGCATTTGAAACCAAACTTGGTCTTGTTGGAAAGTTTTTTCAAATGACCTCTATAAGGGGCCCAGCAGACCAGGTCACACGATCCTCTATAAAATTATCTTCTATTTATTCTGTCAGTCTAATATATGCATGTATGTATATGTATTATGGATTTATTGCTTTCCCCAATAAAATATAAACTTCTTAAGGGCTGGGACTGTTTCATGTTTTGTTTTTGTATCTCTAGAATCTAGTACAGTGCCTGGCACCTGGCACGTTGGCTTAATAAATAATAATAATAAGGGCTTAATAAATGCTTATTGATTGGCTGATCAAAATGATTTCAATTCATTTTAATTCTATTCAAGTCAATTCAACATTTGCTGATTGTCTATTACAGACACCGTGATAGGATTTGAGACCTGTGTTCGAATTCTAACTTCATTACTTACTATAGGATCAAACTTGAGCAAGTTATATTCCCAGTTTGGGCCCATTTACTTGATCTGTAAAAGGAGGGGAATGGATTAGATCTCTGAAGTTTTTGTGAAAGGAGGGGAACGGATTGGATCTCTCAAGTTGCTCTGTAAAAGGAGGAGAATGGATTAGATCTCTAAAGTGGTCTCCAGCTTTAAATCCACAAATCATCCTCATTCTGATGTTAACAGCCTGGTGTGGTGGAAAGAACAATGGACTTGGGGATTTGGGTTCAAGTCATAATTCTGACATTTAGTAATTTGTGTCTTACGAGGATCGATTTAAGGAACTTGCCATGGTTAGCCTTGAGAAGAGAAGCTTTCCCAGGATATGATAGCTGCCCTGAAGTAACTGGTGGGGAGATTAGACTTGCTCTCCTTGACCAGAGAGGGCAGAAGTAAGAGCAGTGGGTAGAAGTGGAAAAAGGCAAATTCAGGCTTACTGTAAGGAGAAGCTGAATGGGTGCTTCGGGAATTAGTAGGCAAGATCTCAAGAAAGGTTTTCAGTAACAGCTGAATGATCTGTTGGATATGGTTGGAGGAAATTCTTCTTCAGGTGTGGATTGGACAACAGGGACACTGGGGTCCTTTCCAACACTGAGATTTTGTAAGAATTATATAACCATGTATGTGTAAAATGGACCCAATAATATTTGTACCACCAACTTCACAGGATTGTAAGGAAAACACCTTGTAAACCTTAAGGCAGTACTAGGACTATGAAGTATTTTAATATAATGTTAGAGCAGGGAAAGGACTTGAGATCATTTTGCCTAATACTTTCATTTTTGTGGACAAGCATCTTTTGATAGTTATTAAAAATTATGAGGGTCCATATCTTCTGTCTCAGAGATCCTAAGGCATATACCAGAACAGCAAAGCATCCTAAGGGAGTTATGGGAAGAAGCATGCGAGGCAAGTCAAATCACCATCAACCACCTAGACCATTATCTTCCCTCAGACCTTGGTGGAGATAGCCCAAGAGGACTCTGAACCCAAGGGCCTTGGGGGCAGCACTGCTTCCAGCCCAGGGCTCTCAGCCACCATCATGTGAAGTAATCCTTGTGGACATGCAGCTAAGCAATTGCTCCTGCATGTGATGCAACCACAGCTACTGAAGACCCAGAAAAGAAAGTGATTGCCACCAAAGTCCTTGGCACCGTCACATGGTTCAACATGAGAAACTGATAATGATTTTATCAGTGGAAGTGAAACTAAGTAAATGACATTACCACCTGCTGCTTTGCTGCTGTACCCTAAGGAACATGGGACTTTTCCATCTGTCACAGCTGGAACTTCTTATATGTTTTCTCTCTCCCATTAGAGTGTGAGCTCCTTGAGAACTTGGCCTCTATTCCTTTTCTATTTGTATCTCTAGTGCTTAGTGTGGTTTTTTGCACATAGTAAAATAATTACTAAACACTTCATTCATGTGACAAAAAGGGAAAGCAAAGCACCGTGCTCAACAAAACATTTATAGCAGCACTTTTTTGGTGGTAGCAAATTATTGGAAACAAAGTATATGCCCACTAATTGAGGAATTTGTTAATTGTGGTATGTGAATGTAACAGAATATTACTGTGCTGTAAGAATATATGAAGAATTCAGAGAAACATGGGGAGACTTCTATATGAAAACCTACCTCTCAGTTGTTGTGAAGATCCATTGAGATAACATTTATAAAGCACTTAGCACAGCGCCTGGCACATAGGAAGTGCTATATCAATGTTAGCTACTATTATCATTACTAATATTATTGTTAACTGATACAGAATGAAGGAAGCAGAACCAGGAAAAAACAAAATACGTAATGACTACAACAATGCAAATGTAAATTTAAAAGAACCCTAAAAACAAAAAAACCCCAGAAAATAAACCTGTGTCATGATAATGGCTAAATTCGGTCCTCTCATAGGAAAAGACCCTGACGTTGGGAAGGACTGAAGGAAAAAGGAAAGGAGGACAGTAGAGGATGAGATGCATAGGTAGTATCATGGAAACAACGGACATGAACGTAGACTTTGAAAGACAGTGGTGGATAGAAGGGCCGGGCGTGCTATAGTCCTTAGGGTCACAGAGGGTTGGGCATGACTGAACAATGACGACGATAAAAAAAAGAGCTTGGCTGTAAAGAAAGAGTTAAGAAAATGTTCCTCCTCTTCTTTGCTAAGATGGGAGATTGTGAGTATGGAATATTGCATCTATGAATAAGTGAATTAAAATTCATTTATTAATTGCAAAGCATTGTGGCAAGGACTGGAAATATAAAATGAAAAATAAGACAGTCTTTACCCTCTAGAAGCTCACATTTTAACTGGCGAGACAACATATATGGAAGGGTTCAGCTGCAAGTCGGATGGAAGGGTCTTGTGGTCCTTAGGGTACAGCAGCAAAGCAGAGGGAGGCATTAGCCTCTTCTTTAATGTCACTTCCACTGATTAAATCATATCTGTTTCTGATGTTGAACCATTTGATAATGCTGGGGCCTTTGGTGACAAGAACTTCCTTTTCTGGGACTTAGAGTAGCTGTGGCTGAGTACCTGAAGGAGCCAGGACATATCTCCATGATGGCTGCTTCCCAGGATGATGGCTTCAGGGGCGGGGCTGGAAGCATGACCAGTGGTTCAGGGGATGGCTGCCACTCCCAGGACTCTCACCTGTCAATTTGTAGCAGTTAGTCAGTAGTTGGTGTTGTTGGTGATGAGGAAGGTAGGCCCCTTTTACAACTCTCAACCCTGCCTACAGGGACCAGACTAGAAGGAGATCTGGTGGTCTGGGGGCACTGGTATTCGAAGGTTCTTGGGTTCAGGGACCTGGCCTGTCTCCATGGTGGGTGTGTGGCAATCAAGATAATGATAGTAGTTTGATTCAAACATATTGCCTCCTATTTCTCCGTCAGGCTTCCTTTCAGCTTTAGTGAGGCTGGCTTCTCTGCCCCGTAGGTGGCAGTCAGTCAGATTCCACTGATGTATTGGTTAATTTTGCTGACTTTTGTGCCCCTCTTCTTTTTTTAATTCTTTGTCACGAAGGATGCGTCAATAGGTGAGGAGAAGGAAAGGGAGGGATACATTTGGAAATAAAGCGTGTTATAAAAAGAAAAGATGTCCCTAAATATTAAAACAAAACCCAAGGCTATTATGGCAGGAGCCGCTTAAAAATAAGATCTGCTTAATGTTTCTTGTATTCTTTTTAAACTTCCTTTATCACTTCTCCCAACTATACTTTCGTTTTTTAGTATAGTGTTCCCAGTGAGCTGTGCTGAGAGATCAATTCTAATCACAGCCATGGAAACTGGTTCCTATTCTTGGAAAAAAATGACAATTCCTCAGTTACTAAGGAGATTAATATTTGGTTTTCTACTTGTAATAGTTTATTTCAAAATGTGGTCATTCCTAAATATACTATGCTGCTAAGCTCTGAGGAAAATGTAGCCTATATTATCTCTTTCTGTTGGATTTTATTCATATGGTATGCCATAAATTTTTCACAAAATGTATGAATTACTTCGACAGGTCATGACTCTCAGTGGGGGGGAAATGTTTCTGCTATCAACATTTAAGAAAAGGCGTTAACTGAATGTAGAAAAAAGGGAAAAATGTTTTTACATTTCCTACACAAATTTTAGCTCCTATGATTTGAGATTTTC
Organism: Trichosurus vulpecula; assembly: GCF_011100635.1. NCBI lineage: Eukaryota > Metazoa > Chordata > Mammalia > Diprotodontia > Phalangeridae > Trichosurus > Trichosurus vulpecula. The sequence goes on along the minus strand of NC_050573.1, from coordinate 119,157,943 downwards.
TGGATTCTACCCTTTGTAACAGGGTAGCTAGGTGGTACAGTGGATAGAGCACTGGGTTTGGAGTCAAGAAGACCTGAGTTCAAATCCGGCCTTGGACACTAGCTGTGTGACCCTGGGCAAGTCACTTGACCCTGTCTCCCTCAATTTCCAAAATTATCTGGACGGGAAACCACTTCAGTATCTTTGCCAAGAAAACCCTAAATGGGGTCACAGAGTCAGATACGAGTGAAAAATAACAAGAAACTTTTGTAACTTGGTGGAGGTGGCATGTTAAAGTGGAAATAACACTACACCAGCCCTGAAGAGATGAGGATCCAATCCCAGTTCTGCCACTTATTAACCATGTCATTGTGGACAAGTCACTTAATGTTTCTGAGACACAAATTTCTGTGTTTGATCTGAAGAGCTTGATTTGTTCTTGGGAGTTCTTACCCCAGAGTCTATGAACTTATACACACACACATACACATTTATATGTGTATGTACACACAACTATATGCATATACACACATGTATATATACATATAAAACACATGTGTGTATATGTATATATTAAATTGGGCTTTAAAAATAGTATATATTTTATTTTATGCATTTAAAAACATTATTCTGAGAAACGGTCCAGAGCCATCACCAGACTCCCCAAGGGGATCCAGGACACAAACAAGGTTAAGGATCCTTCTGCCTAAAGTGATTTCTCCAGTCCCTTCCAGTTCTGACCCACCATGATTCCACGATTGAGGGCAGATGAGCTGTACAAGATGCTATAAATGTCATCTCTGCCTCCTGGCATCACCGACTTTCTCCAAGTCCTAGCTAAAAGCCCACCTTCTACAGGAAACCTTTTCTGATCCTTCTTAATTCTAGTGCCTTCCCTTTGTGAATTGTTTCCTGCTTATCCTGCACCCAGCTTATTTGTACATAGCTGCTTGCATTTTGTTTGCCCCATCAGACTGTGAGCTCCTTGAGAGCAGGGGCTGTCTTTTATATTTCTCTGTCTGCCCGGTGCTTAGCACGAGGCCTGATGCAAGGTAAGCATCTGATAAATGTTTACTGACTTACTGACTGACACCTGGCTCCTGCTCTCCGCTTTTACTAACTCCTGAAAAAAAAATCCTCCATGTTGACAACAATGAAAAGTACTTTAGCTGGAAAAGTCAGTAAGTTAGTCCAATCCAGCCAAACCAACATGCTTATTAAGCACCTAATATGTGCAAAGTGAAAGGTATGTATATATTTAGCTGGAAAAGTCAGTAAGTTAGTCCAACCCAGACAAATCAACACCTTATTAAGCACCTAACATGTGCAAAGTGAAAGGTGGAATATTTAGCTGGAAAAGTCAGTAAGTTAGTCCAACCCAGCCAAATCAACACACTTAGTAAGCACCTAACATGTGCAAAGTGAAAGGTACCATGTGTCAGGGCACAGAGGGGCTGGCCGTAGGGTCTGGAAGAACAGAGCACAAGTGCTGTCTCTAGCATAGCGGTGTGAACATGGGCAAGTGAGTTATTAATCTCTTAGGGCCCTAGCTGATTAGAGTACCTGGCCCAAAGTCATCAAATTTGGCCTCAGACACTTACTAGCTGTGTGACCCTGGAAAAGTCACTTAATCCTGTTCGCCTCAGTTCCTCATTTGTAAAATGGGGACATACAGGAGAAGGAAGTGGCAAACTAGTATATTTGACAAAAAAACCTTATGGAAGGCCCCCCGAAAATATTTTCTTGAGTTGCTCTATTTTCCAGAAACACTGGACTCAGAGTATGTAGGAGGCCCAGAATGAGTCAAGGATGGAGCCCTCCTTGAGCTGACATAATTTGCTATGCTCATCTCTAACAGAACTCTCAGCGTGCCCTTGAAGCTGAGTCAGCTACAAACCTGGGTCAACCACCTCATGGACAAGTCCATGGTGACACAAAGAGTCAGACACCACTGAACAATGACAAAAAGCCCCAGGCAACTCTGTAAGACTTCTAAGTTATAGAGGAATTGCTTATCTTTATCATTCAAGAGAGTTTAAACATGAGGGAGATCCTTATTCTGATGAGTTCACAAGTCTAGACCAAAGAAAGAGGTGCCGGATAGTGTACTAGGTACTAGGGATTCAGAGATTTGAAAATGAGATAGTCCCTTATCCTCAAGAAATTTATAATCTAACAGGAGGGCTACAAAATATTATACTGCTACTAGGAAGAATGTGATACCTAAGAAGGGCAATTCAAAATGCTAGGAGAAATTACTTAAGGCAGAGATCCATTTCTTCTGATCGGATGGGAAGGTTTCAAACAAGAAGTAGCAACTGAATCTTAAAGAAAGAAAAATTTCAAGATGCATGGACTTGTACTTATAGTGTGAACCATAAAACTAAATTCTGACCCATAGCAGGGCAGCTAGGTATTGCAGTGGATAAAGCACCAGGCCTGGAGTCAGGAAGACTCAACTTCCTGAGTTCAAATCTGGACTCAGATACTTACTAACTGCGCAGCCCTGGACAAGTTACTTAACCCTGTTTGCCTCAGTTTCCTTATCTGTAAAATGAGCTGGAGAAGAAAATGGCAATCCACTCCAGCATCTTTGCCAAGAAAACCCCAAATGGGGTCACAAAGAGTTGGACACAACTGAAAGTGATTAAACAACAACAAAAATCCATAGCTGTCTGACTACCCTGTCCACCCCCACCTTCCCATGATACCACCCAGGGGTGTGCTGAAGACAGCTCTTGCAGATCTTATTGTTAGATTTTTAGTGTTAGCGTTTATATTTCAGAAATCAGTGATCCCTACAAATAAGGGCTTGATATTTTGTGTTGTGGATTGTCTACATTTAAGAGAGTGTTAATAATGCAGATTAAACTTAAAAGTGTGTGTAGGCATTACATTCCCCCTCCCACACCACTCCCCACAGAGAGCCTGGTTGTAAAACATTTACAAGCACACCCTGGTATTTCTCTATAAACACTGCCTGAGCTCAGTAGGAGTACAGTAGACAACTCAGGGAATATAGTCATCACCAGACTGTAGCCCTGGTGACTGTAAGCTAAAACTAATTATAAGCAGCATTCATACAGCATTGTAAGGTTTGCAAAGGGCTTTACATGCATTATTCCATTTGAGGCTCAGAACACTCCTGGCATCACTCCATCTAGAGAGGAGAAAGTATCCAAGAGGAGAGGGTGGTTAGCAGTGTCAATGGCTAAATCCAGAAGGAAGAAGATTGAAAAACGTTCATCAGAATTGGCAATGGAGACATCAACTGGTAACTTTGGCTTGCTGGAGGTGAATGATGAGGTCAGAAGCCAGATGGCAAAGCTGTGAGAAGTGAGCACTAGGAGAACAGGCAGTAGCACTAAGTGTACATAACTTTTTCTAAAAGTTTGACTAAAAAAAGGAGGAGAGATACAGGATATTAGCTTGAGGGAATGGAAGGAACACAAACACAGACTAAGATAAATGAATATACAAAGCATGATAAAGCAAATGCAAAATAATTAGCCTCCTTATAACCTCATCCAGAGGAACCAGTAAAAAGGGACAATGAGAGCTTAAAAAATGGTTATCAAATTAAATGGAACAGAGTAGAAATAACCCTAGGGATTCAGTGAAGATGAATCCACCTGGTGTAGATTGTCAAGAATTACTCATATACCCATAAGAGGGGATGCAGATCTATCTACTTCACACACACACATGCACACATGCGTGCACGCGCACACACACACGTGCACACACATACACACACACGTGCGCGCGCGCGCGCACACACACACACACATACACATACCACTCACTCTATCTGTACCCAGCTGGGATCTAGTGAAAAAAGAGCACTCAATTTGTAATCAGAACAGTATCTGAGCTGGAGTCCAGGCTCCCCTACAGACCGGCTGGCTTTGTGTCCCCAGGCAAATCGCTTCATTTTTATGAACCTTCGTTTCCTCATCTGTAAAAATGGAGATAATGATCTGGCTTCTACCTACTCCTCAGAATGTTGCAAGGATATGGATAGCGTGTGTATGTGTGTGTGTGTGCGTGTGCGCGGCCATATGTGTACAGCATACATAAAAAGATGTAGCAATGCTTTATTATCCTATTTGGGAGACGGCTGGGTGGCTCATTGGATAGAGAGCTGGACTTGGAACAAGAGTTCAAATGCTGCCTCAGATGTTTACTATCTGTGTGATCCTGGGCAAGTCACTTAACTTCCATTTCTTCTGGGAGATAGCATCTCTCTCACAGTGTTGCTTGTGAGGATCAAACAAGACAATATTTGTAGACTGCCTTGCAAAACTACAAGAGCTGTATAAATGCTAAGTATTGTTACTTGCTAGTTGTCACAAAACAGAGACTAGGGCCCTGAGGGAGAAAATCAATCGACAATTATTTTATAGGCACCTACTATGTGCCAGGCATTGTATCAAGGAGCTTACATTCTAATGAAGGAAACAACACACACACACACACACACACACACACACACACACACACACAAGAAAAATACAATATACAGACAACATAAGAACAAAGTTCATTTGGTGGGGAAGACCCTAGAAACTGAGGGAACCAAGAAAGGCAATGGAAAAGAGGAAACACACCTGGATGGAAGTGAAGAGACTGGACAAGACACATGGGATATTGCATGGAGAAGCCAGACCTGGGTAGAGAGCCACAGTGGAGTGGGGAGATATAATAATGATTATAATAACTTTCTAAGCACTTTATATTTCTTGTCTCATTTTATCCTCATATCACCTGGTGGGGCAGGTGCTATCATTATTCCCTTTTTGCAGATAGAAGCACCTGGGCATAGTGGATGGAGAGCGGGTGCCAAAGACAGGAAGGCCTGCGTTCAAGTCTCTGCTTGGACACACCCTTCCTGTGTTACGCTGACCAAGTCCCCTAGTCTGTCTATGCCCCAGGAAACTCTCTAAGACTATAAGTTGCCTAGAAGGCACTGACCTCTATTGGTAGAGGAAGTTTCCTTAGAGGGAATTCCTTATACCAATGAAATTACAGGTCCTGTCCTATACTCTATCTTTGCTGTTGCTGTTCATTCGTTTTCAGTCATGTCCAACTCTTCGGGATCCCATTGGGGGTTTTCTTGGCAAAAATCCTAGAGTGTTTTGCCATTTCCTTCTCTAACTCATTTAACAGATGAGGAAACTGAGACAACCAGGGTTAAGTGACTTGTCTAGGGTCATACAGCTAGCAAGTGTTTGAGGCGGGGTTTGAACTCAGGAAAATGAGTCTTCCTAACTCCAGGGACTACATTCTATATACTAGGCCACGTACTTGCCCTGTCTTATAGACAAGGATGCTGAGGCTGGGAGAATTTAAGTGACCTGCCCAGGGATGATAGGAAGTAACTATGGCAGGACTTGAATCCAGGTCTTATGGATTGTATGCACAACTCTTTATGAACTATGCGAAGTCACCAAGTGCCCAGAGAGGTATCAAAATGAAGACAACAAAGAGAGAAGCAAAGATCATCGAATTCCACCTGCATCACATTCTCCCTAATGCTGGCCCTGAACTTGGGAGTCATAGCTCTTTCTATGTTACAGACAGTAGTCCTTCGTAGATTTTACACTGTCAAAAGTATTTATGAAAATGACAGCTTCATAATTATTTTCCCCATGGAAGCTTTTGCTCAAAGACACTTTCACCTCTTTTATAGATAGCAATAGTCATTTCCTCGAGCTGAAGGATTTAAACAAGCACAAACAAATAAATCAGCTCACCACCAAAATGCTATTTTTCTCTAAATTGCATCTGAACTATCTCGACAAGTTTTAAATTGTCATTCAGTTGGCCTGGGTTGCAGGAGACAGCGAAAATCAGAATAATGCAAATGTGCATCCCAAGTTTTAAAAGGTCACGCTACATGAAATTCAATCTTCTTTATTCTAATAGTAAATGCCAAGGTGCCAGACATGTTGGGAGCAAAGTCAGCCACTCTGTGAGAATGGATGCTTCAGGCTTGGCCTTAGATTTCACTTTATTGGGTTAAAAAAATTGTGAATATGGGGGTGGGGTGGGGAGCACAGAGGAATTTCAATGAAAGAAAAACTGGATTCAGGCTTCTGTTTCTTGAAGTTTCTGTTTCTGCTCTTGAGGAACATTTTGGGGAAAGAAATAGTATGGACAAAAAGAAATGGACCCTCCTAGGTGCTCCTCACTGAGTTGTCACAGCAAACATTTCAATCAGACATCTGCTGCATGATTTCCCCTATTATAACACTTTTTGGCCTCAAGAAGTATTATTCAATTAATCCAATCTCAAAGCCAGTCTTGCAGTCTTTGGCAGAGTGCCTGATACTTAGTAGGCATTTAATAATTGCTTATTGATTGGTCAACTCATCACTCTATCTTGCATCTGCTGCCCTGCCTTGTTCCAGTCCCATGGAACAAGATGCCCCCATTCTCCTCTTTCAATATCCCCTTGTAGCTTGTCCCTCCTCTCTCCACCTTTCCTGTCTCCTTTATGTTCAGTTTCTCCCTTTAGATTTTAAGCTCATTGAGGGCATTATTTTTATTTATTTTTTTTATTAATTTGCATTAATTGCATTTTTTTTATTAATTTCATCCCTAGCACTTAGCACAGTGCTAGGCCCTTCATAGGTGCTTAGTACATGTTGACTGGATTGGATCTGGCCATCTGAACAAATGGGCTTTTTCTCACTTAGGGACAAAGGCTTTTGGAAAGACTACATTTACAATAAAAAGTGGGATATGATTTGGTTTTGGAGAATACAGGTGTGTGTGTGTGTGTGTGTGTGTGTGTGTGTGTGTGTGTGTGTTGGAGAAAGGGGGATGGATCTGTGATTTCATAAGTGTAATATACTCTGAGAGAAGAATCTCCTTATACCAACACTAATCAGCAACTTTTCTGCAATTTACAGATCCTAATTGAGTTTCCTTGAAAACAGACTTATCCAGGGTGATCGTGTCACTCCCTATTCGATAAACTCTAGTTTATTTAGTTTATTTCTAGATTGAATATAAATTATTCTGTTTTGTTCATAAAACCCTTCACAACCTGGTCCTCTCTTACCTCTCTAGTCTTCTTTTACCTTCATTATTAGATTGTAAGCACCTTGAGGGCAGGGAATGTCTATTGCCTGTCTTTGTATCCCCAGTGCTTAGCACAGTGCCTGGCACATAGTAGGTGCTTCATAAATGTTTGTTATTTATTGACTAATCTTAGTACCCCCTCCACATACTCTGCAAGTCCTCCTTGTTGTTCCTCCTACTCTGAACATTTTCACTGGATGTCCTCCATCCCTGAAAGACTCTCTCCTCATCTCTTCCTCCTAGCTTCTCTGGCTTCCTTCGAATCTTAGCTAAAACCTCACCTACTTCAAGAAACCTTTCCCCAGCCTCTTTAATCTCAGCATCTGCTCTCAGAGACTAGGCCCAACTTGTTCTGTCTTTATCTTGTTTATATGTAGTCATTTGCATGTTGTTTCCTCCATGAGACTGGGGGCTCCATGAGGGCAGGGACTGGCTTGTATCTCCAGCATTTTAGTACAGTGCCAGTACTTTTTAAATAAATTGCTTAATAAATAGCAGTTGCTTAATAAATACCAGCTGACGATCATGCAAGCTGCAATGTTATGCAAGGAAGAGCAAAAAGGTCAGTTTCCCTGGATAGAGCCTATAGAACAGAGTAAAAGATAAGAAAGGGGCCATGATAGAAGGGGTCCAGGTCATGAAGGGCTTTAAATGCCAAACAGAACATTTTTTTTATATTTGATCCTGCAGGTAATAAGGAGTCACTGGAAAACCATAACTTTTTTCAATTATGGTAGTTTCTCATTAATAAGCGTGCTCCTCCTCCTGAAAAACTGAAGAACTTGTAGCTACATCTTACTCAAAATATTTTGGTAAGTGTTGTGCCACTACTGCCTAGGAGGTAGCTAGGTAGCTAAGTGGAGAGAGCACTGAGCCTGGAGTCAGGGAGATCTGAGTTCAGATTCAGTCTCAGACACTTACTAGCCATGTGACCCTGGGCAAGTCACTTAACCTCTGTTCACCTTAATCCACTGAAGAAGGAAACAGAAAGCCACTCCAGTATCTTTGTCAAGAAAATTCCATGGACAGTACAGTCCAGAGGGTCACAAAGAGTCACAAACTGAACAATAAGTACCACTAGTATTTATCTTGAGCAGCCACCTCAGGAAGATTCTATTATTCAGCTTGCTTCTGTAACAGCAAGGCAATAAACACAACATCAGTGATAATCGTGAATATACCTATGTCGTTCTGTATCACAAAGTATGAGACAATCCCCATAAAACATTTATTCAGACAGCAGATAACCATATCCCATAACCAGGTAATCTGCTCCCACTACCAGTGTGCCCACTTTATCATAACAGCAAGAAACTTAAAACACAATATCACAAAATGGAACTTTGCCATCCCAAAACCCCCTGCTGGGGTCTTCTCCAAAACTCACAGTACAGCTATCTACAGGTTGGCCATCTTTACTTCAGCTCTGACTATAACTAATGGCCATTAACAGCCATAATGGCTCTCTCAGCATTTTCTGTGACACAACTTCCTTTTCCTCTCAGTAAGCTCCTCCCACCACATGTGACTTAGGCTTCCTGTGATGTAAGCAGGTCACATGGTCTATTAATGGGTGGGAAAGATCTTCAAATCTAAATTGCTATTACAGCTTCTGATTAGCCAGGTACTGCTTTGTTTTCCCCCCTTTATCCCATTGCCTGCCTGTTAGCTTACCAGCACTAGCCCTGGAAGACAGCCAGAGGTTATTAAGCTTAAATTTATCACTTGTAGTAGTTGTTAGCAGACCTAGTGAAAATTTTTCTGGGAGATGTTAAAACTAATCAGGGAAAAATGAGGTATGGGGATCAGCTGTTGATTTCAATTTTAATGCTCTTACTCTCCCCCATAATCACCCTAATGGAAAGCTAACTGTGAAGGAGAAAATTGTTTCTGGAGATGGTACTTCAGAATGTAGCCACGTACAAAAAGAAGACCCGTAAGAAGCAGGTAGGGATAAGTATGTAATCTGAGAGCATGATAAGCTTGGGCAGTTTTTAATAATCCAAAGAATGTTTTACAATATTGTAACTGCATTTTCTAAGAAGCCACCCAGCTAAAAGTTAAGTACTACAGAGCCAGTCATACTAACATTCAGTCCTGGGTAGACAATGGGTGACATCCTAGACCCAGAATCAGGAAGAAATGGATTTAAATCTTGCACGGTCGCTTCCTAGCCTTGTTACAAGGGGAGAGTCACTTAACCTCTCTAATTCTCAGGTTCTTCACCAGTAAAATGGGCATAATAACAGGACCTACTTCATAAGGTTTCTATAAGGCTCAAATGATAAATAATAATGATAACAATAACACCAGCTAGCATTTATATGGCTGCCTTAAGTAAAATAAAAATATTGTCTTATTCAATCCTCACAATGACTCTGGGAGGTAGGTATGATTATTACCCCCATTTTACAGATGAAGAAACTGAGGCAGACAGAGGTTAAATGACTTGCTCAGGGTCACACATCTAGTCAGTATCTGAGGTTGGATTTGAAATCAAATCTGCCTGATTACAAGCAATGCTCTATGCACTGGACCATATAACTGAGATAGTGTATATAAAGTACTTAAAAAAAGCTTTAATAGGTAAAATTACTACTACCACTACTACAACAACAACTACTACTACTACTACTACTACTTCTACTCCTCCTCCTCCCCCTCCTCCTCCTACGGAACTCTACCTTCTGGTAAAAGCAAGCACCTAGAATGCTAGACTTAGAATCAGAATTCAGCTGGTTTGAAAACTGCCCCAGATCTTTACTAGTTGTGTGGCCATGGGCAAGTCACTTAACCTCTCTCAGACTCAGTTTCTTTATCAGTAAAAATGAGGTCATGATTGTACCTATCTCACAGAGTTGTGAGGATCTAATAAGGTGGCAAATATAAAGTGCTTCAAAAATTTTAAAGTGCCATGTAAGTGCTAGTTATTATTATCATTATGCTAGCTGTTATTCAAAACATACTACCAGAGGAAACTGAATTGAAACTCTTGACATTCTCATCAGAAAAAAAATTGTAGTTAAGGTAAAGAATGGTTCACAGGTTCTCCTTGGAAAGGAACTGGTTGAGTTGGTTTTATTGTGTGCTCAAAGGGATTGGAAACATTATTTCATGGGGTATTTGGTCATCTGGTATTTTAGCTCTCAATATATTTTGCAAAAAGACTACCATGAAAATAACTTTAGCTTATGCACCAAAATCAGCTACAAAAGATAAAGTAAAGAAATTCTACAAAAAAATAAAATACCTCCATAAGACCTTGAATATTGAAACTGCATTTACTTTGGTATCCAATTTTGATACTCAATGACTTTGAGAAGAATAGTTAAGGTTGATGAGAAATACACACACACACACACACACACATACATGAAGAAGGAATGAAAGCCATCAACACAGAACTCTCACAACTCTACATCATAAATATTTGCTTTGAATAACATCTCAAAAATGAAAATGATTACATTTTGACAGGAAAATACTCATTATTGATGTGGCAGTCACCCCAAATCAGATGTGTAATTAGACCACTTACTTGTTAGAGCAAAGATCAGAACTAGCATAAATCTAGAAAAAAGAATAATGATGAGAAAAACATATTAAAGTTAATTGAAACAACTCAATACTGACCTGTTTGAACAAGTTACTTATAATGAAAAAGAAGTGATGGACAGTGGAAATGGCATTGGTGCCAATTACTTTAATTTAATATAGAACTTTTAATTGATGTAAGTCAATTGCCATAATAAGGAGAACAAAAGAGCCTAAAAAATGAAGCAGAAACATTTTTCTTACCAAGTTGAGAGAGGTGGCTGCCAAAGGCAACACTAGTTTAGGCTACAAACTCATTTGTAAAATCTTACAAAGGAGGATGAACAAAAACTGTTTTAAAGAAAGTTTAGTGAAAGTCATCCTGAGGGCACTGAAGAATGAAAATGGAAGGATAAGAAAAAAAAAAGAGAGAAAAGATCTGCAAAGATTTTTTTTAATAGCAAACTGTTGTCACCAATAAGGACAATAGACACACCAAACTTAAATGCTAAAATCATAGTTGTGTATGTACTCATAGAGGAAGTTGAAATAGCACTAAATAGAAAAAAGGAAAAGCAAACAGATCAGATAAATTTACATAGAAGAACAACCACGTGGCTGCTCAGTAAGTTCCAATGTCTCTCTATTAACTCTAGGATCAAATAAAACTTCTCTGGCATGTAACACCCTTTTCAACTAGGCTCCAACCTCCCTTTCCACACATACTAATTATATCTTACTGCCTCTCATGTACTTTGTGATCCAGCTACACTAATTTCCACCCGGCTAGTGCACATACTATTGACCAGGCCTGTTATGCACTCATTCTTTGTTTCCATCTCTTAGAACTCCTAGGGTTCTTCAAAGCTCAGCTCAAACAACACGTTCTACAAGAAGCCCTCCCTGATCCCTTCAGTTTCCAGAAACTACTCCTTGAAACAACCTTGCATTTATTTTGTATGTAGTTTTCATACACTTCTATGAATATATATTGCATCCTTTGAAAGATTATAAGTTCCTTGATGACAAGGACTGATTCCTTTTGTATTTCTAATGTCTAGCCCAGTGCCTGGCAGATTGGAAGTACTTAATTAATCTTACTGATCGATCAATTGAGGAAATACATGCTGGAGGCAACACAATTGTGAAGGCATTGCAGGATTAATTTACAAGTTATCTAAAGTAGAGGCAGAGTAAAAAGACATGGAAAGAATTTTGGACCTTACTAATACATTAAAAAGGTGACTGAGAGAACATGGACAAGTAATAAAGCATATATTTGTACCCTAGCTACATAAAATTTTTTATGAGAATTATTTCCACATGCATTGGAAGTATAGTTAGTAAAGATTTTAGGAGAAAATGGGCAGGCTTTCACAAGCTGTGTTCCAAAGTTGATAACAACTTAACCATTATACAGTTGAAACAGAGATATAGAGAATATAATATTCCACAGTGCTTACTGTTTGTTGATTATAAAAAAGAATATATTAAAACAATGCCTTAAAGTCCCTTCTCCAACATAATGTCTCTTCTCCATCCATTAAAACCTTTCAAGATTCCTAAATAATAAAAATAATATTGTTCAACGTGCTTCTGATCATAACACCAATAACCTAAGGAGATATATATTCACCAAAAATGTCTGCCACTGTGATGAATATCCAGTGTAGAAGTTTCCAGGTTGAAGAGAGATTCTATATGGATGATGAGGTCCTTCAGATACTCTTGTTAATGGCTAACATCACGCTTGTTACACTTATTCCCAGGACACTGTAGATATTCCTAAGAGAGATCTGTAACCACTTTAAAAAGTGGCTTAATCATCCTCACAGGAAAAAAAAAACAAATGGATGAAGAATATCCAATGTTTTTATTATGATATACATCTTGTCCATCAGTATGTGTATTTGGGACCCACAGTACAAATGGACTACACATTGGGCCTAGACTTAATAGAAGGAGTAGAGTGGAAAGTATTGCCTTCAGGAGGATGGAAAGCTTCTTTAATTACCCCCAATTTAATGCAGAAACAAAGGTCTATCCTTTAAATACCAATCTTATGCCAGAGTTAGTATATGGCTAGGAGAAATGGAACACAATCATCTCTACAGGACATGCAAAGGAAAAGGCAGAATTATATGGTGGGCATGAACAAGCTGCAACATTATCCAATGGGAAATTCCAAACAAAAACAAGAGTAAATGATGTCATCAAAGAACTGAGAAGATGAGCAGGTCTTTTGATGAGAGTAAAAGATGATAGGTGAACAGCCACAGTATTTGTAATGTCAGGAGAAAGAGAGGAAGGGCCCTCTAGCAAGTTGGGTGGACTCCCTGCGTGAATTTATGGAAAGTGATAGAATTGAGGAGATTCACTTAATCTTTCATCTACCACAAAAGTCACAAACAAGAGTTGAATAAGATTGGCAGTCACAGAGTGGTTGCAACCTATATCATTGGAGGGAATATTCAAACAGATGAGAACACAGATCAGTTTGAGTAGTTGAGGCAGCTAGGTGGCACAGTGGACTGAGTGCTGGGCCTGAGTTCAAACCAACCTCAGACACTTACTAGCTATGTGACCCTGGGCAAGTCACTTAACATCTGCCTGTACAAGCTCAGCTGGTTGTTATAATGTCAACTGTATAGGAGTCAGCATGGCATGATGGATAGAGAGCCGGGTTCAAGACCTGAATTTAAGCCCTACTCTTCCCACACTTAATAGCTGTGTAATCAAAGGCAGGACACTTAACCTCTTTGGGCCTCCGGTTTTTCATCTACAAAGTGGGGATTAAAAATAACTGTAGTTATTTTTATTCCAATTTCTATTCCTTTCCCTCCAATACCTACCTCATAGGGCTGTTGAGGCTCAGGTGAAATGTTTATATGGGGAAGTAAACGCTGGCTTTAAAACCAGGAAGACCTGGGATGAAGTTTTGCCTCTGCCAATACCAGCTATGTGACCTTGGGCAAGTCACATTTAACCCCTCAGTGCTCAAGGCAACTCTCTCAGGTTCTCAATTGCAAAGGAGATGTTGACCTACATTGGTGGAGGGCATTTCTTTATCTGGCAGTTGTCCATCCCAATGAAATCATAAGTTCAGTCCCTATTGCTCTATCGCTATCTAACTATTGTTATTAATAATACTGATAATTAATAAGAGAAAGATGTTCCAACCTCTGTGTATGTGACTTCCCACTGCTCTAACAGAGGTGGTCTCTCTCTCCAGCTGTGTCATTACACCATTGTCTCAAAAACATACAGTATCAGAACTTCCACCCTGGTGCTTCTGCGGGCTCTATTGGTGAGCACCTCACACAACTCACTAGAAATAGGCTGGCTTTCCTCTTCATACATCTTGCTGCCTTGCTACCTTGAATATCTTCTGCTCTCCATCCCCACTACTTTTCATAATTGAATCAACTCTGGCATTACTACAGTAAAGGATTTGTGAATCTATTCTCCTGTGGCTCTCTGTTCATTATCCTTCTAACATTACAAGCCAAAATTCCCCTTTCTGGCCACTATTTCCTATGTGTGTTGTTATTTATTAGAATGTAAGCATCTTGAGGGCAGGGACTTCTCTTAATAAATGTTTTTTTCCATTCATTCTTCATTTAAAAAATGTGGCATTAGTCACATGCTACACAGGAATCAGGCAAGAGAAAATAAATGGCTCCATACAAATCACTATTGCCAAACAATCCTCAAAAATATACCCCACTTTTAGTTTATCAGGAGCAGCAGTTTCACCTCCTCCTGCAAATGGCACCATTGGTTTTTTAAGAAACACTAAGGTTTGCAAGTAAGGGTCATCTTCACCCCTTCCTTCTTGCTTACTATCCAATTAATTGCCAAGTCCTGTCAACTCTACGTTCATGACATCCCTTATATGTATCCCTCTGTCTTCCCTTATTTCAGGCACTCACCACCTCTTGCTTAGACTATTACAATAGCTTCCTGATCGGTCTCCTTCCCTCTCTCTCTCTCTCTCTCTCATCCATCTTCCCAAAAAGCTAACAAATCAATCTTCTTAAAGTATAGGCCTGACTATGTTATTTCACTGCACAAGAAGCATTAGTAGCTCCCTATTGTTTCTAGAATACAAAATGAAACCCCCCGTTGAGCATTTAACATCTTTCATGATTTTGTTCCAGCCTGTCTTTCTAGCTAGTAACACATTACCTCCCCACTTGTAATCTAACCTTTAGCTCAACTGGCCTATTTGCTATTCCTAGTATATAACATTCCACAGGCTATCCCCTCATGCCTGGAATGCCCTCCATCCTCTCCTTGGCCTCCTGCAACCTTAGCTGCATTCAAAGCTCATTTTAAGAGTCACTTCCTTCAAGAGACATTTTCCACTTCCCTCAGTTTTTATTGCCTCCACTCGATGAAATAATTTTGTGATCCTTTGGTATCTGTCTTGTGGTCACCTTGATATAGAGGCATTGTCTTCCCCCATAAGATGCAAGCTTCTGGAGGTTAGGCCTGCCTATTTAAATATTTTTACCTCTAGCACCAGCGCATAGCAGCCATTTAATAAATGTCTGATTTATTGACATACAAATGAACATATTTACGGTTTTAATACACAAATATGGTTGTATTGAAGAAGGAATGGTGAGGTTTGTGAAGACGGGAGTTGAGTTAAGAGGAAATGAACAGAATTGTAAGATTATTAGGCTACAGTAGAAATAGTTGGTCTTAACATTTTGCATCAACTCTAGAAAGCTATTTGTTCAGTCATCCTACTTGTCTACATATCTGACAGCAGGATCAAAACCTCTGTCATCAAGGCTTATTGGAATATTTCTGTAGAAATCATATGTGGCCTTGGTAAGATTCCACTCCCTCTTATTGATTCAAGCCCTGTCTTCATGTTTCCTAGAGAAATTAATCTACAGATGTTATTTGCAAACTGATACAGTTCTTCAAACTGTCAGGTACTATAGAGGCAAAGATTAGGCCGGAACGTACAAAATCACAGTGTGGACCTAGAATCTCAGGCTCCTGTCCAGGATGGGAATTCCTCCTTCCCTTGTCTTTCTCCCTCCCTCCATTCTTTTTTTCTTCTTTCTTACCTCCCTCCCTCCTATCTTTTTACTCCCTCCTTCTTCTTCCCAATCTTCCCTCCCTTTTCTTACTCCCTCCCTCCTTCCCATTCTTCTTTTCCTCCCTTCCACCTCCTTCCCTTCTTGCCTTCTTTCCTCCTCTTGAGTCCCAGCTAAACTACTTCCTAGCTATGTAACTATGGACACATCATTTACCCCGTCTGGACTGGTTCCATCTTTCGTGAAATAGGAACGATACCTCAATTTAGAAAGATTTAGACCCGAGAGGGACTTTAGAGATCATCTATTTTCAGAAAACTTGAACGCCTTGCACACAGTTAGTGAGTGAGAAGTGGAACTAGGATTTGAATCTAGATCCTCAGACTTGAGATCTGTATCACAATATCCACCTCACAGAATGGTGTGACAAAAGTGCTTTGTAAGCCTTAAAGAATTGGATAAATGTGATCTATTATTATAACATGCATGATTAATTAAGAGATTATAATAGCTATTTGATAGGAAAAAATATTGATTACAGGGGCTATCTAGTCCAACTCCTTTATTTTATAGATAAGGAAACTGAGCTTGAAGGAAGTAAAGAGACTTATCCAAGGTCACAAAGGGCACCAATGGGATTTGGAAATAGGGTCTAGGTCCTTTGACACTAGAATCAGGGTTGTATCCGCTATCTTACATGGCTTTAACACAGGTAGATATGTTGGGTCAGGATGTTGCAGGGATTGCTGGAGAATGAGTGACCCCAGGTTTCTTCTTGGTTTCCAAGTACTGTAAGGAAACATTTCCTATCACTTGGGTGTTTAATATCATAAGAAATGAAAAAAAATTGTCCTGCTAGGCTTTTTTTATATCCTGTTTCATGACACAGGGAAGTAAAATAAGGTTTTGATGCTAGAAAAAAAGACACAGTAAATGTGTCAGCATGTACATACTGGGTAAATGATTTAGCACTTCAGGTGAAAGCAAATTAATTAAATTTTTCTCTCTCTCTGGAGGGAGGGAGAGAGAGAGACAGAGAGAGAGAGAGAGAGAGAGAGAGAGAGAGAGAGAGTGAGTGAGAGAGAGAGAGAATGAGTGCAATAGGGGATAAGACACTGTAACCAACTTTGATTATCTGTTCCTAGTACTTAACTCTCAAAAGTACTGCTCTCCCTTTATCAAATTTCTGCCTTTCAGATGCCTTTTCCTTGATGTTTTATTATGGGCTAACTGGCATGGCATGACCTTGGGTCCTTCCTGTCTACAACATTGTTACTGTCTAAAATTACTGACTCTCACTGATTCTCTTCCAGTCTCAGGCTCCCTGGTACTTTCTTAGGAATGATAAAAGGGGTCAGCTGCCAAGACCCGTTTCTTCAAATGCCTCCAGAAACCTTGTTTCGTCTGGGTGAGTATTCCCTCTACAGCTGCAAATAGCAGCCCCTCTATGCCTTTCTACATGGTTTTCCTGATGCTGTGGTTGAAGAAAATTCATTAGCTACTGGCTAATCCTCCGGGGATGATCTCTTTGGAGCCTCAGCTGGGCTTGTTCTTAGATGACAGCAACTCCACCCCAGCTTCTCCATTACCTTAAAGAAACTTCTTTTGAAAAATATAAAGCCTCCCTTGGTCTTCTTTGCCTTCCAACCACCTCTCCTCAAATCTTAACTATCTCTCCCCCAATCAAGTCAAGACAGTAAGCATGTATTAAATACTGTGTGCCAAGAACTATGATAAATTCTGGGGATATAAATACAAGCAAAAAACAAAGAGGGAGAAAGAGGATATTTCATTCAAAAGACATAGACTAAGTGAGCAAGACTTAGAGGTAAGGCATGGCCTGAAGGATGAGGTACGGATTATATATAACCCATTTTGGCTGGAGTTTCAAATGCAAGAAAGGAGAGCTTTGCTAAAATGGTTGGGTGGTGTCAAAATGATAAGAGCATTGAATGCCAATCAAAAGGTAGTTTAAAGGAAAAAAAATAGGGGCAGTGAATAGAGCACTGGCCCTGGAGTCAGGAGGATCTGAATTCAAATGTGGCCTCAGATACTTGACACTTACTAGCTATGTGACCCTGGGCAAGTCATTTAACCCCGGCTGCCTCACAAAAAAAGAAAGAAAAAAAAGAAAAAACATATAAGGGAACTGAAAAGGTGGGGAAGGATGGAGGTACCTACAGAGAGGAATGGTGGCAAAACATGGAAAGACCAGCTTGGGCTCTTTTTCAAAATGGGGCTTCTGGAAGGAACTTAACAGTGCACAAAGAGGCAGAGAGAGAAGAAAGCTGAAGCATAATGACTCACTCACTCACTCACTCACTTGCTCATGCATTCATTCATTCAATAAATATTTATCAGGAGCCTGTGTAAGGAACTGTGATAGATGCTATGGGTACAAAGATAGATATTGACATGGCACTCAAAGAACTTAAAATTCAAAAGATTGGTTCAAGGCCTTTCACAATTTGATGCCACCCATCATTTCCAGGCCTATTTCATAAGACTATCTTCTGTTCACTTTCAAAAATAATATAATTTAAAGTGGAGAAGGAGAAACTCTTTTGATTGGCATTCAATGCTCTTATCATTTTGACACCACCCAACCATTTTAGCTTTAATGCTCTCCTTTCTTGCATTTGAAACTCCAGCCAAAATGGGTTATATATAATCCGTACCTCATCCTTCAGGCCATGCCTTACCTCTAAGCCTTGCTCACTTAGTCTATGTCTTTTGAATGAAATATCCTCTTTCTCCCTCTTCAATCTTTTTCACGAAGCCTTCCCTTATACTCTTGGTCTGTAATGACTTTCCCCCTCGATTTTCATATATTGTTTTGTTTTGTAATTCTCTAACATACTTATATATTTATATTATATTCATATGTATTTTTGTCACCCCTATGAGACCATAAGCTTTTTTAAGGACAGAGTTCATAAGGTATCTAAACTCTGAATCTTTTCCAGGCTTTAGTGCTCTATACAGGGTAGACATTTAATATCTCTTCGTTAACAGGATAACCTTTTGTGCAATAACAGTAATATTCTAAAGACAAACAATTTTGAGAGACTTAAGAACTCTGATCAATATAATAATCAAACAAAATTACCAAGAACCAATGGTGATGTTAATGTGTTACATTAACCAAAGACGTAGAATGGATGGGGATATAGATATGAATGAAGAACCATCTTTGGCGATAGTCAATGTGAAAATCTGTTTTGCTTGATTATGTATATGTATATGTGTATGTGCATGTATATGTGTATATGTATGTGTATCTATGTCTATGTGCATGTGTATGCACACACATATGTATACATGTATATGTATATACACACAACACACATATATATGTATATATGTGTGAATGTATTTACACACATCTACATGTAAACCCATGTATGTATGTATTAAATTTTTTACATCTTTATTTTCTTTTTTTTTGCAGTGGGGAAGGTAAAGAGGAGAAAAAAGAAATGTTTTCTAATTAAAAAAATAAAATAAATTTAATAAAATTCACTGAGTGTGTTGATCTGGGGTAGGAAGGAGAGGAAAACAGTAAAGAAAATTCCCAAAGCTTCTAGCCTGAGTGAATGAATTAAAAAATCATTTTCCAAGCACTTATTAGGCACAAAGCATGGTGCTAAATGCTTGGAATACAAATAGGAAAGTAAGTCCTACTCCCAAGGAGTTCACATTCTAACAGAGGGAGATGATACATGCAGGAAGTTGCAGTTGCAATCCCAATGCAAAGTCCCAGGGACCCTTAGGATGAAGCAGGAAAGCAGATGGTCACGCATCTTCTTTAGAATCATTTCCATGAATAAAACCATAAATAAAAATGTAATGATATTTGTAGCACACTGACCTAGAAATCAGGTATCCTGAGTTCTAGCTTGAGCTCTGATTCTATTGTACTTCTCCAGACCCTAGTTATTTCATCTGTAAAATGAAGGGGCTAGTTTCAGTGAACCCTCCAATCCCTTCCAGGCTGAGGATCCTGTCAAGACTAACCAAATGATCACAGGGAAGAGGAGTCAATCTAGCTGGGGAGAGGGGCTACAATGAGTTGAGTTGTAGACACAGCACAGAGCATCCAAATGGAAAGGTGCTTTAGGTTGTTGGAAAAAAAAATGGGACTGAGATAGAGGTAAGAAACGGATGTAAGGGATTTGGAAATTCTCTAGAAAGGTGATTCTTGAGGTTGTCAGAGTGGCGTAGTGGCAAGAGGTCTAGAATTACAGTCAGAGGACTAGAATTCAGATCCTGGTCCTGCCATTAGCATCACCTGTCTTGGCCTTGTTTTTTCCTCATCTGTAAAATAGTTTGAACTAGATGTTCTCTGAGGTCCTTTCTAACTGTGAGTCTGTGTTCTGATAATCCCAGGAGTGAATGAGTTCAACGAGAGAGTGAGTGA
Organism: Trichosurus vulpecula; assembly: GCF_011100635.1. Taxonomy (NCBI): domain Eukaryota; kingdom Metazoa; phylum Chordata; class Mammalia; order Diprotodontia; family Phalangeridae; genus Trichosurus; species Trichosurus vulpecula. The sequence continues at coordinate 119,137,864 of NC_050573.1, read as the reverse complement.
TGGAGTTGGAAAGAACCAGTAGAGATTGATGGAAACCCAGGAGAGTGTTTCAAAGAGCAGGTTTCAAATGACACCAAGGATCCAAGGAGGATGAAGATAGAAAAGACCAGTGGGTTTGGTAATAGGATCACTGGTTACCTTTAGGCTACTAGTCCCAAGAAAGTGGCAAGAAATGTTAGCTAGGATTCAGGGCTTTAAAAAAGGAATAGGCAGGGGATGGGGTAGAGGAGTGTTTGGGAAGTTTTGCAGTGAAAAGTTTGTAGTACGCTGTAGTACACAAAAAAAGCAATTGGATGGTAGCCAAAATGAGAGGCAGGTTTAGATGAAGCTTTTCTTCAGATAGGAGAGACCTGAATATTACTGAAGGCAGAAGATAAGTTATTCATACAGAGAAGATAGACTGAAGGTAATATTAATAATAATAAGATATAATAACAATATTAATAATAACTAGCATTTGTGCAGTGCTTTAACTTTACAAAGCACTTACAATGTAGCATCTCACTGATTTGCATAACAACCCTGGGAAGTAGCTGCTTTTTTATAGTTGAGGAAACTGAAGGGGGCAGCTAGGTGGGGCAGTGAGTAGAGTACCGGCTCTGGAGTCAGGAGGACCTGAGCTCAAATCCGGCCTCAGACACTTGTCACACTGTGTGACCTTGGGCAAGCCACTTAACCCCAATTGCCTTGCCTTCCCCCCTCCAAAAAAAGAAGAAGAAAAAAAAGAAACTGAGGAAGACAGAGGTTCAGTGACTTGATCAGGGTCACACAGCTAGCAGGTATCCGTGAAGGATTTGAACTAAGGCCTTCTCTTCTCCAAGTCCAGTGCTCTGTCCACCAAGCCACTTAGATGTTAGAATGGGAAGGGCTCATTATAGAAGAGTCTGGCCTGGGAAGGAGTGTTCAGAGTACATACAGGTGGTGAAGTTTTCTTTAAAGAGCAGAAATAAAATCAGTTCCTCTGAGACAGAAGAAAAGGAAGAGAGGACAAGTGTAGGGACAGTGATAAGTTGAACACTAAAACTGTATTGAACAAAATTTAATCTTCGATGATTCAGAAAATAATTCAGGATACTGCTGTGCTTCAGGGTTATGAGCATCAATTACCATTTTTCTGCAGATTCACAGAAGTGCCAGTTAATAATTCTGGCCAAGGCTGGGCTTGGGGAAAATTATGAAATAGGTGAAATTTTTTCTTCACTGCCTCTAACTCTGTTTTCTATGTTCTATTCTTCCTCTGATACTCCCCTACATGAAAGTGTCCAGGGCTTTCTAGCTGCAAAGCATCACCCCTAAATCTGCCTTCACCTATTGTACCTTATGTTATAGATTTTTGTTCTGTCTCCTTTCTTCCTGCTAGAAACTATTCAGCTCCCTTTTGTGTCTTGGCTTGTCTCATTAAAATATAGGGTGGAGACTATCTTTCTTTTTGCTTATATTTGTATCTCCAGTGCTTAGTGCAATTCCTGGCACATACAAAGAGCTTCATATAGTCAATCTTTAACTTTTGCAGGGGTCTGGGGCTAGGGGGCATATAGCATTCCAGGAAAATGGTGAGAAAGTAAAACAAAATGTGAATGGTGATACACTGAACCTATAGGAAATAGGGGGTTAGGTTCCTGAAACCACTAAAAACTGTAATCTTTTGGTAGAGATTGTTGAAAATACACTTTTTGGCATTAAATTCTTTTTTAATAAAACATTAATTCTGATAATATGTACTTTTCCTAACACTGTAACCATCAAGTAACTCATAAAATGCAGTACACAAAATAAAACTGGTAACATGCAAAACTTTTTTTTCACTAGTAATTCCCTAGAATTCTGTGTTTTTTTGTGCTAACATCTCAATAAAAATAAACATGGATTTCTGTAAATCTCTCTACTTTGGTCACCCTCTAAAAGCCAAGGGAGAGGTTGCTGGGACTTTAGTCACAACTGTTGGAAGATGCCGACAGCAGAGAGGCCTCAACATAATGTTTGACACTGAATGAACAGTAACAAGACCAGTGAAGTGCCTAGTAGGATACCTGCTGTTCTATAAACTTGTATGCATCATGCCTCTCTTTTTTTTCTCTACGGCACATAGCTGTAAATGTACAGTTGTCAATGTGAAAGTGAAAATGAGGTTACTAATAAAATCACACAAATGCCTGATGTCATCAGAGTTAAATGTGTGAATGTTAAGGATTGACTGCAAATGCTTGTCATCCTTTTTCCTTCCTAAACTTTTCTTTCCATTGGCCCCATTGCCCAAGTATGTTGCTCAATGAGTAGTTACTTTGATACATTCATAATAATGCCTAGTTAGTGGTTTAATGTTTATAGATGTTCAATTTGTACATGCATATTCACTTATATATAGCATATGTTTTTCAAATGACATTTGCATGTTAACAATGCCTTTGCTCAAATACATTACCTGTACTATACTGTAGAACCAGTGGAAGTTTTATTTTTTAAGTAGGTAGTGGTTTGTTTTACCCAGACATAAGGGCACCACAGCTCTGACTCATGGAATATTATCTGACAAGTAGTTTGTTGTTTGACTAATCTAAGGTCACGGACATGAACTTTTGTGTTTGTCATAACTTTCACTTTTACCCTAATACCTTAAAGGTTTGGCTACGTATCCATATCACAAATATTCCATATCCTAGAAATAAATTCCAGCTTGAGACACGTGGACAAGCAAATGGTAACTCAAACAAGAGAAAGGGAAGAGTTGGCAAAGTTTCTCCAGCTGGAAGCAGGTAATTGAATAGGAAAGATGGTGGCTGATTATTAATCTCTCCTGATGACTGAATGTAAACCAAAGGTCTGAAAATGTAGCAAGAGTTGTTTAAGAGAATATGAAATAACTTCCAAATACAGTTGAAAAGAAGCAGGGGCAGATTTCCCTTTTTCCCAATGATTTTCTTTAAGAGAGGTAATTGTCTATAGACTTGTTTTCTACTTAACCGGTTCCCTGAATGTATTTTCAAATGGCCAAGTCTTGTATCAGTCCTCTACCAAAAAAAATGAAATTCCAGAGTGAGTAGCAAAACATTTCTACGAATGGATGACAGGGAAGAAGAGTAGGTGTCTTCATGATCTCTTCAAAGTGCTTTAGTGATATTTATTTGAGAAATTAGGCAGGGAAAGCCTACTTGAAAAAAAAGCCTTATGATTTCTTCTAGTGTTTTGAATGTTATCTGGATTCAGCATCATGAAGTAGACAGGATACTGACTAGGAGTAAAAAAGATCCAGGTTCAAATCCTGCCTCAGATATTTATTAGCTGTGTGACTATGGGAAAATCGTTCAACTTCTCCCCACCTCAATTTCATCATATGCAAATAAGAGGGTTGGTCTAGATAGCTTCTGAGGTCCATTTCAACTCTGGATTTGTGATGATATCCCTCAATTTGACTCTTTACCTTCTAGACCTTTTTTGCTTAACTACATTGCCAGGTCTGATCCCTGTAGGCTAATCTAGTCCAATTTTGCACACTATCAAGTGACACAGTCAGTCAACCAGTAAGCATTTATTAAGCACTTACTACTATGTGCCAGGCAATATGCCAAGTGCTAGGAATACAAAGAAAGGTAAACATCTGCCCCTCCTATACTGTCTACACACATACAAACTGCTCTCCAGGTGCCCATAATCTAATAGGAGAGTTAGTATGCAAACAACTATTTACAAACAAAATATAGACAGAATATGAGAGTAATTTCAGAAGGAAAGCACTATCATTAAAGGGGATTGAGAAAGGCTTCTTGCAGAAGGCAGAATGTTAGCTGAGATATGAAGGAAGCCAGGGGAGCCAAGAGGCAGAGACAAGGTTTTCCCACTGGCTTGGGGGACAGCGAGAGAAAAAGCATGGAGTCAGGAGACAGATCTGATGTCAGAAAGTGAGGAGGAATTTAGAGGACTTTTGATGAGAGTGAAACAGGAAAAGTATGAAAGCTGGCTTGAAGCTTAACATTAAAAAAAACCCCAAAATGAAGGTCTTGGCAATTGGTCTCATCACTTCCTGGCAAACTAAGGGAGAAGAAATGGAAGCAGTATCAGATTTTATATTCTTGGGCTCAAAGATCACTGCAGACGGTGACCGCAGCCATGAAATTAAAAGATGTTTGCTCCTTGGAAGGAAAGCTATGGCAAATCTGGACAACATACTAAAAAGCAGATATATCGCCATGTCAACAAAGGTCCATATGGTCAAAGTTATGGTTTTCCCAGTAGCAATGTTTGTCTGTGAGAGATGGACTATAAGGAAAATTGAGCTCTGCAGAATCAATGCTTTTGAATTGCAGTGATGAAGAAGACTTTTGAGAGTCCCTTGGACAGCAAGGAGATCAAATCAGTTAATACTTAGAGAAATACTTAGTCAAATACTGAAGCTTAAATACTTTGGCCACATACTGAGAAAATGGGACTCATTGGAAAAGACCCTGATGTTAGGAAAGATTGAAGACCAAAGGAAAAGGGGATGGTAGAGGAAGAGATGGATAGATAGTATCATGAGAACAATGAACATGAACTTGGACAGACTTTGAGAGATAGTGGAGGACAGAAGGGACTGGCATGCTTTGGTCCGTGAAGTCACAAAGAATTGGACACGACTGAACAACAGTAGGAGACAGGATCTCTTCCTCCTGAACACAAGGCTACCTCCTCATTTGGAAGTAAATAGCACTGGCAATTTGTGTCCTTGGATTTGCTAAAGGCTGATCAATTGATTTGTTTCTGCTATGGGCTTGTCCTCAAACCTAGACTGAATCCTGTTGAATTCAACCCAACAAACATTTGCTAAGGGTCTCCTATGTGCAAATGCCGGTGCCAGGTACTCAGAGTACAAAGATGACTGTAGAGATTATAATCTAGTATAGAGACACAACACATAACCAAGCAACTCCAAAAAAAACCCAGAATATAACTACATAAGAGAGGAGCAAATACTGTGCTATAGGAGAGGCTCTCATCATCTTTTGCCATGAATATTACAGTAGCCTCCTAATGGGTCTCCCTGCCTCAAATCTCTCTCTTCTCTGATCTGTCCCACACTCAGCTGACAAAGTGATTTTCCTAAATCACAGGTCTAATTATATCAGCCCCTGCCTGCCCCAGTAAACTCCAGTGGCTCCTTATTATCTCTAAGATCAAATATAAGTGCCTCTCTTTGGCTTTTAAAGTCCATATTAACCTTTTACCTTTATTACACTCTCTGTCATATAGGCTATATTAAACCCAAGCTAACCTTCTTACATATCCATCAGAGATGAAACTTCATCCCCCGCCTCTATGCCTTTACACAGGCTGTTCTATTCCCTCCTTCATCTCCATCTCATAGCGGACTCAGCTCAAGGGCCACCTTCTACCTGAAGCTCTTCATGGTCCATTCAACCGCTAATTTCTTCACCTCCAAAATTATCGATTCTTTCATGTATCTATATATGTACATGTTGTCACCCCAGTAAGATGCAAGTTCTTTGAAGGCGTGGAATGTTTCACTTTCATCACTTAACTTCATTCCCAGGCACCTCCTCACCCCCTTCTTACCATGCTCCTTGCACTCTACCCACCATCCTTGAAACTCCTCCTCCCTGCACCACAACCTTGGATCTGCTATTTGATCACCTGGCCCTGATAGGTAAGTGTTCCTCTTATTTTGCTCAGTGTCAGGTTTCCACACCACTTTCTGGCCACCTCTTCACCGCTGCCTACAACCCCATTCGTCATTCTCATCCTTAACTAACATAACCTTTTGTTTTTTCCATGGTCACCAGCCCTTGATAGCTGACATGTTACCCAGTGCATCTCCCCTTTGTGCTCCCCTGGATAGTCTTACGCCTTTAGAATGTAAGTTATTTGAGGGCAGGAACTGTCTTGAGTACTTGTGTTTGTATTCCCAGAATTTAGCACAGTGCCTGGTACATAGTAGAGACTTGAAAAAGACGTGTTGATTGCATGATTGGTATGAGGACTGAGGAGGGAAAGAAAATTTCCTCTTACAATTTTTTAAAGTTTTATTTTCAGTTCCAAATTCTTTCCCTTCCTCCACCTATTTTTATACCCATTAAGAAGACAAGAAATATGACACCCATTATACATATGAAGTCATGCAAAATGTTTTTCTGCATTAGCTATGTTCTGGGGGTGAGGTGGGAAGCAAGAAAAACAAAGGAAAAAATATCTTTCAGTCTGCACTCTGAGTCCAACATTTCTCTAACTGGAGGTGGATATCTTTCATCATTTTTCATCATGCATTCTTTGGATTGTAGTGGATCACTGTTATTAAGGTGGATCAGTTACTAAGTCTTTCATAGTTGATTATTTATATAATATTGCTGTTGCTGTGTACACTATTCTCCTGGTTCTGCTCACTTCACTTTTGTATCACTTCATATAAATCTTCCCAAGTTTTTCTGAAGCTATTCCCTTCATCATTTCTTAAAGCACAATAACATTCCAGAATATTCATATACCATAACTTCTTCAGTCATTGCTCAATTGGTGGGCATCCCCTCAGTTTCCAGTTCTTTGCCACCACAAAAAGAGCTTGCTATAAATATTTTTGTCTATTGAGTCCTTTCCCTTTTTCTTTCTAGTTCCTTGGGGTACAGTGTAGCGGTATTGATGATTCAAAGGATATGCAAAGTTTTAGAGTACTTTGGGCAGAATTACAAGTCATTCTCCAGAATGAATGGACCAGTTCATAACTCCACCAACAGTGCATTAGTGTACTTATTTTCCCACATCTTCTCCGACATCTTCTGCCTGTTCATATCTTTTGACCATTTGGGGAATGGCTTTAATTTTTGTAAATTTGGCTCAGCTCCCTATATTTGAGAAATGAGACTTTTACCAGAGAAACTTGTATTTTTCCCAGCTTCCTGCTTTTCTTCTAATTTGGGGGGCACTGGTTTTGTTTATATAAAAACTTCTTAACTTCATGTAATCAAAAGTATTCATTTTGCTTCCTGTGAACTTTACTATCTCTTGTTTGGTGAGAAATTCTTCCCTTAACCAAAGATCTGATAGGTAAAACCTTCTATACTCCCTTGATTTGTTTACAATATCACCCTTCATGTCTAAATCTTGTAATTCTGTTTTTAACTTATCTTAGTATACAGTGTGAGATGTTGGTCTATGCCTAGTTTCTGCCAGATTTTCTAGTTTTTCCGCAATCTTTTAAATAGTGAATATATGACTCAATAGTTGGGATTTATGGGTTTTTCAAATACTAGGTTACTTTGCTCATTTGCTTCTATGAGATAATTTTCCCCATTCTCCCTCTCCCTTTCCCCCTTTCCCAGCATATCCTTCTTTCTCATCCTTCCATTCTTCTTTTGAGATCATCCTGACATGATAGACTCACATCCATATCCTCTAAGTGGCCTTTTTTTCAAACTACCCTAAAGATGATAAACTTCTTAGAGGTTGCATGTATCATTTTCCCAAATGGGAATGTAAACAGTTTAACCCTGTTAAGTCCCTTATAGTTTCTTGGTCATGTTCACCTTTTTCTTCTTCTCTTGAATATGATGTTTCAATGTCAAAATTTTCACTTCATCTCCGGTCTTTTCATAAAAAATCCTTGAAAGTCCTCTATTTCATTAAATATTCATTTTTATCCTACAGGAATTTTTCTGGGTTGATTATTTTTGGTTGTAATCCTCGTTATGTTGCCTTCCAGAATATCATATTCAAGCCCTCTGCTCCTTTAAGGTGGTAGCTGCTAAAACTTGTGTGATCCTAACTCTGGCTCCATGATATTTGAAAGGCTGATTTTAGGCTGAAAATACTAAAGTATTTTCTCCTAGACCTGGAAGCTGTAGAATTTGGCTATAACATTCCTATTTGTTTTGGTTTTTTTTTTTTGAGATAAAAAATGCATTCTTTAAATTTCTACTTTGCCTTCTTGTTCTAAGACATCTGGGCAGTTTTTCTTTATAATTGCTTGAAATATAATATCTAGAGTCTTTTTTAAAATCATGGCTTCTTCCTCAATCCATTTTCCAGGGGAGTTGTTTTTTCTATCAGATATTTCACATGTTATATTTTTAATTTTTTATTTTGTTTTATTGCTTTTGATGTCCCATGGAGTCATTAGCTTTTACTTGATAAATTCTAATTTTTTAAAATAATATTTTATTTTTTCCCCAATTACAAATAAAAACAATTTTTAACATGTTTTTTAAAAAATGAGTTCCAAATTCTCTCCCTCCCTCTCTTCCCTGCCCTCTCCCTGAAATGGTAAGCAATCTGATATAGGTTATGCAGGTGCAATCATATAAAACATTTCCATATTAGTTATTTTGCAGAAGAAAACTCAAAGAAAGAAGAGGGAGGAAGGAAGGAAGGAAAGAAGGGAGGGAGGGTGGGAAAAAGGGAGGGAGGGAAAAATAGTATGCTTTGGTCTGCATTCAGATTCCATCAGTTCTTTCTCTGGAGGTGGATAGGATTTTTCATCATGAGTCCTTTGAGATTGTCTTAGATCATTATATTTCTGAGAATAGCTAAGTCATTCACAGTTGTTCATAATACAATATTGCTGTTACTGTGTACAATGTTCTCCTGCTTCTGCTCACTTCACTGTACATCAGGATTTTTCTGAAATCAGCCTGATTGTCATTTCTTATGGCAAAATAGTATTCCATTACGATCATATACCACAACTTGTTCAGCCATTTTTCGATTGATAATTTCCAATTCTTAGCTACCACAAAAAGAGCTGCTATAAATACCCTTGTACAAATAGGTCCTTTTCCTTTTCTTTTTTAAAAAATCTCTTTGGAATACATATCTACTATCGGTATTGCTGGGTGAAAGCATATGTGCAGTTTTATAGCCCTGTGGGCATAGTTCCAAATTGCTCTCCAGAGTGGGTGGATTATTTCACAACTCTACCAACAGTACATTAGTGTCCCAATTTTCCCACATCCCCTCCAACATTTATCATTTCCCTTTTCTGTCATATTAGCCAACCTGGTAGGTATGAGTCAGTATCTCAGAGTTGTTTTAATTTGCATTTTTCTAATCAATAGTGATTTAGAATATTTTTTATATGATAGATGGCTTTGATTTCTTTGCCTGAAAACTGCCTGTTCATATCCTCTGACCATTTATCAATTAGAGAATGAATAGTATTCCTATAAATTTAACTTGGTTCCCTACATATTTGAGAAATAAGGACTTTATCAGAGATACCTGCTATAAAATTCCACCCCTCTCCCCTGTTTTCTGTGTTCCTTTGAATTTTGATTTTGGTTTTGTTTATGCAAACCCTTTTAAATTTAATATAATTAAAACTATCAATTTTATATTTCATAATGTACTCTATCTCTCCAATCCTTTAAGGAGTTATTTTCTTTAGTGAGGTTTTGTACCTCTTTTACCATTTGTTAAATTCTGATTTTTAAGGACTTATTTTCTTCAGCATTTTTTGTGCTTCTTTTACCAAGCTGTTAATTCTTTTTTCATAATTTTCTTGAATAGCTCTCATTTCCTTCCCCAATTTTTACTCTACTGCTCTTATTTGATTTTTAAAAATCTCTTTTGCCTTTAAAAACATCTCTTTCTTTAGTTCTTTTAGGAATTCTTTTTGGACTTTGTCTGATCTTCATTTTTCTCTGAGGTTTTGCTTATAGATCTTTTCAAGTCATTGTCTTCTGAGTTTTTGTCATATCATAATAGAAGCTTTTATGGTCAATTGTCCTTTATGTTTACCTGCCACTTTCATAGCTCAGTGGGGGCCTGTAAATTTTTGGTGTTTCCAAGGTAGTGTGGTACATGGAGAGTTCTCTTCACTGCCCTTGTGGTCTGTATTCTGGTCTCTTGGTAGAGCTCCTGTTCCCTCACAACCATGACCATTCTCTTTCCCTGGAACTGTAACCCAGAACTGGATAACAGACAACAGATCCAACAGATGGCACCCATTCCTGCTCCCAGTGCTAGTGTAGGGATCCTGTGAAATCTGTTTCCATCCAGGTATTAAGTCCCCTTTTGATTTCTGGGACATAAGTGACTCCCTATGGCTGCTGCTGTCGTAACTGCTGGTACCACTTCTGCTCCACCATGTGCTCCTGGCCAGCCTGCATGTTAGCATCTACAGACTTCTCTTTCTGTTTTCCTAAGTTGCCCTGAGCTGAAAAAATATCTCACTGTGACTTTTAATGGGCTTTTCTGCACAGAATTCAGTTTGTGCATTTTTAGGTTGATATGGAAGGAATATGTTGGGAGAGCTCGGAAAAATGCTAGCTTCACTCCACAATCTTTTGAAAGAAAATTTCCAAGTTTTCAGGACTGGGAAAGCTTCCTAAAGAAGGTAACATTGGTTCTTGGAGGCCAGGTAGGATTTCAATCGCTAGCAAAAGCAGGAAGTGAGGGCGTCCTAGGCACAGAGAATGGTGAGTGCTATCAGACTTGTCCAGGAGAAGGTGGACAATCCAATTTGGCTGGAGAGTAGTATACAAAAAGCAGATTAAAGTGAGATAAAGTTAGGAAGGAAGGGTGGCACCAGATTGTGGAAGGCTTGGAGGAACAGGTTAAGGATTTTGGATTTTATTCAGTTAGAAAGGTTTTCAGCCTGAATGGCCATTTGTGGAGTTAAGGCATTGATTCTCATAAAGGTCTCTTAAAATTCAAATATGTTACTTAGGAGGAATAATACCGTATCACATTAGCACCTCATAATGCACAGATTAATTTATCAGATTAGGTAATTGGAACCTTGGAAAGGGAGCCTGAGGGTATGGGACAACTTTGCATGAGGAGGGGGAGGGAGTTTGGAACTGTTCAGAACAAAGGTTCTGATCTGGAATGTCCAAGGTATCTGAATGGGCTGGGACCTACATAGTCAGGCAAACTTCCTCCCCCCAACCCCCATGTCTGCAAAAAAGAAAGAAAGGGAGATGAACTGAGCAGAAGAAAACTCAGCTGACTTCACAATTTTCCCTACCTCTGGCCCTGCTTGTGTGTTCCTGCCCCCATGGCTTTGCTTCTATTCTTTTCCCTAGCTCCACTGACTGATCCCTGTAGAGATATAATGAACAATGGTGAGGGGTGTGTTGGGAGGGGGGACGGAGGGCAAGGCGTGTAAAAATGCAGCTTCTAATCCAACAAATATGTGTTGAGACTCAGAAGGGGTTCAAGCAGGATCTTTGGAGCTAGTATGTGGAGAGAGGAACAAAAGGAGCATTGATCTGGGGGTTGAGATGGCAACTTTCTCCCCTTTGCATGCCCCACTGGCTCTCATTGTCAGCAACTGTGAAAATAGCCAATTATTTAGTCTGCTGGTGCAATGCAGCTGTCCCACACATGTTACAAATAAGGGCCAGTGAACTGGTCCTATTTTTAGCATTTTAATGCAGATGCAAAGGTCACAGAAATTCCCCATTTGCTGGCTATTTCTCCCCCCTCTTTCAATCTTCCTCCTCTGCCTGAGTCAATCCCTTGAATCTTTGCTGGTTAACGTGGATTAGGAAACCCTGACAAAAAGAAAAAAAAAAACCTCCACAATTCACTTATTTCTCATTTCTGGCTGACCTCCCCATGCCTTCCTTGAATTGGCTGATATCATTATCTAGTGACGTGGACTCCTGCTCAAATTCTTCCAGAGATACCACTGCACATGAGAATTATAGGCATATCTCTCTATTGCCCAGAAAGAGAATCCCAGCTTCTAGACCAAGAGCTCTTAACCCTTTGAGGGTCTGTACCTTCAAGGGGTCTGGATACTTTTCAGCAGGTCCATGAAATGGAAAAATATCTATCTATCTATTTATCATCTATCTATCTATCTATCTATCTATCTATCTATCTATCTATCTAATCTTTTTCTTAACCTCTAACTGAAATTGGAAGCAGCTAGGTGGCACAGTGGATGGAGTACTGGGCCTAGAGTCAGGAAGGCTCATCTTTGTTAGTTCAAATCTGGCTTCAGATATTAGCTGTGTGACCCTAGGCAAGTCACTTAACTCTGTTTGCCTCAGTTCCCTCATCTGTAAAATGAGCCGGAGAAGGAAATGGCAAACCAGTCCAGTATCTTTGCCAAGAAAACCCCAAATGGGGTCACAAAGAGTTGGACATGATTGAAATGATGAAACAGTAAAACTGAAGTTAAACATTTTCTTCAATTATTTAAAAATATTGTGAGAAGGGTCCCCTAGGATTCCCCAGACTAACAAAGGGGTCTATGACACACAGAAAAAGTTAAAACTCCTTGATCTAGACAAACCCCCTCATTTGACAAATGGGAAACCAGAGGCTTCCTTCAGGACATGATGTCACTTGCTTTGGAGATATGTATTAGTAGAGCCAGGGTAAAGGGTCTGGTTCCACTGTGTGCCAGAGTCTGAGTGTGATATGACGATAATGCTTCCCATTTATGTACTGCCTTGCAGACACAATCTCAATCGATCCTCACAATCACCTTGTGAGGAAGGCACTATCATTTTCCCCATTGGTTGTTGTTTAGGAATTTCCCCATTTGGGGTTTTCTTGCAAAGATACTGGAGTGGTTTGCAATTTCCTCCTTCAGCTCATTTCACAGATGAGGAAATGAGAGAAATGAGGTTAAGTGACTCACTGGCTCAGGGTGACGTAGCTAGTAAGTATGTGATGCCAGATTTGAATTCAGGTCTTCCTGATGCCAGGCTCAGTGCTCAATCACTATGCCATCTAGCTGCCCACAAGTAGGAGATAACTGAAGACCAGAAAGAAAAGGCAGTTTTCCATGGTCGCAGAACTAGAAAGTGGCTGAGTGGTCAACCTCACTCCAAGTCTAGACCTTTGTCCACTGAGTCATGCTGTAACACCCCGCTCTACCCCTTGTTGCCAAATAAATAAAAGCCGAATTATTTCTTTCATATATATTTAGGATTATGGGTTCATAGACTAGAGCTGGGAGGGACTTTAGAGGCCCTCTAGTCCAACTCAACTCATTTCACAGGTGAGGATGATGTGAAGTGACCTACCTAAGGTCACACGGGTAGTGAGCATCAGAGACAAAGCTCGAAGCCAGACCCGCTGACTCTACAACAAATGTTCTTTCCTCTTATGTTTGTACTTGATATCTCTGTAGAATGTGAGCTCCTGAAGGCCAGCAACTATTTTGTTTTTGTACTGGTATTCCCCACACTTAGCATAGTACCTTGTGCATTAAACACTTATTGATTAATTGACATATGCATCTATTACATCAGTATTCCAGGCTAATTACATGCTAAAAACAATACCGATTTTGGGGGAAGGGAAATGGAAAGAATACTGACCCCAGAGGTCGAATACTTGGACTCTACTTCTTCCTCTTACATTTACCTGTGTATTCTTAGGCAAATCTCTTGAAATCTCCCGAAGCCTCAGTTTTCTCATCTGTAAGATGAGCCAATTGTACCACATGGGCTCCAAGGTCCCTTTCAGCTCTAGAGCTATGATTTCCCTATCCACTGTTGGAAACACTGGAAAGTGAGGGCCTAGGGAAATGAGATACATTTTCCTTCCCTGAATTGGGCCCTTCCCTGTAGCACTGGAGAACATTTGCTGCAAACCCACAAGGATTTCTAGGCTGCCAGCCATACCTCCTGAATATCCACAGTGCCCTTTCAACCTAGGGGCTGGATGGCAGCTAGAACAGAAAGCAGGAATAAAGCAGAGAAAGACCAGTCCACCTTACCTGTCTTCAGGGTCATTCAGAGCCATGTTCCGAGTCACATAGCACATTTTGAGTGGGATGCATTTTTTGTCTCTGTGAAATGAGAGGGAGAGCGGTGACAATGGATCCGAGTTGGTACTTCCTAACCGTGGGGATTCTGGCGGGGGAGTCTCCCAGCCGATCTCTGACACTGGAGAACCCTTCTTCACGTAGGGAGTTGCTTCTCGCATGTACTTCACTACAAACAGAGAGACAAAATCCAAGAGAAAATAGAATGTAAGTATCATTAGGCTTATAGAATCAGAGGCTATGAGAGCTGCTGTAATGGAGGGGGTGGGAAATCACTGGATTTCTGGGCATCAATTTAGCAAGGACACAGGTAAGCCGGAGGACAGAAAACCAGAATGGCAAAGGGCAGCAAGTCCATGATATACAAGGATCAATAGATTAATAAGAAAAACAGGATTGTTTATCCTGGAGAAGATAAGACTCAGATGGGACAAGATAACTGCCAAGTATTTGAAGGCATATCCTGTGGAAGAGGGATTAGATTTGTTTTATTTGGTCTCAGAAACAACATAATGAATGATATGTAGAAATTGCAAAGATGCAAATTTAGGCTCAATGTCAGAAAGAACAACTTCCTACCAATTAAAACTGTATCTAAAAATTAGAATGGACGTCTTGGGAGGGAGGGGATTCCATTTCTGGATGTCTTTAAGTAGAAGTATGTCTTTTTTTTTTTTTTGGCTGAAGACAATTGAGGTCCCTTCTAACTCTGAAATTCTGTGATTCTCAGATTTTGTGATTTGGACTTAGAAAACCCAGGTTTGACCATTGCTTCTGCCCAGTATTTTTTTAAATCTATGTGACATTGGACAAGTCACTAAAAATATCCAGGTCTTTCTTCCTGTGTTTGTAAAATTGGGATATTTATAGTAGATGGGCTTTAACTGGCTCTACTAGCTCTTAATCTATGTTCCTATGATCTTGTGATCTTAGAAATCATTTGGTCCAATCTAGTCCAATTCCCTCCCTGCCCGCATACACTTCCATTTTAGAAAGGAGAAAATTTAAGCCCAGAGAAGTGAAGTGACTTGCCCAAGATTGCATAGCTGACTTATTGCAAAAAAAACCTCATTTATTTATTTATTTTTGAGGGGCAAAGTCACTTCACCCTGTTTGCCTCAGTTTCCTCATCTGTAAAATGACCTGGAGAAGGAAATGGCAAACCAATCCAGTGTCTTTGACAAGAAAACTCCAAAATGGGGTCATAAAGAGTCAGACATGACCGAGAAATGACCCTACAACAATCTAGCTGCTAATTCTCTCAGCTTGGAGGCCCCTTTTGATGCCTGTGAGTCTATAATTCTATAAATATATATATACATATATACTCATATATATGCATATATGCATATATATATATATATAAACTCTGTTTTTATGCCCATCTGTCTAACAATGTACTGACCATGTACTTTAATGCTCTAGTCAAATCAAACTTCTGGCTATCCCCACAACATATCACGTACTTTATAAATCATCTCTATGCATTTGTTCACAGTTTGGATTACTTAGTCCAATCTGTCTCTACCTGTTGAAATACTTCAAGATCTTAAACATCACCTCCTACTTCAGTTTGCTCTAATTCCCCTGGCTAGAAGTCTTCTCTCTACTATCTTCTCTCTCCTATATACCTTGTTTATCAGTTCATTGAAGAAAACAGGATGGGGGTTGGAATGAAATCCATTTAACTGGAAATAGTTAAAGTGCAGAATGCCAAGACAGAGCCCAAAGAGATTAATAGACTCAGTGAGTTACTATAAGGGTTCTCAGGGCAAGATCAAAAAGAGTTCAGTCCCTAGGAATTCAGATCCAGTATGCTTTTTGGTTGTTACAAATAGAAAGGAATGAAAGATGGCTGCTCAGTAGATAGAGATACAGGGAGCCAGAACATTAGTCTGTAAATCATTTTTTTATAGTTTTATCCTTTAAAAATCATTTTTGTTGCAAAGTGTGAAAGCTATTTGTTTTTGATTCAATAAACAATTATGCTTGAATTAATGATAAATCACATATTAAGCACTTACTATGTGCCAGGAGAGGTGTTAAGTGATGGGGATACAAATACAAGCAACCAAAGCAGTCCCTACACTCAGGAATCTTATATTCTAATGGAGAAAGACAAATCTTAAATGGTAGTTGGAAGGAGATGGGGGTGGGGGTGGGGGTGAGATTGGGAGGCTGGAAGCTTGGTTTGGAAATGGCTAGGAAGTGGAAGACTGAATTGGGTCCAGAGAAGGAGAAAAAGAAAGCTCATTTATCAGGGCCCAGGGTAGTTCCTGGGGTTCCATAGAAGGCATTACAATAAGTGTGACGACTTTAATAAACATGAAATGTTCTTTCCATCCAGGAGATTATAGTCAAGTTTGTAGAAATAAAATGCACACATAAGTCATTATAACCTGAATCAATATATAACAAATATCATGAGAGGTAAAGGAAATTAAGTCCTGTAATAATTCAGAAGAGGGCATGCTTATTTATGGCAGAGATAAGGTTTTAACTAAGCTTTCAAGGTTGAGAAGAATTTAGGTGGGCAGAGACAAATGGAAGGCATTCCAATTTGGGAGAATTGTATGGGAAAAAGCAGGATGTACAAGTCATGTTTGGGGAGGTAAGGACTGGATTTGTGATTTCACTGATAATATGGAATTCCCAGGTGAGAAAACTGCTCCTACCAATGCAGGTTGGCACCTTCTCTGCAATTTAATCTTTGGAAGTTGCTTAGAGCACTGAAAGGTGAAATGAAGTGCCCAGGCTCACAAAGTCATATGTCAGAGGTGAGATTTGTGAACTCAGGTCTTCCTGGCTTCCAGACCAGTTCTTTCTTCACTGTATCACTGTGCTTTCTGCTTTTGGGGGGAGTAAGGTGGGGTGGGTGGTGGCTAGCAAAGTAGAAAGGTGGATTAAGGACAAACTGAAGACCTTGAATGTCAGGCTGAGGGGTTTATACTTTATTTCCTAGGTGAGAGATAACCACTAAAGTTTCTAAGCAGGGGAGTAACATGTCCAAGACAGTTTTTTTAAAAGTTGTATTGATATCTTTTTTTGTTTTTATGACATTTTCATGTCCAAATATATCTTCCCTCCCATCTCCTATCCAGTGAAGCATCCATTGTAACAAGGAACTTTAAAAAGAGGGAAAAAGGCAGTTCAGCAAAAACAAGCAACATATCAACCAAGTCTGACAGTATATGCAATATTCCATACCTATAGTCAAGGTATTTTTTAAGGAAGATTAATCTGGTGTTGGTGCGTAGAATGGTGAGAAAAAGAGGCCACTGGAAGCAGCAAGAGCTGTTAAAAGACTATTGTAAAAGTCCAGACAAGGTGTCTCAAATGAGTGATGCCAGCAGGAGAGCAGAGGAAAGACTCAAAGAAGATGCAATCTAAGTTTGAATGTCAATCTGTTTCACCAGGTGGGCCTATTTACATTTGGATTTCATTCCAAAATCCAGCAAAAGTAAGTGTAAAAATGTTCCTTCTCCTGGGCCCAAATATGAATTCCATGCAGTGCCTAACACTGTCTTCACAGACTGCTGGACAATTCTCAGAAGGGCCTATGACCGGACTAAGAAGAAAAGATGTACAGCTGTGAAAACAGAGAATCACTCCAATTTATAATCTTGTGAATTTCATTCCTGGGTTTGGGATTCTCCTTCTAAAGGAAAGAATGAAATTCCATTCTTAGATTCCATCTTGAGATTCCCATTTTTTAAAAAGGTATTTTTAGAAGAAATCAAATCAACACTGCCAACTGCTAATAATTACTAAAAATTAAGAAAGATGTAAGACACAGGAAGCTAGGTTATGACAAAACTTACATGTCATGCCTGCAAGTCACCCTTTATGCCCACCCCCCTAGTGACATTACAAACATGGTCACTAAGTGCTAGAATCCTCCACATCCCATAAAAGTTCCACCCTTTACAAACTGCATAAAGTGAGTTGAGGTAGTTCAGCCCCAATGTTGGAGGACCACATTCCCCAGCAAATGAATGATTAGGGGCATGACAAGACAGCAAATGGGAGAAGGATAGGATGCTAATCCTTTTCTCTCTGTATCTTTAAAAAAAGTTTTGTAGATGTTTTAAAAATTGCTGTCACCTTCAAACTACACTTCTTGCCCTTCCTGCAACACAACTTTCTCTGATAGCAAAGAAGTGGAGTCAAGAAAAATAAACAAAAAATATTGACCTTGTCTAACAACATATGCCTCCTTCCATACCTGCAGTCCCCTGCCATTCTACAAAGAGGAGTGAAATGCATTGCATCTCCAGTCCTCTGGAGTCAAGACTGGTTGCTGCATTGACCTGAATCCTGTTGAATTTTAGTGAGAATTTTCTTAATAGTATGTAGGTAGTCATGTATATTTCTCGTTTTTGTTCTGTTCTGTGCTATGTATTAGTTTTCAGAAGTCTTTCCAAGTTTTTCTGGATATCTCATAATCATAATTTCTAAATGTACAATTCCAAAGGTACTTTGTTTCCAGGATGGGGAGAGGAGTATTACCAGCAGTGTTGCTATGAATATTTTGGTACCTGTGGGACTTTACCTTCTTTTTTTTTCAACTTCCTTGGGATACTTACTCCATAGCGACATCTGAGTCCAAGGTTATAAAAAATTTTTGTTACTTTTCTGGCATAGTTCTGAATTGTTTTTCAGAATGGTTGAACCAATTCCTAGCTCTACCAACAATGTATGAGTGCACCTATCTTCCCATAACCCCTCCAACACTGCCAATCTTTGATGCATCATGACTTTCAGACTGAAGTCTTGTCTTGGCAGCTCTTCTTAACCTCCCATGTCTCCTTGCTGTACATCTTAAGGTCTAGTAGGTTGAAGGTGCTCTTTTCCTAGATTATCATTAGAAAGAGTCATATAATAGAAACAGCATTGCCAGGGGTTCATGGCACCGGACCTCAAACCACAGTTCTACCATTTTCTAAGTTATGTGACCTTGTGTAAATTATTTAAACTCTCAGAGCCTCAGCTTCTTCATCTATAAAAAAGGAATAATAATTCTTATACTACTTACCTCACAGAGTTACTATGAGGAAAGCACCTTGTAAAATGGAAAATATTATAAAACTATGAACTATGACCTACCTCACAGAGCCATCATGAAGAGCACATGAGACTTAGCAAAGTCAGTTAACATCTCTAGGCTTCATTTTCCTTATTTGTAATATAAAAGGGTTGGATTAGATGATTTCTAAGCTTCCTGCTACTTTTAAATACTGTCATCAAAGACATTATGATGTATAATATTTGGAGGATGTAGGAGAAGATGGAAGAGGGAGCACATTTAAATCTATATACTTTTTAAAAAAAGTTTATTTTTAACATTCTTTTTTTTAAATTTTGACTTCTAGATTCTCTCCCTCTCTCCAGCCCTTACCCCAACCATTGAGAAGGTAAGCAATGAGATATCAATTATACATCTAAAGTCATGTAAAACATATTTCCATATTAGCCATGTGGCAAAAAAGCAATAAAAATAAAGTAAAATGTATTATGAGGTATAACCAGTCTTCTGGATTCTATCACCTGACTATTTTTCTCCTATCAGCAAATCCAAATCCAGGCTCACTGGGGTACCTTGAAATTTCAAGCTGCCACCACTCACTCCCTTCTTTACCTCTCAAGGCTGGATAGCCTACTCAACTGATCTCCCAGAGAGGGAAGGGCACAGCTTTTCCCTTGGCTGCTCCCCAGAGGTGGTACACTTATCTCTTGGGTCATTTCAAAGGAGAAGAACCACAGAGGGATATGGTGGAACAAAGTAATAGATGGTAAGCTTAACTGTCCACAGTTTGAAAAAGCACTTAGAGTTTAATGTAAATCTTTATCACCAGCTACAGAACATTTGGTCTTCTCTTCATATGCTCACCCATTGCCTAAAATTCTTCATTTGTCTTGGCACTAATATAAACCCATTTCAAGTTCTACTGTTGTAGTATTCACTAGCCTGAACTGCCCTTTACAGGCCTCTAGAATCTGCCGCTAAATATGTATTGGTTTGGGAGCTGAAAGGCACCTCAGCAGGGTATCCATATGTCTGGGGCCTAGGCAGGGAATTTCTCCCGGTAACTCCATTTGGTCACCTAGGGATTTACTCCCCTACCTCTACCCCCACACCCTGCTACCCTCTCCCTCCCAACATACTGGCCATGCATGGCCTGTGAATATCAAACTGGCCTCTGCAAACTAGAAAAGAGAAGAAACATTTTTCACATGCAAAAAGAAAAAGGTTTTGTAAACAGTCAAGCACTTTACAAATGTAAGTTATTATTATTATGATTTTGTTGGATTTTTCCTTGTTCTTTTCTAATTGAAGTCAGATGAAGCCCCAAAGGTGGAAGTTCTTATACCAAACATATGTGTCAAAAAGCATGCAGAAACATGGCTAATGTGAAAATGTTTTGCATGACTTCATACGTATGATGGGTATCTTATTTCATGCCTTGTCAATGGGTTGAGGTGGACAGGAGAGAAGGAGAGAATTTGGAACTAAAACAAAATTTAAAAAAAATTTATTCCAATTAATTTTTAAAAGCATGAAGATTTATGGCAAGGAACAGAACTTTAGGGGATGCCTATTAATTGGGGAATGGCCAACCAAGTTGTGGCATATGATTATGGCTGAATACTATTGTGTTATAAGAAATGAGAAGGAGGATGACTTCAGAAAAACCTGGGAAGACATATATGAACTGATACAAAGTGAAGAGAGCAGAACCAGGAGAACATTGTACTCAGCAACAGCCATATTGTAATGATAATCTGCTAGGAAAGACTTAGCTACTCTAATCCATATTATGATCCAAGATGACCCTAACGGACTCATAATGAAAACTGCTATTTACCTCCAGAGAGAGAACTGATAAAGTGCATATTGAAGAATATTTTTGCCTTTCTTTATTTTTATTGCTTTTTTTGCAACATGGCTAATATGGAAATACGTTTTATATGACTTCACATGTATAATTAATATCTCATTGCTTGCCATCTCAATGGTTGGGGGAAGGGAGAGAATCTAGAAGTCAAAATTTTAAAAAAAGAATGTTAAAAATAAACTTTTAAAAAAAGGTATATAGACCTAAACATGCTCCTTCTTTCATCTCCTACATCTTCCAAATTATCTGCAAAAGTGAGTGTCAAGGGAGTGAAGGTATTCTTTACTCACCCACCATGTGCTCCTTGGCTGTGAAGTCACAAGAGAGCAGGGACTTTTACTTTTGGTATGTTGGTGACAGAATGTACTACTTTAAGTCTAAGTCTACGTTTAAGGAGAAGTGTGGTACAGAGAAAAGGAAACCGTATTTGGAGGCAGAAAACACTTGCTTGAAACCCAGCTCTAGCACTTGCTGGGCAACCGTAGGCAAGTCAGTTAGCCTCTTTCAGCCTCAGGAAGAGGAGTTGTTGATCTGTGTTAGTGAAGGGGAGTTCCAGACTCGAATGAAAGCAGAAGTTCAGATTTAAAAAGAAAAAAGTGCTATATCAATGTGAGTCATTGTTATCTCAAGAGTCAGCAAGGCATGGTAGATAGAGAGCAGGCCTCCAAGTTAGGTAGTCCCAGTTTCAGGTTCTGCATCTGATCCATACTGACTATGTGACCTTGGACAAGTTATTTAACCTCTCCATACCCCAGGTAGTCCTCTAAAATTAGAAAAAGTTTCAGAGCACTTGAAAGTCTACATTGGAAAAAGGAGTTCTCTCACTGGTAGTTCCCTGTACCAGTGAAATCACGGGTCCAGACAAAATTATTACATTCTGCCACTGACTCAAAGATTTGGTAAAGAAAAGAAAATGCTAGCCCTCATCTGGGTGACAATGATAATATTTTTTCTTTAAAAAAAATAATATTTTATTTTTTCTAATTACATGTGAAGACAACTGTTGACTTTCATTTAAAATTTTTAAGTTCCACATTTTCTCCCTCCGTCTCTCACTTCCTCCCTCCCTAAAACAGTAAGCAAACTGACTTTGGTTATATATGTGCAATCATGTAAAACATTTCCATATTAGTCATATTGTAAAAGAAGAAACAGACCAAAAGAAAAAATCCACGAAAATAATAAAGAAAGTAAAAATAGTATGCTTCCATCTGCATTCAGACTCCATCAGTTCTTTCTCTGGATGTGAATAGCATTTTTCCTCATGAGACCTTTGGAATTGTTTTGGATCATTGTATTGCTGGGAATAGCTAAGTCATTCATAGTTGACCATTATACAATGTTGCTCTTACTGTGTACAATGTTCTCCTGGTTCTTCAATGACAATATTTTCAGCATCAACAAAAATGTTTTTTGGGGTGGCTAACTTCCATGATGAAAACATCAGTCAGTAGTATCTCCTCCCTGGGCTTTTTGGCAAGTATAGTAACTGGTGGAATCATAGATTCCAAGATTTTGTTGCTTTAAAGGATGTTAGAGATAATTTCCTTCAATTTCCTTATTTTATAAAGAAATTGAGGTCCAGAGAAATTAAGTAACTTGCCAAAAGTCATTCATCCTGTAAAGAGCAGAGCTGAAGTTTGAACCCAGCCTCTACCTAACAGAAATGGTGTAGCATTTATGTGATGTTTGTAGCAGTCTATGAACAAACCATCATTCTCCTTTATAAGGAGATTCATTTGCCTTAAGTGTAAAGGAGGTCCAGCCAGGAACTAATTATTTGGCACAAATAAATGGATGAAGAGCCTGAGATACAGGGAGGTTAAGTCATTGCCTTGGAGCAGTGGATAGAGCACTGAGCCTGGAGTCAGGAAGACCTGAGTTCAAATTTGACCTCAGACATTTACTAGCTTTGTGATCCCAGGGAAGTCATTTAACCCTGGTTATCTCAGTTTCCTCATCTGTAAAATGAGCTGGAGAAGGAAATGGCAAACGATTCTACTATCTTTGCCAAGAAAGCTGCAAATGAGGTCACAAAGGATTGGACATGACTGAAATGACTAAACAACAAATGTAGACAGGTATCATGGAGTAGTAGATAGAGAATTGTACTTGGAGTTAGGAA
The DNA here is from genome assembly GCF_011100635.1 of Trichosurus vulpecula. Lineage (NCBI taxonomy): Eukaryota > Metazoa > Chordata > Mammalia > Diprotodontia > Phalangeridae > Trichosurus > Trichosurus vulpecula. The sequence continues at coordinate 119,115,132 of NC_050573.1, read as the reverse complement.
GGCCTGAGTTCAAATCCAGCCTTAGACACTTACTAGCTGTATGACCTGAGGCAAATGACTTAACCTCTCTATATCTCAGGCTTTTCATTTGTAAAATGAGGCAGCTGGACCTGATGACCTTCAAATCCTTTCTAGCTCTAAATCTGTGATCCTTTGTGCTAGGTATTGCATTAGGTACTAGGAATAAAGAGATGAAAACCCAACAGTCCCTGACACCAAAGAGCTCACATTGTAATGGGGATGATAACATGCACATGAGTTAGAAAATAAAACAAAGTAATTGTTAAACAAAATAATGAGGAAGTAATTTTTAGGGAAGGGAGAATTAATAACTGAGGGAATTAGGGAAGCTTCTTGGAAGAAGTAGCTCTTAAGAGATGGAGGTTGCAAGCAGTAGTAATGAGGAAAAAGGAATGAGTAACAACAACCTGTAGGGCAGCTAGGTGGTGCCATAATGCACAAGTACCATGCCTGGAGTTAGGAAGACTCATCTTCCCGAGTTCAAATCTGGCCTAAGACACATACTTGCTGTGTGAAACTGGGCAAGTCACTGTGGTGCTAATGTGATCAAAAATCTTCCCTGACCATTCAGTAGGCCTCAGGTAGAGCTAGTTAAAGGAAGCTTGATTAGGTGAGGTTTGTTTGTAGGAAGACCCATTTGTTAAGTAGGTGCTATGCCCCAGGCCTACAACCTTTTGCTAAGTAGGTGTTAAGCTCTAGGGTCCTAAACAAAGTATATATACCCTGTGGGTAGCCATTAAGCTCAAACTAGAGAGCTGTGGAGAATGGAGATGAGAAAGCTGTGAGAAGAAAAAAATTCAGGGTAGAGAGAGCTTTGAAAGATGGAGAACTAGAAGAGACGCAGAGACAGAAAGAGAACTAGAAGGGCTTTCAGAACTGTGAGAGGAGAGGACACAGGCAATCACACAGTTAGAATTCATGAGTGAGTGTTTACAGGAAGGCCCTAGCAGAAGGAAAGGTTACAGGATGGCTTGGCTCCTTTCTGTGATACTGTGTTTTAATCTCCTTGCTGTCACATTGAGGTGGACTTACTGGTTGTGGGATACAATTGTTGCTATGTCAAATTGGAATTATTGGTTTTGGGATTTGATCCTCTGAATAAATTTTTTATTTCTTCTGCCTTCTATGCAGAGAGTCTCTTATACTTTATGTTTCCAAACTATACCAGCGTATTCATGGTTGCCATCAATATCATGAATCTTGCCTTACTAATACAATCACTTACCCCTGTTTGCCTCAGTTTCCCATCTGTAAGATAAGCTGGAGAAAGAAATGGCAAACCACTCCAGTATCTCTGCCAAGAAAACCCCAAATGGGGTCACAAAGAGTCAGACACAACTGAAAATGACTCAACAACAATAAACAGCAACCTGTACAAAGGTGAGGGATGGGAGATGATGTGTTATATACTGGGAATGGCAAGTAGGCCAAACTGTCTAGACTGAAGCCTGTGTGAATGGAAGGAATATGCAATAAGCCTATAAAGGTAAGCTAAATCCCAATTATGAAGGACTTTACATGTGAGACAACTTTGTGTTTCATCCTAGAGATTAAGAGCACTGCGTATTTTGGGAACAGTTAAGTGACATAGTCAATCCTGTGATCTAGGAATATCAATAGGGTGGGTGGATGGATTATGGACTAGAGAAGGAGAGGCTGGGGATGGAGGGAAACCAGGAAAAAGGTTCTTGCAGCACCCCAGGTGGGTGGAGATAAGGGCCTCAATCAGGATGGTGGTCATATGAGTGGAGAGGAAGGGACAGATGTGAGGCATGCTGTGGAAATATAATTGACAAGATTTGGTGACTGATTGGATATTGGGGTAAGTGAGCAGGAAGTCCTAAGTTGGGAACCTGGGTGATTAGAAAAATAATGTTGCCCTTGACAGAAAGAGGGTAGTTAGGGAAAGGATTGGATTTAAGAGGAAAGTTATTGAGTTCTGTTTTGGACATGTTTATGTGACCTCCAGATAGAGAGATATCAGATGGGCAATCCACATGGGATTGGAGCCCAGGAAAGAGATAAGGGCTGGATATATAAAGATTGCAGTTATTTTTATAGAAATGACAATTGAATGCATGGTAGCTGATGAGTATACTGAAAGGGAATGTAGAAAGGGAAAAGAAGGAGACCCAAGACAAACCCTTGGGATATGCCCTTACACAGACAGTGGAACATACATGAAGATCTTGCATAGGAGACTGAGATTCATCAGACAGGCTGGAGGAGAACCCTGGACACACACCAAGGAGAGTATCTGGATCTGGGGATGAGGAGAGGGGTCAGAATGATGAATGCTTCAGAGATGTCAAGAAGGATGAGGACTAACAAAAGGCCATTGGATTTAGCAGTAAGGGATCACTGGTGACCTTGGAGAAAGCAGTTTCAGTAGAATACTGCAGATGGAATCCAGATGGCAAGAAGTTGACACGTTAGCAGGAAGTGAGAAAGTAGAGGCAGCTAATGCAGGCAGCTTTTTCTAGGAATTTGGTTATAAAAGGGAAGGCAGGTAAAGAATGACAACTTGAAGGAATGTTATGGTCAAATGAAGAGTTTTCTGAGGATGTGAGAATGGGGAAGGAGTCAGGGGATAGGGAGAGGTTAAAAAACTGGGAGAGCGGATGGTCAAAGGGCAAGCTCCCAGAGGAAATAGAAGGTGGGATCAATAAGAGGGGTTGGTTGGCATTGATAAGGAGAAGGGCCACCTCCTCTTCTGCAAATGGAGAAGACAGGAGGTAATGTTGAAGGAATTACAGGGGAGTAGAATCTAAGAGAAGGGGGAATTCATGATGAGTGGGCTCAAGTTTTTCAATACAGGGTGTCCCTAAAGTCTGGACACATAGGAAAATTGATGACAATGTGGAGTTATTGCATCAAGTTCACATGAATCTTGAAAAGTGCATCAACCTTTGCATCACAAATGATGGAAATCATACTGAAGATGTCATTTGTTAATATTTCAAATAAATAAAATGTGGTTGAAATTTTCATTCATTTCATTTCTTGAAAATATGCATTTTTGCCTATGTGTCCAGACTTTAGGAACACCCTGTGGTTTGAGATTGAATGCTGGGAGGGAGAGGCAAGAAGATGGTGTAGGTATCTTAATGCAAGAAGAAAAAGCTTTGGAAAATCAATCAGGAAAGAACCAGGGGATTGCATGCTAATAGTACAGGCCCAGTTGAGATTTGGTTACAAATTGTTGTTGAACCAGTCTACCAAGTGGTGTGACTTCTTTCAGAAGTGTTCAGTAGCATGTGAGTAAAGAAGGCATGTAGTGGAAGTAATTCAGTGATGAGATTTGGAAAGGGATGAATCTTTCCATCTCTGAAGTTCATGTCATCAGATTACATCTCCCTGTCTAGCTAGTTTTTAATGTTATCTATTGCACCTCCTTCCTCAGTGATTTCAGTAATGGGCTCATAGGTATCCATTTTTCAAATCCAACTGTTACTCATGATCCAGTGTCCTCAACTGCCATGGCCTCTATCTCCACTCTGCCTTAGCCATTCATAGTGTTACCATCACTTGACACCACTCCACCAGCAAGATGCTCAGCTTTGAAATTGCCCTTTCTCCTCAGAAACTCCCATTCTTCTGCCTTTCCAACTTCCTCCATTCTGAACTTTGCAAATGCCCTTTTCTCAAGACACAATGCTACCTGACCCTTCTGTACCATTTGGCACTTCTAATCATTGCATCCTCCTGGATACTCTCTGCTTCCTCAGCTCTCATGAAGTTGCTCTCTCCTTTTCTTTCCTACCCTAATTTTCCAATTAGATTCCCCAATTTAAGTATCCAGCTCCAATCTTTCCTCAAAGTTCATGTCTCGTATCTGCATCTGACTGCTGGTCATCTCCACATGTATGCCTTACTGGCATGTAACAGCTTTAGAGCTGAGTGCATCATCTTTCACTCTAAACTTGCTTCTCTTCTCAACTTCCCTGTTTCTATTGATAGTTCTACCATCTTTCCAGTCACTCAGGCTCAAAAACCTTGGAGTTGGTCATTTAAAACTCCTTCTTCTACACTGTCCACATTCAATCAGCTGGCAAGTCTTGTCAATTCCGTCTCTACAATATCCCATTTCTTCTTTGTTCTCCGCTTACACTGCCTGGAACAAAGCAGGAACTTAAACCGTGTTTGTTGAATTAAATTAAACTAAGCATTAGATTGTAGATTTAGACCTAGAACAGACCTTATAGAGGTCATTAGATCATGGATTTTGAGTTCCAAGAGACCTTGGAGTTTATCCAGCACAATTCCTTCATTTTATAGATGAGAACTGAGGTCCAGAGAAGGTCACACCAGAAGCAACAGCAGAGATTGGAACTTGACTCCAAATTCTGTGCCCTTTCACTGTATCTTTATCCCTATCCCCATCTGTAGGAGGCAGTGTGGTGCAGTGGGAAGAGCATTGGCTCAAGAATCAGAAGACACAAATTCAATTTCCACCCTAGAGGTTTACTACCTGGGCAAGTCACTTGAATTCCCTGGGCCTAAGTTTTCTCATCTGTAAAATGAGGGATGATAGATCTGGAGTTGGAAGGGCCCTTAGATTCCAACCATCGTTTTACAGAAGAAGAAACTATAGATGAGGTCCAAGGAGGTTTACTGAGAGTCAAACAGCTAATAAATGTCAGAGTCAAGAGTTGAACCCAGATCTTCCTGAAATTAAGCCCATCACGCTATCCATTGTACCACCTGGCCACCTCCTCTAGAAGGGGGCTCCTTTGGTCCCTTTCAACTCTCCATTTACAGACAAGGGAACTGAGAAGGAAATTACACAGTGAGAGATCTGGGGTTTGAATGGAGGTCCTTAACTCTATATCCAGTACAAACATCCCTGCTTAGTGAATTGCATACTCTTGGCACTTAAATGTTTGTTGGATTGAATTTGTTAATTTTCCTCCCTTTTTATCAAATATTATAGGACACATAAGTTTGCATTTATAATAGCAACCTGAAAGGGAAAATATATTTTTAAAATGTTTTAAATTAAGTGTGTGTTTGTATGTATAGATATTTATGTGTTTCAGCTAAGGCTTTGTTGAAATAGAAAAGTTCGATTAGAAAGTTATTGCCCTGTAAGAACTTGGTTTTGTTGACTAAAATACCAAATTATGGCATTTCAATAGATATACATTAAGATGAAATAATCTGGATTCATAATAGACAGTTTAACCTGCCAAGCCTGAAATATTCATATCTCTATAATTACAAGTTGATATACTGACAGATAGTACTTCCAGTTAGTTAAGAGTTGTCTAAACCTACCTATAGTTTCTAGGGCCAGTTTTAGGGTGCTTAAAATCAGGGCTAATTAATAAACCATGTCATTTTTGTGCAGTGTGAATTAAAAATTGTAGTGGGGGCAATTAAAATTCTAATCTCTAGAAGTTAAATAAAAGAAAAAAAAGAAAGTGGTCTTCAGAAAAATTAATCCACTGACATATGTTTGAGATAAATATGTATACATATATGTATATATACATATCTATCTACCTATACATACACACACATATATACACATATATGTATATGTATATGTATATGTATATATATATATGTCTTTTTTTTCTTTTGAAAGATAGAGCAGCTTCCAAAAGGGCATTTTGGTAAAGCTCATGTCTTCCAGGTTCCCAACTTTCCACAATTAAATCTTTGTTAAGATTATCTAGATGACATTTAAAAGAAAAATTTCACACACACTGCTAATGAGGAAATACTTCAGGCAAATTTGATCGAATCTCCTACTGAGCAAGTTTCTGATAGAGCCTAGAAGTCCCTTTGATATGTTCAAGTTTTCTTCTTTAAAATAACAAAAAAAGGACTACAAGATTACAAGGAGGAAATCTGCTCTGTTACTGTGGGGAATGTGAATGGAAAATGTAGATTTACTGTATGATGAAAGGGAAGAGGAATTGGGAAAAATGAAGCCAGAAATCAGGGAATTAATACCCTGCTTGGAACGTTCAAGGAAGAGATAAGTTAGAGAAAGTGGAGTCTGTGAGTACTGTGGATATTAGAAGTTGAGAATATTTCCTTGGTGAGCCATTCCTGAGAGAAAATAATTATATGCATATACAATGATATATGAATATATATAAATAAATATTATATATTTATCTATATAGAGACAAATATATTTTTAAAAGGAAAGATTTATCTATTGATACATAGATTTTTTTAAAGTGAAATAGAAGAATCAATAAAAAAGGAAAAAAATACATAAGTTTGGAAATTTTAGTTAACACATGAAGAGGTAGCATATAGTATGGTGACAAGAACATCGATAACATTGAATAAGTCATTAAGCTTATTTGGGCTTCTGTTCTTTTGTCAGTAGAAGCTGGAATAGGTGAGCCTTAAGATAGTATCCATGTTGTCACATATAACTTAATAAATGCTTGTTGATTAATTGAAGTCTCAACTCAAGCACCACTTTCTATATGGTGTCCTTCCTGATTCTCCCGGCTACTCATGCCTGCTTCTCTGGCCAAAATATTATTGTTATTCGGTTGTGTTTGACTCTTCATCACTCCATTGAGAGTTTTCTTGGCAAATCTACTAGAATGGTTTGCAATTTCCTTCTCCAGTTCATTTTATAGATGAGGAAACTGAAGCAAACAAGATTAAGTGACTAGCCCAGTCACATGGCTAGTAAGTGTCTGAGGCCAGATTCGAACTCAGGAAAATGAGTCTTCCTGACTCCAGGTCCCACACTCTATCCACTGCACCACTTAGCTGCCAGCCCCCCAAAATTAACATACTTATCTGGTATTTATTTTGAATATGCTGTTTCTTTTTTTTTTCTTTTTTTGAGGGGGGAAGGAGGGGCAAGTATATCAAGTGTCTGAGGCCAGATTAGAACTCAGGTCCTCCTGACTCTAGAGCCAGTGCTCTACCCACCGTGCCACCTAGCTGCCCCTGGGCAGAGACTGTTTAAATTTTGTCTCTGTATGTGTCTGGCATGTAACAGGTGCTTATTAAAAGCTTCTCACTTCTACCTGCCTATGCCAACTATCCCAGACTATTCCAAAAACTTTTGAACTGGTTATCCCACTCCAACTGTCTCTTCTAATTTTCCTTCTGATAAAACCATGCTTCTACTCAAAAATCATCACCCCTTTGGGGTCAGGTAGGAGAAAGAGCAAAGGATGTAGTTTGTGCCCTGGAGAAGCTTACAATCTACCTGGGGTGACAAGATATAGTCCAATCCAATCTAATTCAATCCAATAAGCATTTTTTAATTCCAGTTATATCCTAGGAACCATGGTGGTCATAGACAAATCAATAAACCCCGTCCAAATGAACTTGCATTCTAATGAATATAACAAACTAAAAACTGAGTAATATTATCTGAAATGTAGAAGAAAATATGTTTATTAATTGGACTTGTAACATAAGGTCTGAGGGGATGCAGAATAAAGGCTAGAAAACAGGCTTAACCTGTAAACTATTTGTGAACTCTGACAATTCACATGCACTGACAACTTTTCATTCATTCCTGTCCAGGACAAAATACAGCAACTATTTTAACAGCAGCTTAGTCCAGGAAATGAGTAATGGGCAGAAAGGATGTCTGAAAACACAACTGCCAGTATTGTTTTCATTCGTTTCCAAGTCAGAAGGATCAAACATCCATAGTATCCTACGTCAAGAGGCAGGAAGACCTCTCCCCTCCCTTCAGCCCTCTCCCACAGGTAACTTTAAAAATATAAGTGACATCATTCCAAGCCCAGTTTTATAATGCATCCCACAAGTAAAATTGCAATCTTAGCTAATTTACAGATGCTTCTTGGTGGCAGAGGTCCAGTGCTTCTCTGGCCCACAAATCTTTTCAAATGGAAAGCATATTAGGTAAACAAAATACAATTGTCAAGGGCATACTTTGGTTAGGTCTATGACTTTTCCAACTGAGGATCTGCCCTGGAGCCAAAGTAGGTCGTAAGGATGTGTGGGTGTGAATAAGCAGGATCCGTACAAGGAGATAAAATACATTTTTGTGACTCAATCAACACTGATCTTAGAGACAGCCCATTGAGCTAACAAGCATATTTTGGCTCAGCATAAGGAAAAGTTTCTTAAAATTAGAGTTAGCAACAACAATGACAACCCCCCCCCAACATTAGAGTTATCTACAAATGGAACGGGCTGCTTTGGGAAGTGGTGGCTTTTCTTTCACCAGAGGCCTTCAAGTACAGTCCCAATCCCTCCCCACCCTGAAAGTTCATCTGTTTTTAAAAGTTTTTATATACAAGCTGTTCTGAAAGTCTTAGTGCAGTTTTAAGATAGTAAAGATACATACATACATATATATGTATATATATGTACATATGTGTGTGTGTATATATATATATATTATGGTGGATGGTATGGTGGATAGAGTGCTGGGCCAGATCTGGCCTCAGACACCTACTGGCTGTGTGACCCTGGGCAAGTCACTTAACCTTGTTTGCCTCAGTTCCTCATCTGGAGAAGGAAATGGCAAAGCACTTCGGCATCTTTGCCAAGAAAACTCCAAATGGGGTCCCCAAGAGTTGGACATGACTGAAAAATGATTGGACAATAACATGTATATTATACATACACACATACATGTGTATGCATATATATTAAATGTTTAACAAAGTAAAAACAAAATTGTTCTATTTGTGTCCCCTTCCTCAATTCTGTTCTATTCTGTGCATTTAAACAAGTTTTATTGATGCTCCTCTCTTTTCAAGTCTATCACTATTCTTTGACGACTGCCCTGTTCCAGGAGAAGCCCTCCTTTGTAACAAGATAAGTACAGTTGAATAAACCAAAGTATTGACAGCCATTTCTGAGAAAGCATGCTGGATTCTGCACCACCATCTAGTTCATCACCTCTTTGCCACAAGGACAGAGGCACATTAAATCATCAATCTTTTGACGCTGTGACCGATTCCATTTTCATCAGGGTTCTGAGGTTTTTCAAAGTTGTTTCTCATCACAGTAATTGTGGTTACCATATAAAATGTTTTAATGGTTCTTCTTATTTCACTCAGTGTCAGTTCATAGAAGTCTTTCCATAATTCTCAGAATCCGTTACTCAATTGTTTCTCAGGGTACAATAAAATTCCATTACTATCATACTATCTGGGGAAGTTTTTTTTTTTCAGTGGATCCCGGTGCCTCAATTTCCACCAGGTCTAGAAGGATAACTATCATATGGATATATATATATATATATATATATATATATATATATATATATATATATATCCCTCTTCATAAGCAAAACAGTGCTTCTCTAAATATAGAGCTCTACCTTATTGTCAGAGTCTATGCGTGCAGCCAAGTCCTGCAGGAAGTGTGACCTGAGCAGACCCAAGAGGGCTCTGAGCCAAGTTTTACTGATATCTAATAAAATATTTATGGTGCAGTGGATTGTTGAAAATACACTATCAATATTAGTAGAAAATGAACTCTTCTGCCAAAGCAACTTATCCTGGTTGTCATGGAAAGACTCATCTTTTAAATTCTTGGGTAGTATCCAGATAAGTTTCTCCAGAGGAACTTCTGTTTTAAGAAACAAGGGAAGAAAACAACTACCCACTTTTGCAATATCTTATATAAATTTCTTCCAAACGCAACTTCTGCCAGTTCTGTAACACTTTGAAAGTGTAAAATATGCATTAGCAAAAATCACACATAAAATTTGTGGGAGAATAATCTATCCCTGTAGTATATGTGCCTAGCACTTTAGAGTTTTCAAAAGGCTTCTACATATATTATCTCATTTGATCACCATAACAACCCCTTGAGGTGGGCTGAATAAATAATATTAGACCCATTTTATAGATGAGACAATAAAGGGGAGTAGTGGTGGGCATAACATTTGTTGTTCAGTCATTTTCAGTTATGTCTGACTTTTCCTACCCCATTTGGGGTTTTCTTGGCAAAGAGAGTGGAGTGGTTTACCATTTCCTTCTCTAGCTCATTTTACTTTTAAGAAACTAAGGCAAACAGGGTTAAGTGACTTGCCCAGGGTCACAAAGCTAATAAGTATCTGAGGCAGGATTTGAACTCAGGAAGATGAGTCTTTCTGACTCCAGGCCCAGCACTTTATCCACTGTGTCACCTAGCTGCCTAGGGATAACATCTAAAAAAAATTAATCAAAAAAGGAAAAAAAAATTAGAAAGGTGAAGGAAGGAAGGAAGAAGGCAGGAAAGGAAAGAACAATGACGGGAGGAAGGAAGGAAAGAAAAAGAAGAAAGAGAAAGAAAGACTTGGTGGAGGTCAGGCTTGGAGAGGAGGAGGGAGTCACTAACTAGCACCCTTTAAGTCACTGATTACAGGCCACCTTGTTCTCTGTGGGCAACTTGAGGTTCTTTGTCAAATTCAATTGAAATTAGCCTTCTGGACCAAAAAATGCTTTCTATATATGCTTTATGTGTATGTGTCTGCAGATGCATTGTAAATGTATGGTACTCCAAAAAGGCTATCTCTTTCCCTAGGAACAGGATTAGCTCACAGGAAAATTATGAAGTAGCTGAAATTAGTCTTTGGGACCCCTGTTCCCCCATTGGTACCTCTCCTACCTTGCTCATCCCCAGCCCTACATGGATTTGGAATCAGGGGACTTGAGTTCAAATGTGGCCTCTAGTTCTTACTCTCTCTATGACCTCTCTAGGCCTCAGTTTTCTCGATATAAAATGAGGGTGTTAGATTAAATTATTTGATCTTTAACATCTGACAATTCTGTGACTATCTAATTTAGTAAATATTAATAGATGAAATGTGATCCAGGGAAGGAAGAGAACAAGCATCTATTAAGCACCTACTATGTGCCAGGTACTGTGCTAAATGCTTTACAAATATCTCATTTGGTCCTGGGAGATTGGTGCTATTATAAACTTAAACAGTCGAATTTCCTCAGCTGTTTTACAGGTTATGAAACTGACATAGACAGAGGTTAAGTGACTTGCTCAGGGTCACAGAACTAGTAAGAATCTGGGGCTGGATTTGAACTAAGGTTTTACTAACTCCAGGCCCCAGCCTTCTAACCACTATACCACTGAACTGCCAAGGCTATCTTATCCATCTTTATAGCCTCTATGACTCTAGAACAGGGCAAGACCTTACACATAGTAGATACTCAATAAGCATCTGATGAATGAATGAATTAATGAATGAATAAAATGTTTATAGTGGGGGAGGCAGTAGGGAGTGATTTCCTCTTGTCTTTCGCAATGCATCCCACTTACAAATCAGCCTATTTGAAAAATGTGGTCCTCTTGACCACTCATGTCAAATTCCAATGTAAATGGTAGCTACTAAGCTGTACATAAAGATCTCTTTGGGCACAGATTGGCTTAGAAAACTCCATATTAATATTATCTATCCTTTATTGTATTTTTACTTATTTTGTTAACTATTTCCCATTTTCATTTTACACCTCTGCTTTTGAGGGCAGGTACCATTTTGTCTTTGTCTTTGTGTTCCCTGCATTCACTAGCATTCCTGGCACACAGTATGTGCTAAATAAATCCTCTATGAATGGACTTGAATTTGGGAAATTTCAGCTGAAACCAGCCTTTTACACCCAAAAGTGCTTGGTGCAGGATGCAGATACAGGAGTGTCATACACTGGTATTCTCTATGGTCTCTGAAACATTTCTTTTGGCATGCAAAAGATCGAGCCTGTCCCCTTTCTCAAAGGATTACACTTGAGAAACCAGTCTATGGAAAGCCATCTATAACTCTTTCATTTACCAAGAGCCAAAGCAACTACTGTTAACTCTGGTCAGCTGAGCAATTCAATTTTTCCAGAGGAACCTCCACCTTGCCCTGACTAAAATATGATACTAATTCTGTGCTTCCCAAAGGGTGTTTTGGCCACAGTCCATAAATCTACACCCCAGAAAGGAAAGAGAATCACTCAGGTGAATAGTTAAGCCCTTTCTCTCTGACTGAGACATTCCCTAATAACAGCATAAGCCACTAATCTAGGCAGCAGGTGCTACTGACAAAGATAACTTTGTGAAATGTCTGCAGGCCAAGGCAGATGGAGATTTTGGTTCTGGGCTTTCAAGTGAAAATTTTAGAAAGGCCAATCAGGGTCCCTTTGCCCTCCATTTAGGGACAAGGACTGGGACTGTGCTTTCAATGATACAGAGGACTCTCGCATGAGGAAAACTCCCTCTGCTAATGCAGGCTGGCACCTCCTTTGCGATTTACAGACTGAGAGCATGTGTTCTTAAACTTTTTTTGTATCATGGACCCCTGCGGCAATCTGGCAAAGCCTATAGATCCCTCATAAAAATGTTTCTAAAGGCATAAGATAAAATGCACAGGATTACAAAGGAAACCAATTATATTAAAATTTAGTCATCAAGGGGCAGCTAGATGGCCCAGTGAGTAGAGCGCTGGCCCTGGAGTTAGGAGGACCTGAGTTCAAATTTGACCTTAGACACTTGGCACACTTACTAGCTGTGTGACCTTGGGCAAGTCACTTAACCCCAATTTCCCTGCCTTCCACCCTCGAAATAAAAAAATTTTTAGTCATCAAAAAAAATTTCTTTTTGAGTTCATTGGCCCTAGGTTAAGATTTAACCCTAGGTTAAGACTTACAGAGTTATCTAGAAAAGTAGTGCCAAACTCAAATAAAAACAGAGGCCACTAAATCATATATAAGGATTCCTATGGTTCACATACTAACTTAAAAACAACCTATGTAGAAATATATGTTTTATTGTATTTTATTTTTTGAAATATTTCCCAATTATGCTTTTATCTGGTTTGGGCACTCAGGAATGTTGTAGGCCGCACATGGCCCGTGGGCTTTGAGTATGATACCTCTGGCCTAGAGTGTTCAGAAGCTAAGTGACTTTCCCAGGGTCATACAATCAACAGGTATCAGAGGCAAGCCCTGAACCTAGATTTTCCTGGCTCAAGCCATCTTCTTTATCCTCTACTCCACAGCTTCTTCCCTTATTCTCTATTAATTTTTAAATTAAAATTTAATTTTTCAATTTAGGAATATCTCTGCTTTTTCTCCCTTCCACCTACAATTAAAAAAAGAAAGAAAAAGAAATATGCATAGTCAAGCAAAACAGATCCCCCGTGAACAAGTCCAAATATGTATGTTTTATTCTGTATCTTGAGACCTCTCTGTCAGGCAGTAGGCAGTAATGTTCCATTATCAAACCTTTGGAATTGTGGTTTATCATTATGCTGATGGGATTTCTTAAGTCTTTCAAAGTTGTTTTTCTTTACAATATTATTTCTATTGTATAAGTTGTTATCCTGATTCTTTTCACTTCATTCTGCATCAGTTCATATGTATCTTCCCAGGTTTCTCTGGAACTGTCCACTTCATCATTTCTCACAATACAGAAGTATCCCATCACATTTATATACTACAACTTTTCAAATATCCCCCAGTTGATGAACACCCCATCAGTTTCCTGTTCTTTGCTCTACAAAAGGAGCTGCTATAAATAATTTTGTATGTGTAGTTCCATCCTCTGTTAAATGTGAAAAATAAACAAATCTGCTACTTGCAACCCACCCTCATCCCATTTGAAAGTGGCCATTCCCTACAAGAAGGAGTTACTTAGACAATATATAGGCCTCTAGAAGAATACCAAAATATCCAAAATCTACCAAAACATCGTAGAGGAAAGTTTCAAACCACTCCGAGACTAAGGTGGAAGGAAAAAAAAAATCTCACCGGCATTACTGTGGGCATGTGGGTGTAAGGGTTTCCGTTCTGCTTCCTGCAGAAACAACATCTGTTCTTACACTCAGCATAAGCCACCTCTAATATTTATTGCTTTTGCAGAACAGTGAAAGAATCTGAAACATTAAACCTTTTGATCTGTCGACAATCTTAGATGTCTGTTAAAAGATGAGCTACATAATGATACAAATTGGAGAAATTTAACCTGTATGGAAGACATAAACCCCTACCACCATCTCATTCTCTTTCCACCCCCACTCATAAAAGCTCCCAAGATTGTGACCAAATTATGTCTTCCGACTTTCTTTTCTTTCCCACTTATCTTTTTACGTATTCCTCTTGTTCTTTTTAAAAAGAATACATTATTTTTTTTGTAGTAGCAAAACACTGGAAACAAAGTGAATGCTCATCCATGGGACAACAGCTGAACAAAATGTGCTATAGGAATGTAATGAAACATAACCACCCTACAAGAAATAACAAATAAGAGGAATTCAGAGGGAAGACTTGCATGAACTGATACACAGTGAAACTAGCGGAACCCAGAGAAAAGTTTACATAACAACAACAATAACGTAAAGAAAAAGAAATCTGAGAGACTTCAAAACTCTGGATCAGTGCAGTGACCAAGACTGGTTTCAAAAGACTGAGGAAGATGCAAGGCTTTCATCATTCTTGGCAGAAATGATGATAGACTAGAGGTGTGAAATGAGATACATATTTTCAGATATGGCCAAGGTGATGATTTGTTTTGGTTGACTATGTGTATGTGTTACAAGAGAAGAGCATCTTCTGGGGAGGGAGTAGGGTGGGCATGCTCTCCCTGTTCACATTTACCTCCTGGCTTCCTTCAAAAATTCAGCTCAAACCCCACCTACAAGATATCTTTCATAGTCCCACAGTCAATGCCTTTCCTTTGAGATTATCTTCCTTTTTTATTCTATATAGCCTTGTGTGTGTGTGTATACACACACACACACACACACACATACACACACACACATATTTGCATGTTGTCCTCCCCATATCCATTAGAATGTGAACTACATGAGGACAGAGGCTGACTTTTCCCTTTCTTTGTATCCTCAGCCCTTAGCACAGTGGCTGGCACATAGTAGGTACTTATAAATGTTTACTGACTGACTGCCTTTAAAGTACTACGCCATATCACACACTCATAAATGGTAAAGGCCAACTCAAATCCAGATCTCCTGATTTTAAGGCCAGTCTTCTTTCTAATACATCACAAGATAATTCCTCTTACTGCCTTCCCCCTCTCATTTGTCAATTTGGAGGTGTTCAACATTATAAACAATCAAGAGGAAGCCACTTAGAAAGCCCTGTAGAAATTCTGAAATTGTCTCTAAATTTACTGGAAGCTACGTAGTGTAGTGGATCTGGAGTTAGAGAACATGGGTTTGAATCCCAGCCCTTCAGTGTACTACTGTTGTAACATTGGGTAAGTCACTTCTGCCCTTGGCACCTCAGTTCCTTCCTTATTAAATAAAGACAATGGATCTAATGATCTCTCAAGTCTTTTCTAGCACTAAATCTATGACTTATTAATCAATCACAGCTTCTTCTAGTTTAACATTCACATGTATTCTTTCTTTTCCCTGAAAAGTATTTAAGGCTCTATGTGCATACCATCCTTAGGTCTGTTGGAGAAGCCCCATAAAAGCAAACATTGATATATTTCCCCCATTTTTAAAAAATATTTTTATTTGAAGTTCTGAGTTCCAAATTCTATCCCTCCCCCCCTGCTCTCCTCCCTGAGATGGTAAGCAATCAGATGTAGGTTATACATGTGCAATTATGTAAAACATTTCCATATTAGTCATTTTGTACCAGGTTTATTAATCTAAAGAGTACGAACCTCAGGCTGAGCTACTGAGGGACTTGCTGGTAATGAGAATGCAAGGTAATGTTCCTTTCAGCTCTGGTCCCAGTGATACAGATATCACATATTTGCCATCTGATATCATATAGCCTGGGCTTCGGCCCATTGAACCCCACTCAAATGGCAAATCTATATTAGGGCTTCTCCTGAACAAACGTGCCACATGCCGGACATGCAGTTCTGGCAAAGGGGTGGCCCAGCCAAAAGGACTCTTGGATTACTCTCATACCCCTAACAGAATGTCTTTCATATCTTTCAAGCAGTGACCATTTTTCTTTTTCTATTAGTCAATCCCTTTGAACTTGGATTTGTTGACAGAGGCCTTGAGCTCACAGGTCAAGCTATGGACAGTAGCAGGATTAGTCTGTCTTAGGCTACATGTCACCCCTACATACCTTGCCAGCCCACAGGGAGAGTTGGAGAGCAAGCCTGGTAATGTGTAGCTGCCTACTCCAGGACAGTTGACTTCATCTGTCAAAACTTTACTCCACCTTCCTCCTTCCAAAACTTAATGTAAAAGGTAACAAATGGTTTCCAGATTGGGTCAGAGTCAGGGTATAGCAGCATGGTCTGCTGTGTGTCTCCAGATGGATGAACATACACAAGGCAGGCAATGGCTTATTATAGTTGACATTTGTACACACCTTAAAATTTGCCAACAGTATCTTTATATGGTTTCTCATTTGGTCTTCACAGAAACCCTGGGAAATAAGTACTATTTTAATTCCCATTTTAAAAATGAGAAAACTGAGGCTGAGAATGGCATCTACAGGGTCATATAACTAGTAAGTGTCTAAGGCAGGATTTAAAGCCACATACCCTGGTATTAAATCTAGCATGACATCGCAATACCTCACTGCCCCTGAAATGTTTATTAAGTGCTTCCCCATCACATTTTTGGGGGCAGAAGGGGTGATCTCATTAGTATAGGGAACTCCTAGGTGAGGCAGTGAAGAGAGTGCTAGGCTTGGAGTCAGAAAAACCAGAGTTCAAATCCTGTCTCAGACACTTACCAGATGTGTGATCCTGGACAAGTGGGATTTGAACCCAGGTTTTCTCGACTTGGTGGTTGGCTGTATATCCCATCATTTTTACAGGACTGGTCTGACACCAATTTAATAAATGCAGAAATGTAAAACCAGAAGCAACCACAATCTCTCAGCTGGATTATTCAGATTTAGATAAGATCTGTGGAGGACAGGGCTTTATGGGAAGAAAAAGGAGAATATCCCAGCTTACTCACTGATTTTATGGAAGAAGGAAATCAAAGTTTATTAAGCACCTACTATGTGCCAAACATTTTATAAGTATTATTCCATTTAATCCTTACATTATTATCTCATTTGCTCCTCTTTCTGGGAGGAAGGTACTATTATTATCCCCATTTTACAGTTTGAGAAACTGGGTTAAACAGAGGTTACATGATTTGCCCAGAGTCATGCAGCTAGTAAGTGCATGAGGCAGGATTTGAACTCAGGTCTTCCTGACTTCAGATCCAGCACTTTCTCCACTGTATCCCCTTGCCACCTTTGAAGAGGAGAGGAAGAAAAGAGAAGGCACAAGTAAGAGGGACAAGCTGGTGGGGTCCTCTGGAGCAATTTGCTAGGTTTCTATTTGTCTGAGGCAATGCCCATTCAATGTCCACCGGCTATGTAAGAGTTGAGGAGGAAGATGATCTAATTTACCATCACAAAATATCAATGTGGGAGGGGAAGACCCTCAAATTTTCCTGCCAGAACAGGAAATGATCTTAACTTAGAAAGGGCAAGATCATCCATTGCACGGGCCATCGCCAATCCTCCTTGACTTTTGTCTTGCCACTGGACTTTGATGGCTCTGGAGGAGAGGGTGAGGCTGATGACTTGGGTGCAACTCTGCCTCACTTAAATCCAGTTCACACACAAGCCAGGATGTCATCCTTGAGATGTCTTCAGTCCTCTTCAAAAACGAAGGAGCAACAACAACAACCTCAACGACAACAATGGTCAGCAGCTGAGGAGAGGAGCCAAAAGCCCCAGAAATGAGAAGTGCCATGACCATCTCGCAACTCCGTCTTCTGTTTCATGGCCTGAAGCACAAGTCAATTGGAGAAGTGAGCTTCTCATTCAAAGCCAGGTAAGGAGAAATAGTACATTTCCAGCTTTCGCCTTCTTGACCTCTATGTTCTTTTAAGTCCAGACCTGGTAAAGGTACAGGCCCAGCCCTTTGGGACTATTCTAGAATCTCTCCTGATTCCTCAAGAGTCAACAGATGGTCAAAAAGCAATTGATCCACAGGCATTTGTTAAACACTCACTTTGCGTCAGGTACTTTGATAAGTGTTTTGCTATACAAAGAACAAACAGAAACAGTGCCCAAGAAACAGTCCCATCAAGGGAGCTTAGACTCTAAGGGAAAAAAGAAAGTGCTGTCCTGATGAAAAGTTTGAGAAAGAATTCCCCAGGGTTGTTCTTTTTCCTTTTCCTTCTTCCTTTTCTCCCGCTGTCCCTCTCTTCCTTTATATTTTAATTCCATTCAAAAACACTCTAGCTGAATGTTTTAGCTGAAATTCATATAGTACTTTAAGGCTGACCAAGTGTTTTGTATACATTAGATTATTTGATCCTCACAATAGCCCTAAAATATAGATAAAAATATCCCCAATTTATAGGTGAACAAAGAGGCTTTTAGAGGGATTCATACCCCACTCTCCCAGGAGTAAGACAGGACTTGAAACCACATCTCCCCTGAATATCCAGTACACACACGTACACACACACACACACACACACACACATACACGCAGACACGTATACATATGTGTTTGAACATGGACAATGAGGGAATTTGTTTTGCTTGACTGTACATATTTATTATCAGGGTTTTCTTCTTTTATTCAGTCAAAAGGAAGCGATGAGTGGAAAAGAGAAAGGATAAATGCTTATTAATTGAAAAAAACCAAATAAATTTAAAGTAGAAAGGGCCCTTGGAGATCATCTAGTCCAAGTTCCTCTTTCTATAGATGAGGAAACTGAGTACTAGAGAGTTTAAGTTATTGGACCAGTGCCATTTAGGAGGTAGATGGTAGGACAAGCATTTGAACCCAGGTCCTCTGTCTTCCTATATCTTGGGTTCTTTCTACTACTAGACATTAACTGTTTTCCTCAGGTCAGCTAGCCTGAACTGATAGTTTTCCAAAGCTCTGAGGGTACAGAGAAAGGCAAAAGATAATTCTTGCTGTCAAGAAGCTCACAATCTAACAGGGAGGCAACATGTAAACAACCATGTACAAATATAATATATACAGGATAAACTGGAAATAACCAAGAAAGGGAAGGGACTAGCACTAAGGAGGATCAGGAATAAGGAGGATCAGGAAAGGCTTCTTGTGGAAGGTGGAATTTTAGCTGGGACTTGAAGGAAGCCAGGAAGTAGAAATGTAGAGGAAGAGCAGTCTATGCATGGGGGAGAGCCAGTGAAAATGCTTATAGTCAAGAGAGGCAAGCATCATTTGATTGTGTTCCTTCCTCTATTCCATATGATTCAATTCCATCGTTTTATAGAGGAAGAAACTACTAAGGTAACAAAGTGAGTTAATGTATGAGCCCAGACTAGAACACACTTTACTAACTACCAATTTAGTAATCTCTCCTCAATATTATCTGAGACTACATTAATATAGAGTCATAGGAAAACCAAAAGCTATTCCTCAATGGATAAATTGTCAAAAGAATTGCAAACTATTAACAACTATAAGAAACAATCCTCTAAATCACTAATAATAAGAGAAATGCAAATCAAAACAACCCTATAATGTCACCTTTTGGAAAACTAGCAAGGATGACAAAAGATAGGAACCATCAATGTTGGAGGGGTTGTGGTAGGACAGGCATACTAGTGCATTGTTGGTGGAGCCGTGTGTGAATAAGTACAACTGTTTTGGGAAGCACTTTGGAATTAAGCAATTAAAGTGACTAAAATGTCCATATCCTCTGAACCAGGGATTCTACTCCTATGCATGTACCCCAAGAAACTCATTGCTAAGAAGAAAGTCCCTACAGGCACATCTCAGAGATATTGAGGGTTTGGTTCTAGATCACCTCAACAAAGTGAATATTGAAAGCCAATCACACCAATGTTTTGGTTTCCCAGTGCATATAAAAGTTATGTTTACACTATACAGTAGTATATTAAGTGTACAGTAGTATTATGTTTAAAATAAACATTATTATAAAACTTTATTGCTAAAAATGCTAACCATCATCTGAGCCTTCAGCAAGTTTTGCTGGTGGAGGGTCTTGCCTCACCATTGAAGTCTGCTGACTGCTCAGGGTGGTGGTTGCTGCAGATTGAGGTGGCTGTGGCAATTTCTTAAAATATGACAACAATGAAGTTTGCCACATTGATTGATCCTTCCTTTCACTTGAACACTTAGAGGCCACTGTAGGGTTATTAAATGGTCTAACGTCAATATTATTTTGTCTCAGGAAAAAGGGGGAGGCCCAAGGAGAGGGAGAGAGACCAAGGAACTGCCAGTAGGTGGAGCAGTTAGGACACATACAAGTTCACTGTCATATTGGGAATTGCTCATGGCACCCCAAAACGATTACAATAGTAATATCAAAGATCATTGATTACAGATCCCCATAACAGATATAAATAGTTAACAGTGAAAAAGTTTGAAATATTGTAACAATTACCAAAATGTGACACAGAAACACAATGTGAGCACATGATGTTGGAAAAATGGCACCACAGACTTTCTTGATGCAGAGTTGCCACAAACTTTCAATTTGTAAAAAATGCAACATCTGCAAAGAGTAGTAAAGCAAAGCTCAATATAGTAAAATATTTACAGCAGCACTTTTTGTGGTAGTAGAGAGCTGGAAACAAAGCCAATGCCATTTGATAAGGGTATAGTTAGACAAATTGTGGTACCTGAATGTAATGGAATATTATTGAGCTTAAGAAATGAAAAGTATGATGAATACAGAGAAGCATGGAAAGACGCATCAACTGATGAACAGTGAAATAAGCAGAGCCAAAAAATGATATAAACACTGACTATAACAATTCAAATGGAAGCACCACAAAATAATCAAAAGTAAATGTTGCAAAAATTACAAAGCATAATCACAGCTTCAAAGAAGAACTATAAGAATACATTTTTATTCTACTCCTTTGTAGAAGTGGTAGGTCAAAGGTGTCGATTGTTGATTGTATTTTCAGACTTTTTTGATGTATCGATAGGTTTTGCTGATGTTTTTACCCTCCTCTTACTGCTTTTCTTAAGAAAGAACATTTTTGTTATGTGCAATGACTCTCTGGCAGGGGTAAGAAAGGGATGCTGGGAGCAATTTTCAGGTAAAAAATGAAATATGTCAATAAAACTCATTTCTAAAAAGTTAAAGGCATGGTGAAGAGCAGCCCAACAGTAAGAATTATTAAATATTTGTGTATTTTACCATAGTAATAGTGTGATGTGATGGATAGAGAGCCAATATAGGTTCGAGACATGGGTTCAGCTTTTGCTGATACATGCTGGCTTTGTGACCCTGGGTTAGTCACTCAATTGTTTAGTACCTCTGCTCAATTTTCTAGGGCTACATGTTATAAATCTGCGTTGGTAATAAAATAATAATAGTTAGCATTTCAATAATGCTTACCATGTGCCAGGCACCTTGCTAAGTGCTTTAAAAATATTATTTCATTTGAACCTCACAACAACCTTGGAAAGTAGATGCCATTATTATCCCATTTCACAGATGAGGAAACTGAGGCAAACAGAGGTTAAGAGACTTGCCCAGGGCCACATAGCTATTAAGTATCTGAGACCAAATTTGAACCCAGCTTATGACTCTAGGCCCAGCACTTTATGCACTGTGCCACTTAGCTGGTAGAGAGACTTTCCTCATCAGCATTTCCCAGTATAAATAAAATTGCAGATAGGGTCCAATTATATTAATAAAATTACTGAGGAAAGTTATAGGGTCTCCTTTTCGGAGATCTCTAAAAAAAGGCCAGATTTTCTGAGAGTGGTTTAGATGAGAGCCTGTCTGAGAGAAGGAAGTGGGAGTAGACATCCTCCAAATGTCCTTTCCAACCCTATGAGTCTATGACATCTGTCAACTGTTATCAGAAAGATATTTTTCCTGGTGAAGGAAGATAGGATGAACTGACACTGTAGAAGCGAATCTATAATTGGGTAACTGGGCAGGGGTTGGACTAGATGATTTTTGAAGTCTCTTCCAACTCAGAGGTTCTATGATTCTAGGAGCCCAGGATCTGTTAGTGGGAGGTAGATAAGGATTTTTTAACAGTAGCCTTTTCACTGACGAAGGCTTAAAGCCAGAGAGCACTCAGTCACCATAATGCAAGAATCCCTACTCTTGTAAAGGGCCGAGATGAGAAGATGAAATGGTCAGCAAAACTCACTTTGGAAATCTGGGTCTGTCTGGAGATCCCACTCTGGGTCTGCATTAGAAAAAATTTTAAAATCTGAAAGACCATTTACAGCAAGGGGTCTTGACTTGGAGGTCCATGAACTTAAAAAAATAAGTTTGGTAACTATTTTTATGTCATTGACTTCCTGGGGCTTTTTCGTTGTTCGTTTGTTTTTTAGTTTAGTGCATTATTTTGAAGGGTCCATAGGCTTCACCAGGCTGCCAAAAGGATCCATGACATAGACCAGGTTAAGAGCTCTTTCTCTACAGACAGCTGCTATTCATTTTTCTTTGCTACACTGGATAATGCTATGGGGGAATCAGTCAGTAGGAGGCCAGACCCTCTCTCACACCAGCTCCGGGATAAAGAAGTGACAACTACATTCTTGGGGCTTTATTTAGTGCTAGTACAAAGATTTCCCTCCACTGCTGTCACCATGGGACATGCTGTTCTATCATCGAATGCCAATTCACAGAGCGAGAGGCTCAGTCCCTTACTGCTCTGAGAATAAAGTTCTCTTCAGGCACAAATACAGATATGTCAGGCTGGGCTCCTCCTCACTGCCAATAATCAACTCACAATCCTTGAAAGCTATTTTAAATTGGGATTTCCTTGGAGGGACCTCAGAAGAGGGAGGAAAAGATCAACTAACTGGATTTATAGGAATATCCAGTTGGAAAAATAATAGATATCATAATAAGAGAGAGCATGGCATAATGGATATGAGCCAGCCTCTGGATTAGGACCACCTGGGTTCAAATCCTCCCTCTAACACATGGTGGCTGTGGGGCCTGGGCAAAGCATTTCACCTCTCACTGCCCAAGGCAATTTCCTAAGACTATGAATAGCTGATCTGCATTGGTAGAGAAAGTATTCTCACTGGGAGCTCTTTATGCCAATAAAATCAGAAGTCTAGACCAAAATATATACATAATACATATAGTGACATACATTTATGTACTTATATAAAATTTTAAAAAACCCTTGACACTGAGGTTTACACAAAGCAAAGACACATAGAATAATTTTACATCTAATTTATATATGTGCATAGACAATTATGTATATGTGTACTATATACAATATAAAACATGCACTCAGAATATACATACTCCTTAGAGATGCTGGGAAGGCATAAACCATTCCTGGATTCCTTTTCCTAAAACTTGGCTCAAATTCTTCCTTTTGCAGGAAGCCTTTCCCCTCGGTGGCTAATGTCATCCCCTTTCACATTGCTTTCATCTATTTTGTATTTAGCTTTGAGTTCCTATGTATTTACATGTTGTTTCCCTCATTAAAATATATGCTCTTTGGCAGTTAAGGGATGTGGATTTCTTTTTTTGTTTTGTTTTCTTCTTGTCTTTCCTTATGTTTGGTACATAGTAAGAGCTTAATAAATGTTTGTTGGCTGACCCATATAACTACTTTCTTATCTATGTAAAATTATGATACAAGAGTCCCACTGATAAAATATAAGAAGGGAGCAGGTTGGCTTTTGCAGGCCATTTTCCACAACAGAGCACCTTCCTACAGACATTGACTTCCTTTCTACTCTTTGCACATGAAACTCCATCTCCGCACTCCATTTCTTTGTACTGGCTGTCCCCCCATGCCTGGAACTCTCTCCCTTCTCATCTCTGCCTCTTGAATTCCCTGGCTTCCTGCAAGTCTCAGCTTACAGCCCATCTTCTGCAAGAAGCCTTTCCTTCCTCCTTATTTCTAATGCCTGCCCTTTGAAATTATCTCCAATTTATCCTGCATTGGACTTGTTTGGGCATAATTGTCTTCAGCTTCTCTCTCCCCTTAGACTATAAGCTCCCTGAGAGCAGAGGCTGTCTTTTGCCTTTCTTTGTGTTCCCAGAACTTAAAATGTCTGGCACATAAAAGGTGCCTAATAAATGCTTGTTGACTTACAGGTATAAAGTCATGCAAGTGACTTAAAGATATAAGGAATACTAAATGTTGATGTGCTTATTATTCAATAATTACAAACAAATATTTGACTTAGGGCAATGTAGAACCTTAAAAGCTCTCCTCTAACAATGAATCTCCCAAGCATACATTAAGATTGTTCATGAAAGGTAATTTTGTTCATTGATTCTCTGATCGTCAACATCAAATAATGCATATAACAGGGAAGAGAAAGACAAAGGCCATGTGGACAATGTCCCATGACATATAACAGGAATCAGTAATCATACAATTCTAAGCCTGAAAGGGAACTTCTGTTAGTGTTTTAACTTATTTTTAAAATATTTTTTAAAACTTACTTCAAATTTTAAGTATTTATTTTTAAATTTTTATTTTACATCCAGAAGGCCAATTTGGGGCAAAAAGAAGAGAATCTTTCATATTTTCAAAAACTTCTATGTCTTACAGGGGAAAATTCTTAAGCAGCAAATCAAAATATATGGAGTGAAAAATTAACATGCTGCTATTAATCTTGATGATTATAGTATCTTAGGATATACGGCTCTAGGAATTTCAAGAAGACCTGTTATTCATGAGCAGTGACATTAAGTCAGTCTTACAGAGACTACTGCACAGAAGGCATGCACTGGGGTATGCAATGTAATTAATCACGGTGTATCACAATGCAATAAACCACCATCTCCTTTCATGAGCACAGGCCGTTCTTTCCTTCTCAATCACCAACCAGAGCTTCAGTTTCCACTGGGTACTAAATAGGAATGACAGATTTTCCTCTTCATAGTCGGAGTACAAGCTAATTAGTTGGCCTCCTAAAAGGGGTTCAGGTGGTTGGTTTTAGGAAGAAGCAGTCGTTAGAGCAGGATTGGCTTTGGAAGGAACTACTTTGAGAGAGGTTCGTTTAGCTTACTCTTTGTGGCTGCTGCTATGCCAGGCTTCAAATACACTGAACAAGATGTCCCCTTCCTCTTCCAGCCTGCTTTTGTGTGTTGTCTCCTCTAGATTATAAGCTCATTGAAGGCAGGGACTTTCTTTTTATTAGTTGTATCCCCAGCACTGAGCTCAGTGCCTGACAACACATTTAGGCTGGCCATATTGTTCAAATGCAAACATATGCTTGCCAAAAAGACTTTAATGGAGAACCCGCACAGGGCAAGTGTTCACATGGTGATCAGAAGAAGGACACTTTCAAGGTCTCTCTTGAGAACTTTGGAATTGATTGTGTGACGTGGGAGGCACTAGTACAGGACCACTCAGCATGGAGTGCCCACATCAGAGAAGGTGCTGTGCTCTATGAACAAAGCAGAATTGAAACAGCGCAAAGGAAATGCAGGATGTGCAAATTTAGAGAATTCATCCCAAATGTTCACATGGACTATTTGTGCCTGACCTGTGGTAGAGCATTCTGAGCTCCTATTGGTCTGATCAGCCAAAGTTGGACACATTGAAACTTCACTGTAGCATAGTAATGTCATTTTGGTCCTCTTCAAGAACGAAGGACAACAACCAAGACAACACATAGCTGTTGTTGTTCAGTTGTCCAGTCGTTTCCAACTCTTTGTGACCTCATGAAAGTTCATGGGTTTTTTTTTCTTTCTTTTTTTTTTTTTGGAAGCGGGAAAGCAGGGCAATTGGGGTTTAGTGACTCGCCCAAGGTTACACTGCTAGTGTGTCAAATGTCTGAGGCCAGATTTGAACTCAGGTCCTTCTGACTGCAGGGCTGGTGCTCTACTCACTGTGCCACCTAGCTGCCCCCATGGGGTTTCCTTGGCAAAAATACTGGAGTGGCTTACCATTTGCTTCTCCAGTGTGTCCCCATTTTACAGATGAAGAACTGAGGCAAATAGGGATTAGGTGACTTGCCTGGGGTCCCACAGCTAGTAAGTACCTGAGGCTGGATTTGAACTCAAATTTTCCTGACTCCAAGCCCAGTGCTCTACCACCTAGCTACTCCCTACATATAGTAGGCACTTAGTAAATGTGTATTGAATTGGATTGGATTTGATCTGAAATAACAATTCTGACCATTTAGTTTCTGTTACCAATATAATTTTTTAAAAATATATTTTTTAGGTTTTGGAGGGGGGAAGGCAGGGCAATTGGGGTTAAGTGACTTGCCCAAGGTCACACAGCTAGTGAATGTGTAAAGTGTCTGAGGCTGGATTTAACTCAGGTCCTCCTGACTTCAGGGCCAGTGCTCTACTGTGCCACCTAGATGCCCCCACCAATACAATTTTTTAAAAAGAATTTTAACCTTACCATCCATGGGTAGTATGTTCCTGAGTGGCTTTTTAAGTCTCTGTCCTGGTTTCCTAAGCATTTTCAGAGTGTGTAGGAGGATAACAGGGACAATAAATAGTGCCTTAGCACTTTAGAGATAAGGTAGCTAAGGCCCTCAAAGGTTAAGTGACAGTGCTGGTAATCACTTTACAAATGCTTGTTGATTGATTAAGTGACTGTTCTAAAGTGACAGTTAATGGCAGAACCAGGACCAAATGCCTTAGCTTAGTCAAACTTATCAATTCTGTTCTTCTATAAAAGAAAAAAAAGTCTTCTAAGGACCAATAAGGCATTCTTCTGGGTGCCGAGGATACTAGGACAAATCAGGCCCTGCTCTCAAGGAGTTTCTTCTACTGTATCATTCTACTAAAGAATTTCTCTTGACCAAAAAAGGCAGAAGCCCAAATTCCTCATCCAATGTTTATACCACCTATATAAGCCTAAAGCTGATTCAACTGGCTTAATCAACTAAGGAAGGAACTTGACTAATAAACAGTGAGATGGTTGACTGGTTTTGCCGACCCGTTGTTTATTCCCCCTTGGTTTTGTTTTTTTGTTAGAAGGCGTTGATTTCAGAGAGCTCAAGGAGGAAGGGATATATCAGGAAACATAAGCAATATAAAAAACAAAAGATGACAGTAATTTTTTTAAGGAGAATAAACTTGAAGAAACATGACAAACCAAGGAGAATGCTTTGCAAAGTGCAAATGATGTCATTGGCAGTTTACATCTGGCAACAATTCCCAGGAAAGCTATGGCTTTGGCAGAGAGGGGAAAAGCCACCAGATCTTTTTAATGGCTCCAGGAAAAAAAAAGTGCTGTATTTAAAGAGAAAATTGAAGCCATTATCTGGGTTCTTTTTGACAGCAACATGGTGTGAAGAAAGCTTTCTTCACAACACAGGGCGTGCCGGAGTATTTTGTTGTAATCCACAGTGAAGTATTTTTAAAGTGTCGAACGTTGGCAACCGGAGAATCCAAATGGTAATTAAATGGTTATAAAAATCTTAAACTGGAATGCTGACAGGCAGCCTGGCCAGCACTATCAGCACTAATCGCCTAATAGTCAATCTGTAATGCTCCTCTTCAGCTTAAATAATGTTTGCCAGGATCCTGCAGTCAACACTTTTTCCCCTTTCTTTTTTTGCTTTATGCTGCAGTAATGGGGGCACCGGCTGCGATTAAGAGATGAAAAAAGCACCCAGGTGCTTCTGGGCCAGGGCAGGGAATGGACTGGGGAGAGTGAAGGGAGGCGAGATGGAGCTCCTGCTGACCATTTAGTCTCACTGCTTGACTGAATTAGGCAGCTCCGTACTCTCTTTAGGGTCGTGGTACATGGCCATTCTCATTACTTATACCTGTACTAAATTGCAAACGCCCAAGTCCAACTGACTAAATCCTGGCTCTGTCATTTGGAGTGATAATAAACTGGTCTTACTGTTTGCAAAACTTGAATTCAAATCCTGCTTCTTTCTCTCTCTCTCTCTCTCTCTCTCTCTCTCTCTCTCTCTCTCTCTCTCTCTCTCTCTCTCTCCCAATATCTCTCTCTTTTTCTTTTTCATTCTCAGTCTCTGTCTATTTGTCTGTCTGTCTCTCAGTCTCTGACTCTCAGTCTCAGTCTCTGTCTCTATCTCAGTCTCTCTCTCTCTGTCTTCATCTCTTTCTCTTTCTCTCTTTGTCTGTCTCAGTCTCTCTCTCTGTCTGTCTGTCTCAATATCTCTCAGTCTTTTTCTTTCTCAGTCTCTCTCAGTCTCTCCCTTTCTGTCTGTCTTGGTCTTTCTGTCTCTCGGTCTCTCTCTCTCTTTCTGTTTCTCAGTCTCTCTCTCTCTGTCTCTTTCTCTCTCTGTCTCTGTCTCTCTCTCTTTCTCTCTCCCCTCTCTCTGTGTCTCAATCTCTCTCTTTTTCTTTTTCAGTCTCAGTCTCTGTCTGTCTGTCTCCTCAGTCTCTGACTCTCAGTCTCTATCTGTTTCAGTCTCTGTCTCTATCTCATTCTCTCTCTCTGTCTTAGTCTCTCTCTCTCTCTGTCTGTCTCTGTCTCTCTGTATCAATATCTCTCTCTCTCTCTCAGTATTTTTCTTTTTCGGTCTCTCTCAGTCTCTTCCTCTCTGTCTGTCTCTGTCAGTCTCTGTCTCTTTCTGTTTCAGTCTCTCTCTCTGTCTCTGTCTCAGTCTCTGTCTCTCAATCTCTCTCTCTGTCTCAGTCTCTGTCTCTCTGTCTCTCTCTGTTTCTCTCAGTCTCTCTCTGTCTCTGTCTCTCTCTCTGTCTCAGTCTCTGTCTCTCTCTCAATCTCTCTCTCAATCTCTCTCTCTGTCTCTCTCTGTTTCTCTCAGTCTCTCTCTCTGTCTCTGTCTCTGTCTCTCTCTCTCTTTCTCTCTCCCCTCTCCCCACCCTTTCCTCATGTATGAAAGGTGGACAATAACAGCACACCTACCAGGTGTGGCAAGGACCAAATGAAATAAGATGCAAAGCCCTTTAGCTCTAAAGAGCCATCCCCTATACCAGGCTTTCCTCTTCACAGGTTAGTTAATAAAAATGAGCATCGTTCACCACTCACGTGGTAGCATTCTCATGGCACAAGGTTAGGGTCAAGAAAGAACAGTAAGGGCATCAGGAGAAAGGCTTCATTTTCCCAACCCAGGAGGTCACAGTAAACCTGGCCAATGGATATTTCCAGACGCTATCCACACTGGCTGCAGCTTGACCTCCGTTATGAAGAACTCGTAAAATGTGGTTGCTCTATGAAAACTGAGACAAGCGACATCTGGATAAAAGCAGCCCTGTCACTGTGTTAGCCTCTGTGCAGAGCTGCCTCATAGGCCTGAACTAATACGACATAATCAACTACGTTATCTATGTTCCCATGTTCTCATCTTGCCCAGGCATGCTAATCAGTAGTGTGTGTGTGTGTGTGTGTGTGTGTGTGTGTGTGTGTGTGTGTGTAAAGAAGTAGGTAAAAATGGCAGGGAGTCTGAGGTCAAGAACCTTGACTTCTGATCTCAGTTTTAACCATCTTCTCCCCATGGAAGCAAGAAAAATGTTATTAATTTCTCAATCAGAGGGAGTATGGTCAAGAGTTGAGGATGTTGCAACAGAGCCACTGAGAGGGAAATATGAACATTAGCCAGCAAGGGAGGTCCACTTCCAACCATAGGTATGCTGGTAAATGTTTAACAACTGGCTCTCTAATAAGCACTACACGCTATGAAATTGAATCTGCATTAACATTTACTCCATCACTTTCTTAGGTCTATACAATTAACAAAATGCTAAATCAAGGGCTCTTTTGTAGCCATTTGCCAATTTCTGAGGTATAAATGCTCACAATGGAAATTTAACAACAGGCTTTCAGGAGCTGGCTCAGCAGGCTCTAGGCCATCCAGGTGCAGGCATTACTCATGTTCCTAGCTTATCAGCTTTGGTCCATGTTTATAAAATGTATTCATTTAGTTGTGTTAGGGTCTGTTGTCAGGGGTTCTTAACCTGGAGTCCATGACCTTATTTTTTAACAATACATTTTGACAATTATATTGAAATATAATTGTCAAAATATATATACTTTTTGAAAAGGGCAACTAGGTTGGACAGTGCATGGGATGCTGGGCCTGAAGTTGGGAAGACTCATCTTCCTGAGTTCAAATATGGCCTCAGACACTTACTAGTTGCGTGACCTGGGCAAGTCACTGTTTGCCTCAGTTTCTTCATCTGTGAAATGATCTGAGGAAGGAAATAGTAAACTATTCCAGTATCTTTGCCAAGAAAACCCCAAGTGGGATTAGGAAAAGCCAACCATGACAAATAACTTCTAACAAAAATTTCAATATAATTGATTTCTTTTTAATCCCATACATTTTCTTTTATGCATTTAAAAACTTTATTCTTAGAAGAGGTCCAGAGGCTTCACCAGACTGGCAAAGGGATCCATGATACAAGAAAGGTTAAAAACCTCTGCTCTATTTCCTTTTTTTTTTTAACCAAACTTCACAGCCTTAGACTCCATTCCTCAAGGATCAGCGTTGTAGTGGAATGTATATTTGTTGTGCCGCTTTTGCTTTTTTATCCTTAACACAGGCACTTAGTAGGTACTTAGAAAAGTGATTGATTGTTAATGCCAATTGATTGGTTGGTTGGTGGCCCAGCTTCCTTCTTCAGAATCTTGCGGGGGGAGTGGTTCTGCAGATTTACTCGTTTAGATCACAGCTCTGCCCCCACCCTGCTTCTTCACCTTATCAAGTCCCTGGTTGCATTTCAGGGGAGGACACTTACAAAGGAATAATTGTGTTTAGCTCCTTAATCATAGCATTAAAGATAAATAAAACCAAATACATCCATGAAAACAGTATGTGCATCTTCTCTTAACCTGTGACTCATTCGTAGACTGACCAGCCAGTCTGTAGCTCACCTCAGTGGGCAAACCGAAACCCAGGAGCTGGGTTCGTTAGATTATCAGTCTAGAGCCAAAAGGAACCTCAGAAACCATCTAGTCTAGCCCATCACTTTGTAGATGAGGATACTGAGTTCCTAGGAGGTTAAGAGACCTAGGCAAGGTCATATAGGTAGGATTTGATCCAAGTTCTAATTCAAGACTCTGTGCACCCTCTACTCTACCATATTATTTCTACTTCTAAGCCCAGTGTCCATACCAGGGTTTTTTCACTCACACCAAAAAACCCTAGAGGGTCAACTTCTAGTGAGGGTGACTCAGGAAATCTAGCTGGTATCTCTTTTAAAACGGCAGCTAGCTTGAGTGAACAGCATGGCACCAAGCAGGCTGGATCTGACACTGATCCCTTGACTGGGTAAACCCTGTCTGCCCTCTTCAATCTAGCTTTTGTTTTTGTTTGTTTGTTCTCCCTATGTACTCACTGAATTGCATTTCTCTCTCTTTTCTCAGAGACAATTTTGAAGGGAGGGTATTTTCCCAGACTGAGCATCAATAACCTGGGATCTCTTAGTCCTAGCCAAGTAGAGGAAGAACACACAGGTTCCCCTAGCAAGGTGCCACTGCTTTGATCCCTCTTCTCCTGTTTAGCTCAATCCATCTTTTAAAAATAGCCACCTGGCATCCATGTCCTCAGAGGTAAAGCACAGCTACTACATAGGCATCATCATGAATTAATCTCCTCCATAAACTCTGTGCTCCAGCCAAACTAGACTGCTTATGGTATCTCTTCATGCTGTGAGAACTTTCCCACACATCTGGGCATTTGCTCATAGATGTTCTCTCCGCCTGGGCTACCCTTCCCTTCCCCTTTTCTCCCTTCAAGGTATTAAATTACCATCTACCCTTTAAGACAACTCAAAATCACCTTCTCATTGTGCTTTGTAAACCAGGTAACAGGGTTTTTAAGTATTGTGAGTTTCTTTCTGTCTTTCTCTCTCTCTCTCTCTCTCTCTCTCTCCCCGTTTCTATCTCTCTGTTGTGTGTCTCTGTCTCTATCTTTCTGTCTCTCCCTCTGTAACTCCCAACCTCAGTTCTTACTATCCTGACTAGTGAATGCTACATGTGATCTACCACATCTAGGGAGGCCCAGGCTTCACCCTATTTCCTGCCCATCTACCTGAAAGCAGCCTTGCCTCTGGGACCAGAGAACATGCCTGGTGAGGCTTCATTCTATGACCTCCAGAATCCACAC
This sequence comes from Trichosurus vulpecula, assembly GCF_011100635.1. NCBI lineage: Eukaryota > Metazoa > Chordata > Mammalia > Diprotodontia > Phalangeridae > Trichosurus > Trichosurus vulpecula. Next base: position 119,083,236 of record NC_050573.1, on the reverse strand, counting down.
ATGAGGCCCCCTCCATTGCCCTGATTTATGAACGCCTCATGTGGTCTGCCATGCCTAGATAGATTCCCAACAGCTGCCTTGCCCCTGTGTACATCACCAAATTCCTTGTCCTTTTCTAGTATTGGAATCATAATCAAATCATTACTACTAGAAAGCCTATGTTAGTCAACTCTTCTATGGCATTACTCAACATCCCTTTAACTTTCCAAACCAAAATATATGTTCCCAGATAACACTCTCTTCTGTGTTTTTTCTCCCCTTACTGGGATATAAGCTACATGAGGACAGGCCGATCTTCCTCCTTTTGTGTCCCTAGCTATATCCCTAGCATTTAGTACAATTCTTGCTACATGGGATTATAGATTTAGAGGTGGAAGCAACTTTAGAAGCTACCTACACCAATTCTTTTTACCAATGAGGAGCTGGGGTTTTGAGATGTTAAATAACCTAACCCAGGGTCACACAGGCAATAAGTGGCAAAGCCAGGATTTGAACCCAGGTCCAAATCTAGCTCTTTGTCCACTGCATGTAAGTGTTGAAGAAATTCTGGATATTTCCCCTAAACAAGCATCAAATACCTAATATACTGTTGAATATTAAGCAAATTTATTACAGGGAACAGAAAGGGGTCTCAAAGATAATAGTAACATTGCTATTTCTCTTCTTCCCCTAGAGGGTCGATCACTATCAGAATGAATTTGAAGACTTTAGGGAAGATATCATTCATACTTTCCTACTGTTGGTTTGCTTCACCCTGGGATCTCCTTACTTTCTAGCTCTTGTAGCCCCGAGTTCAGTCTGTATTATGTCAGTCCCTGGTCCTTCAGTCTTACATTCTCTACCGTAGGGCGAAACCATTGGAGCTGCTATAGCACCACCACCCCATCTTGTTAAGGCTTTGCTATTCAGTAGGTGATCTGCTTTCATTACTCAGCTAGCTCTGCTTACCGCTGGTGCTACAGAAGTGCTGTTGTTTTCTCCTGGTTGATGTTTTCCAAAAGTCTGTTCTTTGATTAGGAAGGGGCTTCTCAGCTCTGTCTGCAGAGGACTCTATCACTAATAACTGCATAAATCCGTTCCTCTTATTGTAGATATGCAATTTTTTTGTAGCTTTCTAACACATTTACCATGTTTATAGTTATTTCTTTCCCTTGTGTCTGAAATAGACTATAAGCCCCATATGGGCAAGGGACAGATCTTATCTCTGCTGGCACCGAGCATAGTGTTTTTCAACAGTACTCATCTGTAACATGTCTGCTGTATTAGAATTCTGAATTCAACCCATATATCCTAATGCTAAGGTATTTTGGTGGTTGATATAACATAACTGACCATCCATGGCCCAATTTACTGCTTGACTACCGACTAGCCAAATGGCAGCCATCAAATGCAGGAACACAGCCTTGAGGTTGCAGATGATGAGTTGCTTTTCCTCTCTGGGCCTCAGTTTTCTTATCTTTAAAATAGAGGTGCCTTTGAAGTTCCTGCCAACTCTGGAGCCATGATCTTATGAATATGACAGTTGTTTCAAAAAGCTAGGGGAGGATTTCAAAACCAGAAATTCCTTTAGTATCAATATGAAACACAATTTGTCTCCTTTAAAGTAGGATTGTCAAAATGCTAATCTTTCTATAAGTCCACAGAATTTAAAAGTTAGAGAGAACTCAAAGATTTTTGTAAGAGTTTTGCTTCTAACACCTCCAAGAAGATCCAGGTCTGCATTCTTCACTTCAAACCACTGAACAACTTGTTGAAAACAGAACCATTTTCTTCAAGCAGCATTGATAATGTAGGTTTAGTCCATTAGCTGGTTTTTATTTCACTGACCTTCGTGCACCACTAATATGGTAGCATTAGAGTGTGACCAGGAAAAAAAATGCATGGGCAGACAGAATCATTTCAGCTGTTGCTGTAGCAAAGGACATTCTGAGCAGATTTATTATGTCACACCTAATTTACAGGCCCACAAGTAGAAACCTCAATCTGAGGATGTGGGTTCTGTGTTCTATAGCATGAAAATATAAGTCATTTCTGTTTCCCACCCCATCTCCCTGCTTCACATCTTGATTCTCTTTATTTGTGCCCAAGGCTGTGTGTTTATAGAACAAAGAAGTGTTCCATTAGCAGGGTAAACATAAAATGCTTCTTAACTCTACCAAACAGAGACAGCATGGAAGAACATACACCAGGCTTACAACTTCCTGTAGCTACAGAAGCTTTGGGGGTAAAACAAGTCAGTTGAAAAAAAAAACAGTGATATTTTTGTTCAACAAAAGCTAATACATACCATAAAGTGAAAATAAATGTAATATAGAGATCATACAGGTCACACCCAAAGACAATTTAATGCAACAGATACTGGGATAATAGAATGATAGATTCAGAGAGAGAAGGAATGTTCCATGTCATCTACTCAAACCTGGTCATTTTATAGTTAAGGAAACTTAGAACCAGGGTTGAAGAGACTTGCCCAAGGTCGCAGAGTAGCAGAGCCAGAATTTGAACCCAAGTTATCTGACTGCAAATCCAGGAGAGGGGGACACAGCACATGGTTGGGTACCTAGGACCAGAGCAGTGCCTAGGGTGGGGAGATCAGGGCTTTGCCCCAGGGTGCTGTAATTTAGAGAGTGCCAACCACATTATCTTTGTCTTTCTGGTAGCCACAACTCCCATCCCTCAGACCTCCCACTCTACCTTGTTTCCCTATAGTCACCAGTCTTCCAGCAGTATAGAAATCTCATCGTGTCCTGGGACATGGTTTTCCCTATGACACTTCCCCAATTTCGCCACCTCCCCAGCTTTGGCCAATCCTTCAGCAGGGTAGAAACCCTGTGGTGTCCTGGGCCATGTCTCCTTGCCCCGATAGCCACATTTCTGGTGAGCTCAACCTTTCCCTGTCCTTTTCCACTCTTATTCTTACTTCCCCCTTCGCTTGGCTACAAAAAAATCCTAGTTACAGCTCTGTCCAGGAAGAGGATACTGGAAAGTAGAGGCAAAGGGTAGACAAATGTAGAAAGAACAGTTTGCTAAAGACAGGCTTCAGCCACTTGACAATTCTGCCAAAGCATGGCTTCACCAAGGACTTAAACTTCTCCAGCAGAAAATAAAAGCATTTCCATGGGATACATCCAGAAATCAAAAGGCAAAGGAGATAGAAAAAGACTTCACAAATGCCTCCAACTGGACTAGCTTGTTTTTAATTTCACAGAGGGCCTTTCTCACCCTCTGTCTCCCTGGGGTTTGCCAACCAACTATTAATATGTAAAGGCTGATGTGGCAGGGCTCAAACTTGGAAGCAGGAAAGCTGGATCCACATTATCGGTGCTTCATTCCCATAAGCCCTTTTGATTACATTACCATACCTAAGCCACAGGCACACACAATTTCTACATGATATTCCTAATCACAGATGGGGGAGGTGCTAATTATCTCTCACCTGTGCCTTAATATATCACTTTTATTTTCTCTGTGTGTGTGTGTGTGTGTGTGTGTGACATATCACAACTCCAGAATCCAGACTCAGAACATCAGTTGGTATCGCTAAATTCTCAATCCCATTATATTATACAGACAGTCCCTTCCATGCAGTCTAGAATCCAGTCACAGTGACCTACTTGTACTTCCTCAAATAGGACACCCCATCTTTTGTCTTTGCAATGATTGTCCCCCTAGGCCTGAAATGCTCTGGCCCCTTACCTCTACCTCAGTTTTCCTGGCTTTCTTCAAGACTCAGCTCAAAGTCCACCTTCTGCAGGAAGCTTCTCCTGGTCCCCTCAATTGCTAGTGCCTTCTTCTCTCCGCTTACCTTCCGTGTATACATATATCTATATCTATATCTATATCTATATCTATATCTGTATTTGTATCTATATCTGTATCTGTATCTATATCTATATATATCTATATATATATATGTATACACACACATATATACACACACACATGGATATATATATAGTATATATAGTATGTATATATATGGTATATATATAGTATGTGTATATATATATATATGTGTATATATATTATGACCTAGTTATTTGCATGTTGTCTCTTTCATATTAAAAGCTCCTTGAGAGCAGGACCTATGTCCCCCCTCCCTTTTTTTTGTACTTCCAGTATCTGGCACATAATAATTTTTTGGCCAAGATAAGATGATTCCCATGTTTTATTTTTTAACACGCTAGCTTCCTTTCTTTGTCACTTAGATATTTTCTAAGATATCTAGAAGACAAGTGGTTTGGGGGTCCTTAAACACGACAGGGAGTTCTGAAAAGTAACAAGTTTTAATGAAAAAACGTGGTGTGAAATAAAAATATTTTGGAACCATCTTAGAAAAGTAACTAATTTTTTTTTCACCCAGAAATACCACCACTGGGCCCAAGTGTTGAGGAGGTTAAAAAAAAACAACCAAAGAATAAAATAAAACATAATGAAAGGCCCAACATACACAAAAGAATTCACAGCAACACTTGTAGCAAAAAACAAACAAACAAACCAGCCAAGGGAACAAAGAGAGGGCCCATATATTACTGAAGAATGGCTGAAATAGTGGCACGTAACTATGCTAGAATATTATAGTGTCATTACACAAGGAAGGATATGAAGAATTCAGAGAAACTTGGGAGGACTTCTACATACTGATTCAGAGAAAAGGGAGTGGAGCTAGGATAGCAACAGCCATAATGCTCATAAAAATATAAAGCCAAGTTAGTGATAAAAGACATCAGAATTCAGATCAACACAATGACCAATCTTGACTTCAAAGGACTAATAATGAAACATACCTTCTTCTTCTCAATAGAGAGAGATGGTGACCTGTGGGTGTGAAATGACACATATGGTATCAGATATGTCCATTGCGTCCATTATTTTCACTTAATTTCCCTTCTTTGTTACAAGGGAAGAAACTACTGGGGAGAGGATTATGGAAAGCATGAGTTTAGGAACAACTGCTCAGAACTCGGTGGGTATTTAATAAATTCTTCTTGAATGCCTATTGAAGTAGCAGCAGCGTTTTTTTTTTTAAAGGCAATTAAAAAAAATTTTTTAATGTGTCCTTAAGAAGGAACAACCAATGCCAGTATGAATTTGACTTTCTGGGTACAGGAAGCTGAAGCTAAGAATATAGGCCTCCAAGATCATTCTTGAATTTGGGGACTGAGTGAAAGATACAGAGCTGCTACCTCTGTGTGAACCCATCCCTCTGGAGGAAAAAGGTCTGAGAACCTGGACTTTGAGAAATAAGCGCCCCCTCCCCCCACACATACACATTAGTCTCTGATTTAAAGAAAAACAGGAAAACTATAGAGAAAGATCTCTTCTCTCAGGGAGGAAAAACAAGGTGAGTGCATAAAAATGGAGTAGGTGGGAGGCAGAATCTCAGTATCGGTTTATGGAGATGAATAATAGATTCAGAGAACAAGGAAACTTAAAATTCATCAAATCTGACCTCCAAACTAATTCAGAAGCCCCTTCAAATAACTCCCTCAGCTTTTTCTTGACAGATAATTAGTTAACCTCTTCTTGAACACATCCAGTGACAGTAAACTCACTCTCCTATGAAGCACTATGTCCCACTTTTGAACAGTTCAAATTTCAAGGAACTTCTGTGCCAAATCACCTCACTGATGCTTCTGCCCTTTGATACTCATTCAGTTACCTAATAATTGTCCTCCTTGTGTCAGGACCCAGTTACCTTTCAAAGAAGAAATGCTAAAAGAGATGGGAAATAATCCTCATATATCCAACCAGGACTATCATTCAGTTTCACTTTGGGTAGGAAGGCCTGTGTCACCAAAAGCATAGCAAATCCCTATAGCAATGTCCCTTTAAAATTTTCTGCCCTCTACATTCATTTTAATCATGAACCCTGAATGTTATATTAAATTAAATACTTCAATCCTTCAAGTAACCATGATTTCATCAGCACGGGTACTTGGTACATTAATACAGATTTCAACTTCTTTATAAATTAGTAGGTGGCCTTTGAAATTGTCATGGTTTAAAAAAAAAGTTATCATCTTGTAGCCAAGCTGGGAATGAGCCCCTTAGGACTTGGCCAGGCACCATGGTATAGTAGAAAGTGGTCTAGAACTAGAGTCAGAAAAGATCTGGGTTCATATCCTATCTTCAATACCTACTTTCTGTATGAAAGCAAATTGGTAGCAGTACATTAGAAGAATCCTTGGTGCTTGAGTCAGAGGACCTGAGGTCTGAATCGTACCTTTGCCATTTCTTGTGTGATCTTGGACAAATCACTTAACTTCCCTAGGACTCAGTTTCCTTACCTGTAAATTGTAGTGATTGGACTCAATGGCTTCTGAGGTTCTTTCTGGCCCCACATTTTTGATGTTGAGGAAGACACAATCTGTGTCTAGGTTATGTCCTTTATAAAATTAGGACAGAGAGATGTTGTGACATTGCAGATAGAATGCTGATCTCAGGAAGAGCAATGTTCAAATCTTGCCAATGACACTTACTGACTTGGTAACCCCAGGCAAGTCAGTAAACCTTTCAGTATTCCCTGGATACAATTCTCGGCAAGTTACAAGGAAGGTGCTGATCAACATTGAAAGGAGAATCTCCTCATTGGGGGCTACCTACAGTGATGAAATTACAGGACTGGTTATAAAATGCAATGACCAAAAAATGAGTATTATGATACACTATCTAGCTCACAAATTTGTAGTAAGGAGAGTGGAGAAGGAAAGAGAAGGGAATAAATATTTACATAGCTAGGTAGCACAGAGCACTGAGCATGGAATCAGGAAGACTGATCTTCATGAGTTCAAATCCAACCTCAGACACTTAGGAGCTGTGTGACCTTAGGCAAGTCACTTAACCCTGTTTGCCTCCCCTGTAAAATGAGCTGGAGAAGAATATGGCAAACCACTCCAGTATCTTTGCCAAGAAAACTCCAAATGGGTCAAGAGTTGGACATGACTGAACAATACTAGTTATTATAATTAATATTTGTTGATTGGATAATAATAAAAATCAAAATTCATCCAATAATCAGACCACAGCAGAGGAGCAGGTACTTTGATGGGAGGGTGTAGCTATTTGAAAGCTCCTTTTTCCTTCTAAGATATTTAGAGTCAGCCAGCAGGCAGGTAGCTTCTGCATTCTCACTTTGGCACTGTCCTCAAGCCTATGCTCACAATCCTCCTCTCCTGATACAGCAGAGAATTGGTGTCTATGGAGTGAAAGCCCATATCCCCTTTCAATACACATTAGGCACCACCACCAGAGTCACTGATGAAGCTGAAATGTCCAGCCCCAAACAAACCCTAGGAACAATCACTTGACTCCAGGCTGTGAAACATTATGGATGGCCATGCTTCTCTTTGGGTTAGAAATTGAGAGGTAGCCTTGTGTCATGGAAGAAGAGTGGTTTGAAGTCAGAGTACATCCCAGCTCTGCTATATAGTCAGTTTTCCTCCTCAGTAAATTATACAAGTTGGACTCTTGATCTATAAGATCCTATCTCCCTCTAGGTTTTTTAAACTACTTAAATGAAGAGCTTTCTTAATTAGAAAACAGCATAGTTGATTTGAGAATGAATTCTAGGGATTGGTTTAAAAATAAACAAATAGTCTTCTGTCTTTCTTTCTGCCCTGACTCCTACACATACCCCCTCAGATTCACCAGCAACGGGACCTGCTGAGCAGAGTTCTTGGAACTGTTATTTATGAGGACACAGTGGGATGGCTGCAGTTGAACAGAAATTATTTTAGTCCATCAGTGAAAACAAGCAAACAGAAGAAAAGAGGAAGAATTCAAACAGTGTAGAGTCCTGGGACAGTGGTATTCAGGTTGGAATACAAAATGGGTATTTGTTTCCAAAGGGCATTTCCTGATTTACAGCTGGGGACACGATTGCCTCCCTCCCCTCTCTCTTCCCTCTCATGCTTCCCCAAAGCACTCAGGAACCAAAAGCAAAGAATGAGGCATCAGGACTCCTAGGAACTCATTTTACCTTTTAGAGCCAGAAGTGGAAGAGGCTGCAGTTTGATTAAGTAGCATGAGGATTTGGACATTGTCAGAGATGACTATTAAATAAGAAAAGAACAGAGAGGAGGTGGGGAGGGGGTCAGGCTAGCACGTGGTACCAAAGTTTGGCTTAGAATGTTAACCACCACTAAACAGTTGTCATAACAAAAAGATTTATACAGATCTCCATGGTCCCCTGGCATTTACCTCAACATATTATGTATTAAATATTTACAAAGCACTCAAGCTTATAAAGTGCTTTCTAATTCTTTTAAAAAGTTATTTCTCCCACCCAGTTGGGGAAGTTGTGCTCTGTATCATTATTACCACCACCACCATCATTAGTTCACATTTTACTGATGAAGAAATAGAGGCACTGAGAAGCTAAGTGAATTAACTACCTCATAGATGAAGAATAATACTAATAGCTAGCATTTGCTTACGGCACTTTAAAGTTTGCAAAGCACTTTATAGATATCATCTCATTTGATCCTCACAACAACCCTGTGAGTTAACTGCTACTGTTATCTCCCTTTTATGGATGAGGAAACTGAGGCACAGAGAAGTTAAGTGACTTAGGCAGGTCATACAACTAGTGAGTCTGAGGAAGCATTTGATGGAAGCTGTATGACAACATATACATGATGAAAAAAGAAACTCATCAGGAATCCATATTTCTAAGAGTAATCTATGGCCAATGACAGTCTGTCAATAGTCCTAAACGAAATTATTAATCAATTATCTGGGAGGGTAGAGGGGGAAAGATACTAGGAGAAATTATGGTGAAGCAAAAGATATTCACAATAAATTATTATTTTTAAAAATAGGATACTTAGTTTCCTCATCGGTAAGAGAGGCAGTTTAGACTAAATGATCTCTATAGTTCCTCCATTTCTAACATGCTATTGTTCTAGTCAAATGGATCTCTAATTTCTTTTATCTTTTTATCTAACTTCTTTTATCTTCTTGGTGGGTATTGGTTTTGCTCCAGGTAGTTAAATTCTTTAAAATTAGTGATGTAACAACTCCTATTTATGGTGCTTTATAGATTATAAAGTACATTCTACATAGTAATCTGATGAGGTAGGTGACAGCAGAGAAGAATAATTCAGGGAAGTTAGTAAGTGGTAGAGGTAGAGGTCAAAACCAGGTCTTCCTCAACTTCCTCAACTCAACTTCAGTTGCCTGCATTGTTGCATGAGGCATAAGCATTTGGTGGAAGTTGGAGAGTAGGGGGTAAGAGGTAGGAAGGGGAGAGGGAGAGAGTAGCATTCATAAATATGGATGAAGCCAATGCTAGTCTAGTAGTCTGATGAAAATGGCCATATGGCCATCAGCCCAAAGATTATTTTCAATCAAGTATGATCAGAAGAATCTCTCTCTCTCTCTCTCTCTCTCTCTCTCTCTCTCTCCTCACTGCGAAGGCATATGATGAGCATCTGCAAATTAATGCTTGTGAGTAATGTATGTCCAACGTCAACTCTTAACCACTTAAATTCAGAGGATAGGCTTCCTCCCTCTTCCTCTCCTCCCACCAGCACAATGCCATCTAATGGATAACTAGAAGCTCAGAAAGATAGCCCCCTATGTGCCATAGAGGGGCCATAACACAGACAGCTCTCGTCCACATAAACTTACGCTCTTGGAAGACCAGCAGTTCTGCAGTTTTTCAGGTTCCCTTGGCCACATATGTTTGGAGATGTGCTCTCCCATTTGGACAGTTCTGCTGCATTTCAAACTCTTGTCTTTGCAGCATTTCATATATCACTGTAACAGTATCTTTTATTGATATTCCATTTTCCTTCAAAGAACTTAAAATCTTCCATATAGTTTTATGATTCTTGCTATATTCATTCACTCCTAGAATCGGAGATGGAAAGGTCTTCAGAGGTCATCTTATCAAACTTTCTCATTTTACAAATGAGGAAGATTATGTTAATATTGTTCATTGTTATTTTTACAGTATAGGTAGGTTGAAAAGAGAGGTTGGGGGTACACCCAAATTTTTACAGCATTTCAGTGATTTAGCAAGGAATGTAATCCAGGGCCAGAAGTGGCTCCCAATCTGGTGGTAAAAAGAGCTCTAGACGTGGAATCGGCAAAGTTGGTTTCCACTACTTAATGGCTTGCGTAATCATGGGCAAGTCACTTAACCTTTATCAACCTGTGGTTTCTACATCTGCAAAATGGAAGAGATGGAGTAAATGATCTGTAAGTATCCTTCCAGCTCCTAAGATTCCATGACTGTTACTGGGGTGGTCTGATTTCTACACTCAGAATCTAGAGCACAAAGAGTGTCTAATCAGATTTAGAGGGAGCTCTTCCATCCAAAGGTATGCTGTCATCATCATTGTTTGTGATTCTATTTTTGGCCATTGTGTGATTCAGGTAAGGCCTGATGCTCTAACAGAAATCAGAGCACCTCTGGCAATTTACTAGACTGTCAGCTCTTTGAAGACAGGTATCATTCTGCCTTCCAAACCCAGATAATGAGTTTTATATCTTTCCCTCCACCTAAGGAGCACCTAAGAGAACATGGATTTCTTTTTTTTTAATTCCTAGATCAGTGACCCTGGGGGTATCCCTAATGGTCTGAGCAAAGAAGAAATAATAGCTGTACAATGATAGCTAGTATTTATGTAGGGCTTTTAAGTTTACAAAGCATTTTATATTTGTTAACTCATTTGATCACCACTCTTCAGCTCTTAACTCTACATCAACACTTCCAAAAATGAAAATAGCCTGTCCTGAAGGGTCTCCCCTCTTGGGATCTCTCTATAAAGGGAATTCAGATTGGATGTATTTTGTGAGTCTTAAATGAAAAGCACCCGACACTAGTATTCTGAGGATGTGCGTCCCCTCAGTGCTGATAGAAATTATGCTTGCAAAGAAATAAGAGAAACTGTAATTCAAAGGAAAAGACATTTACTTTCACAAGGATTTAAACCTCACCCTGAAGAAGAAGGGTCCAGAACTGTAATGGAACATGCTGGTGCCTTCCGAAGGATATACAAGATGTCTTATAAATCTCAATTTATTATTATTACATGTATACATTAGCCTTTTTTGTACTTCTCTGCTCACTGACTCATCCATTGCTGTAATGTGCTATATATCTGGACTGATCACAACCTTGTAATTCAGTGTCTGCAAATGCAAAACTTCATTACATCTCAAAAACCTCTTATTCCTCTTAAAAATGTTTTTATAGTACTTCAAGTTCAAAATCATGGAATCTCAAAAGTGGAAGGAACCTCAGAGATTATCCATGTAAAATGGTGTGGTGGAAAGAGAATGGGATTTTGGAGCTCCAAGTGAATTAATTTTTACATCTATATCAACTAATCAGCAAACAGTGCCTGCTATGTGCTGGGTACGGGGCTGAATGCTAGGAATACAAAAATGTGATCGGCTGTATGGTCTAGTAAAATGAGGGTGTTTGACTATATGCCCTCATAATTTCCTTCCATCTCTGGATAGAGATAGCTGACAGACACCAACAGCATGATGTCATTGGTCCTATTTAAAAATGAAGGATGAGCAACAGACAGATAGATAGATATATAGATAGATAGATAGATAGATAGATAGATAGATAGATAGATAGATAGATAGATATAGCATTTATTCAGCATTTACTATGTTTCAGGCACTTTGCTAAGCACTGGAAATTCAAATATAAGAAAAAAGAAAAGTAATCTCTGTCCTCAAGGAACTTACATTCTAATGGAGGAAGTCCAAACATAATAGGGAGCTGAGAAGTGAAGAGGGGAAGGAACCCACAAGGAATCAAGGTTTAAAAATCTAGACAGTCATGAGTAGAGATAGGAAAGGACTGATTATGGCTGGCTTAGGAACATCCTCGAACAGAGGTTCTAGGGAGAGTAAACTCTACTTGGTGGTGTCAAAGTCAAATAGAAATATAGGCCATTAAACCATACATGAGGACCCCCATGGGCCACATACTGACTTGTGGTGGTTCAATGGTATCTGACTCTTTGTGACCCCATTTGGAGTTTCCTTGACAGAAATACTGGAGTCGTCTGCCATTGCCTTCTCCAACTCATTTTACAGATGAGGAAACTGAGGCAAACATGCTTAAGTGACTTGTCCAGAGTTACACAGTTAGCAAATATCTGAGGCCAGATTTGAATTCATGAAGATGAGTATCCCTGACTCTAGGCTGGGTACTCTATCCACTGTGCCACCTAGCTGCTCCACACATTGACTCAGATAACCACATATTAATATAATCTTTGTTTCATTGTATTTTTATTTATCTTGTTAAATATTTCCCAATTTCATTTTAATCTTGTTCTGGCAGTGACTAGCAAGTCTGTGTGTTTGACAACTCTGTTCTAGATCTATTTATATGTGCATGTGTGTGTGTGTGCGTGTGTGTGTGTGTGTGAGAGAGAGAGAGAGAGAGAGTATCTCTATCTATCTATCTATCTATCTATCTGTTGTTTGTCCTTTGTTCTTGAGGAGGACCACGACACCAGGAAGATGATGCCATGACTTGCAAAAGCATTGGATTTAAGTGAGGGAGGGCCATGTAAGGTCACAGCCTTACTTTCTCCTCTGGAGCCATCTGGGTCCAGTGGCAAGATATAGATCAGGATGACTGGAGATGGCCCCATATATGTGCATATGTATGTATGTATATCTATACATGTATATGGCATATATAGTTTTATATAGATATACATATCATTATATGAATATAAATGTACAAGCATATATGTATGTATGTATGGGTATATACGTGTACTTAAATATGTACATACACCTACACTGTGATGTATATCTAAACTTATCTCTCTCTCTCTCTCTCTCTGTCTCCCTCTGTCTCTCTCTCTTTCTCTGCCTCCCCATGTATCCCACACAATACTTTTTGGCTGTGGGGGCACACTGGGCTAGTATCTTAAGGACTGAGCTCACAAGGACCCATAGAGTCCCTTCTTGATTTGCTACTGATATTTCAGAATATGATCTCAGTTTTCAAATACGTTTGAGATGATGCTCCCCTACACCCTTTACTCGTTATGTGCCTAGACTAGAACACAACTGCCACTTTGCTGCCTACTCACACAACCACATCAGCTCTTTCAGCATCTTGGTATTTCACTAGAGCTTTGTGTGTTCTACACACTGAAGAAATTATACTGAATATTCTTTCTTCCAAAATAATATTAATAAAATTGTTCTCATATGAACACCTGGGGAACTGCCATGATTTATACTGAGTTACTCCTGAGAAAGGCCTGTTTATCCCTACCTTTGGGCAAAGATGCCCTCCCATATAATAACTCTGTACCTCCAAGGTGTTCTGTATAGCTGCACATCATATCGCAGGATCACAGATTTAAAACAGATTGAAAACTTCTCTGAAGTTTCGTCTTATCGAGTTGCCTGCGGCACAGAGAAGGTGTGTGACTTGTCCAGGGTGACGCTGTCGTCATTGTTGTTCAGCCGGTCATTTTTGAAGAGGACCAATGACGTCACAACAGGGTGACATCTTGACCTGTGCATGAAGTAGATTTCAGTGAGGCAGAGGTGCACAAAGTCATCACCTTTATTCTCTCTTCCAGAGCCATCAAAGTCCAGTGGCGGGACAAAAGTCAAGATGACTGGCCATGGCCGAGGATGCAGTGGGTGATCTTGGTGTCTTCAGCGTCTGACCAAGCTCTAAGCTCTGCACGGCACCATGAGGTCACACAGCCAGTAAACAACAGAGGCAAGATTTGAACCCATGTCTTCCTGACTTCTAAGTCTTTCTGCCTCTCTAGGTCAAATGATTTAACGGTGGAAACCTTAGAGACTTAAATAAATGCAAGCAGTTATTGTTATAATATGTCACAGTTATTTGCATCTCCGCCTGTCAGCAGGATGAACTATTTTAACAAATGAGCTCTGACGTAACAGGACTGTGACCTGGTCCAGCCCTTAATTCACGATGTGACCTTAGGCAAGTGAATTAGCCTCTCTGACCTTGAGCTTCCTTACAAATGAGACAATAGCTGTAAAGTGCTTAGCATAGTACCTGGAACATAGTAGGCTCTCAATAAATGCTTATTCCCTTCTCAGTCACCTTCTCTACAAAATACAGGAATTAAGACTGGATTCATTCAAGGCACTGTGTTAAGCATTGGGTGGGTATACAAAAGGGCATTGTTTCAACAATCTGGCCAGCAGTTGCTGTGGGGGTGAAAGACCAACACAAGCCCAACAACAAGAATGCTTCCAAAGCCCAGGTTCTTTTGATCTGCTTTACTAAGGAAAGCAACATTAAGGGGTTAACAAGTTTACTTTAATTCAGCATACAAATACCATTCACTTAGTTTAGGGGAAAAAGCCAGCACCCTGAACTTCAGAGCAAAATACAAATAAATTACAAACATCGACAAACAGACCAAATACAATTCATAGTTACCAACATCTAAGTTCAGCCCGGGAGCTCATCACAAGAGCTGGCCCAGAGTCACGCACGCCACCACTGCTGTGGGTAAGAGCTCCGAGAAAGAGAAAGCCAACTGCTGGTTTTATATCTTTTTCAGGGTCAAGGGTGAGTCACACATGTGACTCACCCACATGACCTAAAATTGTCACAAAGAGGCAACTTAAACCCATGTGGTCTAAAAGCCTCTGATGTCCCAAACATGTCACTCAAACCCATGTAAACTAGGCCCTCCCCTGAGCCCAGGAGGTCACCAAGGACTCCCAATCTAATCAAGGAAACAAAGGCCAAACTCTTCAAGGGCCCTTGGTTGAACTGAGTGCTAAGAGCCCATTTTGATTGCCAACACAGGCATCTAGGTGGCACAGTGGATAGAGTGCTGGGCCTGAAGTCAGGAGCTCTTATATTCCTGCGTTCAAATCTGGCCTCAGCCACTTAGATTTCCTCATCTGTAAAATGAGCTAGAGAAGGAAATGGTAAACCACTCCAGTATCTTTGCTAAGAAAACCCCAAATGGGGTCATGAAGAGTCAGACATGACTGAAACGACTCAACAACAACAGCAGCACAGGTATATATAGTCAAAAGAGAAAACTGCCCTCAAGGAGTTTACATTCTGCTGGTGACTTATAAGGCTGCTTCCCATTCTAACTTTCCAAAACTCTATATTTCTACTATCTGGCACTATTCTGCCATGCAGTACTGAAAGGGAACTTTTTTATTTGGAGGTAGGGGATTTGTGAAAGGTCTAGAAATGAAAGGTAACTCAGAGGTCATATAATTTAACTCTTTAATTTTCACAGGCGAGGAAACAGGCTGAGAGAGATGGAATGTCTTGCCCAGGGTCCCACAGGTAGTAAGTATCTAAGGCCAGATTTGAGCTCGTGAAGATGTGAACTCATGAACTCATGAAGAATTCAAACTTAGGTCTTCCCCTTTCCCAGTCTAGTGTTCCATCAATTGCTGCATAAATGGTGGAACCCTATATACATAAATGCTAATTATTATTTCTGTTATGATCATCATTTGGCATATAGGAATTGTTTTTTGGAGGGGGGAAGGCAGAGCAATTAGGGTTAAGTGACTTGCCCAAGGTCACACAGCTAGTAAGTGTGTCGAGTGTCTGAGGTCACATTTGAACTCAGGTCCTTCTGACTCTAGGGCAGGCCAGTACTCTACTCACTGTACCACCTAGCTGCCCCATGTCATATAGGAATTCTGCATGACAAATAATGATTATAGAAATTTTGTCAACCACCTTCTTGGCTCGTCCTTCTGCATTTTTCTTGCTTGACCAATTTGTTCTCCTAATTGACCTTAGTAATACAGATTGGGGAAATCAGACCCCACTATAATGGAAAGCACAATTGTTGGGATACTGGATCATTGAAGAGGCTGTGTTTAAAGGGTTTTGAATCAATGATGGATGGGACTAAACCTAATGTGACTTGATTTGCAGTAAAGGCCCAAGTAACAATTCCCTAACCCCTGATAAAATAAGGCCTCCTTGGAATCTATGAATAAAACATGAAGTTCTCAGTGGGGAAGCCAAAGACTCCAGCAGTTTTCAAGGTGTGCTTTTTGGGTATGATTATTACCATTTTGGCAGCTGGTGCTGAAATAACCTAAATCTGTTCTGAACTCATATCCCCCCAGTTACAACAAAACACACGCTGTTGTTCTACAACAGGGCCAAATAAAAAAAAAAGCACATCTTGCCTTCTGTGCCAGGTAAATCCTTCTATGGAAACTTAATGGGCTGGAGAAAGTCATGTCTTAATTTCCATTTCATATTTTTCCCTTTTCATTAGAAAGAAGAGCTGATTGTCATTCAGGTCAGGCCAAAGAATATTCAAAACTGGTTTCCAAATCTTACCGACGTTTACTCAGAAACTTCGATTATATCCATTCAGACTGAAGGAGCCCCGGTGTGGTGGAAAAAGCAGGGATTCCAGAGCCAGAGAACCAGTGCTGAAAGTCCACCTCTGGTGCTTATGATCTACGTGACCTTGGGCAAATCATTTAACCTCCCTGACTCGGTTTCCTCATCTATAAATGAGAGGGTATGACTTTGAAGGACTTCCAAAATTTTCAGGCATGGATACAATCCTTCTATAATGCCACGTAGTATCCATTTACACAAGGATGGTTCTATAAAAGGATACTCTTCAATGCAATATACTCAGAGGGAAAATGAGCAAAAGACTGGAGGCAAGGTGAGTTCCTTCCTGAAGGGTTAGTTGTCTAGTTGTCAAAGTCATTTCTATTTTCATGAAAAGACAGACTTGCATCTGAATAAATGACTGGAATCAATGACAGCTTTTATCTGTATATTTAGTATTGTTAAGTATATATTTAATATTATGTGGACATAACTTATAGGCAGTTAGGTGGTACAGTGGATAGAATGCCTGGACTGGAGTCAAGAAGACTCATCTTCCTGAGTTCAAATCCAGACTCAGACACTTACTAGCTGTGTGACCCTGGGCCAGTCACTTAATCCTGTTTGCTTCATTTTCCTCATCTGTGAAATGAACTGGAGAAGGAAATGGCAAACAACTCCAGTATCTTTGGCAAGAAGACCCCAAATGGGGTCATGAAAAGTCAAACATGACTGAAAAAACGGCTGAACAACAATAATAACAAAAAGTATCTCTGCGAAATTTCCTCAAATTGAGGTAAAAAGTGCCTCCTGTGCTTCTAGACTTTGGGCAGCTAGGTGGGCCAGGAGTCAAGAAGACCTCAGTTGAAATCCAGCCTCAGATATTTACTAGCAGTGTGACCCTGGGCAAGTCACTTAACCCTGTTTGCCTCACTTCCTCAGAGCTGGAGAGGGAAATGGCAAACCACTCCATTATCTCTCCCAAGAAAACCCCAAAATGGGTCACAAAGAGTTAGACATGAGTGAACAAGTATGAGTGTGCTAAATTGAAATAGATGCTTAGGGAGGTGGTGTTCATGCTCACTAGAAGATTTCAAGTGAAGACAGAATGAATACTTGTCAAGGAATATGTAAGAAAGTTTCCTGTGTCCAGGTACCAGTGAGACTAGATGGTCTCTCAGGCTTCTGCCAACATTGAGAGTCAGATTTTGGTGAACCCTTCTCTTCATGAACAAAACTGCATACAAACTCCACATTTTCAACAATGGTTCCTCACCTTAATCGAAACTTCAGTGACACTTTGCTCTAAGTACTCCAGTTCTCTTGTAACCTGTTTAGTGAAAGCTTTTCCTCCTGCTTTTTTCCCTGATATATAGGGAGAGGAGGCTGGAAGCCTTTTTGCTTTCCAGTGATTCTTCTAGATCATTAACCACTGACCCCCTACCAACAATCAACAACAATTCATTTGAATTCCATTTCATCTGCTTTCACTAACCTCCATGTGTTTTTTTTAACAACTTCCAGAAGTTCCAGAAGATTTCCTCAATTTCTAATGTTTTATTCACAGTCTTCCTTTCTAATCCATTTTCTTCTACCATCTACAGTGATCGCTTTGCTCACACTCTGGCCTCACAGACCTTTGACCAGCTTGGCTCCAATGACATTCATTCATTTCCCCTCTACTTCAGCTACCCCCAGACATCTGTAATTAAGACTAAGTCATTTCACAGACCTCCATCTCCAAGAACTCAAACTCTTAAAATCTCCTCTCTGACCGAAGCCTCATTACCTTCCACATCTATCACTCCATCACTTTTACTGAAACAGACCATCATCCTCAGTGTGACCTCTAGGACCTCAACCTTATGCTATATGATTTGTCCACTCCACCCCCCCCTCCGCTCCTCCCCCCACACCTGTTTTTAAGTGCCTTCCTAAGTTGGACCTCACCATTTCACTCTAGGAGAATATAAACTCTCTGAGGACAGGGATAGTTTTTCATCTTGATTTTGCATCCCTGGCGTCTAGTACCTTGCATTCTTAATAAGAACTTGTTGAATTAGAAGGAATTTCACCCATCCTCTTGGTAGAAACTTCCAATCTGTCTCCTTTTTTCTCCTCACTCCTACCCTGCCAGTCTCTGACCCTGGGTAATTTTCACTATTTTACTTTTTTTGCTTTTACTTCCAAGCTCCTGGGACATAGCTGAAAAGAGTAATAAAACTGAACTGATTGGGTACCCTAACAAATCCATGCAGTCTCACTTGAGCTGGGGCTTCATTGCTGCTTAGCAATTCTTTTATATTCCTTACTATTGATTCTCTGTGCCATTCATAGCAGCTGTTCCAAATCTTTCCATGTTCCTCAAGTCTCCAGTTTCATTCCTTTCCCCCTTCCATCTCAGCAGACAATCTTGCCTCCTACTTTGCTGAAGAGACAAAGACTTGGTCAAAAGCTTCCCCAATTTTCCTCTTTTTTTTTTCATTTTAAAAATTCTTCATCCAACCACATTTTATGCCCTCTAAGAAAAACAGGGCATTACTAGTCTGTACTCACTCTCTTGATTTTTCTTCTCCTTCCTGTTACAGTAATTAGGGTTTGACTTTTTTGCTGTTCTTATCTCTTGGAATGCTAGGGCCATCATGTGCCTTTAATGAGTCTTGCCTTTGTTTGAATGGGGCAGGTAAAGTGGGACCCTTTTGTCTTTTATTTTGGAGTGCTTCTCAGCACTGAGGTAATGAAGTACCTTTGATGAGTCTTGCCTTTCCAATATAATGGTAAGCAAAGTGGACTTTTTGTTGTCTTTGTTTTGGAGTGCTTCTGAGCACTAAGGAATCTTTGATTGAATCAGGAGTCTTTGATGACCTGCTTACATCAAGGGAAGGCCTAGTTCACATGGGTTTGAGTTGCATGGTTGTGATGCCCTTTGACCCTGAAGAAGTGTATATATACTCAGATTAGCATTTTGCTTTTGGGGGCACACTCATTGGAAGAGCGTTGGTGATATGGCCAGACGAGACTCTGTCATTGGAGGCCCACCCCCCTCCATGCCCCGGTCTTTAAAATACAGATGTTAGTGTCTTTCTCTCTGTTAACTATGTAATTCCCTGGTCAGACAGCTAGAGGCCTGTGTATTTCTGTGTGTGTTTGCTCTGTTTATATAATGTATGCTTGTAATTTCTGTTTAAATACTCTCTGAAGTTCAGGGTGCTGGTTTTTCCCCCGAAATAAGTAAATGATATATGTATGTTTAATTAAAGTAAGATTGTTAATTCCTTAAAGTTGCTTTCCTTAGAAAAGCAGATCAAAGAACCTATGCCAGCAGCCCTTCTGTGTGTTCTTGCTGTTGGTCTTTAACCCCTGCAACAGCGGCTAGCAACATTGTTGTTACACTTCCCTGAATGTTCCATCTCTGTTTCCTTTGAAGTTTTCTCCTCTCCATTCCTTTGCTCCCTTAAATGTAGTTATTCCTGCAAGCTCATGTTTTTGATCCATTTCTCTTACCACTTCCCCTTGGTTTCTGAAGTTTCATCTCTTTAACCACAAAGTTGCCTCCCAAATCTATAGTCTCAACCTTGAACTCTCTCCAGTCCCAAATTTCCAATTATTTGCTAGACTTGGTCACTTGTAGATATCACCACCAATTTAAATTTAACAGGTCCAAAGCCGCACTAATTTTCTTGTCCCCGACCTCTTTTCCTTAACTTAGCTACCTCTATTAACAAATACTATCATTCCTCCAGTTATCAAACCTTAAAGCTTCTCCTCTCTTCTGTTACATCTAGTCGTGTGCTAAGCCTTGATGAGTCTATCCCCCAAATCTGCTTCCTACTTCCCATTCCTACTGTATCAACCCAAGTCTAGGCCTTTTATACCTCTTGCCTGGATAATTTTTAATAGCCTTCTAACTAGTCTCTCTAATTTAAATCTTTCTGATGCTAGTCTCTTCTCTTAACAATCCATCCTGCACATTGCAGTCAAATGAATCTACCCAAAGTGTGTGCCATAGCATTCGGTAGCTCTCTTCAGTTTACCCAATAAAGTCTGAGCTCTTGAGCTTGACATTTAAGGCTTTCTAAGATCTTGCCCTAATATAATCTTTCCTACTTTATTTTTCACCACTGCCCTGTATATATTCTATGCTCCAAAGTGGACTTCATGCTGCCCCTTAAGCATGCCACACATATTTCTGTTTCCACAGCTCTGTTAATCCTGTTCCCTCTGCCTGGAATGTGCTACTCTTTTTTTCCCTTCCCCCACCCCATTCCCACCTGTTGAAACACTTCAAGTTGCTGCTCTAATATGAATCCTATTATGATTTCTCCTTCTATGTGCTCCTGGACTATTTTGCTTATATGTTGGTTTACAAATTTAGAAGGAACCTTAGAGATCATGTGGTCTAAATCCTTCATCTTACTGATAAAGAAATCGAGGCACCCAATGGTAAGTGACTTGCCACAATTTGAACTCAGGTCATATGACTCCAAACCCAGCACTAATTCTGTTACATCTCTTGAATTGACTGCAAATTGCCTTTTATTAGAGTTATTTGTGTATTAGACCATTGTTGTTTAGTCACTTTTCAGTTGTTCCTGACTCTTCATGACCTCATTTGGGGTTTTCTTGGCAAGGATACTGGAGGGGTTTGCCATTTCCTTCTCCAGCTCATTTTTACAGGTGAGGAAACTGAGGTAAATGAGGTTAAGTGACTTATCTAAGGTCACACAGCTAAGTCAGTATCTGAGGCCGCATTTGAACTCAGGAAAATGAGTCTTCCTGACTCCATGATCAGCATTCTATCCACTATGGCATCACATAGCTGCCCCAGTGGTGTATTAAGACGAAAAACTCCTTAGAAGTACGGGTTGTTTGAATGTCTCATACCCTCCTTGGTGCCTAGCAGGCAGTAGGAACTTAACAAATATTTGTGAACAATATACTATTGCTTTTAAGTGCAGCCTAAAACCAAGGCCATAGGACCACTGATGTAGAGCTGGAAGGGACCTTAGAAGTTATATATTCCAACCCCTGAGGTTCAGGGACCATTATGTGTGTTGCCCAAAGTCAGCAGTAAAAATGGAATTTGAACCCAGATCCTTCAATTTTAGAAGCAGTACATTTCCCGCCCCCCCCATATATGGCACACTGTATCCCATATATAGATGGGATGTGTAAATGTCACATGTAAGTTATCAATACATTGAGGAATTGTGATTTTTTTAGAGTCATTTGTTCCATCAACACAGATTGCAGTTCAACTTTCAGAAGGTGAAATGTTTTATCCATGGTCACAGACTAGTGAGCATCAGAAAAGGGATTTGAACACAGGAATTCTTGCCTCCAAAGCCAGAACTCTACCCACTCTGCCATGTTTTTTAATGTCTAATACACATTTGACTCACACATACTATGCTTCAGTTCTCCCATGACTAATGATTTCATAGGTATGAGTCAATGTAGCCAATACATATTGCAACTTCCTATGCCTGAGTAAAAATTAAAAAAAATTATTATTATTACTAATGAAAATAATATAATTGACTATCAACATATAATTTATGTGAATAATTATACTAACAAGATAATTGCTATGTTATTAGTATAACTGACATCTGTATAGGGTTTTAAGGTTTGCAAAGTACTTTTTATACATTATGTCATGATTCTGTCAACGACCTTGCAGCGAAGATGACATCCTGTGTGTGAAGAACCTGAGGCTCAGAAAGGGTAAGTAGTACCCTAAGGGGCTGGAATTATATATGTCCTAAGTGTTTAAGGTAGGAGTAGAATGTAGGTATTTCTGCCTACGCGAGTCTCTGAATTTCGGTTAGCCTGGTACTCAGACGTTAGATATACAATCCATTATTAGACCCATGATTTGAAGCCCTCACAATTTAAGCCATGTTCAAGGTTTGTACTTCATGGGCAGATTGGGAACCTAAGGTCAACTCTATCCCACAAGGAGGCATCAGAGTAAAACTTGGGGTACCATCCACCCAGAAGAGGACATCATAACAGCAGGCTAAAAGCCACATATGCAGCTAGGTGGTGCAGTGGATAGAGTGCCAGGCCTGGAGTCAGGAAGACCTGAGTTCAAATGTGACCTCAAACATTTACTAGCTATGTGACCCTGGACAAATCACTTAACCTTGTTTGCTTCAATTTTCTCATCTATAAAATGAGCTGGAAAAAGGAAATGGCAAACCACTCTAGTATCTTTGTTAAGAAAATGCCAAATGGGACCATGAAGAGTCAGACATGACTGAAAAAACAACTAAACAACAACAAAAGCTACATAAAGAGTGAAGACCCAATAAGATCTTTTACAATCCCATGAATATATTGTATTTATTTAGATCAAGTCATGTCCATACATGCTGAATAATTACTGTAACAGAAGCAAGGAGACAGGATGGGAAAGTGGGATGATTACTATAGGCTATGTGTTGTTTTTCCACTAATACCACCCTTGGCACTTGGCACCCTAACTCATATCAAAAGTAGAGGCAGGTAACTGTAATCTTATGGCTAGGGACACTCTTAAAGAGAACAGAGACAAGAATCTAGAGCAAGAAAACCACTAATCAGAGTTTTATTAATGTTTCCTGAAGTCAGTCAAACCTTTTCTCTACCCTTAGTCTCCCCTACAACCACTCCCATCAAATGCCTTCAAGTTGACCTGTATGACATATATCAGGGACAGGCTCTGTTCACACAGATTTTACTGCGGCAAAAACAGTTGATATCCTGTTCCTTGTACTAAATATGAATGCTTCCTATATTCTTAGCATTTCTTCAGGGAGTTGTTAGTTTTGGGGCTGGTTTTGTTTTGTTGTTTTCCTTGCTTATAAAATAAATATATCCCTAGAAACAGCTGATGAAATATTATAAAAGATGGGCCTCTCTCCTTCCGTAGTCTGGGAACTGTGTATTAGAAATTCAAAACATGGTATGGGGCGGGGAGGGAGGGAGGATGGAGAGAGGGAATTCTGTATCTGTTAAATGCTGGAATTTTAAAGTATAAGGGGGCAGGGATTGGGAAAGTGAATGTGATCTTTGGAAGGGTATAACCCATTGGGGTATTGGTCTTTTTTACATTAAATTTTATTTTTTCAATGAACTAGAATTTATTTTCTCTTACTCCCACTGTTGGAGAAAGAAAGAAGAAAAGAAAGAAAGAGAGAGAAAGGGAGGGAGACAGAGAGAGAGAGAGAGAGAGAGAGGGAGGGAGGGAGGGAGGAAGGAAGGAAGGAAGGAAGGAAGGAAGGAAGGAAGGAAGGAAGGAAGGAAGAAAGGAAGGAAGGAAGGAAGGAAGGAAGGAAGGAAGGAAGGAAGGAAGGAAGGAAGGAAGGAAGGAAGAAATGCAAAACCCTTGCAACAAATACATATAGTCAAGCAAAATAAATTCCACATTTGTCATGTCCTAAAATGCATGTTTCATTCTACATCTTGAGTATTTTACCTCTTTGACAAGAGGTGAGAAGCATAGTCCATCATTGGTCCTTTAGAATTGTGGTTGGTCATTGCACTGACCATAGTTTCTAGCTTTTCAAAGTTGTTTTTCCTTACTGTATTATTGTTGTTGGGGGTGGAGGTGGGGAAGGTATTCCAAGTGAAGGAACCAGCATAAATAAATAACAAGCATGGAAGCTTGAGAGTGTGGGAAGCATTTGCAAAACAGCAAGGAATCCAATAGAGCTAAAGCGTTCATCTTAGAATCTCAGGTTCAGAGGTGACCTATTCTAACCCCCTCTGTGAATGATATCTCTGACAAGTGGTCATCTGGTCTCGGTCTGAAGAGCTCCCTGCCCCACTGAAGAAGACTCTGCTATATCCTGGGACAGCCTGAAGACCCTCGATGAAAGAGGAGCCCAACATATCCAGGGAAAATCTATTCCACTGTGGGAGACTCTAGTTTTTAGGAAATTTTTTCCTAACAGGGAGCTGAAATCATTCTCTCTGAAACTTTCACCTAGTGCTCCTATTTCCACACTCTGGGGCCAAGAACAAGTCCAAAATTTTCTATTTTCAAAGCTAAACATATCCAGTACCTTCAATCAATCCTCATATCTGAGAGAGATGATTATTAATAACCAATATCTTGGGGAAATTCAGAGCTCTCCTCTTCTTCTAAAGTCCTGATTTTAAATTCAGTCTCTGGAACGACATTACTGATAATGAGACTGAATTAATTTTCCTCAATATTGGTCAGACCCCACCCAACTCTACCAGGAATTTGATCTAAGGTGGGGAAGTCCACAGTGTTCTACTCAAGCTTGGGTGGAGACAGATCCTTTTGTCTAGATAGCTAAGACTGGGAGTGGTCTGAGTAGAGAGAGAGTTTCTCTGTCCAAGGGTGATGTGATGTCACTTTCGGCCCCTCATTGGAACGCCTTCTTTTCCTTGAAGGGTCCATAAACTGCATGCCTGCCACCATGATTGTCTTTGGCCTAAGAGAGATGACCATCTTTTTATTAATAATGTACTCGTTTTATCAATAAAATGATTAAATTACCCAGAAACTATGTCTCTTGAACCTTTTAGATTCATCCTATGTGGTAATTTCCAGACTTCTCCTGTTCACCTTCTGCATATAGTCGAGTTTGCCAGTCTTCTTCCTAAAAACGTAGTGCCCAGAGCTAAATTATCTAATCTAAATATGGTCTAATGAAGCCAGAGAATAGCCGTTATCATAGACCTTCTTCTACAGGGTCAGTGAGGTGGCTCAGTGGATAGAGTGCTAAAGTCAGGAAGACTCATCTTCCTGAGTTCAAATCTGGCCTCAGACACTTACTAGCTGTGTGACCCTGGGCAAGCCATTTAACCCTGTTTGCCTTAGTTTCCTCAACTGTAAAATGAGTTGGAGAAGGAAATGACAAACCACTCCAGTATTTCTACCAAGAAAGCTCCAAATGGGGTCACGTAGAGTTGGACAAGGCTGAAAAACAACTGAACAACAAGAAGACTTTCTTCTTTTAGATACTATGCTTCAAGATCAGTCTGACACAGAATTAGGCTTTGGGGCTGTCATGTCACTCTGTGACAAACTGAGCTGGCAGCTGATTAAGCCCTTAGAGCTTCTTCCTATGTAGTATGGAATTACTACACATTCTCCATCCCATATTTGTGCAGTTGGATTTAGAACCCAAGGGGAAAGCTTTATATTAATCTCTATTAAATATTATCTTTTAAAATTGAGACCATTGATCCAACCTGTGAAGATCCTTTGGGATCCTGACTTACTTATCCACGGTATTAACTATTTCTCACTGTTTTGTATCATCTACAAACTTAAGAAGCACAAAATCGATGCCTTCATCAGAGTCATTAGTAAAAATGCTGATTAATGCAGGATCAGGGTTAGAACCCTGGACCATACCACCAGAGATCTTCCTCCAAGGTGATTTTGGATGTAGCCAACCACTAGTTCAAAATTGCACTTTCCTTTCAAGCTCACCTATCTCTATTTCATCCATAAAGATAACCTAAAAGACTCAGTAAAACTGAAATGGATGAGAGAGGCCACTGGTTGGTGCAGTGGATGCAGCACTAGACCTGGAGTCAGAGGGACCTGAATTCAAATTTGACTTCAAATGCTCACCAGCTGTGGGATGGCTATCTTCCTCAGTTTCCTCACCTGCATAATGGATAGAGGTAATAGTACCTATCTTCCAAGGTTGTGAGGATCAAATGTGATAATATTTATAAAGAGCCTAGCATAGTGCTAGGTACCTAGTAGGTACTACGTAAAAGCTTGTTCCTTTCATTCTTCCTCTGAGCAATTGAGTAATCCTAATAAATAATCTGGCATGACTTTCTATCTGCTCTGCATTTCTCTTGTATTTTCATATATACACACATAGATATGCATACAGACATATATAATCTCTCTACATATACATAACATATGTGTATATGTATGTATAGTGTATGTGTGTATACACATATATATACATACAGAAAGATAGATGGACATCTATATCTATACGTGCGTGTGTGTGTGTGTGTGTGTGTGTGTGTGTGTGTATCCTCACTAGACAGGCAGCTAGGTGGCACAATTAATAAAGCACAAGGCCAGGAGTCAGGAAGACCTGAGTTCAAATCCAGCCTCAGACACTAATTATATGACTCTGGGCAAGTCCCTTAACCCTACTTGCCTGTAAAATGAGCTGGAGAAGGAAATGGCAAACCACTTTAACATCTTTGCCATGAAAACCCCAAATGGGATTACAATGAGCCAGATGAGAACAACTCAGCAACAACAACAAAATCTCCATTAGAATGCAAGTTTCTTTTGAAGGCAGGAACTTTTTTGTTTGTTTGTTTGCTTGCTTTTGTTTGTTTGTTTTTAATTTTCTTTATATCCCTAGCATTTAATCACTTTTCTAGGGTCCCTCACAGCTCTCACAGCTCACCACTATGAGTTCTCTAACAAGAGCTAGCATCCACAGAATGCTTTCATATTTACAAAGTGCCTTACATATGCTATTTTATTTGATCCTCACAAAGAACTTGTGCCTTGGGTGCTATAAATGTTTTGGTGGAATATCTTGGGCAGGGGGTGCAATCTAAGTTCTCCCTGATTAAGGATGATTTTAGTCTTTGTTATTTTATCCTCAGTGCTTGTCACAGTGCCCTGTACATGGTAGGAGCTTAATAAATACTTGTTGATTGCTTGACATGGCAACCAGAGGCTTATTTTCAAATCTTGTTTTAGGCCTTCCAAATGCTGATTCCCCCTTGTGTTCAGGGCTGATTTTTTCCCCCTTTTCAAAAAAAGGGTCCAAGCAACTGCTTTCAAAGTCCTACGCAACACCATTTTGCCAGCCATACACAATGATTTTGAAATTCAAATCTTTTCCCCATGCAACCCTTCCCCATTTCTTAAAAGCTTCTCTATCAAAATCACAGAGTCTCAGAGTTGCATGAAACCTCAAAGGCCATTAGTCAAAGCCTGACCTGAAAGGAATCCCCAGTATAGCATACAAGAAAGTGGTCATACAGCCTCTGCTTGAAGGTTTCTGGGAAGGGGAAACCCACTATATTCAGAGGTAGCTCATATTTTAGGTCAACTGAGTTCATCCAAAATCATTTAATTCGGTCCTTAGCTAAACCCAATCAGGGAACACCTTAAATATCCTCCTTGTCAATATTACCTGATACAAACTTTTCCCCCTGATTTTCCCAACTCCCCATTATAATGCTGCTGGTATAACCCTCATGAGAATTGTACTCCAAAATGGCACATGCCCCAGTGGGGAAAAAGAAGAGGAAAAAATTATGCGTGAAAATTAGCCAAAGCCACTCCTAAGAGAGCTACAGGTTTTTCTGGTTCATCAACCAAAGAGGGAATGAAAACATCTCAAGCAAGCTGGCCAGGTTAACCGGGTTCAGAAACTGCCAAGGCACACAAGTGACAGGCACAACACAAATGATCTTATTTAATAAATAAAAATCTCCACACTGCCCTCCTCACATATATACAGTGAACCAACCAGTCAGCAAGCATTTTTTAAGTGTTTATATACCAGGCATTGTGCTAAGCATTGGGGATACAAAGAAAGAAAGGTAAAAACATGGTGCCTGTCCTCAAGGAGCCTACATACTTTTATGAGGAAGAAATATCAAAATAACTAAATTCATATAATGGGTGCATGTGTGTATGTAAAATATATGAATATATGTTATATATGTGTGTATGTATACAATATCTATATACACACATGTGTGTATGTATACAATATCTATATACACACATGTGTGTATATATGTTTTTGTGCATATTATATGTGTGTGTTTGTTGCTGAATGTGTGTGTTGGATGTTGTCCTTTGTTTTTGAAGAGGACTAATGACATCATGGGCAATGTCTTGACGTGTATAAATTGGATTTAAGTGAGCAGAGTTGCACAAAGACTCATTCTTTCTTCCAGAATCACTAAAGTCCAGTGGCAAGACAAAAGTCAAGACAACTGGTGATGGCTCTGGATTCAGTGGATAACCTTGGTACCTTCCACGCCTGACCAAGTTCAAAGTGCTTCACGGTGCCTGCTTCAGTCACCTTCATGGCAGTTGGAACAAATTGTTCTCATCCACCTATTTCTGCTAGAGGAAGTCTTCACATGCTTGGAGTAGACGTCCCCCTAACTCACTGATGCATCTGAGGCCAGGTGTTACCCTTAACCTAGTTTAGGCCATTTGCCAAGATGATTTACCACAGTGTGGGGTTGCTGCACATGCTACACCTTCTTAGAGCTCCAGTTAAGAGTTGAGTGAGAGGTGGACACCGAAGGTGCATGAGCAGCCCTGAAAAAGGACTCAGCAAACCCTCACACCAGAAGTGATAGTCCTCCCTGCACACCCTATAAACCCCATGTGTATGTTTACATAATAACTGTTGGCAGACTTTCTCATTCCTAAACCTTAACCCATAGAGAAAGGAAGAGAACAAAATATGTTCCTTTTCTAGAATTTCCCCAAAGATTGGTAGGATTGAAAAGTAGTTATTTCTTGAAAGGCCTCAGGTAATCAGACCTGCCTAGTCACTGTTTGGCTAAGGGAGTAAGTGAATTAGAAGGGAAGGCCACTTCTTGAAAGAGATCTAACTTTTGTTCCAGCTCAGAGCCCATCCACCTGAGCAGAGAATCATAGGATTTGGAGCCAGACTGAACTTTAGAGGTCAAAGGATCATGGATTTAGAAGTGGAAGGGGCCTTAGAGATCATCTAGTCTAGGTTTCTCATTTTCCAGATACATAAAAGGATATCCACTGAGAGGAAGTAAATTGCCTAATGTTTTACACACAATGGTAGTAGAGCCAAGAGTCCAACCCAGGTCCTGTGCCTCCAAATACAGGCTTTTCTCTGCTGCATTATACTGTTCTGGGAACCACCATGATAACATAGAAGGGAGAAAGGTTTGTCAGGCCCTCCTCCTCAGAGTACCACATATAAACCATATTCATTGTTGCCTCTGGGCCTTGGTTCATGCTGTTTCTCAAGCCTTGGAATCTCCTCTCTTCTTTGTACCTGTCTAAATGCTACCAACTCTTGAAGGTCTAAGCACTTCTTCTATGAAACTTTTTATAATGACCTTGGCCTTCTGTCACTACCACTGTGCTTAGAATCCTAGACTCCCAGCATTTTAGAGCTGGACTCAAGGTCACACAGATGGACACTCATTCTCTTGTTTCCAGAGGATTGTTAATCTTATTTCCCCAACAAGATTGCAGTTATCATATCTAAGGAGAAAAGTAAAGCTGATAAGCCACCTCCTCCAGGAAGCTTTCCTGATCCCCTTAGTTGTTAGGGCTCAAATTATCTTGTACCTATTCCATACTTAGTTATCTCCACCCCATAAAAGAACCCCTGGATTCTTTTTTGGATATAAGTAAACAGTCAGTGCAAATCATGGAAACCAGGTGAGAAATGGACAGCTGAATGGACAGACTGTAGGTGCTACATGCCTCACGCGGGAAAATTATTCCTGAAACTTTGGATGCAAACTTAATTTTCACAAATCAAATTGCATTCTGTAAGGTCAAGGAGTGTTTGCTGTTTATAAAACCACTTCAGTAAAGTATGCACACACCAATTTGGTTTGTAAGCCTTCATAAAACAAACAAACAAAACCCACAGCAGATTTACTTAAAGCATATGTGGTAGGCCCTGTACTGCATTTTGAAAACCTGTATGGATTGTGAAAGAAAGAAATTGCCCAAATCTTAGTTATGGAAGATCTTCATAGAGAAGCTGTGGACTCTGGGTATATAGAGAGTTGCATTTGCAGACCAGTTTGGTCAGGTGGTATCAGTTGGTTTTACTTAAGTGGGTTTCTTGTTATGAGGGAAGTTTCTAGAAAGGGCAGGGGGAGGGGAGAGGGAGGGTTGTGAAGTGAATTTGGTACAAGAAACAAAAGATCACCAATCAAAAGCTTTTAAAAAATATTCTCTGGTACCAGCTTTATTTCCTATTTAAAATTCTACAACTTAAAAAACAAGGTTTAAAAAATCAAATAGACTTTGGTGTTAGTTAAGGTGATTAAAAGAAATCTCATCTTGTACCTAAATTACTAGAGCATAGCCAAAATCCTTACAATGACTGCAGGGTGCTGGACTGAAGGTCTAGCATCAGCTGCCACAGGCCTTGAATCTCAAGGGGACGGATTTCTCCCCTTTTTTTTCCTGTGTCTTCTGTGGCTCAGAAATGGTTCATGTCACAAGCAAGAGCTTTGGAATTGGGAGGTGAGAAAAACTTCACGACTTTCTAGTTCCTAGTTCTGAGGCCAGCCAGTATGACTTCATCCCCTAGAAGTATAATTATGGATGAGGATGGAGAATATGAAAAATTGCTATGTCCCAGTGACGCAAAAGGAAAAGTTAAAAAAAAAGGAGCTGTTTGGTTAAAGCATTGAAGATACTGGAACAATGGAAAACAAGACTGTAAACAAAGACGATAAGTTGTTCCTTGTTGTTGTTGAGTCATTTCAGTCATGACCAACTGTTTGTGACCCCGTTTGGAGTTTCCTTGGCAAAGATACTAGAGTGGTTTGCCATTTCCTTCTCCATTATTTCACTCCCAAATCAGGTTCCTGCTAGGTTCAGGTAAATCCTTGAATGGTGTTTTCAATCAACAAATCAACCAGTCACCCAAGTCTGACTGAGCCCCTTCTGTATACAAGGTGCCAGCTAGGAGACATGACAAGTATAAAATATGATCTTTCCTTTCAAGGACCAGAAGAGGCAAAATGCATGTGTCTATAGGACAGTGAAGTGAAAAAGACATTGGCCTAGGCATCAGAAGGCCTGAGTTCTAGTCCTGACTCAGCTACTAACTAGTTATGTGACCACAAGCAAATAACTTCCCTCTCAGACCTTCATTTTCCTCATATGTAAAAGGGAAGAGTTGGATTAGATTGGGAGTTTTTAACCTGGAGTCTACAGACTCCTGAAAGCTCCATGAATAGATTTCAGGGGATATAGGAACTTAGAGGAGGGAAAAAAAAACACCTGTATCTCAATATAATTGGTTTCATTTGTAATCCTATGTATTGGATTTGATACATTTAGAAACATTATTCTGAAAAGGGGTCGATAGGTTTCCCTAGATTTCTAAAGGGGTCCATGACACATACAAAAAATGAAGAACACCTGGATTAGATAAGCTCTACAGTCTTTTGCAGCTCTGACATTCTAAGAATCTATAACAAGATCCAGAATGTCTGCTGCTCTCATTTCTAAAGTCCTAAATGAATGGTGCAAACAACAAGCACTGTGGAAATATGGAGGTAGGAGAGCCCATTGGGGGTTGGGATTCTTGAAGTCTGTGAATGCCAAACCAATGGGGTTTATAGGATCAAAGATCTAGAACCTGAAAGGACCCTAGGGTCATCCAGTTCAACACCCAGGAAACTGAGGCCCAGGTTATACAGCTTGCTCAAAGTCATACTGGTAGTAACTAGTTGAATCAGAATTCAAACTCAGGTCCTGTGACATTGTTTTTGAGAGTAGGAGGAGGAAAGACACAGAACTAGGCCAGAAGTGGTAGGAAGGTAGATATGAGCTAAACACTGGTGAAACATTTTTAACAACTAGAGCTGTCCAACAAAAGGAATCAGCTATTTTTCAAAGTAATGAGCTCCCCATAACTAGAAGTGTTAAAAAAATATTGTCAGGGATGCTCTAGAGGGTTTTTTTCTATTAGAGGGGAAGTGAGACACAATGACCTCTAAGATTCCTTCCAGCTCTGGTGATGGCCTATTATTCTGGGATAGCTTTGGGATAGTAAAGAGTAAAATTTTATTTGCTGTATATAACACTTCAACCACCCCTATGTGGGCCATTGAATTCTTTATTTCCCAAACTCCATTGTAACCCTTGGTGAGCTCACTTGCAATTCTTCCCAGGGAAAGTTTACAATGACTGGAATCAACAAAAGCATACTAGGAGGAGGGGGTTGGGGGGTGGGGGGCATTTCTTGGTTGCCTGGCATGTTCTGTAACCACCCATGTAATGGGAGAGAAGGGCCCAGAAAAAGGCAAATACTTAGGATTCTGAAACCAAGCCAAACTTGAGAACTGGGGGATCTATGATATCTCTAAGCACATACTACGGCTTTCTCAATGTTCATATAGGTCTGTCGACGTCAGGAAAGCAATTCTGTGCAGACGTTTAATGAACCAGATCTATGCATTGTATTATTTCTTTGATATTCCAGTGGAGTGTGAAGTCTCATTAGTGTGAGGTTTCTCTCCAGTGATGGGGAGAATACATCCTTCATGCCTGCCCATCATGTCTGAATCTTGACCAAATCTTCCTTGTAAATCTGACACAGGGAGGTGCACTCAATATTTGAGGGGCTGTTTTCTAGATCTCTTGACATTGCAACCTATGATATGAATTTATGCTACAGTAATAATTGATAAATTAAACTCATCCTAACCAACATTTATTAAAGCACCAAATATGTCTGAGGCATTGGGGATATAAAGACACAGTTCCTGCCCTCAAGAAGCTGACATTCTAATGAAAGTGTTTATATAACAAATAAGTATAATATAAAACAAAGTCTGATGATGGGAAAGAAGAGGTACAGACAAAGCATTCTAGGAAAACTTGAGGAGAGAGGAAAGATTGTTATCTGGAGGACTAAGGGAAGACTTCAAAGAAGAAGGCTGAGCCTCCAAGAAAGGATTTTGAAAGGCAAAGATGATGAGAAAGTGCTCTGCAGGTTAAAAAAAAAAAGGATAGTTCGCAATGCCAGGAGTGCCTTTCCCAGTATCACCAATCGCTAGTGCATTCCCGCTGAGATTACGTACCATTTACACTGTTTACATCTTGAGTATGTATGTGTGTATTTTTGTTGCTTTGTCCAACTTTTGGTGACTCCATTTGGGGTTCTCTTGGCAAAGATACTGGAATTTTGCCATTTCCTTCTCCAGCTTATTTTATAGATGAGGAAACTGAGGCAAGCAGGGTTAAGTAACTTGCCTAGGGTCCATATAGCTGGTAAATGTCTGAGAGCAGATTTGAACTCAGGAAGATGAGTCTTTCTGACTCCAGCCTGGGCACTCTATCCACTGCACCACCTAGCCGCCCTGTGTGTGTGTATAGATGTGCATATATTTTAGATAAACATCATTTTCATACAGCATGTAGTATATGTACATGTATATAAACAAGACACATGCATGTTATATATGTGCATATATGATTATATGCATGTATTATGTGTATGAACACGGATGCAAGTGAATATGTGTATACATAAATATATATTGAATTATATGCACATCTTAGACATCTTTGTGTTTTATGTTAGCTTGTTGTACATACCATATTTGTACATGAGTATGCCTACATATATAAATATATGTATATGTGAGCAGGTGTATATATGTACACGTATGTGTTGTGTATACATATGTATATGTATATATACATATGTGAACATGTGTGTATATGTGGTACCAGAATTCCCAGTTATAGCTCTGTGGCTGGTATTTCTATTCCTCTACATTACACATGGGGAGATTTAGCACAGGTTAAGTAACTCAAGTAACTTGCCCAATGCCACCCAGCCAGTAGGTATCTGAGGTGGAATTCTAGGTCTCTTCTGACGCTAGGACCAGCACTTCTTTTAATAGTCCATGATGCCTCTTATCTCCCTAGAGTCCTTGGGTGTAAACAAGGAGCTTCTAGCTGTCTGAGAAGCCGTACGAAATCAAAGAAAGCTGCTCTGGAAGTATTCACCCCACAGGGAAAATTCAGCTAACTATTAATTTTCAAAAGTCAATTTAAAAAAAATCATACTAACAATGAAACCTGGACTGTGAAATTAGATTGATTTATAGAAAAAGTACAGATCCCATACCTCACCTCATGTAATGCTAGTTCTTAATTAAAAAAACACAATCCTCAAATAACTGCCCAAACAACTCCAATTTCCCCAGATCTCTTTAGTGTGTTTAAAATACAATCTTTTTTCTAACTTCATTAAATTTTTCTCCACTTCTTATGTGGAGATCTGTTGGGTTTAGAAATCACTTTCTCTATTTTTTTAAATATTCTAAGCTTGACTGCAAAGCATAATTATCATCAATGTTATTACAATTAATAATCTTGATGGTTCTGTTACTATAGGACAGCTAGGTGGTACAGTGGATAGAGTGCCCAGGCTGGAGTCAGAATGACTCATCTTCCTGAGTTCAGATCTGTCCTCAGACACTTACTAGCTATGTGACCCTGGGCAAGTCACTTAACCCTGTTTGCCTCAGTTTCTTTATCTGTAAAATGAGCTGGAGAATGAAATGGCAAACCACTCAAGTATCTTTGCCAAGAAAACCCAAATAGGATCATGAAGAATCGGACATGACTGAACAACAGCATAATCTGTTACTATTCTCATATTCTATGTTATCTTGTTAAGTTATAGTGACAACAAACATTTTAAATATTTTTATTCAGTTCATTTAAATAAACATTTATTGGGTACTTACTATGTGCCAGGATTGTGCACATAGGTATGTGACAACAAAAGACCAATTCACATCTCTCCTTGTTTTCTCTTCCCTCACTCTTATCTCTGCCCAGGCCACCAGAAATCAATCATTTCTAACTAGTGGACAAAATGAGAATCACCAACTTTATTCTTTCTGGAGAGATGGAGTTGCTTTGGGCCCTACCATTGCCTTCAAAATCTTCCAGGCCTAATCACCTGTTCTGCTTCTCTGTCTTAAATACCTCTATACTATCATCTGACCTAATGACAACTGCAGGACTCCTTGGCCTTGCCATCCACCCTGTGGCATAAATTTCTTTTAGTGTTGTCTTCTCGAAATTAGAGTGTGATGTCCTTGAGGGTAGGGGCCATCTTGCTTTTTCTATTTCTATCACCAGGGCTTAGCCCAGTGTTTGGCACAGAGTGTTTAATAGATGTTTTCTCATTCATTAATTCATTTGTTCATTCATTCATTTTTTAGGAAATGACTAACACATACACAGATTTTTTTTTCTTTTATCAATCTATCCTTCCCATTATCTCCACTCCCACAATTTTGGGCAAATTAAAGGAAAAAAAAATAATGAACTCAATACATAAATGCATAGTCTAGGAAGACAAATTTGCACATTGAGCATGTTAAGAAGTGTATATCTCTTTTTGTATTTTAAATTTATCACTTCTCTGACAGGAAGTGAGTATCATGTTGTATCTTCATTCATTTGGACTCATGGTTTATTATGGTGTTGATCAGAGTTCTGAAGTCTTTCAAAATTGCTTTTCTCACAATGTTGTTATCGTCATATAAACCGTTGCCTAGGTCAGCTCACTTTTTTTTTCATCAGTTATTCATGGAGGTCTTTCCAGTTTCCTCTGAAGCCATCCATTTATCATTTATTATGGCTTAATAATATCCCATTACTTTTGTATAACACAATTTGTTTAGCCATTTCTCTATAAGGAGGAAATTCCCTTAGTTTCTCATTTTGGACTATCAGTAAGAGAACTGCTATAAATATTTTTATACATATAGTACCTAGTCCTCTTTCTTTGATTTCTTTGGGATATAGGCCTAGCAGTGATATAGCTGGGTCAAAGAACATGCACAGGTTAGTAACTCTTGGGAGATAATTCCAAATTGCTTTCTAGAATGGCTAGATCAATTCACAGCTCCACCAACAATGCATTAGTGTGCCTGTCTTCCTACAGGAAAACTTGTCATTTTCCTCTTTTGCCATTTTTGCTAATTGGATGGGTGTGTGATAGAACCTCAAAGTTGCTATAGTATGCATTTCTCTAATTATTAGTGATTCAGAGTATTTTTTAAATATAGTAGTTAATGGCATGTTTTTATATGGTAGTTAATAGCATGTTTTTCTTCCTTTCAAAATTGTTCATATCCTTCGACCATTTATCTGTTAGGGAACAGCTCTGAGTTTTATAGCTTTAGCTCAGTTCCATGAATATATAGGATATGAGACTTTTATCAGAGAAAATTGCTGCAAAGGTTTTTCCCAGTTACTCATTTCCCTTCTGATTTTAACTATATTAGTTTTGTTTGTGCAAAAAATTTTAAATATTATATAGTCAAAATTATCTGTTCTATGTGGTGCTATCCTCTCTGCTACTTACTTAATCACAGACTCTTCTCCTGTCTATAGATCCAAAAGATAATTTGTTCCTTGTTCCTTGAATTTGTTTATGATGCAACACATTCACAGATGAAATATAAACTGCACACAAGGGGGAAAGGAAGGGAATAAGGATTTATATAGAACCTAGCACTGTACTAAACACTTAACAAATAATATCTGTGAGGTAGGTGCTATTATTACACCCCTTCTGCAGTTAATGAAATTGAGGTAAACAGAGGTTAAGTGACTTGGCCAAGGTCACAAAGCTAGCAAGTATCTGATACCCTATTTGCACTCGGGTCTTCCAGACTCCACACCAGATTCTCTAGTCACTAGGACACCAGTGGCTCTCTTACTACACAAAGTAATTTCAAGAGGAAGACAATACTAATAGCTGGCTATAAACCATTTTTATATATTTTGCAACAGAGGCCCTTCATTGGCAAGGTAGTGTTGGCCTTTGGATTCAGGAAGACCTGAGTTCAGATCCTGAGTCGGACACTTCTTAGCTCTGTGACCCCAGGCAAGTCACTTAAATCTCTCTCAGCCTTAAAGCGCCATATAAATACAAGTTATTATTAAATATTTTAAAGAAGGATTGCAATCAACTTCAAGAGTCAAAGGTCACTTAAAAGATGACAAATAGCACCAGCTGGAGTCAAGCATGTTCTTCTGCCAGGCCTCTTAAATCCCCTCCTCATTTATCCCTTCCCCTTGGCATTCACAGACAAAAGCCCTGCTGTTCTCCTCCCTGCCAGGTCCAGCACGCGTTACTTAACTAGGCTGGTGGTTTCCAAAGGCAGGCAAAATGTTTACCGAGGATGAGATGAGCCAGGAAATCCATTTTTATTTAGTTTCTAATTGGGATGAAATCCAGGCCTCCAGCCAGGAGAGGCCCCGTGTATTAGGCCCTGCTCCCTGCCCCATACTTTCCAGTTAAATGCATTAAAAGAAAGAATTGTTTGGGTTGAGAGGAGGAAAAAAATAGCTTTGAGCAGGAGCCATCCCAGAGCTGGTATTCCCAGCCAGATCCCAGGCTTTGGGGCCCACCTGCTATCCTCCTGTAGGCCCTTTGCCAACTTGCCGAGAAGCCCATTTGTGGACACCTGCCACGTACGGGTCCCACTCCTGAATTTTTGGCGGTGACACGCTGTGTGCTTGGCATTACTACTGATTATAGGCTTTTAAAAGATGCAACCTGATCCTATCATGAGACTAAAACATCACCAGGTAATGAACTGCTCAACTCAGAAACTCTTTCCCGACAGTCTCTCAATTTCCATTTTTCCATTACTTACTACCCTGACCCCTCTTATCCTGTCACAGATGGGAAATTTACTGTTGGTGAAGCAAAATTATGTAGGATATGGCCTAATAGGCTTTCTGCTAGCCAGAACCTTCCCTCTTCTTTTCAGATACGTTTGCTACCTTTCCTTACTGTTCCCTTCAAAATCCATAGAGGTTTACAGGAGCTAGAACATATTGAGCAAAATCTAATTACTATGTCGAGGTCTATGTCTCTCTCCACCCCCACGCAACAAATACCACCTTCAGGATCAAAGAGAAAAATCCTTTGGTGTTCAAAGTCATAACCTGCCCCCTTCCTACCTTTCTGATATGCTTCCACATTACACACCCCCAATTATTCCTCAATTCAGTGACAATGGTGTGCTGCTGTTTCTTACACAAAACACGTCATCTGCAAACTCCAGGCGTTTTCATGGACTGGCCCCCAACCCATGCCTGGAACTGTGTCTCTCCTCTTCTCTAGCTCCTGGCTTTCTTCAGACCTAGTTAAAGTTCTACCTTCTGCAGGAAGCCTTCCTAATCCCCTTTAATATCCTCTCCCTGTTGATTATCACCAATTTATCCTGTGTATATTTCTTATTGTGTGGCTGTCCGCATGTTTTCTCTCCAGTCAGTCTGTGAACTCCTTTAGAGAAGCAAGTGTTTGCTTTTTTTTAAACTTTTCTTTGTATCTCCAGAGCTTAGCACAGGGCTAGCATTTAATATGTACATGCTGACTATGATTTCCTAAGTTTAAGGACTCCTACCACTAACACATGGGCAGCTATGTGGCTTAGCAGATAGAACGCTGGGCCTGGAGTCAGGAACATCATGTTTCAGATCCAGCCTCAGACACTTACTGGCTGTGTGATCCTGAGCAAGTCACTTAACCCTGTTTGCCTTGGTTTCCTCATTTGTAAAAGGAGCTAGAGAAGGAAATGGCAAATGTCTCCAGTATCTTTGCCAAGAAAACCTCAAATGGGGTAACGAAGAGTCAGATATGACTGAAAGAACTCAACAACAACCACTAACAAAATCTTAGAGTTGCCTGAGGCTCAGAGAGGTTAAACATTTTACTCATGGTCACACTGCAACAGAGCGCATGGTGTAGTGGATAAGGCATTGGCCTGGAAGTCAGGAAGACCTGTATTCAAATCTCATCTAAGACATTTTCCAGCTATGCAATCCCAGACTTTACTTAATCTCTTTGTGCCTCAGTTTTACCAGCTGTAAAATCAGGGAGTTGGAATAGAAGTTCTCTAAGGTCTCTCCCAGCTTTGAATCTATGAGCCAGTGAACCCACATCTTTCTGAGTCCAAGTCTGGAACTTTTTGTACCAGCTAGGTGGCGCTTTGAGTGAGAGAGTTGGAATCAGGAAGACCTGAGTTCAAATCCAGCCTCAGACACTTACTAGCTGTGTGATCCTGGGCAAGTCACTTAACCCTGTCTGCCTCAGTTTCCTCAACTGTAAGTAGGGATAAGAACACCTACCTGACAGTGTTTTGTGAGGATCAAACCAGGATATTTGTAGAGAGCTTTGAGAACCTTAAAACACTATATAAATGTTAGCTATCATTATTACTGCCACACTGCTGATCCTGAGTTAAATCCCATTTAGTCCATCCCTCCCCCAATTTTTAAAATGAGGAAACTGAGGCCCAAGGAGCTTAAGTGACTTGCTCAAGCCATTATCAACACCATCATCTTCATCATGGAATTTGCCAGCTATGCATCTTGTAGGGCAAATAGAGTCAATCAATCAACAAGCATTTATTAAGTGCTACAAACCCATGATAAAAAGACAAAAATGAAGTAGTCCCTGACCTCAAGGAGCTTACATTCTATCAGGGGAGAGAACATGTATATATACGAGTCTATGCAAAATAGACAAAAGAGAAATGCCACTTTTTGTTGTTGTTGTTGTTGGGGGGTGGTGGCTAGGCACTAGCGGCTGGGTGTCATAGGAAATGAAGTGGAAGGAGACTTCTGAGATCATCTCCAGGGAAGCAGAGGCCCAGAGAGGTTAGGTGACTTGCTCAGGGTCCCACACAGGGTAAGTGTCAGAGGTAGTACTTTAGCTGGAGTCTTCTGGCTCCACACCATGTACTCTTTCCACTTTGCCACGCATGTTATAGACGAGAAAACTGGGTAAAGTCACGCAGCTCGTTAACAGCAGAGGCCAAGACTTACACCCAAGTCTCTGATGCCAGATTCAATGCTTTTCCCACCATACCTCACTTATTTCTCAGTTGTTGGTCTTCAGTTATTTCAGTCATACCCAACTCTTCATGACCCCATTTGGGGTTTTCTTGGCAGAGATATTAGAGTGGTTTGTCATTTCCTTCTTCAGTTCATTTTACAGATGAGGAATCTGAGGCAAACAGGGTTAAGTGACTCGTCCAGGGTCATATATAGCTAGTAACCATCTGAGGTCACATTTGAACTCAGATCTTCCTGACTCCAGACTCTATCTGTTGAACCACCTAGCTGACCCATTTCTAAATAGCTCAAATTTATAAAGTGCCTTTACAATTTGATAGGCAGCACAATTTAGTAGAGAGAGAACCTGCCTCCGAGCCAAGGAAACCTGGGTTTCAGTCCCACCTCCCGTTCAAAGAAAAAGAGAGGAG
Organism: Trichosurus vulpecula; assembly: GCF_011100635.1. Lineage (NCBI taxonomy): Eukaryota > Metazoa > Chordata > Mammalia > Diprotodontia > Phalangeridae > Trichosurus > Trichosurus vulpecula. The sequence goes on along the minus strand of NC_050573.1, from coordinate 119,042,858 downwards.
GGGGAAATGGCCATGGAACCAGTCCTGTAAACATGTGAAATGCATTCTGCCTGGTGCCAACCCAGCGGATGGTAGTTGAGCCTGCTTATCAACATTTACGAAGACGTAAGGGAGGGGTCCTTCCTATCGGTCTAGGTGCGAGTCTTTCCTTCTTAGAGAGGCCTTCTTAAAGAAGCATTTTAATTGGCTGCTCATCTGGAACTGCGTGCAAATACAAAAAAAAACTCCAACAGGAGAAATCTAACTCTCTCTTTTCCTGGAGGCGAATGAGGCAAGAAGTTACTATAAGTCTCTAGGCATTTTGCGTGTGTGTGTGTGTGTGTGTGTGTGTGTGTGTGTGTGTGTGTAGGTATCAGGTGGGGGTGGGGAGAACCAATACACCTCCAAGAAGAAACCTGCTTGACACAGACCAGCCGTGAATCTCCCTGGCAGCCATGCTATAGGCAAGGGAACAAGCTATTCAGTAGTTATGCTACAGTTGGATATGAATTTTGTGTGGAAAATATTTAGTAGCAATCATATTATCTTTGAATTCACATTTCAAAGGGACTGATGTGGTAAAGAACGGGGTGCAGGGGGATGTTTTTGTATTGGAGTTTTTTGGTTTTTTTGTATATCATAGTAAATATCCTTTTGTAAAAGCTAACTGGTGTTAATTGTTCATCAATTATATTGAAGACATATCAAATATTTAAATGATAAAGGAGATACTAACTGGAACTGGTAAATTTATACCAGGGACAATAATCACTAGTGATTGACATTGGGGGAAACTCATCAAAATGGGGGCTGGAGTCAATAATATTAAAATCATCCCAATTTACCTGTTCTCCCCTACCAAAGGCTGTTTCCAGTTAGGAAATAGACACAGAAAACTTACATTCGCTCTGAATCAAGGTCAAGACCCCTCCATTGAGTGTTAACACAAATTTCTTGAAAAAAAAGCAAGTTTTTCAAGCATCTATGTGGGTTGGCACCAGGTTAAACATACTGTACACACACGAAGGACTAGGTTCCTATTGGCCAGACCAGCCATTACATTCATACTGGCTGTGTGACCTTGGGAAACCCTTGATCTCTCAGTATTCTAAGCAACTCTTTAAGACTCTCAGTTGCATTAGGAGAGAGTCTCCTCACACTTGAGTTCCTTATATCACAGGTCCAGTCTCCATCCCTTTACAACTTACAGAGCAGTTTCCCCACAATTACTGTGTGAGGTAGGTGCTTATTAATCTAATGTTGCAAGTAAAGAAACTGTGGCACAGAAAAATTAAGTGACATTTCTAAGATCATACAGATGGTAAGGAGAAAAAGCAGGATTTGGACCCAGGCCTAGTGCTTTCCTCCTCTGCACCACTAGATAGACTTCAAAGACCCATGATCTCATGGGAGCCCTGTTGGAAGTGGGAAATGGGAGACTATGGAGATTCCCTCAATGAATATTGCAACTCCGATGCACCTAAGTAGTTTAATAAGTTGTCATGGCCTAATGCAATTCATGCCCTGCTGGCCAGTTTCTGAACTGTGATAGACTAGTCCTCAGAGAGCAGAGCTGGTCTGTTGCCAGGTCCATTCCATCAGCCTTTCCAGCTCAGTGGGACCTGCCAGAGCCTGCACTCCAAAAGCAGAGCTTTTGAAAACTCAAAGACTTCAGCAGAGGATTTGACTGGGTTTATTATTTTAGTGAGCACAGAAATGGTGCTGTTCACTGTATTGTATGCTGGGCTGGGAGTATGGAGGTCTTGGGTTTAAATCCTGCCTGTGCCACTTACTAGCTGTGTGACCCTGTCCAAATCACATAACCTCTCTAAGCCTCAGGCAGCATGTTGGGATTTCTCTACTCTGCCACAGATAAGTTGGCGATGGGGTTTCCAACAGCAGGCATTTCCTATACAGTCTTCATAAATATGCTATATTCTAAATATTTTCAATAGTCATTTAACATTTACTAAACTCTTTCTATGTGCCAAGTACTAGGCTCACTGCTGTGGAGGATACAAAGGCAGAATGACACAGTCACTGTCCTTATGGAGATAACATTCTATTGGTGAAGAAAACATGAATCAATGAATGGAGAGAATAAGCAAATGAATAAAAGAAGCACTTATTAATCACTTACTCTGGGCCAGTAGTGGGGATATAGAGACAAAATGGAAGAGAGCTCCTGCCCCCAAGGAGCCTACATTTTAATAGGAATAGAGACAACATCTATAGTAGAATGGTAGTCAAGGAGCAATATTTTGGTTTGGAAAGTTACACGAATGTTGAATAGAGTTATGAGAAAGTAGATTGTCATACCTTTTCACAACTGATTTGCTTGTGACTCCAGAACTGGAAAAAGGGTAGGAGGTGAAGGAATTGGGCAGAAGACACATACCTAGAGTATGGCAACTTGAGTGACAACCTGGGAGAGAAGTAAAGCTTATATTCTGCTGGTCCTAGATTGAATGGATGATTGAAGCTACCCCCAGAGTGGTTATTGTAGGTCTGAAAGGGTTAGAGAAATACATGATACTCCTTTGGAAGGAAGCACTACTAGCAGATGGGAATTCTGGTGGTTTGTAGTCAGTGTTGTGTCCTATTCTAATGCCTCCTTGTGGCAGTATAGAGATGGATGTGGGGTAGGTAACCCTGAGTTCTCAAAGTCTGTGCCAGCAGAACACAAATTCCAACAAGTCCTGGTGAGCTGGAAGGGATTCAAATTCAAGCCTGGTAATGGGCTGCATCTGTTGTTGGAGGGCCTGCCCAGCCCATTTCCCAGAAGCCCATCACCAAAGGCTCTACCACCAGATGCTGAAGAGTTATTTTTGGCCACAGATACTCATAAACTATCTACAAGTCACAGAAAGGTTGCTATCTGCATCAGTTAAAGGGAGTACATAGCTAGAATCCCAGATCTTTTTAAATAATTCTAACCTATAGCATATAGGAACATGTAGTGTATAAACATAAAGCCTAACAGTACAAATGCATCGCACCTTTGTTACCTACTGAACAAAATTACTCTTGCCGTATATGCCGTATGTTTAGGGAGGACTAGCATCTCTGGTGTGAGGGCTTGCCAAGCCCTTTTCAGAGTTGTTCATCCATCTTTAGTGTTCGCCTGGCACTCAACTCTCAACTGTGGCTTCAAGAAGCTGTAGCATGTGCAGCCCACACTCTGGTAAACCATCTTGGTGGATGGGTTAAACCAGGTTGAGGACAACCAACAGGCTTCAAACCCAGCAGTGAGTTAGGGAGATGTCTACCCCAAGCATGTAAAGACCTTCCCCAGTGGAATGGGCACATGAGAACAATTTGTTCCAACTACCATGCAGGTGGCTGAAGTAGGTGCTGTGCAGCCCTTAGAGCTTGGTTAGGCATCGAAGGTGCCAAGGTCATCCACTGCATCCAGGGCCATTGCTCGACATCTTGACTTTTTTTCCTGCCTTTGGACTTCAATGTCTCTGAAGAGAACTCTGCCTCACTTAAATCCAATTCACTTTCAAGTCAATACATCACCCATGATGTTACTGGTCTTCTTTGGAAACAAAGGATGCACAACAATGGAATAGAGAGACTGCTGATATTCAGAGTTTATTTATCAACTCCAACCTATTTATATTTTCAGACTGCTTGCAATGTATGTTCCCCAGTCCCCAGTAAAGTTTTAAACACAGCTTTTATAGGTAATGATATCATAAATTGTTCCATTCTCCCCATCCCCTCCCCAAAGGGCACTGAAGAGAGATCACAGACAGGTGTACAAAGCAGATTGTGGAGAGTCAGCCAAGGAGCTGTACCTTCCATTGGCCCAATTATTTAATTACATGTGCATTAAATTGTTTTGTTAAGTGCTCAAGACACATGGGGTTGGTTCTGTTGTTGAAAGTGCTCTCTCTGCTGGAGAGAGGTGTGTGTATGGTGGGGGGGTTGCTCTTGCCTGTGAGTTACCTAGCAGCGGGCGGGTCAGTGCACACAGCAGAGGGGCCTGGAACAATTTCCACGGGGCAGAGGTTTCCCAAACATAGAAAGCCATGCATTTTGTCTACCAGTCCCCTGCTGAGTGTCACCACTCCTACAGAGCCACAAAGCTGTGCTTCAGAGAGGGCACCACAAGGTCAGCTTTTCCTTTCTGAGCTTATGAAGTCTAGAAACTATAGCAGTCATACCGAATCACAGCATCCCAGAGCTAGAGGTGAACTCAGAGGTCATCTAGTCCAACCTATACCTGAACAGAAATTTTTCCTACAACGTCCTTAGAAGAGGTTGTTCAGCCTCTGCTTGAGGAGGGGAACAGGGTACTTGATCAAATGAGACAATGTATACAAAGTGCTTTGCATTATATAAATACCTGTTAAAATTATCTCCACTCCAGCTGTCAGAGTGATCTTCTGACAATTCGCACAGGTATGACAATATCACCCCCTGCCAACCCCTACCAACTATCCCACCTTATATTTCCCCACCCCTTGAATATACTCCAGTGGTTCCCAATAAACGTTCATGATCAAATATAAAATCTTTTTTTTTTCGGCATTCAAATCCCTTCATAACCTACCTTTACAATTTTCTCATATCTTACTTGCCTCCTCGCCATTCCTTGAGTTGTTTTTGCTATTGTTCAATCGTTTCAGTCATGCCCAACTCTTCATGACCCCATTTGGGGTTTTCTTGAGAGAGATACAAGAGTGGTTTGCCATTTCCTTCTCCAAGTCATTTTACAGATGAGGAAACTGAGGCCAACAGAGTTAAGCGACTTGCCCAGGGTCACATAGCTAGTAAGTGAATGAAGCTGATTTGAACTCAGGTCTTCCTGACCTCAGGCCCTATCCATTGCACCATCTAGCTGCTCCTTGAATAAGATACTCGAACTCCATACTCCAGGTATTTTCCCTGGCTGTCTCCCCTGCCTGGAGAGCATTCCATGCATGAGGGAAGTTCCTTCCAGCTGTGAGAAGGATGCTGTGATTCAGCATGAATCTTCCTTGGTTTCCTTCGAGTCTCAGTTAAAATCTCACCACCTATGGGAAGCCTGTCCAAGTTCCCTTTTAATGCTAGTGCCTTTCCTCTGTTGATCTTCTCCAATTTAACCTGTATATATCTTGTTTGTACATACTTATTTTCATCTAATCTCCCCCATTACATTGAGATATGGAACTATCTTTTGCCTTTCTTCGTGTCCCCAGTGATTAGCACAATGCCCAGCATGTATTAGGCACTTAATAAATGCTTATTCTCTATTGATTGACTGTTTATTAACTCACTACCTGGCACTGTTCAATTCAACAAGCATTTAAGTGACTATCCTGTGTAAGGCAGAGTGCTAGGAATTGAAACAGGTCATCAGTAAACCATTGGCATGCCTAATAGCAGCTGGTCTAACTCTCCAGAGCCTGCCCAAGACAACAGAAGAAGAAAGGGGCATTTTTAAAGTATCTACACTGGGGGCATAGCAATGAAAAGCAGAAGATACAACATTAAATATGTACCACCCCCAATTCTCCGAGGAGACTTAGAATAAAAGATAGCTCAAATTTACGTAGTGCTTTAAGACTTACTATGAGTTTTCCTTCCAATAATCCTGAAAGTAAGGGAATGATAAGATTATGCAGATTTAATACATGAGGAAAGTGAGGATCCATGGAGTTAAATGACTTGTCCAAGGTTACACGGTAACTGTTAGATCCAGGACTCAAACCCATGTCTTTCCAAAGATACCTCAGCTGGTAGAGCAATCAGGGAACATTCAGTCATTTTTCTTTCTAGCTTTCTTTTTTATCAGTACTATATTCTAATTTCCATGTATTTATATACATAGAATGTAAGCTTCTTGAGGGCAAGGCTGGCTTATTTTTGTCATGGTATTACTAACACCTAGCATAGTGCACTGGGCACACTGAGATGCTTAACAACTACTTGTTGATTGATTGATAAGGGAGGATTGGGTTTTTTTTTTAAAAAATAAGGCCAATAATAATAAAAATGGAAATAGAAACAATAGTGACCAAAAGGAAACAGAACAACCAATGAGTATAAAGACCAAGAGTTGAGGAAATGCACGGCTTTCCCTTTTTTCTTTGCAGATATGGAGGATTCCATGAAAATATGGAAGATACTGACAGATGGATGGGTTGATTGATTTTGCTAAGTTGCTTTTTTTCTCTTCTTTTGAAAATCCTTTGAACGAGGACTGCCCTGACCCCTTCCCTGCCTTGGTAGGGGGGAGGGAGGGATATATCTGGAAATGAAGGCTGTCTTTGTTTGTCCTTTGTTCTCCAAGAGAACCATGATATCAAGAAGGTGATGCCATACTTGAAGTGAATTGGATTTAAGGGAGGGAGGGCTGTGCAAAGTCACCAGCCTCACTTTCTCCTCTGGAGCTACGTGGATCCAGTGGCAACATACAGATCAGGATGACTAGAGATGGTTCCCAGGAGATGAAAGTGATATAAAAGCCGATGTATCAATAAATAGTTTTTAAAAGGCAAAGCAACTAAAAATGATGTAATTCATTTGATGTCAAAAATCATATGTCTGATCTCCCCCACATGCTGGGCAGCTGCTCCAGGACAGGATTACATCTATTTACTTAATTAATCCCCTCCCTTCCATACCACCTTGATACTTCACACAATGATTTACACATAGCAGGCACCTAATAAATGCTTCCTAATTGATTTGAACACTGCTTTATAGTTTTCAAAATGCTTTATCTATTCTTCTTTTATTTGGCATTGACAACAACTCCCTACCCAAATATTATTGCCCGTATTTTAGAGATAAAGAAACTGGGGCTCAGGGAAAACCATTACAGACACTTATGGCACTTGAAGGTTTGCAAAATATTTTAAAATTTTTTTTTATTTTTAGTTTACAACACTCAGTTCCACAAGTTTTTGAGTTCCGAATTTTCTCCCCCTTCCCCTTGCCTCCAAGATGGCATGCAATCCAATATAGGCTCTACATACACCTTCACATTAAACTTATTTTCACAATAGTCAAGTTGTAAAGAAGAATTATAACCAATGGAATGAACCATGAAAAAGATGAGACAAAACCAAAAAAGAAAAAAAAGAGAGAGCAAATAGTTTGCCTCAGTCTGCATTCAGACTCTGTAATACTTCTCTGGATGTGGATGACTTTTCCATCATGTGTCTTTTGGAACTGTCCTAGAACCTTGTATTGCTGAGAAGAGCCAAGCCTATCAAAGTTAGTCATTACAGATACCATGTGTCTGTAATCATGTATAATGTTCTGGTTCTTGCCAAATATTTTATATGCATTTCCTCATTTGATCCTCAAAACAGTCTTGTGAGTTAAATGCTACAGGCATTATGATCTTCCCCTCATTTTGCAGATGAGGATACTGAGGCAGAACTTATGTGAGTGGCATGTGAATTGTTGAGCCTGTGAACTGTAAAATTTCTTAACTTGGCTTCACATGGAAGTTCACTGCTCTGAGGTACAGTGGAAAAAGCATTCTACTTGGAATGTGAAGTGGAGGGGTTAAAGCATCCAGACCTGGCTCTACCCATTGCTACCCATGTGACTTGGAACAAATCCCTTTCCCGCTCTGAGTCTCAATTCCCTCATCTATAAAAGAGGTTGTTGGAGGAGATGACTTCTAAGATCCCTTTTAGTTCTACTTTTATGAACCAACCAACTGTTACCATAGCATTAAGGCAGCCCTAAACAAGAGTTTGCCAATGACCTCCTCTCCACCTGAGATGGGTTAGTGCTTTTTCTCTACCAGCCCATATCCATTACCACTTCCCAAACCCGGCTCAACTTTCAGGTAACCTTCTCTAGAATAAAAGAAATCTTTGAATTGAAAGGGACCTCAGAGGTTACATAGGTCAGCTTTCTACCACAAGCAAGAATCTGTTCTTATTCACCATTGATATGGGGTGATAATCCAGGAACTTCTGAACCATAAACTTGATCTTTCTTAAGGCACCTCATTCCAGTCTTCAAAGCTTAGTCCTAAATCTTCTGCCTTCTGAGGACACACAGAACAAAGTTAACTTGTTTTTATGATAGCCCTTTAAATATGTGAAGATAGTCATCACATTCTCCCCATAATTTTCTTCTCCAAACTAAAAATAACCAGTTTCTTGTTTGTCAACTTCCCTCTTAAAATGTGATGCCCAGAAATGAACTTCAAATGTGATCTGACCAGCACAGCACAGTGGGGATCTAAACTCTCTTGTTCTGGACTTCTGGGAATGCAGCCTATTATCTTTTTTCATTTTGCAGCAGCCATGGCAGCCCATTGACTCATACAGAGCTCACCTTCAACAAAACCCCCTATGTGTCTTTGCATTTGAATTGTTGTTTAACTAAATGTCCCCCAATTTTATACTTGCATATATTTTTTTGTTGTTGGGAGTGGGGATAGAAATCCACATACAGTACGAGGATTTTCTTCTCTATGCTGCACTTGAGTCTCCCAAACTTTTTCTACATTATCCCAGAAACTTCTTCACCCTGAAACTCACTTGGACTGCACACACCAGAAGTACCCTCTGCCTTTTCAGCCCTGCTCTCTGATTAGAAAACAAAACAAAACAAACAAAAACTCCAGATAACAACAACAACAACAACACACACACACCAACTAGAACCTCCATTTTGAGCATGAGGCCCAGACCAGCTATGTCTTCATTGCTGCACTCCTGACTCTGCTGGACTTTTCCTACAATGCTCCCAAGTCAGGTACCTTCATCTCTTTCCACTTCTCTCTCCCTTTTAGCTCCCTTTTACATGATCTCTTACTCCATTAGAATGTAAGCTCCTAGATGTCAGGGACTGTCTTTCTTTTTGGCTTATGTTTGTATCCGCAGAACTTAGCACATACTAGGCATTTAATAAATGCTTGCTGATTTTATATTTATCATTTTAAAATTTCATATTATAAAATCTGACTCCATGTCAGTCTGTTGAGATTTTTGAGACATAATTCTATTACCCAAAATACTAGATTTCTCTCTAACTCCAGCTTTTTTGTGTCACCACAAATCTTGTACATTGTTATCTAAGTAACTGACATAAATGTTGAATAAGACAAGGTCATGATATTGACCTGTAGCATGCCACTGGAAACCTACCTCCAGTTTGGCTTTAGTTCATTAATCAATGTTCAATTGTTGTTGTTCAACCAGTTACAAATTCTAAACTTTGTCTACAAGACTATCATGAGAAACTATGCCACATGGCTTACTGAAATCCAGGTGTTTGTTGGCTTTGATATTCTCCTAAACTAACATCCCAATAACTTTATGAAAAACAAAATGAGGTTAGTTGGACATGATTTGTCTTATTGAACCTACAATGGTTCCTGGTAATCACTGTTTTCCTTTTTAAGACTCTATTTAATAAACTCTTACAAAATTTTGCCAAAAATCAATCTCTCTCTAGTCCATAAGAATCAAAATTTTATCCCATTTTGAAAATAGGAACAACGTTTTCCTTCTATTGTTTCAGCACTTTTCTCCTTTTGTCATGATTATTTATTGCCAATAGTAACTCAACAATTAAATCTATAATTTCTTTGCTTTTAGTTCAACAACCTGGAGAGCTGAACTTACTTAAAGAACCTAGATGCTGTCTTATGATATCACCTACTTTGGACTAACCAAGTCTGTTGTACTCTTTAAGTCCACCTACCCCTATGCCAGTGAATCCTGTCCTTTCCCCTCAATAAAAACATCCCATATCCACATAAACGCCATAACCTTCTCCAAGGAACTGATTATATCTTTTCTTTTATTTTCGTGTCCCTGATCTGTACCTACTATAAATAGTTCTCGGCACATCAGTAGGTACTCAGTAAATGCTTGTGAACTCACTGTTCTGTGGCTAAAATAATTCTTCTCCAGATCGATGGAAGTCACAAGGGGAAACAACCTTTTGGCTTCCAATGACTACAGCTGTGCAGTTTAACTCCAGCATTCCATTACTAGTCCTTCTCTCCTGGGAGAGGGAGTTAGCTGTCCTGAAAACACAGACTCTGCACAGATGTCTGCACTAGCTATGGTAATTGGTATTACTTAGCAAGACTAAATAGTTCTGATACATTTCATAAATAATGGACCCCCGGTATCCTGTCTCCCTAGGTTTTTCATCTCCATTCCTGGAAGAAACTTGGTTATTGTTTTAACAAAAATTTATTGATGCCTTTTTTTATTTCACCAAAATTCTTGCAATAATCTCTCTCCTCCTGGAGATCTATCCTATATAACAAATAATATTTTAAAGGAAAAAAAGGGAAAAGAAACAGATCAACAAATCACAAAAGTCTGAAAATATGTGCGAATATGTCCATACTCATGGACACCATAAGGCAATTTCTTGTATCCCTTCTTTGGTTCCATATTTATTCCATACAATTTTGCAGTGTTCATTTTTTTGGGTTACTCTTTCTAAATACATTTTTTTGCAGTCATTATGTATGGTTTTCTTAGTTCTACTTACATCACTCTGCATCAGTTTGTATAGACCTTTGTTTACCCATTCTCCAATCAATAGACAGCTACTTTGTTTTCAGTGTTCTGCTACTATAAAAAGTGATGCTATGATTATTTTGGTGAATACTCTTTTTTCTTATCGATTTCCTCCTTGGGGCAGGATCTTTTGGTAGGAGGATCTTTTGGTCAAAAGGTTTGGACATTTTAGTCACTTTATTTGCATAATTCCTAATTGCTTTCCGAAGTTGCACCACTTAACAGCTCTACCAACAATGCACTAGTATGCCTATCTGCCTGAAATCCTTCCAGAATTGACTCTTCCCACCTTTTATCATCTAAGCAGATTTTCAGGGTGTGAAATGAAATCTTAGGGTTGTTTTGATTTGCCTTTCTCTCATTCTTTTGATTTGATATTATTGTTAATAGCCTTTAATTCTTCTTTCAATGAATGCTTTTCACATAATTTGATTATTTCACATAAATTGATCTATTGGGGAATGGCTTTTAAACCTGGTCATTCTTATGAGGGAGTAGGGTCAGGTGTCCATGCTTAGGATATGTGATGAGTTGGAACTACTTAGTGCTATCTAGGACTGGAACTCAAAGGTTCGTAGTGATAGAACTGGAAAGGAACTTAGAGGTCTAGTCCAATTCCCTCATTTATAGATATGGAAACTGGCTTCAGAGAGCCTAAGTGAATACTGTTGATTGATTAGTTGAATTGCCCAATGTCATATAGAGAGCAAGTAGCCAAGGCAGGATTCAAACTCAAGTCCTCTGACTGGGAATTTTCTTCAGCACCACATTACCTCTCCATGTGTCACTCAATATACATACATACGTATATGAATACACACACATATAAACACACATACACATGCATATTGTGTATATATGTAAATGTGTGTATTCATACATGTATGTATATTGTGTGTGTATATGCGTGTGTATGATAACAAAATAGAGTAATAGAAAGATATAGAAAGGTTATTTACTACCCAACACCAGAGCTCTACTGTAGCAGAAAGCTCCAGTGAAGAGAAGCCTCTACGACAGGACTTCCAAGATAATAATAGTTAGCATTCATACATCCCTTTAAGCTGTTCAAAGAACTTCCTGTATATTATCTCACAAGAACCCTGTGAGGTAGTTGTGATCGTTATCCCTACTTTACAGATGAGAAAACTGAGGCTGAGAAAGGTCAAGTGACTTTGCCTGGAGTCCCAACGCTAGTACATGTCTGGGGTAGCATTTGAACTTGGGATTTCTTAACTTCAGACCCAATGCCCTATATATATCCCTGTTCCACCTAGCTGCTAGGCTCTACGGGAGGTTTGGAACCACTGGCTAGCTCCAAACAGCTTAGAAACACCAAGGATCTTTAAAATCTCCTCCCTTCACTAATCTTTCCAAATTATAGCATCTGCTCTACTAATTCACCCGACAATTTTTTGTGTGGGTCTACTATGCACATTTCCCCCCAAGTATTCCCATATTCATATGGTACTACACACTACTACACTTTCACTGTGATAACACAATGCGTGGGTAGTAGAGGCATTGCCCTTCCCATTTTGACAGATGAGAAGTGTGAAGCTTGGGGAGGGGGGAAATGCCATGTCCAAGGTCAGTGGCAGAGTTCAGGCTCAACCCATAGGTCTCCTGGCTCCCATTCAAGGGCTCCTGTAAGCATGACACTAAGATTGGACTCATGACTACCTCATTAATTGACTTCTGGAAATTTTTTCACTATGTTCTTGGAAGTCTTGATAAAAGAAAAAGCCTGAAAACACAGACAGTTGGATCATGAGAACAAGACACCCAGAGAATGTTGTCCTTCCTTTCTTCTTTCCTTCTTTTTGTGGCTTTCCCAGTTCTAGTTGTACTAACCCTTCTTGGTCAAATGAACTTTGCTCCTGGAGCCAGAATAAATGCACAGATGTATAGCTACTATTCAGTAAGTCTATAGAAAACCATTCCTAATATTGTCCAGCTCAATGCCATCACTTAGGTCTCCATTTCTGAGTCCTATTTCAAGAGTTTATCTAAAAAACAGACCTCAGAAAAGCTTAGAGTTTTTTGCCTCCACATTTGGGGACAGTGAATATGAAACAATGTTCAATAGTCTCTCTTAAGACAAGCATTTCTATTGCTGTGGTTGCTTGTCTTTTGTTCTCCAAAAGGACCATGACACCAGGGACATGATGTCATTAAATGCAAGTGAATTGGATTTAAGTAAGGGAGGACTATGCAAAGTCACCAGCCTCCTCCGGAGACATCTGGGTCCATGGCAAGATACTTGCCTAAGGTCACACAGCTAGTACATGTGTCAAGTGTCTGAGGCCAGATTTGAACTCAGGTGTCCCTGAGTCCAGGGCTGGTGCTCTGCTTACTGTGCCACTTAGCTGCCCCGCTCCACCCCCCCCCCCACCCCGCTGTGGCCTTTTTAAGATAAGGTTTTTTAACAGGTCTCAGTCTAACTGAGGCAATGCCCATTCAGTGATTAAGGCTAAATAAGAAATGAGGCAGGGAATGACCACTTTACCCGGAAGGAAGGAAGGAAGGAAGGAAGAAGGAAGGAAGGAAGGAAGGAAGGAAAGAAAGAAAGAAAGAAAGAAAGAAAGAAAGAAAGAAAGAAAGAAAGAAAGAAAGGAAGAAAGAAAGAAAGAAAGAAAGAAAGAAAGAAAGAAAGGAAGAAAGAAAGAAAGAAAGAAAAAGAAAGAAAAATTCGGGAGGGAGAGACCCTCAGGATTTCCAACCAAAACAGAAATAATTGCTACTTATATTCATCCTGAGCCAATGAGAGCCAAAGTGATTTCGGTTTAAGGCTGGTCCTTAAGGAAAAAAAGTTTCAGAAATCAAAATTTTCATTCCTTTGGGTAGAGCACCTGTAGGTAAGGGTATGATACCCTACGTGGACAGAGAAAAGAAAAAAGGAAAAAAAGAGAGGAAGGGAAGGAAGGGAAGGGGGAGGGAAGAAGGGGGGAGGGGAGGGGAGGAGAGAAAAGAAACTGTATTGTTCAACCGGACAATTCCAGTTGGGTCCTCAGAGGGGCAGCTCCTTTTCTCATGGAGACTGTAAATTTATCTTAGAGACTATAACTCCCATTTGCAGAGTGTTTTCAGGTTTGCAAGTTGCTTTCTTCACAACAACCCAGTGGGGTGCAGAATATGAGAATCAGTCCCATTTTGCAGATAAGAAAACTGAGGTTCCAAGATTAATTAATTTGGTATGGCTTGATATAGGGAATATAGCACTGGACTTAGTGTCAGAAGGCCCAGGTTCAAACCCCAGCTTTGCCACTAAAGGGGAAGGAAAGGGGGAAGGAAAAGAAACAAGCCTTTATTAAGAACCTACTATGTGCCAGGCGCTGTGCTAAATGTTTTATGAACATTACTTCATTTGATCTTCACAATAGCCTTGGGAGATAGGTGTTATTACCTCCATTTTACAGATGAGGAGGCTGAGAGAGAAGTTAAATGACTGGCCCAGGGTCATAGCTATCTGAGGCCGAATTTGAACTCAAGTCTTCCTGAATCTAGGCCCAGAGTTCTATCAACTATACCACTGGGCTGACTCCCTCTGTGATATTAACTCAACCCAGCTAACCTTTCTGGGCCTCAGTTTCCTTATATGTAGAACAAGGGGGTTGGATTAAATGACTCCTCAGGTCCCTTTGAGCTATGAATCTATGGCACTCTGTTAAGAGGCATCTCTGGTCTTGTGACTCCAAGACCAACAATTTTTCCACTACATCTTGGCATTGCCCAAATGTTGGTTTAGGACACAGGAGTAGGAAGGGGTAAAAGCAAAAACCAGACCCTAATGACTTCAAAATTTTCTTTGTATCCCTTGCACTTAGGACAGTGCTGGCACATAAGAGGTACTTAAATGATTCTTGACGTTCTTACTTTGAATAGCAGAATCACTTTACAGTTACTGACAAAACCAACACAAGGTCAGTTACAAAAGAAGCCAGGGAGAAGACCATGCAGGATGACTTCAGGCTGGTGTTTTGAAGATAGTGTATGGTTGAAATGTAAGAGCTGGTTGCCAAAAAATCAGCAAAATGGGAAAATGTTTAGTCCCAAAGGGAGGTTGATAAGGTTTTGGGAAAAGAGAAAGCCACAGGGATACAGCCAGCAACTGAATTTTTAGAACGCACAGAATAAGATGAAAGCACATTGGAATTTATAGAATTGAAAGAAATCTTGGGTAGTTTTCATTTTGGGTCATTATTTCTAATGTCTAGAGAGGGCTCTTTCTTTAAAACATCCTCAAATCTCTCATATATTGTGCATATTCACACACACACATATATGTGTATATATGCATGTATATCAAGTGAGATGACATTTATAGTGCTTTGTAAGCTATATATACATATATGTAAATGTTGGCTATTATTGTTAATATTACATATAAAAGGATATGACTCACCATGAAAAATTCTCCAATGCCTTGAAAGCCAAAGATGTAAGTGATCTCTTGTTGAAGACAACTACTACTACTATTATTTAAAGGGTTTTTGGGGAAGCTATTGCATATCTCACTTAGATTATTTGTCAATCAACACACATCTATTACGTGCCTTTTATGTTCCAGGCACTGAACCCAAGATGCAGTTTGAGACACAAAGCTGATCACTTTACCTCTTTTTCCCAGTCACGTTGCATTTTCGATCCTAGGCTTTGAATGGAAAAAAATGGTGCTCCCAAAAAGGGCTTAAAAGAAAACCAAAACATAACCTGATTTTCTTTTAAATTTAACCCAGAACATAAAAGCTTTTCTATTAAGATCAAGACTCCATAGCATCTTTTAAACGGAATATAGCCCTAACTACCTGACAACATCTCTCTGAATGTGCTGTCCTAAGTGCTTTTGTTGGGTAACAATGTATCAACACTTTTTTTAATCTCTTCTCTCTTGTTGCCCACCGTCCTTGAAAGTGCTGCTCATTATGCCAAAGCATTCAATGAGATTAGGGACACTTAACAATGTGTGTGTGTGTGTATATATATATATGTATATGTATACACACACACGTATATATATACTTTTACATGTATATACACACACACATATATATGTGTATGTGTATATGCATTTGTATGTATATTTGTGTATATATGCATATAGAATATATGTACACACATAGAAAGGATACGTTTAAACACATATTTATATAAATACATACATATATAAATACATAAAATATATATTTATATAAATACATATACACATACATGTGGATGGATGGAGAGAGAGAGAGAGAGAGAGAGAGAGAGAGAGAGAGAGAGAGAGCGCACACTTTGTTACAAAAGGAGATACGTTTATCCCTGGCTTCTACTCCACTGGAACCAACTGAGTTTCAATGAGGAAGGTGGAGAACAAATAGAGTTGTATGCTCTAAGAAGAATACCTAGGAGGAGAAAACAGGCCTCAAATTGTGAAGAGTATAGGCTGGGGAAAGTGGAACAGGAAAGGAAGGCATTCTTTACAGAACTTATCAGCTGAGAAACCTTGCATCTCTTGTGATCTTAATTGGGGAACAAAGGATTCCTGTCCTGAAGATGAACAGGTAAGGAAGAAAGAGGAGGCATATTAATTTCCATCAAACTAACTTCTTAAGCACCCACACAGAACTCTGCGCTAGTAGCTGGGGGAACACAAAGATTGGGGAACAAAGAAAGGCTTGTTCCTTGCCCTCATGGAGCTTACAGCCCTGTTGAGAGATATGACATATGAACAAAAACCTGTAAGATATAATGGAACAACATAATCCAATTCAGTAATCATATTTTTAGCCCCTACACTAAGTGCCAAACACTGTGCTCAGTGCTCACAATACAAAGAAAAAAATTGTCTTTGCTCTAAGAGGTTTTATAAAGGGGACAGTATGTGTGTGTGTGTGTGTGTGTCTGTCTGTCTGTCTGTCTGTCTGTCTGTGTCTGTGTCTGTGTGACTGTGTGATAATTTTTAGGTGAAGGGTACTAGCAACTGGGGCAGGATTTCAAACCTAAGATCCGTGAACTTATTTTTTCAGTATCCTGGTAACTGTATTTCTTTTTTATTTGTTTTTATTTTCTTTTAAATTTATGGAATAAAACAAGCATTTCCATAACAAAGCATAATAAAAAAGATTATTGCACATGAAACTGCAAATCTATTATGCACAACTTGCTTTTCCTTTTAAATATATAATAAAGGTAACTGTATTTCAATACA
Organism: Trichosurus vulpecula; assembly: GCF_011100635.1. NCBI lineage: Eukaryota > Metazoa > Chordata > Mammalia > Diprotodontia > Phalangeridae > Trichosurus > Trichosurus vulpecula. The sequence continues at coordinate 119,026,181 of NC_050573.1, read as the reverse complement.
TTCGGGTTCCTTTATAATCATAAGTATTTTATTGTGTGCTTGTAAAAATGTTACTCTGCATAGGGTGCACAGGATTTAACAGAATACCTTATTGATCGATATCACAAAGGTTAAGAACCCCTGGACTACAGGATTAGGCCTGGCAGTGACACTTATGGCCAGGCTACCTTTTAGGTTCAAAAGGTATGAAAGAGTGAAAACATCTAACACTACCTTCTGAACAGGGCTCAGGGAGAAGATTAATGAGCTAATAACCACAAAGCCTTGTGCAAGCCACAGGTGAAAAGCACCGTGTGAAATTCAAAGCATTATTAGGCTCACATTTTGTACCAATGAACCTTGACAGGAGGCTTGGCTTTCAACAGGAGGTTGCAGTCCCTGGAGAAATTTCTATTTGTAAGAGAAGAGGCTGAATGCCCTATTCTTAGCTAATAGGATGCCTGTAAAAATGCCCATAGGTTGGCCAGGTCCTGGTGGCAGGAACAAATTCAGACAATATTAAAGTGACATACCCCCCAGAGCATCATTGCGAGCAACTGAGGTAATAAGCCAATTCAAATTAACAGTGGTATTTGCAGTAGCAGCAGAAATGTTTTAGTCAGAGTAATGTTGCTGCACGCACACACACACACACACACACACACACACACACACACACACACACACTTGCACACTCTCTTTCTGGACAAGTTTAAAGCCACTTCTATTGTTTAATAAGCTGCAGCTGTGTTAACAATGCCAGACCATTCACTTAGGCCACATCCAGCTTCCACCACTGTGTACATGGACATAACATAACTTAAGTAAATTGCAATAACTGTATTTATTCGATTCCACTAAGACTGGTGCCAGGACTCCTGTTAGAAAGAAAAATATGTGGTTATTAAGTTCACTTTAGCTTTAAATGGGTCCCCTTCCTGTTCCCAGGAACATTTCTTCCTGATTCTATATTTACTTTCAAAACAAAAATAATATGAAAGGGTTTGGCAGCTGAGATTTATTAAAAGACCTCTCCTACCACATAAAACATTATTATCCTATTTATTTTACAACATGGAGGTTATGAAAATGGACAATGGTCATAGATAGAAAAATCAAGGGCTTTCAGATTTTAAAAAGTGGCAATCTCTAAAAGCTAAAGACATTTAAAACAAGAGATAAGTAAAGATATGCACTATCCAAAGGCCACATACAGCATGCCTTCTGAATGGCTAGAACCAACAGTATTACACACTCCTAAGGTATGGATAAATGCTTACTTGGATGGGGAAGTTTGAAAAAATGACCTACTCGTTCCAGAAGCCAGTCCAGCATAAGAGTCAAAGGGTATGAGGTGAAAACCATCCATGGACAAATAGGAAACCTCTCATCATATTAATGTATGTTTACTGACCAGGATGGCCACTAATCTTGGAGAAGGCAGGGATACTGATACAGTACCAAGGTGGTTTCACTCAATGTAAATGATAACAAGTCTTAATCACTGCTTTACTGTTTTTTCTTTTCTTTTTTAAAAAAATTATTTTATTTTCAATTCACAGAACAAAACAAGCATTTCCATAACACTGTACAATAAAAAGATGATTGCACATGAATCTACCATGTGCAACCTGCTATTCCCTCCAAATACACACCAAAGTTATCATGTAAATTTCTTTTTTGTTCCCTTCCCCCTACCCTAGAGATGACTACCATCAGACACAAACACAGACACATGTATGTGTGTATGTATACATATGTAAAATTATTCTCTACATACTTCTGTTTATCAGTTCTTTCTCTGGATGCATAGCATCTTTCTTCATATGTATTTTATTTTTAATTTGTGTATTTATAAATAGTCAAAATGACTTAGTTGCTCGAAGTCATCCTTAAAACAATATCGCTCTTACTAAGTAAGGTTGGTCCTGGTGAGTTTGGAATGCCCAGGACAATCAAAGCTTCCTACCTCCAATCAGTTGACACGCACTTATTGAGCACCTGTTAAGTACCTATGATAGGCACTAGGGATATGAAGATAGCAATGACATTCCCTACTCTCCACTGCTGCTATCCTCCCTGCCTTCTGTAATAATACTAGTAACATCGAAGCAGCATTTCTGTAGTGACTATGTGCCAGGCACTGTGCTGAGCTCTTTACAAATATTTGATCTTCACAATAACCCTGAGATGTAGGTGCTATAATACCCCCATTTTACAGTTGAGAAAACCGAGGTTATGCAACTTGCCAGAAGTCACAAAGCAAGTGAGAATCTGAGGTTTGGTTTCAACTCAGGTTTTCCTGATCCTAAGCCCAGAGCTCTGTGCTATATAATGCCACCAACAGCCCCCTTCTGCGCTTTTTCTTTGACTTGCTAAATTCCCCAACTCATTCTTTAACTCCAGCCTAAATCTGTAGTACTGTTAGTGTGACTCAGACAGATCTGTAACCACTCATTATTTTCTGAGTAATAATTTTTATTTATGCCTTTTTTTAACATCAGGATCACTTTCCAGTATGCACCACCTCCCCAGTGACACTTCTCCTGCAATAAAAGAAAATTTGAACAAAATCCAAAGGACAATTTGACCTCATCTAACAGTATCTGCCGTGTTGCAAATCCATGGTCCCCTGTCACTAAAGAGGGCAATGGAACCCCTAATTTCAGATGACCCAGCAATCCCTACCACCATGCTAGACTTGATGCAGGGAACACAAAGACCCAGCTACAGCTTTCTTCCTTTCATACTTCATTCTCTCTAGGTCTGGTAAAGTGGTCCACAGCCCACCCCCCTCTCCCAACTCATCCCTACTTGGCTTCTTGCATTCAGTGCCATACACCTATGACACTCCCTTCACAGCTTCACAGTGCACACTGTGCACTTTCAAAGTAATCTGCAGACTTTTGATTAATAACAACAATGCTTATTTAGTGATTTATGTTTACAAACCCTTTCAAAATACACAACATTCCATCCATCATTTCATTTGATTCTTCTCAATGACCTTGTGAATTAAGCATAAAAAGGAACTATTTTCCCATTTTTCAGATGAGGAAACTGAGGCTCAGAGAGGATTATCAAATTTTTTGAGCTCTTGCAGTTAATCAGAATCATGCATAAGACTCCATGTTCAACACTTTTGCTGATATATCATGCTTAATCACTTTCTTCGGGTGGTCATCATACTTTTAAAAACTGAAAACTCCAGACTCATTAGAACACAGAAATGTTCCACTATACAAAAACCATGGGTTGGACCAGATGGCTACTGGGTACTTTACAAATCTCAAACTCTGTGGTTCTGTGCCTGTGTGATTGAGTGCAGAGAACACTAGACTTGGGGGTGAAGAAACCCGGGTTCTCCTAGTTCCATCTCTTAGTAGTTGTGTTGTGTGACCACCACTTCCAAAACAACGTGAGCTCCTTGGGAGCAGGGACTATTTTAATATATCTTTGTATCTCTTAGCACTTAGCATAGTGCCAGGCATATAGCATGCACTTAATAAATGCACTGTGATTGACTGATGACTTAATTGATTTATTTCCTCATCTGCAAAATGGGTCCTAGCAATGCCTACAGTACCTACTTTCCAGAGTGGTTAAGAGCAAAGTATTCTGTAAGTCTTAAAGCACACCACCAGTGTGAGTTATGATGATGATTATTCCTTGGAGAAGTAAGGTGTGCTTCTACATCTTTCCCTTTTATGTTCAGACAAAGAAAAAAAAGCACTTGCTTTGAGGAATGCATAGACAATTATATTTCCTAATACCTTCCTGCTTAAACCTTCTTGAGCCTTTCTCGGAGAAACAAGTGAGTTACACAATGCAAAGCCTGAGGAGTACTCTCCCTCGAACGTCAGAGGCTTTCAAAAAGTTCTGCATTGAGCCAAATGGCAAAGTACAGGCCAAAATCTTAACCCCAAATAACCCAGGAGACCCAAAGACTTAAGGTCAGAAAGAAGTGTGAGTGAACAAGTGGTCAAAACTGTCAAAGACAATGATTTTTATGAAAGAGGGAGGGAATGGGGAGGAGGAGTAGAAGTACAGAGGGAAATGAAGAGGTGAGAAGGGGGAAGAGGGAAAGAGAGACAGAGAAAAAAGAGAGACAGAGAGAAAGAGAGACAGAGACAGAGAGAAAGAGAGAGAGAGACAGAGAGAGACACACAGAGAGAGAGAGAGGGAGAGAGAGACAGAGACACGAGACAGAGAGAGACAGAGAGAGATGGACAGAGACAGAGAGAGGAGTGCAGCAAGAGAAGGGCACAGAGAAGGGGAGAGGAGGGAGGAGAGATGAGGGGAAAGAGAGAGATGGGGAGAATGAGAAAGGGGGGAGAGAGAGGGCACAAGAGACGGGGAAGGAGATTGAAAAAGAGAAGGGGAAGGGAAAGGGAAAGAAGGGGGGAAGAGGGGAAAGAGAGACAGAGGAGTGGAAAGGGAGACAGAAAGAGGGAATGTAGAGAGAGGCAGAAACAAAAGACAGAGAGAGATAGAGAGAGAAAGAGGCAGACTAACAAGCAACAAACAGACATGGGGAGTGGGGAGATCAAGAAAGAGAGGAGAGAGACAGAAGTGGAGTATGGAGGGAGGCAGGGAGAGCCTAGTCAAAATGATTTCTTAGTATCAAAAGTAAGCTAAAATTCCTGGCAAGTAGCATGATAATCCCCAGCATTGAAATGGCAATCTCTTGTTAAAAAAATAAAAACATGCACTCTAATTAAATAGTCTTGTTATGTTTATACAATGAAGAGACCTAGATTTTCTTTTAAAGGTAGATTTGTAGTGTGGTACCCTGAAAGTGTTGCAAGAGAATGAGGATTTGAACCCCAGCTCTGCCATCGTATCTGCTCTAAAACGGTGAGTCTGTGAGCCACTTTCAGTAGCAGATTGAGCTCAAACCCCAGTTAAACCACAGTAGTAACGATAGTTTCTGCTTATCTGGCTTCTTATGGTTTACTTCATAATTCTCTCATTTCATGCCTTAATTCAGCAGCCATTTGTCTGCTGTGCACAAGAAGGTGCTGAAGACAAGATCATATGTTTATAGTATCAAACTGAAAGGGACCTTAGAGGCCATTCTAGACCAATCACCTCATTTTGCAGATGAAGATACTGAGGCCCCACAGCCACGGAACATCAGAAGCATTTTTGAACCCAGGTCTTTTGACTCCAGAGCAAAGATGCACTCCATTGTATCACACTAACCTATCTTGAAGTAAGCATCAACAACATCCAATCCAGTGAACATTAACTTAACACCTCCCCTGTTTATAACTCTGTACTAGGGATGGAGGGTTTGTACTTTTGTATGGACCTTTGATTTTGCTGGTGTAGGGAACTCCTGGTGAGTAAACTTCCTTCTTTCCTTTTTTCCTTCCTTCCTTCCTTCTTTTTTCTCCTTCCCTCCCTTCCTCCTTTCCTCCTTTCCTCCCTCCCTCCCTTCCTCAAGTATCTACTATGTGCCAGGCACTAGGAGATACAAAAAGAGGCACAAAACAGTCCCTGCTCCCAAAGAGCTCGCCGTCTAATAGGGGAGACAATAAGCAAACAAATATATACAAAGCAAGTTATATACAGGATAAATAAGAAATAGTTAACGGCAGGAAGGCACCGGAATTAAGAGGAGTTCGATATCAGCAACTCTTCAGCAATGTTTCATATTAGAGAGATGCCTGGGAAGTAGCATGCCCAGGGTCACATAGCCAGTATATGTAGGAGGATAGACCAGAACCTCTCTCTATGCAATGCCGAGCTGCCTCCTTGGGGATTTAAAAAAAAAAGTCCAAACAGTCCCACCCTTCAGAGTTTTTCTTCTTTGGGGGAAGGGAAAAGGGAAAAGATAGGGCAGTGTGTCAGTTCTAGAATCATGAACAAGGATCATATCAACTGTTTTTGCTGCCTCTAGATGAACTCTGAGGTCCCTTCCAGTCCTCAGTTCCTATACCTATAAGTAGTTAGGAAACTCTGTGGATAGAGCACTAGACTCTATCAGGAATCAGGAAGACCTAAATTATAATCCAATTTAAAACTAGGTGGCACAGTGGAAAAAGTGCCAGGCCTGGGTTCAGGAAGACTCATTTTTCTAAGTTCAAATCTAGCCTCGGATACTTAGCTGTGTGACCCTGGGCAAGTCACTTAACCCTTTTTGCCTCATTTTCCTCACCTGTAAAGTCAGCTAGAGAACGAAATGGCAAACCATTCCAGGATCTTTGTCAAGAAAACCCTAATTGGGGTCACAAAGAGTGAGACATGACTGAAAATAACTGAACAACAGCAAAGACACTCAACTAGCTATGTGACTCCAGACAAGTTACTTAACCTCCCTCATCCTGGGTTTCCTCATCTGTATAGCGGGGATAATAATAGGATCTTGCCTCCCCGGGTTGCTGTCAGGATCAAATGAGATAACCTATATAAAGATCTTTGCAAACCTTAAAGCACTATATATATATATATATATATATATACACACACACATACATACATATATATATATACATATACATACACACACACATATATATATACACACACACATATATATATATATATATATAGTGTATATATATATTAGCTGTTATTACTATCCAATAACCATGTAAGGAAGGCAGTGCAGATATGACTGTCCCCATTCTACAAATGAGGAACTTGATCATTTAATACATTTTAAAATTAGACTTGTCGAAAGCAACAATTTAGGATATGCTCTTATTAACTTTCCAAAAGCCACGACTTATGGTAATTCCTAAGAAGACTACATAACATTTTAATCAGGGTGCATACTTTAGGTTTATCACTGCTAATCAGACAGTCTTTCCTTATCTACTGTTCTGGCTCATTTCCTTATAATTAGGGCCTATATTTTATGCAATGTTACATACTATCAGATGTACTATAAAAACAATGACTAATGTTTTCTTTAAGTAGAGATGTAGGGAAAAAAATCTAACCCCTCGTTATTTATTTTTACCACTTATAAATTTTGGTGCTTATTTGAACAAGATAAGTAAAAGTAAAAATAAACTTGACATTACAAAAAAGCGATTTTGCATTATAATTGTTTCAAAGTCTAACAGTATAATGGCAAAGTACCAAGATAATCTATGCATCTTCTAAAGTCATGAGATAGGTCAAGAGAAGTAAAATATTTCATGCTTAATTTTTATTGTGTATGTGTGTCTGATACAGAACAAACACTAGGCAAAGAATCATTGTAGGAACTGCTCTCTGTGCCATTTATTTGAATACAATTCTATTCTGTCATATTGTCTAATTTTCTTTTTTCAATTTTCTTTTTAATTTATGGAAGAAAACAAGCATTTCCATATCATAGTACAATAAAAAGATGATTATTCATGAAACTGCAAATCTGTTATACACAACTTGCTATTCAATATTCATATTGTCTGATTTTCATAGGATCACAATTGGAAAAGGCCTCAGAAGCCAACTAGTATAACCCTTATCCTAAATCAAGAATTCCCTCTGGGATATTATGCTACATTTTGCTATTGTATGTAGCAGGGGTGGGGAACTTGTGGCCTTGAGGCCACATGTGGCCCTCTAGATCCTCAAGTGCAGCCCTTTGACTGAATCCAAACTTCAGGTTCCCCACCCCCGCTATACAGTATAAAGCATGTAGAATAATGGTATATAATCTAATATCGTAGAAAATTGGTCATCCAACATCTGCTTGAATATCTGTAGAGGTAGGAAGCCTGTTCCACTTACAAACGTCTTTAACTGTTGATGCTTACCTTGTTCAAGTAATCACCATTTGTCAGTGGTCTAAAAAAATAATGGGTAGTTAGATTTGTCTCTAATTCAGTTGGGAGGTTCTTATATTAAGCAAAAATCTGCGTGCCTTTAACTTGTGGTCATTGGTCCTTGCTCTCTTCCTCCTAGGGCCAAGTGGAATAAGTCTAAAACTGGCATTCTTAACCTGGAGTTGAACTTATTTTTCAAAAAGATTTTGATAATTGTATTTCAATATAATTAATTTCATTTGTAATGTAATGCATCTTATTTTATGTATTTAAAAACATTACTCTGAGGCGGAGTCCACAGGCTAGGTTCTATTTCTTAATCCAACTGCTCCTCCATTCATTCCTCCATCTGCTATGACACCAAAATGTGTAAGAACGCTTGGTCTAAACAAGCATCCACGTAACTTTTCACCAGTACATATTTTGCCTACTGTAACATTAATGGGTTAGGGAAGATCTTCCCTGCCCATTAACAAGCCTCATGTGGAGCCCATTGGGGGAGGGACTTACTTGGAGGAAGGCTTGCTTATAGGAAGGCTTTCACACCTTTTGCTAATTTCTAATTAGGCACTGAGTCACGCGGGTTTGACGCTTTCTAGTTCTGAGAAGTGTATATATTCTGAGTTGGTAGTTTGCTTTGGGGGTTAGTTTATGAGAAGGATCTTGTGATTCCCCAGTGCAGACTCTGAGTAGCCGTATGTTCAGAGCTCCCTGACTGCTCAGATGTAAAGGCTCTCTAAATCCAGAGGTGTATGCAAAGTGCATAGCAATATTGCTTTGATTCACATAGGCAGAGTCCTGTCTGTTGCTCTTTATTTCTTTGCTTGTACTTTCTCCGGTTATATTTTCTTTGAAGTTCAAGGTGCTGACTTTTCCCCTGAACAAGTGAATGTAATTAAAGAAGATTGTTGACCCCTGAAACAACCGTCTTTCCTAGTAAAGCAGATCTAAGAACCTGTGTTAGCAGCCATTCTGCGTGTGCCAGTGTAGTTGTCTTTACACTTGTCTAACTAGCTTATAAACTCATTCAAGGCAAGAATGACACATTTACACAACTTTTGTATTCTCCATGTTGCCTCATGCATTATTACTGAGCTGAATTGAGCCAAAGGGCCTGGTTCAGGGCTTCAGTGATATCCTCCACCATCTTGTGCAAATTTCCTTATGAAATACTATATTAAAAGGGTCATATGTCTCTTTGTATACCTCATAGGGATTTTAATGAATTTTGCTGCAATGAAACTCATACTTTATTTAGTCAGGCTCTGCTATGTGCCCCCAATGTGATTTTGGGCAGATCAAATTACTTATCTGGTACTCAGTTTCCTTTTCTGTAAAATGGGGGGATGGTGGGGAGCAGTATTGGCCTCTGTGAGCTCCATGGTCTATTCCAGCTCTAAATCTTATAATCCAATGTTCCCAGCAGAAACTTTGTAGACCTCAGCCTGTGACAAAGGAGGAGCAATCCTTGGTTGCAGGGGCATGGGTTAGGACCTACCATGAATTAGGCCTGAAGCTTCATGAATGTCACCCATGGGAAAGTCAGGTCCAGAAGCATTAGGTTAGTCCTTTAAGAGTCAGGAGTCTGGTAATCACCACATAAATTCTAGGCTGAGAGGCCAGGAGCAAGGACAGGGAGTTGGGGGGTGGAGAGGGAACAGAGAAAGGAAGTAGGAAAAGAGAATTCAGCCAGAAACAAAGGGTAGGAGACCATCAGCAAGCAATGAATCATTCCCAAAGTCAACATAGCTCAAGAAGCACCTGAAAGGACATCGTAGGGTCAGGCGGTTCCAGAAAACTTCAAGTTAGATTCCACTTAAGCTCTACGTCCAAGACGAATTGCCACCTCCTCTGCCCGCCTAGTACCTGCCACCACCACACTTCTCTGCCAGTGGGAAGTGTTGGTTGTTGTTGTTGCTCATCCTTGAAGTACAGTGACATCATGGAGCGATATCTTAACTTGTGAATGAACTGGATTTGAGTGAGGCAGAGTTATGCAAAGCTGTCGGCTCCATTCTCTCTTCCAGAGTCAGTAAAGTTCAGCGGCAAGACAAAAGTCAAGACGACTGGTGATGGCCCGAGATGCAGGGCCATCTTTGATGTCTGACTAAGCTCTAAGTGCTCTACAGCTCCTGCTTTAGCCACCTTCATGGCACTTCATCCGTCCATTACACTGCAGGAAGTGTAATGGTTCACATGCTTGGGGTAGACACCCCCACAACTGACCAACAGATTTGAGGCTGTTGATTACCTGGTTTAGCCCAACTGCTGAGATGGTTTTACCAGGGCATGGCTGCTACGAATGCTGCAGCTTCTTGGAGCCACAGGGGAGAGTTGAGTGCTGTATGAACTCCAAGGGCAGATGAGCAGCCCTGAAAAGGTAGGCTACAGTAGAAAGTGCCCTGGTTCTGGAATCCAGCTGACCTAGATTATAATTCTAGCTCTACCATTTACTACACTTACTGTGTGATGTTAGGCAAGTCCCCTTCTCTGGGTCTCAGTTTCCATACCTAAAATGATGCATATAGACTAGATGATCTCTGAGAATCCATTCCAGGTCTAGTGTTAGTGTCCACTCAAGTGCTTTTAGGTGGTAGCCTCTGTGTGTGGGGGTGTCTCACTTTGTTTTGGGGTTTTTGTTTTTTTGGGGGGGGCGTGGAGCAATTGGGGTTAAGTGACTGGCCCAGGGTCATACAGCTAGTACATGTGTCAAGTGTCTGAGGCCAGATTTAAACTTAGGTCTTCCTGACTCCAGGGCCGATGCTCTACTCACTGCACCACCTAGCTGCCCCGGGTCTCACTTTGTAAACTCCATCTCTATGCATTGAAGCATGTCAAAATATAAAGAATGTCAGATTTGGAGTCAGGATAGCTCGAGATTGAATTTGTTGCTTACCTGTCATGAACCTAGGCAAAACACTTAACCCATCAATCTCCAAAGTAGAGGCACAGCTGGCTTTCTGTGCTTGCACTGGGCATAGGCCCCTTAGGGACATTATAACTTAACCTCACCTAGTCACCTGCCACAGCTATTTCTACCACCTGTTTGTTTTCTTTGCCTAATAGGGATACATGATCAAAAAAATAGGGAGACCCCTAACTTAACCCCTCTGCTCCTCTAGTTCTTCATTTGTAAAATGAAGGCAATAACATTTGCGTTCCTACAATGCTATTTTTATGCAACTGATGACTACTTATTAAGCTCAGGCTATAAATCATATTTTTGTTTTCATTCATTTCTGTCATGTCTAACACTTTGTGACCCAATCTGGGGATTTTCTTGGCAAAGATACTGGAGTGGTTTGTCCTTTCCTTCTCCAGCTCATTTTACAGATGACAAAACTGAAGCAAACAGGGTTAAGTGGCTTGCCCAGGGTCACCCAGCTAGTAAATGTCTCAGGCCAGATTTGACTCCACTGTTCCACCTAGCTGCAATTCTTCCATCATCCCGGACCACCAAATTCCCACATTACTTGGACATATTTTACCTTATGCCTTCACAAGTGTTTGCTCAATATTCTTGGAAGGTCACTTAACCTATTTTGGCCTCAATTTCCTTATCTGTAAAATAAGAAAGTTGGACCAGAGAATCACTAAGGTCCCTGAGCTGTCTGTTTAGGATCTGATGATCTTTTGTGGTTAAGGGCCCCTTTTTTGCTTTTATATCCCCCAATGTCTAGCACAGTACCTAGCATATGATATGTGTTTAGTAAAAATTAAGCTGAACTGAACAGAATGTTTTCATCTGTGTTTAGACTGTGAGCTCCAGGAGCACAGAGGCTTTTTAACTTTCAGTGTTACAATGAGTGATGAATGGGTGCTTAATAAACCTTTTGCTTAGTATTTATTATGAGCAAATGGGAAAGAGGTCAACATGGGCTGCTATCATGTCCTTTTTTCATTGTATCAACATTTTGGATTCTGGGGTGATTTTTTTGAATTAAGTAAAAGTACTCAGAAAATAATACTGCTAAGGAGAATGTCTTGAATGTTCAGAGTGAATAATAAATTGAATCCACTTGTCTTGTCCTGTGCCTTTTAGATAGCATCAGAATATCGGTCTCCCTCTGACCGCAAGAGAAAATGTGCTCAAATTAGGTCCATCAAGAATTCTGCAGACAAGCAAAAAGTCCATTTGGTCTACACTTCACCATCAGTGTCTCTAAAACGCCTAAGTGATATCACTGTATTACAGGCAGCTTTTCTCCTAAGTAGCCTTGATAAACAGAATTCTAGATGGAACTCATAAAATAGGGAACGAATGTATTATTTTTGAAGTCTTGAACTTAGAGGAATTTTCAGACTGGAAGGCAGAATATTAAACTGTAGCCTGTACTGGTAAAATGCAAACATACAGGTACCCTTTCTTGGGACCAAATAATCAAAGGAAAAAAAAGAAGTAAACAAAGTATTGGAGACCAGAATAAATCCCTGTGGTCAAGTTAGTGGTGGTGGTCAGTGGCTGAGAGATCAAGGATTAGGAAAAGTTTTTCAAAAGAAAACTGAGCGTTCACATGCTTTTATTAGATATTCTTATCTTTCTGGAATCCATATCTGATTTTACAAAGGATTTCATAATGGATAAATAGTATTCTTTGAATAGAAATTCATTTTATAGCCAATTTGGCTGGAATGTATATATAAGGGTGGAGGGTTAAGTGAATCAATCCTGATACTTTTAATAGGTTAGAGTACATCTACTGAATCAGTCAATCCATCAATGAAAGAATATGGAACAAGGGCAAACAGCCTAGTTAATCAACTTGGAAAGAAGCAAGATGCTTCCAACCTTTGGATGAAATGAAATGCTAGCAGGCATTTTGAGATTGGTTGAGGAGACTCAGTCACCTCCTGCAGAGTTTGTATAAGATAAAAAGATGCTTCAGATTCCAGCATTTATGAATTTGAGTTTACTCCCTAAAGTTGAGTCAACAGTGACTGTTTTCCACATGGTAAATAACCACATAGTTTCCTTTACCATTACAAGAATACCTTGGACCCTTATGGATAAGGAAAGTATAATAGACTGTCACAAAGTTACAAAGACATACATCATAAAAAGGGCAGATTACTATATTGTCATGTCCTATAATTTAAAAGCATACATCCAACTGAGCCATTACAAAGGTGCTGTTCTCGTGTAGGTACACCACATTTTGGAGGCATTTGTCAGTTTCAACTGTGCAGCTGAGTGAAATCTGAACACTTCAAACTATAAAAACACACATAAAAATTTAAAATCCAATTTACTTTTTCATTCAACTGTGATATTTACCTTTTGCGTTTCACTCAGAAGTAAAAATAAGGATGCTAGACTCCCCTCTTGTCCAAGGTATTCATACTATGTTTCCAAGAGCAGAATGTTTTTCCTTAATTAATTTTTGGGAAAAACTGACCTCTTACAAAATTTTACAGGTTTGCTGAAAAGACCGCCTTAAATGTGTGCTACTTGTTACAGAAGAACTAAGAAGTCTTTTCAGATAAAAATATTATAGTTTTGGTCACTACTATGTTTCTAAGCTTTCTCACCCAAGAAATGGAGTAATTTCTTAGAACAAGTCGAATGATAAATTAAACAAAGGTATTTTGCCAATGGTAAATTATCTATGAATATTAGTGTAATTTTAAAACCCTACTTACTTCTCATACTTAGATTTGAAGTCTTCCCTCACCCACCACACGAATGGGATATATTCCAAAAGTTGATTTGTAAGTCAAAGTTTGTTTGGGACTCAGAATATGTTTTCCCATGGAAACAAAATTATGAATAGATTCTCAGGCTGGATGATGAAAATCCATTCAACCTGTAGCTGAAATACTCTATCTCTGCCAGCAGAATTGCCTAATAGAAAGCAAGGTAGCTATGGAATCAGGAGAAATCTGGGCTCAAATCCTGGCTCTGACATTTATTATTTAGTTGTGTGACCATAGTCAAACCCCTTAACCTTTTGAGCCTCAGTTTTGTCATCTGTAAAATAGGGATACTGATATTTGCACTTTCTACTTCTCTTTTAAAGCCTTACATTTCTACATAAATGTGAGCTATTAATTTAAATAGATAAGGCATTGATTAAGCGCTTACTATGAGTCAGCATTGTGTGAATTTCTGGGGATACAGAAAACAAGGAGCTTACATTCTAATAGGGAAAGATGGAACCAAAAGGAAAGTGGAAAGGTGGAGGAGGGGAGGAAAGGTCCCACAGCTGGTGGGAAAGTGGAACTGACTAGAGAGCGAGCAGGAAGTAAAGGTGAATCGATGGAACCATAATCTAACTGTTAGTGGTATCCCCTTCACCAGTGAAGATCACAGCACCTTCCACGTCATCCCATTCTTGTGCTATTTGTTTTTATGCCCTTCACAAAGCCCAATTGCCTGTAGCCCTTCACTTGGAAAAAGAACAAAACATAACAGTTATAATGCCAATAATGAAAAGAAATGTACACAAACACTTTTGAATAATAAAGTTTCTCTTTGTTTTGAAGGCTGGCCCTTTAAAGAAAAATTGGGCATAGAGGAGAATGAGAAAGTTGATGGAGACTTTTGCAGAGATGTCCAAGGGTCTACTGGGTACTTTCAACACCTTTAAATGTTGATGGTCCTGGTTCTTCATTGTATTTAGTTCTGCTTCAAAATGATCTCATTTTTTTCCTTTTCCTTGATAAAAGTATGTGTTTGTGTGTGTGTGTGTGCGTGTGTGTGTGTGTGTGTGTGTGTGTGTGTGTGTGTGTGTCTAATGCTATCCTGTTGCTGGTCAGAGAGCAGGAGAGTTGAGTTTTCTGTTCAATGCCTCCTCCACTCCCTCAGGTGCCTTGAATGGAGGACTGGGGAACAGAGCAATGAACTCTGCCCAAACTTCTCATTTTATAGGGTTCAGAATTTTACAGTTAACTTCATTGCCCATCAGCTCACTACTCTGGAGCACACCTTTCCCCCTCCCACCCCTTCTGTGTATCTTCTTTCCCTATTAGATTATAAGTTCCTTGAAGGCAGGGATGCTTTTTCTTATTTGTATCCAGGACTTCTCCCCTCCATCCCACCCACCCCCCCAGCCCTGTCTCAGCACTTAGCTTACTTAACAGTGCCAAGAATGTAACAGAGGCTGAATAAATGTTTATTGACTATTGACAACTGGAATGAAGGAAGAAAGGCAAAGACTTACCTGTGGCAACTAGGAACGAATTGTAAAAGAGAGAAAAAAAGAGGAATGGGCTAGCTTAAGGTTGAATTAACTGGGCCATATGAATGATGAAAAAAAATAATTACAATAATAGCTCCCACTTATCCAGGTAGCTAGGCAGTATGGGGGATTATAATGCTGGCCTTTGAGTTAGGATGACCTGTGTTCAAATCCTTTCTCAGACACTTACTAGCTATAGGTGTGTGACCAGGCAAGTCTCAACCTCTCTTAATTTTCCTTTTCTCATCTAGTACTTATTTGCCAGGGTTGTTGTGAAGGTGAAAGGAGATAACACATGTAGAGTGCTTTGCAAACCTTAAAGTGCTATATAAATGCTATTATTAGAATTGGTGTTGTTATTAATATTATTTTTATTTTTATTGTATGATGTGAGAGTGATATAGTAAAAGATGACCCAGGACTGCTACACACTACCTTGAGTGACCTTGGGCAAGTCATTAAAGTCACCTGAGCCTCAGTTTTCTCATTTGTAAAATGAGAGGGGCTAGACTATATCACCTCTATGCTCTCTTTCAGCTCTATCTGACCTTTTGGTCTTCTGATCTTACACGCAGATCTTTAAGGTTTGCAAAAATTTTCCACACAGCCCTGTGAGGAAGGTAGCATATTCATTCCTATTTTATATGGTGACTGTGATTGAGAGGTTAAATTGTGTGCTCACTGTTACTGTGTTACTCATTGTTACAAACTCACTGTGTTACTCACAGTGAGTAAGTGCTAGAGTCTAGGACAAAATCCACGTCTACTCCATGGCCGATGTTTTGTTTTGCTTTGTTTCCCACCGGATAAGTGAAGATGACTGAGAGGTGCACTTTTTATGATGGGAAAAGGTGGGTGACAAGGAAGACACCATGTTGGTCAGATAGTTTCCTGGACCAGGTCCCATACTGCACCATTAGATCAGAAGGATTTGGTTACTCCAGGTAGGAGCGAGATGGAGTTGGTAGGGAAGGGAAGACCTTGTACAGGAGGTAGCAATTGAGGTGAGCTTTGAAGAGAACAAGGAGTTTTCAGAGGCAAAGAACGGAGTGACTATACCAACTATACAAAGGCACAGAAATGAGAAAGAGAAATGTGGTAGGAGAAGAGCAGTAAGATAGTCAGTTTGGCTGGGGAATAAAGTTCATGAAGATGAGTAATGTGTAATGAGTGTGGAAAAGTAGGTTGGAGTTAGGTTATGAAGAACTTGAAATACAAGCTCCAAATGTGGATATGGCAAGCAAGAAAGCTAATACAGTCTTAGATTGTGTTAGGAGTATCCAGACCTTAGAATTAATGAGAGTTCCTCTGTTTTCTTCTTAGTCTTAAAAGGCCAGCTAGGTGACACAGTAGATCTAGGACAGGCCTTTACGAGGTCAGGAAGAACTAAGTTCAAATATGATCCCAAATTCATGCTGGTTGAATGACCCCGGGCAAGTCACTTACCTCAGTATGCCTGAGTTTCCCTATCCATGAAATGGGGATAAGAGCACCTATGTCTCAGAGTTGTGAGGATAAAATGAGATTATTTGCAAAATGTCTTGTAAATCTTAAAGTGCTACATAACTAAAAATAATGTTATATAATAATGGATAACTAAAAATAAAATCATTGTTATACCATGTGTGGTACGCGTTATGTTACATTCTTGATACCATATTTGAGGAAGGTGCTTATTAGGCTGCAGTGTCCAGAGGAAGACAACCAGGGCCTTGAGTTTAAGGCATGTGAGGATCAGTTCAATAAGCTGGAATGTTTAGCCTAAGGAGCAGAAAAGTCATGAGGTAGAGGAAGGGGCAAGAGAGTTGCTTTGAAGCATCTGAAAAACTGCCATGTGGAGGAAAGATCAGACTTCTGCTTGGTCTTAAGAGGGCAGAATTTGGAACAATGGGTGGGAACTTCAAAGAGGCAAATTTGGACCTGATGTGAGGAAAAGCTTCCTTATTTTAGACCAGTCAGAAGTGAATGGGCAACTTTAAGAGTTAGCGAGCTTTCCATCACTGGAGGTCTTTGGGCAGAGGCTGGATGGGTATGTGTTGGGCATCATGTAGAGAGATTCTCATTCAGGTACTCATTAGGCTGAATGGCTAACTACTCCTTCCCAACCAGGAGAAAAAATAATGATAAAAAAGAGAATAGAAGGGACTAATCTGGCATGCCTGTATTTAATGAGTTTCCATTATGTATTTGGCACTGTGCTAGGTACTTTAGGGGGTGGAAAAAATGTGTAAGAAATGATCCCTGACCTTAAGGAGCTTTTGGTTTAGTTACGGAGATCAGAACAACTAAAGGCTATTAGCCAAATAGCACCAGAAGCATGTGAAAAGTGCCAAATGAGTGTTAAAGAATAACATATTCCTCTCCTCCACATATGCTACAATCCAACAGCAGTGGCCTTTCTGCTGTTCCTTTACACAACACTCCTCTTAAGTCTGGTGCTTCTTCACTGGCTGTCTCCTCACAGCTGAAATCTTCTCTGTTCCTCACTTCTGCCTCTCGGCTTCCATGGCTTCCTTCAAGAATCAATCCAAATCCCATCTTCTTCTGCAAGGCTTTTCTGTTCTGCATCCTGCCTCCTCCCCAAACCTAGTGCCTTCCCTCAGAGATTCCCTCAGATTTACCCTGTATATATCTTCTTTATACACAGATGTTTGCATGTTATCTACCCTACTGGAATATGAGTTCCTTAAGGACAGGAGGTCATTCTTTTCTTTGTATCCCCATTTTTTAGCAAAGTGCCTGGAACAGAGTCAGGACTTACTAAACGCTTGTTGAATGATTAATTTATTTTCTATTACATATATTATATATTAAATTATGGTATATTATATTATATCATGGCATCATATAGTATAGTATTGTTACCGTCTATTGTATCACAATACATTTAATAATAATAAATTATTATAACTGACATTTAGTTAGAGCCTTAAGGTTCACAAAGTGTTTGATGTCCATTATCTCATTTGATTCTCATAACAACCCTTTGAATAGAGTGTCCAGATATTATTTCCATTTTACAGATAAGATAACTGAGGTTGAGAGAGGTTCTTGGCACTTCTTGGCACACAGCTGGTACCAATAGGAAGCAGTACTGAAGTTGAGAGTAAAGAGATATACTTTTGAATGGATGAACCAGAGAATGTTTCACAGAAGCACCAGCATCCGAGCTGGATCTTGAAAGAGATAGGGAAGTTGAGTAAGTAGAGAGAGGAATGACTGACTATATCAGGCAGAGGGGACTGGGTGAGTGTGGGCAAGTACATTTGAACAGAATTTAACACAGGACTGGGTAGGCGGTGGAGAATGTTGTATATGTTGTCAGAAACCATCACCATATTGTTATTTTTGCTTAATGGTTCTTTTTCCTTCCTTCCTTCCTTCCTTCCTTCCTTCCTTCCTTCCTTCCTTCCTTCCTTCCTTCCTTCCTCTCTCCTTCTTTCTTTCCTCCCTCCCTCCTTCTCTCTTTCTCTTTCCTTCTCTCTCTCTTCCTTCTTTCCTTTCCTTCCTCTTTCTCTCCCTCTCTCCTCTCCCTTTCCTTCTTTCTTCCTTCCTTCCTTCCTTCCTTCCTTTCTTTCTTTCTTTCTTTCTTTCTTTCTTTCTTTCTTTCTTTCTTTCTTTCTTTCTTTCTCCTGTTTTACTTTATTACAAAGGGAGGATCCACTGGGGATAATAGGTGGGTGTAAATCCAGAAATGCCTATGATGAAAAAACCAAAGGCATTAATAAAACTTTAAAAAACATGCTTTTCAACCTTTTAATTCCTTTAAAAAAATGAACTGATTAAGCATTCAAAAAACTACAGTTAAAGTTTAGGTTGAACTGTGGTTTTGTACCGCTGTTTCCTTTAACTATACTCTAAAACAAGAGGATATCAGATGGCTAGAAACTGGAAGAAGACATTAGGGGTGGCATGTTGTTTAAAAAAAAAACCTATTAAACTTTGAGGTTGAGTTGGGGTAGAATGGGTTATAAACCACACAGAATTCCAGAAGAACTATCTTACTGGGCGTGGAGAGAAAGTCCTGGGAAATGCGCCTTGGTTGGCAATACAAGGGGTGGGAGGAGGGAAGGGGAGCAAGTACTTTTAAAGAACAATATTAAGTCCTGAGGGAAGAAGGATTTAACGGTGTACAGCACACCTGGCCAGCATGGTGGCACACTGATTATGAAATACTGTTATTGCCTGAACACTGGCTTATCAAAATCTTTAAAAAAAATTTCTAAAACATATTAAATATGAGAATCTCCCAGTTTTTTTCACAAAAATTGAGGCAATCTCTTCTAAATGTGCTATTCAAAAGGTAAAATTAGTTCAGATCTCTGAGGGAAGATGCAGAGTGGCAATGAAAAGGGGCCCATAACCCAATCTCAATCTAATCTTATCAGAAGCCAATCTATAAAGTGTTCCACTCTAGCGAACAACTTAAGTCCAGAAACTTTCTCATTGTAATGGATTTCCAATAACTGGAATTACCAAGACTGTGGCTGCCTGCTGCAGGGTGTGGGAAATTTTACAGCTGCAAAGCAGACTATTTGCTTTTCCAGTAAAGAGAATAATCTATGGAGTCAGCGAGTCCTCGAGCTGTGTGATTCTGAACAAGTCATCTAACATTTCTGAATATCATATTCCTCATCAGTATCATGTGGACAGGGTGTTCCTAAAGTCTGGACACACAGGCAAAAATGCATATTTTCAAGAAATGAAATTAATGAAATTTTCAACAACATTTTATTTAACTGGAATATTAACAACTAACATCTTCAGTATGATTTCCATCATTTGTGATGCAAAGGTTGATGCGCTTTGTAAGATTCACATGAACTTGATGCAATAACTCCATATTTCCTGTGTCCAGACTGTAGGAACACCCTGTATAATAGTAGCATTTACCTCATAGGACTGTTGGGAGGATTGGACAAGATCATGAAGTTAAAGCACTATATGAATGTGAGCTATTATTGTTATTGTTAATATCATTATTATAATTCTGAGATTGCTTTCAACATGGGGAACTCCAAGTATGGGAACAATTTGCACCAAAATAGATCATAACCTATCTTGGACTAAGTAGATAAATCCTAAGGAGTCCCCTGGGGCATTCATTGGTCAACAAGTCAATAAGCATTTATTAAATGCTTACTATATTCTAGGCACTGTGCTAAGCACTGGGAATACAAATAGAATAAAGTAAAAAAAAAAAGACAATCCCTGCTTTCAATGAGCTCACAGTCTGAGTGATATAACATATAATAACAGTTGTTATATCATGTTTTTAAAAGTATCTGTGTGTGCTTACTAATCTTTAAGTCTTATAAGTATTTTTTTGGTGGTGGTGGTAGTGGTGGTGGTAGAATAAATAAATAGCTGTCCCATACCACCCCCGCCCCCAAAAGAAGTGAAGAACAGAACAAATATTCTGTTATTTGTGGGCTGTGGTGAAGGACTCTGAAGTCAGAAAACTTGGGGATTAAATGCTGGTGACTTCAATATACATATTGATTCTACTTCAAATACTCTAACCACTCAGTTCTCAACCTACTCACCTCCGATGAGCTATGCCTCCACTCCACCTCAGCCATACACAAATATGGTCGTACTCTTGATCTTGCTTTTACCCACAAATGTACCATTTCCATGTTCAAGAACTCTGATCATAATTATCTGGTCATAATTTACAGGTTTTTCACCTCTCCCTATGCCTTCCCTATAAAATCCCACTCTTCATCTGCACATGACTGCCAATCCCTTAACCCCTGAATTTTCTTCCAGGTTATCTTCTCTGCACTTGCCACTCTTTCCTCTTTTCCCCATCTTGACTCTTTGATGAACCAATTCAACTCTACACTGTCTTCCTCTTTTGCATTCCTAGCCTTCTCATCACATCCCCAATTATTCCTGGCCAAGCCGCAGCTTTGGATCACTCCCACCATTTATCACCTTCACTCCTATACATACATACATACATACATACATACATATATACTGCTAAGCAAAGGTGGAGAAAATCATGCAACCATTCCAACTGGGTCTACAACAAATTTATGTCGCATAACCTCAACTGGGCCCTTGCTGGGGCTAGGCAATCTTACTTTATCTCCCTTATCAATTCATGATTCCATTCTCTACAGCAGTTCTTTTAGACCTTTTCATCCCTCCTCAAATGTCTCATGGCTCCTCCTGCTCCCTCACTCTCTCAGCTGAGAACTTTGCCTCATTTAACATAAAAAATGGAGGCCATTCACTGTGAGCTCTCTCTTCTCCCCTCTTTCTCATCTCCTATCACTCTGATGCCTTCTGCCACTATCATCTCCATTGCCTCTGTCTCACATGATTGAAATGGCATTATTCCTTGCGAAGGCCAAGCACTCTACCCATTCAAGTGATCCCACTCCATCCTGTTTCTTCCAGCAGATTGCCCCCTCTGTCATACTTATTTTTTCACTTATTTAGAAACTCTCTGTGACTACTGGTTTATTTCCTACTGACTATGAACATTCCCATATCTTTCCTACCCAGGAAAACAAAACAAAACAAAACAAATAAAACCCCTGTCTTGATCCTTCATCTCTGCTAACTATAGTCCTACATCTCTGTTACCCTTTGTAGTTAAACTCCTCAAAAAAACTGTCTATAATAGGTGCTTCCTCTTTCTCTCCTCTCACTCTACCCCTTACATTATGTCTTCTGACCTCATCATTTCAGTAAAGCTGTTCTTGCCAAAGTTACCGATGATCTCTTAGTTGTCAAATCCATTGGTCTTTTCCCAATCCTCAATCTTCTTAACTTCTCTGGAGCTTTTGACACACTCTCTACTCCTCTCTAGGTTTTTGGCACCACTCTCTCCTGGTTCTCCTCCTATTTATCTGACCTCTCTTTCTCCATCTCTTTTGCTGGCTCCTCTTTTGGATGACACCTTCTAATTACAGATATCCTCCAGGGTTCTATGCTGGGCTCGCTTCTCTTCTTCCTCCCTACTACTTCACTTGGTGATCTCATCACCTACCAAGGATTTAAGTACCATATTTATGCTGATGATTCTCAAATCCACTTAGCCTGCCCCATACTCTCTGCTGACCTTCAATCTCACATCTCCAACTGCCTTTCGGACATCTTGAACTGGATGTCCAATAGATATCTAACTTAACCTTCCTAGATGAATGAGTACATAAAACTGGAAATTTTGAAAAGAATGGTTTTAAAACAGATACTGGGGAATAGCTAAACAAATCATTGTACATGAATATAATATAGAATATCTCTATAGCACAAGAAATGTCGAATATGAAGAATTCAGATAAATACAGGAAGACATGTGAATTGATGAAGACTGAAATAAGTACAATCAGGAATATGTAGAATACCTACAACAATGTAAGCAGAAATAACAGAAAATTAAAATGTATAATTATAATGACCAGAGTTGGTCTTGGAAATAATACTACCTGAGGTGCCCACCTTACTGGATCATTGTGAAGATCAAACAAGATTTACTTTGCAAACCTTTGTAAAGTCCATGTCATTGTCAGCTACATTTCTTCTCCTTCTCCCCTCTCCCTTTCTTCTCCTCCCCTCCTCTTCCTTCTTCTCCTTCTTCTTCTTCTTCTTATTTCCTAGAGGCTGAGGGTTAATGAGGACTTGATAGTTTATTGCTCTTTACCCATCCCTGATGGCTGGATGAATCCTGTCTATAACACCCCTAAGAAGTGGTCATACAGCTTTTGTTTGAACATCTGTGAAAAGAAACTCATTGCCTCCCATGGGAGTCCATTCCATTTTCAGACAGATCTTACTATTTTGAAGTTGTTCCTTATACTGAAGTGAAATCTACCTCCCAGTAGTTTTCCTCACTCCTCTGTCCAACTTCTTTGATTTAATTCAACATGCATTTATTAAACACCTTGAAAGACAAGAAACAAAAGGGCTTAGAATACAGAGGTTTGTCTTTGGAGTCAGGAATGTCTGGGTTTATGTCCCAGTTCTCTAACATACAGGATGTCTGGAATATGCAAGTTTTTATTTAACCTCTTGGTGCCCAAGGCAACTTTCTAAGACTATAAGCTATAAAAGAGTCAGCCATCTGCAAGGAAGAAGGAGTTTCTCCACACTGGGAGTTCTCTGCACTGTTAAAATCATAGGTCAGGACCCTCTTCCTGTTCCCTAAAAAACCCACTATAAATGTACAAGATGTGAGAGTGCAGGGAGCTCAATGGTCAACTTACATTTTTATACGTATAGAAACAAGGACAAGTAATTAACAGATAAATACCAGAAGAATGTCTCTGCTTTATAAAAGTACTATGGGCAGGACAAAAACTCCAAATTCAATCCCACTTAATTCAACTAAACAAACATTCCTACTACATACATGGCACTTTGCTTGGTGCTGTTGATACAAAAACAAAAGAAAAAAAGAGTCCTTACCCTCAAGAATCTTATATTCCAATAAGCCTTGACGCTGGATCTTAATAGGTACTCTGTAATCATTGACTGCTGAATATATTAATGAATGAATAAACAATATACATATATACAGACACACATGTAGTAGTTACACACATACATATGTGCAATTATTTAGAATGGATAAGAAAAACTCTTTTGTAAAACTTCTTTTAAAATTTTTTCTTCTTTTAGAGAGTTCCTAGGTCATAGTTCCATTTGCAAAAGATCCATAAAACTTTATTCAGTGGCTTGGAACATTATAAAGTATTTATTTTTACTACAGTAAATATAGATTAATGGGAATATTGTTCCAGAAACATGCTCTCCTGAAGTCTCACAATTATCCACGCAAAGGTGAATTTATGGAGAACATGTTTTTCTGACAATCTAGAAACTTCAGTTCTATGACAAGCACCATTAAGCAGTCAGATTACATTTTTAAGTGTAAAATCTGTGATCCTAATTCTGACCATTCAACACTCCCCACATACATACAAATATATGTGTGTGTGTGTGTGTGTGTGTGTGTGTGTGTGTGTACACACTTTTTTTTAAGAAAGAAATATTTCTTGAGGACTGGCAAAGATTAAATTTGTCTTTGTTATTTAATGCAGCTCTTTCTTGGCTGTTAGAAGGACAATTAAAGCTCTAAGATTAACTCTTAATAACAATATTGAACATTTATACAGCACTTTAAAGTTGTTTTTCTTGAAAAAATTTTATGATGCCCTTAGTAGATATTATCAACATTTTACAGATGAGCTGAGACAGAGCAGTTTTATGACAGATCATACAATAAGTCAGTGTCAGAGTACTATTCAAACTCAGGTCTTTTAAAGCCAAGTCCCCTACTATTATACATCAGGAGAATTATTGACTTAGAAACAAAATATATAATTTTATATATTGTGATTTAAAGTTAAAGTTCTCTCAAATCTAACTAACCATGGTTCCTTCCTCCCCAAGTCTTTGATGGCAGCCAGGCAGTGATAGCCTGGCCTGAAACTTCCACTATTTAGGCTCTGCTGGGGAGTGCTTGATTTCACTGGAGCATGGGAAATGAGGGTTGCTGTCAAAAGGAAGGCATTCCATAATTATCTTGTGTACGTTCCAAAGCACATCCACAAATAAAGAAATAAATCTACCCAACTGGGGAGGAGAAGCAGTGAAGTAGGGAAAACACTTTGATAGACTCCCACCTTCCTCCACCCCCCTCCCACCCCGCCCACCAGATGCCATTTCCTGGATGCTCAGGACCCCTGTCTGGTCCTTCCCTCCTATTCTGGTACCCTTTCAAGGTCCACCTTCATCAAAACACAGAGTTAGAAACTCAGAATGTTGAAGCCACAAGACACCTTAGGAATGATCTATTCAGTGCTCTTTCTTCGAAGCTCAGCTTGCGGGTCCTCAGTCTTTTAGGATGAATCCGAAAAATTAATTTATAGGTGGATCACAATAACTGATAGGCTTAGTGAGTTGCACTCCCCTAGATATTTCTTTTAAACTGAGGACTCCTAGAGATTCCATTACTCAAAAGACAGGAGGAGATTTATCATAGTGGCACTTCCAGACATTGTAAGTTGAGGACTGAGGAGATTCTTTGGGGTAAAAGAGGTTTTCTGTGGTACCCTTTTTTCATATCATGCCTTCAATTGTGACCTATTTTGGATCTATTTCTTACATACCTAATTTGTAAATACTGTTTACCTTAGTTAGCCTGTAAGCTCTCTGAGGCCAGGGACTGTTTTTTTTTTCTTTTTGTCTTTGTAACTCCAGTAGATACTTAGTAAATGTGAACTGATTGACTGATAGGTAGAGAATTTCTATGTAGGGAGGTATCTCCTTCCCTGGGTTACATTTCTGAAACTACTGAGCTAGGAAAGCAGACCCTGTGTGTCAAAAAGTTCTGCCTTTCACTCTTCTGGATCCCTACTTGACCCTGCCAGGGTGAGGTCTTTTATCAAACAAAAGCTTTAGGCAGAAAAGTTTCTACAAGCCTTATTCCCTTCTAATTCTATCTCTACAGCTCTCTGCCTATACCTCAGAACATATTCAATTAGGAAATGTGGTAGTGTTTCCAAAATTGTGCTTTAAGGATCCAGGAAAAAGTACCCAAAGGTCGGTTTGTTTGTTTTTAAATGAGCCCTAAAACTGTGCTCCAAGGAACCAGGAAGTTCTCCTGTGGTGGTGTTTTATTTTTATTAGCCTTATGTTGTGTGATACTAGGCATTAAAAATAATAATTTTTAGAGGATTTTACCATAAGGACTCAGACAAAGTTTTTGTTCAAACTAAAGAGTTCTACCATGGCAAAAAGTTGGAGAACTACTGGTTTAGGGTTGATTTTTTGTGTTTGTTTTGCTTAAACCAACACTGGAACAAATATCTGACTTGAGAAACTGTGAACAAGCCTCCAGTGAAACTTCACTAACAAACACAATGGGGAGTAACAAACTCAAGAAATTATTTGGATAATTTGAGTAAAAAAGATGCCCATCTTCTACCCCATTGTCATCCCACTTAATTATCTGGGTAATATGGGGGGAAAGAATGTGAAAGAAGCTTCAACCTTAGTATCCATAAAACTGCCTACAATCAAAATTTTGCTCTGGTTGTATAAATCCATTTTTCATGAGGACAGAATTATGTGAAGTTGTCAAAAATAAAACCATGATCATTGCAGGTGGGCCCAACTTGAAGGACATTCTTTTCACCTCTGAATTTGTAAAAATTCAGTTGTAAAAACCACTGTGATGCTTCTTGTGAGGAAAGATGGCATAGAAGGCTAACTCTATTCTCTCTTGGTTGCTGGGAAAATACCTAAAGCTCTGAGTTTAACCCTCTATCCATTCGGCAATCCTGCCTCTCAAGAGGAGTCATAGTGATTTTTATTCAGCATAGAAGTCAGTTTATTCAACCACTGAAATGGATTCAAATTGTTTCAAATACCAGACAGACGTGGGATTATGGGCAAGCTCCCTCACCACTCAGTGCCCCTGGTGACTCTCTAAAAGTGTAAGTCATAGGCCAATTCCCAATATGATTTGGGGAAGGAATTTTCAAACCAGAAGGCTCCCACAGGGATAGAATGAGAAGTTCAGACCAAAAACAAACACATGAACAGATAATTAAAATAAAATAAATTTTAATAGAAACTAGGAGAAATGTAAAATATAAATAATGTTATCAAAATGCAGGATAGACATTAAGAAATTGGAATGTTTGACTAATAATATCTAAGTTAAATATTTTACATAATTTTATAAGAAAACATTTTAGCATCTTCTGGAAAATATAAGCTGCACATTCTTAGAATTTCTAGAGATCTTGACAAGAAATTTGAATGTTGCTCTGTAAGCAAACTCTCTCCTCAGGGCCCACACTCTGCCCTTCCCTTTACATATTTTTCTACGTGGCTCTGGATAATATCAGCGGGTAACACAACACCATACCTCATGTCTCTTAGCCCTCTAAAACCACGACAACCCACACAGAGGGCTCCTTTTATATGAAAACCATCTGATGTGATTTAAGCCATCAGAGCCAATGACATACCCTCCTGGGATTAGAGTGCTCTTCCATGCAAGGCTAACTCACTCATCCTGGGCATCAAGTTACCACCCAGTGTTCTAATATGGCAATTTACCAATTGGTTAGTACATTTCCTGAATGAGTTCATTTATCTTACATGATTGAACCCTTTATTTCTCAAAAATGCCTAGCTCACCAAGGGATGGGTCACATTAGGGTGTATGAAAGACTATGGCCATGGAAGAAATGATTATAACAAATGGGATCATGGAATCATAGATTCAGAGCTAGAAAGAACCTTAAAAATAATTGAGTCAAATTCTTCCTTTTATAAGTGTGGAAATGAGAGGGAGAGGTTAATGATTTAAGCTGGGTCACACAGCTAGTAAGTCACAGGAGGGATTTGAATCCAACTTAAATGAACAGCCTTGCAGATAAGCTCAAACCTCTCTACTTCGAAAAATCTTGAACAGCCTGCCCTATTTTGAGTAGCTTATAACAAGACCAGGAACTAGGCTTGAAGTCAGGACACTAGCAGTGCCTCAATAAGCAAGGCTCTTAACCCCAGAGCCTCAGTGTCCTTATCTTTTAATTTGTGATAATATTTGTCTAACCCATCTCACAACAGTTGTTGTGAAAATCAAATATGCTATAAGCTGCTTTGGAACTACAAAGCATTATATAAATAGGATCTGCTGGGTTTTCTTACACTTACTAGTATCGCAGAGCTGACGCAGGAGGAGGAGCATGGTACCCCATGGAAAGTGTGTTTGGTTAGATGGACTTTTGTTCAAAAGCCAGTTCTGCCACACATTAGCTTGTGACTGTGAGCAAGTCAGTTTCTTTAGGCTTCTGTTTCCTCATCTGCAAAATGGGGGGATTAGACTCCATAGCTTCTCAGGTCCCTTTCAATTTTAAATGCACAGACCTTTGGTAGCCAAAAGCAGTGGGAGTTGAAAATTGGTCTTGGACTGAGGCTCATCATTTCCATTTTCCTCAAAATTCTTCTTTTCCTTGAGTCTTTCCTTCTGGCTGAGACTAACTTAAGGGTAGGGTTGACTTGCACAAATCTTTTGGAATATTTCTTTTTTAATATGAAAGAATGATTGGAATATTAGCAGAGACAGGAAAAGGGTTAGGCAGCAGCCACTATGAACCATACCCCATGGCAGGGGATGTAAGTAGGGTCAGAGAATGGGTTCCATTCCAAAGAGGGATACTTTTTAATGTTCTTATGAAAAAAATACGTCATCAATCCCAGGAAATACCATTCTGCAACCTGTCTCTATTTCTCTTCATATAAATTCTGCACATAGTTATTTTGCATGTACCTATATGGCACCTTTCCTTCCCAAAAGAATATAAGCCCCTCGAGGGTAGGGATTGTTTCACTTTTGTCTTTGTATCCCAAGTGCCCCCCCCCCCCTATAGGTCCCTGAACAAAGGAACCATTTAATAAATGCTTGCTGATTGATTAAAGGCTCTTTTCTTGCACATCCAGAAAAAGCTGGCATCCAGCTTTAACCTGAAAGCTTCCAAAATGGGAGAATACACTACCTCTTGAGGACACCCACTTGCCTTCTGAATAGCTTTAATTGTTAGGAAACTTTCCTTCTGTCAAGGTTAAATTTGCTCTTTGCAACTTCCACTCAGTGCTTCTGGTTCTGCCCTCTGGGTACAAACAGAACCAGACTAATCCCTCCTCTGAATGACAGCCCTTCAACTAATTGGTGACAGATCTCACATCCTCGAGTCTTCTCCTCTCTAGGCTAAATATACCCAGTTCCTTTAACTGATCTCCATATGACATGGGCTTAGGACTGAGGCAGCAGAGTACACGGAAATTTATTTTGTGCTAAGTTGGAAACAATAGTGGAAAGGATAGAGAATTGAGAGTCAGAGGACATGGGTTCAAAAGCTAGCTCTGTCATTCAATATTTGCATGGCATAGTGGAAAGAGTACTGGATTGAGAGTCAGGGAGGCTTGAATACCCACACCATACCCATATTAAACACTTATAGCTTTGTGATTTTAAGTCACTTAACTTCCCAAGGCTCAACTCCCTCATTTGGAAAATGAGGGGGTTGGATTAGATAACCTCTAAGGGTCTTTTTCAATTCTAACTCCATGATCCTATTAAATATTTTTGTAGGAATCCCTAGGCAGGAGCTAAAGGGTACCCTTTAACTTCGATTTTCACTGATTAATGCCAGTCAGTTGGTAAGGAGGGAGGTAAGATGTTTAAGACACATTATCATTTGTTTTTTCTTTCATACTAACTGCTTTGAAATGCATCATTGAAAAAAAAAGAGTCCTTTGAGCAGGCTGGTAGTGGCCACAGGATAATTCTCCTTCTACTAGGCCCACAGGGTGCCGGGCAAGATGCCTCTCACAGATGTGGAGGACTGTGGGCTGAGTTATTTTTACTGCTCCACAGGGTGACTATTAAAATGCACCGCTGAACATGAAGAATGTTATCCCACCACTGCAGAAATAAGTAATTGATGGATGGGGCCAATCAACTCTACTTAAAGAGTAGGGTCCAAACTCGGAGAAGGATATGTAACCTTAAAAAGAACCAATTTAGCAATCTAAGCAGACAGTTTTAGTCTCCTCAGGTAGAAAGAGCTGTTAGAATTTCAGGCTGGTAGGTCTCTTAGCTACAGGAAAAAAATGTTAGTTATGACTTTAAAATGGAAAGGGTAATGCTGCATATCCATCCAACCTTTCACTCTTTTCTTGCTCTTTCTTGGGAGAAGGAACTGTGGAATGGTGAAAAGATCATGGGGCTTGGACTCAGAGGACCAGTTTCCAATTTCACCTCTGATGTTTTCTACCTGCATACCTCTGAAGAAGTCAAACCCTTCCTGGACTTCAGTATCCCCATCTGTAAAATATCAGGATTGGACTAGGTGGCCTTTGAGTCCCTCCTAGCCCTAGCTCTATAATCCAAGGGGACTGGACTTTAAAGTATAGGTAAGCATGTAACAGATGAAGAAGGTAAGAGGTATCTCAGGCATCAGAAACAGTGAGAATGAAAGAATGGAGGCAGGAAGGTACTTGGTGTATACAGGGGGTGTAGAAAGTAGTTGACCAAAACACAGGGTGAAGGCAGAAAAGTAATAGGAAGGAAGGCTGGAAAGGTCAGACTGCACTAGAAAACAAGCAAGAAATTACATTTGATAATTGCTTACTGTGTCAAGCATTGTGATGAGCTCTGGGGATAGAAAGAGAGGTAAAACTCAATCCTTGAACTCCAGGAGCTCACATTTTAATGGGAAGGAAACATGCAAACAACTATATACATACATACAAGTAACACACATACATACATGCATACATAGTATATATATATATGTACACATATACACACACACACACACACACACACATATATATATATAGACATAGTGTAACCAGAATGGCCTTTGTTTTCTTTTGAATGACTCAGCTTACCTCATTGAGCCTCTGGACACTGTGGCTTGCTCTTCCGGGGCAGGAGGCCCGGGGAGCATGCCGGGAAGCAGACAACTTCCTGTGTGATGAGTCATGGGGCTGGCTGAGGGGAGGTGTTAACGGCTATGCTAGGGGAGGAACCAATCGGCCCTGGTCATTTGGGCGGAGCTTGATGATGTCAAAAACCCTATAAGAGGGGAGAGGACAGCTTGAAGATTCTCTTTTCCTTTTCCGGTTGGAGCCAGCGACAGTTACGACAGTTACGTCAGTTACAGCGACCGTTACATCGTCAGTTTCAGTTGCAGCTTCAGTTACAGACACAGACACAGCTGAGGCAGGAGCTGCCAGTAGCAGAGCTGATCTACGGGAGGAAGCTGAACAAAGACTTCAGGCCAGTGGGTAATCTTATTACCATCGAGGGGGAAGCATGATTTTGCTTTACGCAATCATGCTTCTCTGTAGCCTCCTGGTTACTCTTGCAAGGCGTACTTATTGGGCCTGGAAGATTTTGATCAACATATCAAAATGGGGCTTCTGGTTCATGGGTTGGTTACTGTGGAGCCTAAATAAATGTTTTGATTCTTCTGCCTTCTACTTTGAGAGTTTCTTATATCCGGCGGTTCCGAACCTTTCAGACATGTTTATGATCCTCTTTGAGATTATAAACTCTGCCCTCCTGATACACATGTGTGTATATCACTCTATCATCTGTCTATATTTAAACTGGAGGAAATCTCATAGTTAATCACTAGCCTAAGGGGGACCTTAGACGCTGGACAAGTTATAAAAACTTTATTCAGAAGGCAATAGGGAGTCATTGAAGAATTGTGAGCAGAAGAGTGACATACTAGCTCTACATTTAAGAAAGCTTATTCATTATTATGCAAGAAGGGCTGGGGGAAAAATGTGTATTTCTAATGTTCTAAAATTTAACTAGAAGAGGTTTCATTCCTGTGTGGGCCAGTTAGCACTGTTCTAATATGTGGCCACAGACTGCTCCTCCTACCTTTGACCAGTTTTTCACAAAATAGATCCTAAGCGGAATGGAGAAAGGCAGGAAGCAAAGGACTGAAAAGTCACTGCCACTTTTAGAATGCAAAACTCTAGTCTTCTTAATGGATGAAGGATACTTTATTTTAGCTCTGCTCTACATATGGCATGGTTTATTATATAAGATAATATATATTCCTATGGAGAGAATGGATTGTCAGGAAGCAAAATGAGTTCTCTGGGAATTCATATTCAAAAGATGAGAATGTCTCCCTGTGATTTGATTGCCAATGGTGTCAAACTCTAACAGAAATGGGCCACAAATCTGTACATAACACTGCACCACTGCAGAAATAAGTAATCCCTGTGGGCTATATACTCAGTTAAAAATATAGTATTATCTACGTTTTATTGTATTTTTATTGATTTTGTTAAATATTTCCCAATCGCATTTTAATCTGGTTAGGGCCTCCCTTGGAGAGAGTTATGGGCTTATATGTTCTACCCAAGAGAAACCTAGACTATTCCTACAATTGTCTTTTCCCTCTTCTGTGCATTCTGCACAAAACCAACTAGATTAATCTCTAAAACAACCACTTTAGCCTGTCCTTCACCTGCTCAGAAATTTTCAAGGGTTCCTTACTGTCCATAGGATAAAAACCCAAACAACTCAGCCTTACATCCGGAGTCCTTCACCTTCTATCCCCAAACTTACATTCTTAGTCCATCTCTCCATCCTCTCCTATACGAATTCTCTGTTCTTCCCAAACTATTCTACCATGGCTGTGACTTGGCCCTCCACTTCGGTGTTTTTGTTCATTCCACTCCTCTTGTGGGACACCCTCCTGCTCTTGCTGCCTATCCAAATAAGCAGCGTGAGATAGTGGGTAGAATGCTGACTTTGGAAAGACCTGTGTTCAAAATCTTTCACAGACTAGCTCTGTGACCTTGGGCATGTCACATAACCTTTATAAGTCTCAGTTTCTGTGTCTGTAAAATAACACTGCTTTCACAGGGGTGTTGTGAGTTTCAAGTGCAACAATGTATATAAGGCACTTTATAAACCTAAAGGTGTTATAAAGAAGTCAGCTGTTATGGTCTGTCCATGTACTGTTCAAAACCCACCTCTATGAAGTCTTCCATGACTACTCTAGCCCACATATTATCCCTTCCACATCTTGACTTTCCCCACTGTGGTTTCAATATATCGTGCGTTGATCCCAAAAAGAAATCTGCTAGGAATATTGTCACCAAATTCCGGAGCTCCCAGATCAAGGAGAAAATACTGCAAGCAGCCAGAAAGAAACAATTTGAGTATTGTGGAAACATAATCAGAATAACCCAAGTTCTGGCAGCTTCTACATTGAGAGATCGAAGGGCTTGGAATACAATATTCCGGAGGTCAATGGAGCTAGGATTAAAACCTAGAATCACCTACCCAGCAAAACTGAGTATCATGTTCCAAGGCAAAATGTGGATTTTCAATAAAATAGAGGACTTTCAAGCTTTCTCAGTGAAAAGACCAGAGCTGAATAGAAAATCTGACTTTCAAACACAAGAATCAAGAGAAGCATGAAAAGGTAATCAAGAAACAGAAATTGCAAGGGACTTACTAAAGTTGAACTGTTTTGTTTACATTCCTACATGGAAAGATGATGTGTATGATTCATGAGACCTCAGTATTAGGGTAGCTGAAGGGAATATGCATATATATATATGTTTATGTATATATATATAAGTGAATGTGTATGTATGTATATATGTATATATGTATATGTGTATATATATATATATGTATGGAGAGAGAGAGAGAGAGAGAGGACACAGGGTGAGTTGAAGATGAAGGGAAGATATCTAAAAGAAATGAAATCAAATTAAGGGATGAGAGAGGAATATATTGAGAGAGGGAGATGGGGAGAGATAGAATGGGGTGGATTATCTCGCATAAAGGTGGCAAAAGGAAGCAGTTCTGTGGGAGGAGGGGAGAGGGCAGGTGAGGAGAGAATGAGTGAATCTTGCTCTCATCAAATTTGACCTGAGGAGGTGTGTTGGCAACCAAAAATGGGCTCCTTAGCACTTAGTCAACAAGTGCCCTTGACTAATTTGGCTTTTTCCCCTGAACTGAATGCTGTTTGTATGTTGGACTGGAGTAAGCTTGTCGGCCCCTTCACATTGCTTCCCTTGCTTAAGCTGATTGAAAGAACCTGTGCTTTCCCGGTCAACCCCTTCACCTTGCTTAAGCAGATTGAAAGAACCTGTGCTTTCCCCGGCGTACCTTACACCCCCCACAGAAGCCGGATGGTTAAAAACAGCTTCCGTTGGAGCCAGAGGCTGCTATAGCTACAGCCACAGCCAAAGCTGAAACAGGTGCTGCCAGTAGCAGAGCTGACCTACGGGAGGAAGCTGAACAAGGACTTGAGGCCAGTGGGTAATCTTTTTACCATAGAGGGGGAAGCTTGATTTTGTTTTACACCATTATGCTTCTCTGTAGCCTCCTGGTTACTCTTGTAAGGCGTACTTATTGGGCCTGGAAGCTTTTGATCAATATATCAAAATGGGGATGCTGGTTCATGGGTTGGTTACTGTGGAGCCTAAATATATGCTTTGATTCTTCTGCCTCCTACTTTGAGAGTTTCTTATATCCAGTGGTTCCGAACCTTTCGGACATATATATGATCCTCTTTGAGATTATAAATTCTGCCCTCCTAATACATTTGTTGACGAGGATGGGATCGCTAGGTATAAGATCTCTATTTAGAAGCAGAACAATTTCAGAGGAAGAGATGAATATCCCAGGGTGGGAGGATCCATTTTATTCCTCCCTAGCAAAAGAATTGGCTAAAAAAGCTGGACCCTGTGAAAACTGGGAACCAAGGCTACGGAGAGGAGATCCTAGGGATTTGGAAAGGTGTTTACAAGAAGTTGGGATTCAGTCAGGGGCATCACTATCTAGGCAAAGCTGGATAGTGTTATCAGCCTACCGGCTAGTATACGAAAGATTGAGATTAAGTGAAAGACATGGGGGCACTCCTACCCCACAGCAAGAAGGGGAATCTCAGATAGCAGGAGAACAAACTGACTCAAATGAGAACTTTTCTATTAATGTGGCTAGGAGCAACAGGAGACCGAATAAGCCAAGAGTGCATTCCAGCCCAGACAGAGCCTGACTGCCTGCTTCGTCCTTGCCATGGTGGCAGGGGAAGTGAGTGGGGGGAAAATGAGACAACGTTAGGGGCTGAGGCACAAAACCCTACTAGGATTCAGGACATCCCTCACACAGAGAATGGGAGATGGTTAAATGATCAGACACGGGCTCGACCCATACAAAGGAGGAAGACAGAAACCTGAGGTGAAGATTCAGTTACGAGGGAAATTCAGGAAGATTTCTCAACACAAGAGG
Organism: Trichosurus vulpecula; assembly: GCF_011100635.1. NCBI lineage: Eukaryota > Metazoa > Chordata > Mammalia > Diprotodontia > Phalangeridae > Trichosurus > Trichosurus vulpecula. The sequence continues at coordinate 118,991,436 of NC_050573.1, read as the reverse complement.
TCACAGATATTTTGAGTAGATTCAGCCAAAGAATAGGAGAACCATTAATATCTTGGATGGTAAGACTCAGTGATCAAGGGGCCAGTGGAATATCAGTAGATAGGACAGACTGTATGAGATTCATAGGTATCAGCCATGATCCTCTAGTTCAACAAGCTTTTAGGGAACATCATCAGCAAGGAGATGGTGATAGCAGGACTACTCTGTTGGCGTTAGCCGCTGTGGGATGCAATAAGAGATATGCTACTGATTCTATGTGGCCCACTGAGCACAGACCCTGGTATTCACTTAGAGATTGTATCATGAGACTAAAGGAGGAGGTAATGAAGAATGCTATCATGATAGGAACTGCAGACAAATATTACAATGATCCACTGGGACTGCCTCATAGGAATTTAATAATTAGGACAGCTCCCCCTGCTTATAAACAACTAATTTTGAATTTATTACTTGGGGAAGTAGGGGGCCGTCTTACAACAGTGATAAATAAGATTTTACAGTTACATGACTTAGGTGACTGGGGAAGGGATAGATCTCCTTGAGAGAGAAGGGTGAATAACCAGCAAACTTGGCGCCAAAAGAGTAACAAGGAAAGAAATGTTTACTGCTCTATTGAGAGCAGGGGTAGGTTTTGAAATGATAGATGGCATTCCAACCAATGAACTGTACAGAATGTACCAGGATAAAGGACTTTAACAGGAGAGATAGGGAAGTAAGAACTGCTCCTGCAAATGCTACAGATGTTGAACCTTCATACCCAAGTGAATCACATGAAAGGGAATACTAGGGAACAGGCCGAGCCCCAGTCCAAATTAAGGAAATACACAGGCTGGATTGCAGACCTCACATTAACTTGACCATGTATTGGAAAAATGGGTCAACTACGGTAACTGAGGCATTAATAGATACTGGGGCCAAGGCCACCCTCATTTATGGAAATCCAGACAAGTTCAGCCATGGAACTCCTATTACCATTACAGGACTAGGAGGGACTGAAATATCAGCCAGGCAAGTTAAATTAATGATGAAAATTGGACAGTTGCCCAAGAAAGAATATAGTGTGGTTATTGTGCCTATTCCCGAATACATCATTGGAATAGACATATTGAAGGGTATGACCTTAAATTTACCCGAAGGGAAATACCAATTTGCTGTGAGGAAAATGGGCATTAATGCAGTCTTAGTGGGGAAAATCAAGATGGATCCAATCACTTTGCCCGAACCTTCTAAGATAATTACTTTGAGGCAATATTGTATGCCAGGTGGGCAAGATGAAATTGCCAACACAGGAGGGAATACCATACATACTCAATTAGGTATCTTACCCCACAGGAAAGAAGAGGGAAGAAGATAAAAAAAGGGGGGGATGATGGAGGGGAGGGCTGATGGGGGTGGAGGTACTTTGGAACAAACACTTTGGAAAGGGGAGAGGGTCAAGGGAGAAAATTCAACAAAAGGGGATGGGTTGGGAAGGAGTAAAATATAGTTAGTCTTTCACAACATGAGTATTGTGGAAGGGTTATACATAATGATACACATGTGGCCTATGTTGAATTGCTTGCCTTCTTAGGGAGGGTGGGTGGGAAGGGAAGAGGGGAGAGAATTTGGAACTCAAAGTTTTAAAAACAGATGTTCAAAAACAACAAAAAAAAGGTTTTGCATGCAACTAGAAAATAAGATACACAGGCAATGGGGTGTAGAAATTTATCTTGCCCTACAAGAAAGGAAGGGAAAAGGGGATGGGAGGGGAGTGGGATGACAGAAGGGAGGGCTGACTGGGGAACAGGGCAACCAGAATATACACCATCTTGGAGTGGGGGGGAGGGTAGAAATGGGGAGAAAATTTGTAATTCAAACTCTTGTGAAAATCAATGCTGAGAACTAAATATGTTAAATGAATTTAAAATAAAAAAATTTAAATAGGTGGGAAAAATACATTGTGGGTTGGCATGAGAAATTAAATGGGAATTTTGGGGGGAGTTTTGTGAAAGTAGCAGATGAAACAGAAAAAGTTTAGAAACTCAGAAATGCATAAAATACATGAATAGTATTACATAACAGCAATGTATTTTATCTTTTAATACCATAACAATTCAGACTTCTCTGGTATGAAGGGAGGGCCAAAAAAATTTTACATAGATTTTTCAAATCTCAGGAGGTGCCATGCCCCTAACTCCTGAGGTATGGAAGGGATAACTGCACTTTTCTCTCTTTCTTCCAAACTCCTAAAGTACTTTTCACTTGTGCCCTTCATTTAGTTCTTAGCTTTTATTGGCTTATACAGTTAGTTTCATATGGATGTACTAACTTTCCGATTTGAATGGAAACTTCTTGAGGTTAGGAACCATGAGGGTCTGCTTGTTTGTTCCCCTATAACACTGCCTAGCAAAATCCCCTGAGTTTGTAGTATACTAGGTTCAGGAAATTCGATATATAGTGTGTAGTGTGAATGTTTAAATGAACTAATAATCAAAAGCCTGAGTCTGAACTGTGGTTCTGCTATTTACCAATCACTTTAACTCTCTGGTTTCCTTGTCTGTAAAATAAGAGAGTTGAACTATATGATTTGTATTTTCCAGCTCTAACAATCAGTAATTCCATACCATTGTGCCACAAGAACTGACAAAAGAAATGGTTTCAGAAAAACTTGGGAAGATTTGGATTAACTGAGGCAGAGTGAAGGGAGCAGAACCAGGAGAAAAACTATCCTAACAGCATTGTAAAAATGGACAACTTTGAAAAACTTAAAATTCTGATCAATAAAATGAACAACCATGATTCCTCAGGACTGATGGTGAACTATACTACCTGTCTTCTGACAGAGAGGTTAGGGACTCAAAGTGCAGGATGAGACATACAGTTTTTGGACGTGGCCACTGTGGTAGTTTGTTTTGTAAATGATCTGGCAGTACAAGGTGGGAGAGGTTCTAAAAGGCACACTTCAGGGGATAATTGCTGGCTAACCTGTGCTGTCAGGCAGACATACAGAGGAGTCAGTCAAATCACAGGTAGTCATAAGAATTTTCATCAGAAGGAAAATAGCTTCAGGTGATAACAGGCTACCCAGAGGGAATTCACTAAGATGTCAGTTTCTCTCTCTCTTAGGACACTTAATAAAGCGCTCCCTTATATTATTCTAAGAGATTGAGATAGGGACTTGACCCCATGATCTTATTAACAAAGGGAATTCTGGGTTACAGCAACTTCCTTTACCAAAGGAGGTCTGTACTTTCTTTGTAACTTTTAGTATTACAATTACCTAGGACTTGAATCCAGGTCTTCCTGGCTCTGAGACTTCCTTTCCATCTGCTACAATAGGTTGTCTTTTTGAAAGAAGAAATGATCATTCTTTAGGGAGCAAAGCATTGTTCTGGAGGAGTGACCAAAGGTGAGGAAGGGGTCTACTTCCACAGCCTACATCCTTTCTTTCCTGGTTTAGCCCTCCATTTTTGGCCTCAGCTCTATAAGCTGGAGCATTTATCTGCCTTTCCCCCTCCCCCCCTCCTTCCTTCCCCCATTCTAACCCATAGTCCAGGCACAGCTTATGATGTGTTTACACCCCTATCCTTTTCCCTCAATCCTCTAATGGTTCATATTTTAGAAGCTGAAAAAAGATAACTTCTAAGCCTAAAATAATATTTGGGTTGGTTGGACTTTCAGGCCTTGTGGGATCCTTCTTTTCTCCTAGACCCTGCTTCCAGGTTGTATCTCCCAATTTGGGCAACATTTAGTCTGCAGCCTCTGGACTCCTACAAGTAAGTCCTCTCTGATCTGGGGTCCCCTGGGTGAAGAAAGGGTTTCCCTAGCTGATTCTAAAAGTATTTCCTCTAGCTTCAAACCACCCAGCATTAATTTTGAACATACTTTCTACTTCTTATGAGGGTTGCTGAAAGTTTCCAGGTCCCCAAGAGTTCTACCATTATCCCTAACCTATATCTCTCAGATCTGGGAGGTTTAGCTAGAAATCCTCAGGAGCTGTTCATTGAGGATAGTTCTGTTCCTTCACCTATTGTTCTCACAGAGCCTCTCAGTTTAGGGGTCTTTATGATGGGCACACCATCCTTCCCTTTATCTAGACCCCAGCTGCATCATATTGCCTCCCCCCATAGCCTGGTGAGCTCATTATCTATCTGGCATCTTCCCTCCTTCCCTCATCATATTTCTTTGATACTATCCTTTCCACAACCACCCCACCGACCCCAGGGTAATTTTTTTCCTCTACTAGATAATTTTTATTTTTGTCCAGACCAATGATTTTATCCCGGTAGAAGGCTCCTCAATGAGGAAATACTTCCAAACAATGCAGCTGAGCTACAGTTCTGCAATTTAAGTCGGCTAAAGAATTTCCTAGCATCACTGAAAGACTAGTCCAGTATCACAAAACAAGCCAGAGCCTGAGGCTAGACTAGAACTCAGATTGTGCGGCCTACTACATTACAAAGAGTCTATTTAGATTATTATTTGTCTGAATAGCGGGTAAGAAAACCGGAGACCAGAAGGAGGAGTGTCCAAAAAGGGAAAAAAAGTGCAAAGAAAAGAAAGAAAACTGAATGAGAAGAGGTGAGGGGGATAGTTAGTAAAATAAGAGCCTGAAGTCAGTGACCCTACTAGCCCTTACTCAGTATTCTACAGGGCTCCAGAAAGATATAGGGTTGGTTGTTATGTGTATGTGAAGATGTGTATATTATATACATACACGCATATAATCACAATCGGCTGGGACCAGGCCCCACTACCCCCACCCCATCACACCTTAGCAAAGAAAAACTTGACTGTTTACTTATGTTAATCACCAAGCCAAAGCAAATAGACTAGTGCCTGAGTTAGCTGCGGAGGGGGGGTAGGAGGGAATCAGGAGGCACCAAGCGGTGTCCCGTCAGATTACAGAAACACCTCCACACCCAACTCAGCGTCACTTTAATTCGTTCCTTCTAGGCCATCAGGTGGGCTATAACATTCCAGGGAGTTGCATCACCTGTCACAAGTTGCAAAGTCTATTTCCCCGCAGCGCTGGGCTCCGCCGCGGCTTCTCTTACTCTCACAGCTTCACACAGAGAGACAGCAGCACCACCACAAGGCCAGCAGGGAGTCTGGTCTTCCTCCACCCAGATCCCGTGCTCCCAGGCTTACAACAAATGGATTCATACGGGGTCTCAGAAGGAATGTTTGGTTCCATAGGATGGAGGGATAATATTGCCCCCAGATGGCATGAAGAATTAATTATCTGGTTTGCAACCGTTCCCTCGCATTCACAACGTTGGATATCCCCAGACCTGTAAAGAACAGTAATTCCTAGGGTATTTCAGACGCAGTCCTAGTGGGGGGTGTAGAGTTGTTCGGGTTAATCGACTCACGAACAAGTAGTTTCTAAGGCACTCCAGGCACGGATAAAAGACTAGCTGCAGATTGAACCTCCAGATGTATGACTACAGCAAAGCCTAGGGAAAAAATGTGGGCAGAAAACGACCTCACAGCTCTCCAGCCAGCGCAATCAAGAATCCAGACTGACTGGACCAACAGACGCCCTGCAGAAGGAGTGGCGAACTTCTGCACGAAACCGCCACCTTTTCCTAGCAAAACTCTCGTCTCGTCTTAGCTAGCAAGTTAGCTAGCAAGTTTTCTCTTTCTCCCTCTCATGGGAGTCCCATCTCCACAGGTCACACATGCAGCCAGTGAAAGGTCTTAACCCTTTGCCCAACCGCACCTACAAGGGGGGACCTTCTCTTCCTACGTCCCTGGTCGGTCCCTGTCTCTTAAGCGGATTCGCCTAGAGTCGATCCCCAGACTCAAAGAGCCAGAGTAGGAATTCTCATGTGGGAGAAGGTTGGGAGTATCCTCTTCCTTCCAAGTTTTCCAACCATATTCCTCCTACCCCTCACACCCCAGTCCGACCCGGACCTTAACTGTAGTACCAGCCCAGGGGTAATGTTTACAAGCCCGGCTCGGGAAAGCGAGGTGAGGCGACCTGGCTTTTCATTCATCTCTCCATTGACGCTGGTAGGCTTCCTGGGGTGGGGAGGTGAGGTTGTTGGGACACAAAAGTTGTCAAGACGGCGCGGCCCCTGACTGAGTGCGTGTCTGTCAGCCTGGAGTGAGTGAGTGAGTGAGTGAGTGAGTGTGTGCCTGTGTGTCTCTGTTAGTGTGCCTGTGTGTCTGTGCTCAGCGCGTCCTGGGAGGCATTAACCCCTTACCTTCCAACAGCACCTCTTTGCCGGCTTTCTTGAGCACCTGAACCGCCTCGTCGTGGGTGGCGTCCCTCAGGTCAGCTCCATTCACAGACAGGATCGCGTCCCCCACGTACAGGGCCTGGGTCTGATCGGCGGCCAGCCCCTTGAAAATCTTGCTGATGAGGATGGGCATTTTGTTCTCTTTGCCCCCCTTGATGCTGATGCCCAGCCCCCCGAGCTCCTGTTTCAGCACCTTCACGCCCCTCTTCTGGTTGGCGATGGACTCGGGTACTTGGTCAGGCAGGTCAGTGAAGGCAGTGCGGACTCCCACTTGGGGGCTGCCTCCGCCCGGCGGCAAAGTGGTGTCCAGGGACTGGTTCCCGCTCCCAGCCCCGCCGCCGCCCCCCGGACCCCCAGGGCCGTGACCACCGGCCCCGCTGCCACCGCTCCTGCAGAAAGAGCCATTGGTGGTTCCGCCACCCCCGATACCGTTGTAAGCCCCGGCGCCCTCCTCGCTGCTCAGGACCAGGGCGTCCTCGTTCAAGTTCACCAGAACTTTGTACCAGCGGTCCCGCACCAAAACTTCCAGCAGCCCGCTCCGCTGCCCCCGGCCGCCGCCTCCCCCAGCCGGCGCTGCTGAAGCTGCTGCTGCTGCTACCGCCATCTTTCCAGCATTCTTAAAATACCATGTGATTGCAAAAGGGAAAAAAAAAGTGGGGAAGGGTGGGTGTGCTGGAGAGAAGGGGGTGGGGGCAGGCCGAGGGGTCCTGCGGGAGAGAGAGGACAGGGAGCGGAGAAGGAGAGGGAGCGGAGAAGGAGAGGCAGCGCCCGCTGCGGCCGCCGCCGCCGCCGCCGCAGGACTTCACTCCCGGAGTTCAGAGACACACTCCGCACGCACGAGTTGGCAAGGGCCAGCTAATCGCTTCTGCTGGTTTCCCCCTCGCCTGATCCGGGGCGGGGTGGAGCAACCTAAAAGAAGGAGGTGGGGGTGGGGGGAGTGAAGCACCCTGCCTCCAATTGCAAAACCCCAAACTGAGGGGAGCTGCCGAACTGCAAAGAGCTGGGCAGGGTTTCTCTCGAAAGGGCACTCGGAGAAGGGCAGGGAAGGGACCTGGCACTGGCAGCTCACCTGTTCCAGCCGCCGCCGCCGCCGCCGCCGCCTCCGCCGCAGCAGCAAAAGGCAGACAAATGCTGCACCACCCCACCTGCCCCCCCCCCCCTTCCCCAATTAAGCGTAGCGGAGACCTGAGCCGAGGACTGCTCCCAAATCAGTGCTAAGAACCCCCTCGCTACCTTGGCTGGCTCCCTTCCTCTTCACAGACTTTGTACTCTCAACACCTATCTTCTCAGCTGCTTTTCTCTCCAGCTTGCCTTGTTGGGCCACATCTGCTATTCTCTTTCTTGGCCTAAACCTGCCATACTCTTCTAATTTTCCGTGTTCCGAAATAAATCTAGAGCCATCTCTTACTACTTTGCCCCAACCTGATTCTTCCTTTCTCTGCTGAGCTCCGGTTGGTCTCTCATCTTAGCGAATTTTGTTTGGAAGTCAAGGACAGGGGGACTCCGGGGCTAAGTGAGAAGGTAGCTTGCATACTCAGGAAAGAACCTGAGAAAAGGATACCCTGAGTATCCAGACTTCAGGGTCAACCTGGGGAAGTCCTCATAGTAACCCTATTCCTCCAGGCTCTCCTTGTTCAGAGGACTTACTTCATGCTAGGTCAAAGGAATGGAATTGGTTTTAGTCCAATGTGTGCTATCATGAATTACTGTGCTCCGGGCTTCCTAGGACAGGTTACCTTCCTGACTTCAATCTCATTTTGTTCTATTATTTTGTATGCTTTATTATTCCATCCTCCCTCCCTAATCCCATTCCAAACGTTACTTTCTTCCTATTTCTTCCCCAACTGGGGTATACCAGGATCCAGTGTATGGAGGATTTGTTTTTTGAAGTTGGTTGGAAGTGGGAACATATTTTCTCATAGATGAAAATGCTATAAAAGGCTAGTACATTCCCAGGCCAGGCCACAAAAGCATTTTGCAAACCTTAAAAGTGATTCTGTATAAACATTAGATCTTATTGCTATTACTATTATTATTACTACAGAGGCAGCAATGTTGTGGTGGAAAGAGTGCTCCTCAGTCAGTATCAGGTTTTGTTGTTGACAACACATAGGAGTCATATAGGAGACCTAGATTTCAATTTTCCATTTACAGTCCTACCACTGGTACTTAAAGGACCGTGGGTGGGTCAGCTTCTCTCAGTTTCTTCATTTGTGAAACAGGAGTAATCATAACTGTAAGAAATAACTCTCAGGGTTGCTGTGAGAATCAAATGAAGTAATATTTGTAAAATGCTTAGCACAGTGCCTAGCACCTAGTAGGCCATTAATAAATGTTTGTTCCCTTCCCTTCCCTAGAGCTGTGGTTCTCAAAGTGTTATCTGTGGACACCCCCCCCCTCAAATGTCCCCAAGATCCTTTCAGAAGGTCCATGAGGGCAAAATTATTTTCACAACAATACTATTTCATTATTTGCCCATTAAAATGTTCTTCCTTTTTTCCAACTACTTGACTGTGTGAGGCCAGATTGTCTTCAGCAAAAACATTACAACAGATTGAATGCAGAACAAGGTGGAGAATCTAGCCATCTTCTGTTGAGTCAAACATTAAAGAGATTTGTAAAAATCCATAAAACAATGCCATTTTTCCTCAATATTTTTTGTTTCAAAAATAGTTATTTTTCATAAAATATTATGTTAACATGTGATAGATTTATCATTATTTAATGAGCTAATAAATATTTTTAAAATTTATATTTTAATTTCAGACAAGGTAGATATCAGTAGATATCCACATTAACAAAAATTCTTTAGGGTCCTCAATACTTTTTCTAAGTATAAAGGGGTTTTGAGACCAAAAAACTTGAGAAGTGTTGCTCTAGAGCATTGAAAGGTGAGGCGCCTTGTCTAGGGTCCCATAGCCAATATGTCAGGAGCAGGAGTTGAACCCTGGTATTATTTGCTACAAGGCCTGCCACCCTGCCTCTCTAACATATTTGTACAGGGCTTTATTGTTGTTGTTATTCAGTCAGGTCCAACTCTTCATGACCCCATTTAGGATTTTCTTGGTAAAGATACTGGAGTGGTTACCATTTCCAGACCATTTTACAGATGAGAAAACTGAGGCAAACAGGGTTAAGTGACTTGTCCAGGGACACACAGCTGGTAAGGGTCTGAGGCTGGATTTGAACACAGGTCTTCCTCACTCCAGGCCTGGTGCTCTATCAACTGCACCTCCTAGCTTCTCCTGTATAGGGCTTTCTCATTTCTAAAATGCTTTATTTACAACAATCCTACAGAGATATAAGCTCTATTATTTTTAATCCATCGTGTAGATGAGTTTCATACTGGGTTTCCCAAAAGTCTCAATGCAGTTTTAGGCTGTAATAGTGTAACAGATAACAATAGTATCAGTGGTGCTATTCTAAATTCTGGGTTCTGAGGCCAGGAGACCATGCAGTACGGAGGGAAGAATAGGAAGAAGAAGAGCATTTTCTGTCCTTTAATGGCAAACATTTTAAATAGGTGAAGATTCTCTTTGGCATTCTCCTCACTCCTGATGCCTCTTCATGCTTCTAATGCCTATCCTCATACTCTCTCCAAAAACCCAGCGCAGTAGCCTATCTGTTCCTAATCTTTGAGGGGAAGGCCCTTCAAAATTCTCCATGTTCTCAAATTACTGACCTCTTTTGTCTCCAGTCACAACTCCCATCCTCTCAGTACAACAGATTTCTTCAAGTCCGATGACTTTTTTTTGGGTGGTGGTGGTTTGGACTGGAGATTTCATCAGTGTAGTAAATTCCTTCTACCCGTAAAGATCCTCAACTCAGCTGTAACTTAAAATCTTAGAAAATTGCCAGAGGCACTCAGAAATTGAGACTTGTTGGTCAAGGTCAGAAGAGGCTAGAACATAGATTTCTAGAAGGAAGAGACTTTTATGGATCATAGAGACTAGCCCCTTTATTTTACAAAACAATCCAAGTTCAGAGAATCACACAGGTAATAAATACAGTGGATGAGCTGAGGTCAGAAGCCAGGTCCTCTGACTCTAAATACAGCCCTCTTTTCAATGTTACAGGCAAAACTTGATCCCCAGAGGCTAAACTTGAAACCTCCTCCACAATATCTTTCATGACCCACCTCTTCCCTTCCCCCCATTAGTATTCTACCTCTTAGGGGAAATCTCATTTTTTTTTTTAGTCCAGATCTGTGATTTCATCCTTATAGGAGGCATCCTGGTAAGGAAACTTTCTTTTCCAGTGGAAATCTGTAAGTATCTAACAACCTGACTTTTTGCCTTAGAACTTTGCCTAGGGCACTGATAGGTTAAGTGATTTCCTTGGGGCCACACAGCTAGTATCCATAAAGGCAGGAGGTAGGCTAGTTCCCTAGTCACCACACCAGGCTATCTCTCACTTGTTGAAATTACTTGCATGTGGGCAATGTGGCCTAATAGATACAGAGACAGCCTTAGAGCTAGAAAGACCAGGATTCATTGATCTGGTGGATGGAAATCATGCAAAGTATTTTTTTCATTCGATCATATTGGCTATGTGAGCCTAGAAAATCATATACCCTCTCACTCCCTCCACCCCTCACCTTTCTAATGCTTTTTATGAAAGAGCAGGTGTTGACCTGCTTTGGTAGAGGGAGCTTCCTCATCTGTAAGTTTCTTATAGTAAATTAAAGGGGTGTCTACCCCAAGCATGTGAAGGCTTCCCCCAGCAGAATGGGCAGATGGAAATAATTTGGCCCAATGGAAGCAGGAGCTGTGGAACACTTAGAGCGTGGTCAGACGTCAGAGATGCCAAGGTCATCCACTGCATCCTGGGCCATCGCCAGTCGTTTTGCCTTTTGTCTTGCTGCTATGTCTCTAGAAGATAGAGTGAGGCTGATGACTTGTGAAACCCTGCCTCACTTAAATCCAATTCACACACACACGTATACACACACATGTCAAGATATCACCCAGTGAAGTCATTGGTCCTCTTCAGAAATGAAGGAAGAATGAACAACAACGTATAATAAAATAATAAATCCAGTCCCTATCCCTATTATTCTGTAGAATGAAATTACTTTGTATTATTTTGTACATATTTTACATTTCCTTCATAATTTGCATGTTCTATCCCCCATAGGATATCATTTCATTGTAATCAGACACTAATTTTTTTATCTTTTTATCCTCAAAGCCCCTCCATGACACATGGGACCTGGAAACAGGAAGACTCCAGATACTTACTAGCTTTGCATCCAGGGGTCAAGTCACTTAATCTCCCTATCTCTGAGTTTTGTTATCTGTAAAATGAGGAGGATAATAGCACCCAACTCATAGGGTGGTTGTGAGAATAAAATGCGGTAACATATGTAAAGTTCTTTGTAAACATTAAAATGTTATGTAAATGTTATTATTATTATAGCATAATACATTGCATACAGCAAGTATTTAACAGAATTCCAAAGCTAACCCTAGATGTTAAGAGATATTAATCTGGTTGAATTAACTATTACTAATTTTGAGGAAATAGCTTCTCTCTACATTTAAAATAAATGAAAATCCTCTCTCTTTGCATCCAAGAACAAGAATTATTCCTAACCAAAATGAATCTCCCATTAATGGGCTTTCCATTGATATAAAAAGCAAAGTGAAAACAATTCAGGCAGTTTGAGAGAAGATATTTCTGGAGGCACCAGATAGGCAGGCTGGTCCAGCCTGGTCAGTCTCCTGACAAGACTATTTCTGCTTCTCACAGTTTCTTTCCTCGCTGCACTTCTGAAGCACAGAATCTTTAAAAGTATATGTTTTTCACATGGCACTAGGGGTACCAGCTCTGGCAACTGTTTGTAGGTATGCATTGTTTGCGAGCCAGCAGCTGCCTGTACTCTCATCTGTCCCTTCTCATAGAGTCATAGTGGGAAGGGCCCTTAGAGTTCATCTAGTCAGCTCTCCCAAATCCCTCCCATTTTTCAGATGAGGAAACTGAAGTCCATAGAGCTTCTGTGACTTCCCCAAGGTCACCCATCTAGTTAGTGATTTTGGACTAGGACCCAAGTCTCCTGACCCCCAATCAGGCTTCTTCTCTCTCATCCCAACCTGCAGATGTGAACTGTCTTTTCCCAGTAAGTGCTGCTGAGTTCTATATTTTTTTATTGGTCTTTTGTAGTGAAATCAGGGTGTACTCTGCCTCCTACTGGGTCTATATCTAGCACCTCATTGCACATCCTTTATCCCCACTTACACAAACTCATGCTCATCAAGGCAACATGATACCCTTGTTATGACCTTATAGCAATGACCTCATCCTGGAAGGTCAATACCAGGTTTCAGTTTTTCTGATAATTGATATGTTTGATGGGAACTTAGGGGAGATGGTCAGCTTCAGGACCCAAATTCCTCTGTTTTCATCTTACATTTTTAATAGTATCTACTACATTCAAGACACTGTGTCAGAGGCTTAGGATACTGAAAAACAGCCAAACAAAATGAAAGGGTCCCTGCCTTCAAAAAGCCTACATCCTACTGAGGAGGAATATACATTTTGCTCTCAAATAGACCTTTGATCTCATTGATTTGGGAATGCTCTCCATCCATCCCTTCCAAACTTGTGCAGCCTTTGTTCATGACTTCCTGAAAGTATGCCACAGGGGGGTCCAATCAATGTGCTGTAGGCCTTCCTCCTGTGACCAACCCATCTTCTCTTCCTATCTTACAAATCCTTGTTGACATCACTTACTCTTGTTCTTCTTTGGAGTTCCTTATGGGTTATAAATTACAGTCTGCACTCATGCAAAATGTTCCTCTCCATTTCCCTCTCTGTGCACTCTTTATCTTTAGTTCTTCAGAGGCATTCCATGCCCTGCTGCCATGCAGCAATTTCAGTCAAATTTTTATACTGAAAAGGTGGGCTTTTGCTTTCATAATAAGATTGAGGTCAATGAACGTGCTTTGCAATTTTTCAAAAGCAATCCAGCCCACTCTTCTCCTCTTTTTGAATCCTCGGTCTCCGACACTGTCCATCTATACTACTTATTCCAGGTATGCACACTCTCAGAATGAGTTCTATTGTGTGTCTGTTCAGATGCATGTTGAAATCTGAGTAATAGTTCTTCTTCACCAATTTGGTCTTTCCAGAGTGGATAAACAGACCAAATTTATCTGTGAAGTCAGTTAGTAAACATATATTAAGTGCCTTGGTTGGTTGGTTGCTGTACTCCATGTTCAGAGAGGACCAAAATGACATCACTGTGTCAGTGTCAAGGTTCAATGTGTCTGATTGTGTCTGATCAGACCAATACGAGCTTGGAAGGCTCTACCACAGGTTGGATACAAATAACCCATATGACCATTTGGAGTGGAGATGTCGCTAAATTTGTGCATCTCGCATCTCTTTTGAGCTACTTCAATTCTGCTTTGCTCAATAGAGCACAGAGCCTTCTTTGATGCGGGCATGCCATGCTGGTCAGTCCTGTGCCAGTGTCTCCCACGTCTCATAATCGATTTCAAAGTTCTAGTACATGTGCCATTCACTGTACTAAGCAATGAGGATAAAAAAAGCAAAGACAATCTCTGACCTTGAAGAGCTCACAGTCCAATGGGGGAGATAACATGCAAACAACTATGTACAAACAAGATATGTACAAGATAAGTGGGAAATAATCAACCAAGAGAAGACAGTAGAATTAAGCAGGGATTAGGAAAGACTTCCTGGAGAAGGTGGGATTTTATCTGGGATTTAAAAAACCCAGGAAAACCAGGGCACAGAGATAAAGAGGCATGGAGGACAGAGAAAAAGAACGTCAGGAGTCAAGAGACGGGGGGTGTCTTGCACAAGGAACAGTAAGGAGGCTAATATCACTGGAATGAAGAGTACACAGGAAGGGGGGAAGTGGCTGGTGGTAAGAAGACTGAAAAGGGGGTGCGGTTAGGTTATGAAGGGCTTTGAAAGCCAAACAGAGGATTTTATATCCAATCCTGGAGGAGAGAGGGAGCTACATCAATCTTTTGAGTGATTACAGATCTCTTCCAGGGTCTGCAATATCTTGGGGCTTAATGCAATTGACACAATGTCATTTGCAAACAGGAGCATTTGGAAGGCATCACTATCCATAGGGAATCCCTCTTCAACCTGGACTCTGTGCTGGATCTCAATGTACAATGTGTACATAGGTAAGTAAATATACAATGTGTACAAGGTAGTAATTTTGTAGCTGTGCAGGAGAGACCTAACAAATGAAGCAGGAAAACTTCCAGGCATAGAGGACAGCCTATTGTAAAAGCACGAAGGTGGGACATGGAATTCCAAGTCGAGACTGGCAAGTAAGCAAGTCTGGCTGAAACATAGAAGGTGAGAAAAAGTAATATGAAATAAGTTTGAAAGAGTAGGCTAGAGCCAGATCATAAAGGACTTCAAACATCAAAATAGAGGAGGTTAAGGTTTTCATGTAATCCAAGAACCAGTAAGGAGCTGCTGAAAATTATTGAGCCTGGGTGTCTAGCCAGATCTCGTTCTGACCTAAATCCCCTAATTTTATGTCTCTCCTCTGCCCCCTCCCCAACCCCTATCCTAATTCTAGTCCTTTATTAGCTCTTACTACTTTCCAAGACTAAAGGCAGCTAGGTGGTTCAGCAGATAGAGTGCTGGGCCTGGAGTCAGTAGGGCTTGAATTCAAATTCAGCCTCAGAAACTTGCTAGCTGTGTAATCCTGAGCAAGTCACCTAACCCCTATTTGCCTCAGTTCCTCATCAGAAGGCAATGGCAAACTATTTTAGTATCTTTGCCAAGAAAATCCCATGGACGTCTGTGGGGTCACGTAGAATCAGACATGACTGGACAACAACACTTTCCTATGAATTAGGCAATATAGTATTCATAAGAGAGTTTGAATGAACTTATTTTTGTGAAAAACAGGTCACATCAATGTGCAAATGCAGGGAAGAAAGGCATGATGGGGTAAAGCAGGCAAGTGAAAACCCCATATGGTCTTAGAAACAATGGCAGCAGAGTGATCTTACTCTCTGTAATTATAGAATCATGGAATTTAGAGCAAGAAGGTAAGTTAGAGGTCATCTAGCCAATTTCCCTTAATTAACAGATGATGAAGTTTAGTCCAAGAGAGTTGAAATAACTTGCTCAAAATCTAGAGCTATAGGGGAACTCAGAGGTCATCTAATCTGACCCACAAATGGTGAAACAGGCCCAAAGAGGTTAAATAGCTCAAGACCAGTTAGTTAACAATCAGTAGAGGCTGAATTTGAACCGAGAGCCTTTGACACCAGAACTAATGCTCTTTCCACTGTACCATGATTCAATCTCACAGATGTTAAGTAGCAGTTATCACAGACAAGTACAGTATCTCACACACAGGCTTAACTGGATAAATTTGTCTTGACACGCTCCATCTCCTTTTGCCTTATTTTTTTCTTCCCTTTTTCCTAATTCTGCTTTGCCCTCCCCACCAAAAAATAACTTCATCAACCATATCCCGATCTGCTCTAAAAAATATATTGTTAATTGGTCCTGGGTACCTAAGTGACTGACACTGATTTGTTTTGGAAGTAGAGATAACAGATTTAGGTGATGATGGTGAAGGCTGCAGGCTCTCATGAGGGCACTGATACAGTACTGTTGTACCTCCCCAGAGGCTATTTGCCCTCTAGGCTCTAATTCTTGTGAAATGAAAGGCTTTTCACCCATAGCAAGGAGGAGTATTCTTCCAGGGCCCCTACAATCATTCCACATAAAATTGGAATCACCTTCATTCCTGATTCAAAGGTCTCAGGTTCTGTTCACCTTTTTTTCCCTACCCTTTTCTTTAATCATTTCCTGAAGCGGAAAGGAAAATTGCCTTTCTTCCTCTGTGGCCAAAGCAGAATTCCGAGGACATATTTTGCGCTGTGGACTGCAGCCTGACTGCTGATCTGACCTTTCACTACTTCTCTTACTGATTTTTTCCTGTTACTGTTCTCAGGTTGTCAAAGAACTCCACTGTTTCCTAGAGTGGAAGACACTGCCTTACCTTCTTTGGATTTCACTATTTATAAAAATGAATTGAATAATTGAATGCCACCCCCCCCAAAGTGGGATACTCTAATGAAGAGGGGTCTAACATAGTTTATAGGAGTAGCCTGAGTTTAGCCAGAACCAGATGAAGATGTAGTTCCTGTCTGATTTGAATGCACTGATACATTAATACTAAAAGAAATATACTCGCATGTATGGTTTTCTAAGTCAATATGCAGCCTGTAGATCCTTATGTACGGATTGGTAGCTGCTATTTCCATTTCGGTTTGACACCGCTGCTCCAGTAGACCTAGGATTCCTTTGTTTGGCTGTGCTGATGCAGATCGGTACCCTCCCAGGGGCTAACATCACTCCCTTGATGTACCCTTGGTGAATCCCTCCCTCTAGTTTTATACTTTCTGATTCAAAGGATCTTATCCATATACCAAGCTCCCAGTTCTCTTACTTTTGCCTTAGTCCCAAATCACCAAATACCAAGGCTCAGATGAATTTAGTTAGGAATTCTACTTAGAAAGGAAGAAGAAGGAGTTTAGAAGCAGGAGGTCTGTCTGGTGGTTGTTTAAAGGGTGGTACGACTTTCAGCTCAGCATTACTGATTATTTGGACCACAGAAGGAAAGAACAAGAAAAATTGGTTCTCAAAAATTAAATGAAAAACAGAGGATCATAGAATAGAGGCCCATATGATACGACTCCCTCTTTTTACAGATGAGGAAGTAAGGCCCGAGGAAGTTAGATGACTTACCTAGTCATACTCTTTCTAAGTGTCAGAGTTAAAATTCAAACTTATGCCCTTTGACTCCAAATGCAAGTAGGTTAGCTCTTGGGCCATTGGAGAAAAGGTGTTTAGTTCCCTTTGGATTGGGATGGCTGTGGTGGGTTGGACTCTCCTAGGATGTCACTCAAGGCCTTTGGTTCTACCTACCTTCTGTTTGCTTTAGTCCACTGGATGAATGCCATATTGCCAGTCAATCCCTTATGAGACAAAGACCAGTCTGGTTCTCATGTTCCCCTCTACAGAACTTATGTTATAACCAATAATGACAGAAAACATGAATTAATATGTGCAGTTATCCCTTATCCTCTCACGTTCAAGGCTTTGACACACCAAGGGAAGCAGCCAATGGAAAAAGCATCAGATTTGGAGTCGAAAGAGCTAGGTTTGAATCCTTGCAATTTACTATTTAT
The DNA here is from genome assembly GCF_011100635.1 of Trichosurus vulpecula. Taxonomy (NCBI): domain Eukaryota; kingdom Metazoa; phylum Chordata; class Mammalia; order Diprotodontia; family Phalangeridae; genus Trichosurus; species Trichosurus vulpecula. The sequence continues at coordinate 118,974,002 of NC_050573.1, read as the reverse complement.
TATCATAGAATCATAAGATTTAGTGCTAAAAAAGACCTTGGATATCATCTAGCTTGAGTCTCTCTCATCCCTCCTACCTCTCCCCTCACTGGATAAAACACTGACTTAGAGTCAGGAAGATAAAACACTGACTTGGAGTCAGGAAGACTTGGATTTGAATCTTGCCTCAGACTAGGTGATCCTGGGCAAATCACTTAATCTCTGTGAGTCTGTTTCCTTTTCTGTAAAATGGGAGTAATAATAACATCTACCTCACTAAGTTTTGTGAGGATCAAAGGGATAACACATATAAAGCAATTCACAAACCTTAAAGTGCCAGATAAATGCCGGTTACTACAACTACTACTACTACTACTACTACTACTACTACTACTACTACTACAACTACTACTACTACAATTACTACTACTACTACAACTACTACTACTACAATTACTACTACTACTACAATTACTACTACTACTACAACTACTACTACTACAACTACTACTACTACTACAACTACTACTACTACAACTGCTACTACTACAATAACTACTACAATAACTACTACAACTACTACAACAACTACTACTATAGCAACTACTACTACAACAACTACAACTACTACTACAATTACTACAAAAACTACTACTGCTACTACTACTACTACTACAACTACTACAAAAACTACTACTACAACTACTACTACTACAACTACTACTACTACTACTACTACTACTACTACTACTACTACAACAACTACTACTATGACGACAACTACTACTACTACAACTACAACAATGAATGGGGAAACTGAGTCCTAGAGAGGTTAAATGACTTGGTTATGGTCTTGAACACTGTAAGTGGCAACATTAGCATTTGAACTGCTTCTTCTAACTACAAATGCATTAGTTTTCTTCCCACCATTCAGTTCTGCCTCTGTGAGACCTTAGGCAAGTTATCTTGCTTTTTTGTTCAATGAAAATGGTCTAGATAGTCTCTGAGTTCCCTTTCAGTTTATAAGATCCTATTGCTAGGGCTGGCACTAGGCAAAATTATTCAGTATTCCAGGTTTGTCTTCAGCCTCCTCACCTTTCATTTTCTGAACCCTTTATTCTACTCCTGCTTCTCCCCATCCAATTTCAGGCCCAGAGCTCTCCTCTTATCAAAGCCTGCAAGGTGAAAATGATCTGTTTTCATTCCTCCTTAGGGTGAATTTAAGTCAATGTGTTATCTCTTCCAGGGGGATGTGCATTTAAACCTTATCTTTAATTGCATAAAGGCCCTAGTCCTCCTGTTGGGTGAATTTTATGAATCACAGAATAGGTAGTTGCCTTGGAGGAGGAAGGGAATCAATTATTCAACAGGCTTTGATTTAGGGCTTACTATGTGCCAGGCACTGTGCTAAGAGGTGCTGGAAACACAAAGAAAAAATTAAAAACAAAACAAAAATCTCTACCTTCAAGGAGCTTACATTCTAATGTATGTGAGAGATAACAGAGATGTCTAGCTGAGACCAAATGGTCCCATAAGAGCCATTCCATGTCCTTTATCACCAACTGCATGATAGACTTTTTGAAATGGGCATTCTGGCATCCTGGCATAATCTCAAAGCTCAACATAACCAAAGCAGAACTTATCTTTCCTGAAAAACTCATGCCTACTGCAAAGTATCTCTTACCATAGAGCCATCAAGGACACTACCATCCTTCCATTCACACAGGTTTGCACCCTGGTAACATTCTTGACTCCTTGCTTTTAGTCACTGATACATGCATGCATGCACACATATGAATACATGTGTGTATATTTATACACACATATATACACCTGTGTGTGTATTGTATATCAGTTCAAAATTCTGGTATGCAGTTGCCAATAGAGAACATGGAATGACTCCTATGGGACCATTCAGTCTCAGCTGGATAGCTATGTTATCTCTCACATTAGAATGTAAAATCCTTGAGGGCAGACGTGTGTGTGCATATGCACACATATGTGTATGTGTGTGTATGCATGTGCATGTGTGTGTGCGTGTGCGCATGCGCGTGCGCGCACCTATGGGTTGAACTGGCTAGAGCACTGGGCTTGGAATCAGGAAGACTCCTCTTTCTGAGGTCAAATCCATCCTCATACATTTACTAGCTGCCTGACCCTGAGCAAGTCACTTAACCCTATTTGCTTCAGTTCTTCATCTCTAAAATGAACTGGAGAATGAAATGGCAAACCACTCCAGTATCTTTGCCAAGAAAACCCCCAAGTGGGGTCACAACTAAAACAACTGAACAACAACGTGTACACACACATCCACCCATGTGTGTATATAAATATAGGCATGTATGCCTGTATGTGTATTCACGCATATATATTCATTCATTTGCTAAATCTTGTCATTTCTAACTCTACAATTATTTCTCCCTTCTTTCCACTCCCATAGCCCCTTCATCATTCAGGCCCTCACCACCTCTCCCCTAGATTATTTAAATGGCCTTTTAATCCGTTTCCACCTCAATTCTCTCTCTACTCCAATCCATCCTCCACACAACTGCCAAAGGGATTTTTCCTAAAGAGTAGTTCTGGCCACATTAGTTAGTCTCCTGCAGCTGAGGTAGTACAGTAGATAAAGCCTTGGACTTGGAGTAAGGAGGAACTGAACTCGTAGCTAGCTTTAGATACTTCCTAGAAGGAAGACACTAAAACTGTCTGTCTCAGTTTCCTCAACTGTATAACAGGGCTGATAATAAGAGCATTTACCTCCCAGGGTTGTTGCGAGTATCAAATGAGATAATATTTGTAGAAAGCTTAGCACAATGCCTGGCACACAGTCGGCACTTAATACATACATGTTTTCCTTCCTTTCTACTCAATAAACTCTAGTGGCTCAATAAACTCCATTACCTCTAGGATCAAATATAAACTCGTTTGTTTGGCACTTAAAGATCCATATAGCCTGGCCCCTTCCTGACTTCCTGTTGTTCTTGTACATTTCTTCCCTCCATGAACTCTGTGGCCCAGCTACTTTATGGGCCTACTTTCTCTTCCTCACAAGTGATGCTCCATCTTCCCTTTCCATGTCTTTGTACTAGTTGTCCCCAATCCCTGGAATCTTCTTCCTGCTCATTTTTACCTCTTTACCTTCCTTCAAGACTCAGCTCAACCCCACCTTCTGCAGCAGGCTTGCCCCTGTCCCCTCAACAGCTAGTACCTACCTCTCCAAGATTACCTTCCATCGCCCCTGCATATGTCTTGCATGTACCTACGTTCTATGTTGTTCCCCTACCCTACCCACACTTTAAAATGTAAGATCCTTGAAAGCAGGGGCTATTTTTGCTTTTTTTCTTTCCATGCCTACCACTTAGAACAGTCTCTGACTCAGAGAAAGCACTTAATAAATGTTCTTTTAATTGATTGCTTGATTGTAAAGTTCTGAATGACAAGTAAACATGTTTATCTGTGATCCAAGCAATAATAGGGAGCTGCTGGAGTTTACTAAGGAGTCGTGGTAGTTGTGGAATGTTAGAGAATCCTTCCCCTAAATCCCTAAAGTCTAATATGGCTGCAACATCTATACCTGGAGGCGGCTTAAAGAAGAAATTAGAAAATTCCCTATGAGGGAATTGAAGGGGCCACAGACAGCAAGTGGTTAATTGTGAGAAGTGAGTGAACCTCGTTGACTCCATCTTGTTGGTCAATTCTGGAGCTAGCTTAGTTTCTATTCAATTATGGGTCTAGTCCAAATTCTGTCTTATGAGAAAATTATTCAATTGTGTGAACTGGGAGAAAACCTTATTGCAGTGTTTGAACCTAGCCCTGCATGGCTGGGAAGCTGGACCATCTCTACCTGATGCTTAGAGACCCTTAACTAAGGAGCTAGGATATGCTGACCAGAAGCCCAGTCAAATCCAAAGACTGAAAGACATAGTTTTCTCCCAATTGTACATTTCAAACAACCCTTATGTCTTATCTGAAAACTGGCCCCATACTGATCAATCAGCTGTTGTTTCCATGTTTCTTTGATTGTTTACAGACCCTGGGAGGGGAGTGGAACATCTTTTTTTCCAAATTCAGGAAATTGCACCTGGTTGCTGACTCTCTCCCAACTTGGAAAGTCCCTGATCTTTCCTCCAATTAGACATTGGATTACCTAATGTTATATTGTTTCCATGCTAATTAATTGGCCTTATTTGATTAATTGTTGTTAATGAATAAAAGTCTTTCTCCCCTTGTATTCAGTGTCCAGGCCTAAGCGGAGGAAGTCTGGTCCTGCTTGTTATGCTTGGAAGATAAAACTTTTGTTTCCTCAGTCATTTTATCTTTCCCTCCATGCCCAATCAAGGAAACAGAATTGAGGTTTGAAATAATCAAATGAGGGGATAAAAAGTGAAATTTGAAACAAATACAGAGGAATCTTGCTATGATGCTCATCATTAAAGAGCAGGAATGGGTATGATGTAGATTGATGTTGGATTCTTTTCAAGGGTTAATAGCTTAAGAATGTTGGGCCACTGGGAGTGTTGAGGTATGGAGCAATGCGACAGAGAAAAAGACTTAGGATCAAAAGACTTAGAAGACTGAGTGTATGTTCTGACTTACCAGTTTAACCATCCTCCCTACCCTCCGACTTCTGCTTCTTCTTCTATAAAATGTTGTTGTCGGTTAGTCATTTTTAGTCATGTCCAACTCTTTGTGACACCGTTTGGGGTTTTCTTGGCAAAGGTACTGGAGTAATTTGCCATTTCCTTCTCCAGTTCATTTTATAGATGAGGAAATTGAGGCCAACAGGGTTAAGTGACTTGCCCAGGATCATACAGCTAGTAAGTATCTTGAGGTCAAATTTGAACTCAGGTCTTCCTGACTCCAGGCCTGCACCACCTAACTGGTTATCTATTATGAGGTAACTTATCACCTCTGAGATCACTAATTACCACTCCCTCCCCCACGGTCAACTACATTCTTTTCACTTCCTTTTTCTCCAACAACTCCATAGTTACTAAATCTGTTCTCATCACTTAGCCCTTTATCTCATCTCTCCCTCTTCTAATCTGTTCTGCATGCAGCTACCCAGTTAAACATCCTAGCACATTAATTTCTTCATGTTATTTCCTGCTCAACAATGTGTCATGGCTCCCAGCCGCCTACTCCATTACACCTAGCCAACTCTGCCTGGCTTTCAAAGCCCTCCATAAACTGGCCCCACCCCAAAATGTCATCTCATTTCCCACTACTCCCAGCAAGCACTGTGGGGTTAGCCTCCTTGATATCCAGTGTTCCTTCTGATCTCAACTTTTGCTCATAGAATGTTTCTCTGTCTCCACCTACCCAAATCCTCTTCATCTTTTCTCAGCAGCTTGGGTTTTACCTTATCCATGAAGCCCTCTCTATCACTCCAGCCCATTAGCATCTCTGTCTTTTCAACTCCAGATGACCTTTATTATTGTTCTCATTTATTTGGCACTTAATTATATGCTGCCTTGGCTTATTACTTAATATTCATTCATCTGACCAAAAAGTTATTTAAAATCGTCTAAATTGTACAAGGCACTTGGTTTTTTGTTCCTGATCAGCCCAGCAGAAAGTGTTCTCTCCCTCCCTCCAGAAATATTCTTAACATAAACTCTTTTGTTGCCATAACTTCCTACCTTGTAGTTTACTTATCTTTTTAAAAATATTTTATCCTTGTTTTCTTAGTAGAACATAATCTCCTTAAGGACAAGGATTGAATTTTTTTTTTAATGTTCTCAGCATCTAGCACAATGCCTAGGGACTAGGTGGTACAGTGGATAGAGTACAGAGCCTGGAGTCAGGAAGACTCATCTTCCCAAGTTCAAATCCAGCCTCAGACACTTATAAGCTGTATGACCCTGGGCAAGTCACTTAGCCCCATTTGCCTCAGTTTCCTCATCTGTAAAATGAGCTGGAGAAGGAAATGGCAAAGCACTCTAATCTCTTTTCCAAGAAAACTCCAAATGGGGTCACAAAGAGTTGGATGTGACTGAAAATGACTGAACAACAACAAAAGCACAATGCTTTGCTCACTCACTCATGGGAGTGCTTAATGCAGGTTTGTTGAATATAATGCATGTATCTTCTCTTATTCCTGGAATGTCCTTGAAGATTACATCCCTTGGTGATATTTCTTTGTATTACCCATGGTATTAGCACTGGGATGGGCACACACAGACAGGTAGGTAGGAGAGTGCAATGGTGTCAAACTCAAATAGAAACAGAGCCAAATAAACCATACATAAGGGTTCCTGTGGGCTGCATGTTGACTTAGTTTTAAAGTGTAATATTATTTATGTTTTATTGCATTTTATTTATTTTGTTAAGTATTTCCCATTTATATTTTTATCTGGTTCATATTTGGGAGTATTGTGGGCCACATGTAGCCTGGGCTGCATGTTTAGCATGTATGGTATAATGAGTAGAGTGCTGAATTTGAACTCAGGACCACTTGAATTTAAATCCTGCCTTTTAGACACCTACTGGCTTTGTAACCCTCCACAAATCGCTTAACTTGTCTCAACCTTAGTTTCCCCATCTATAAAATGAGGATAATGATAAGGCATCGTTAGGTTATTGTAAGGATAAAATGAGATAACACAGTAAAGTGTTTTGTAAACTTTAAGATTTTAGCTATCATCATTTTCCTCACCAGGAGATGAATGTTGAAGTGATGAATGAAAAAGCATTCATTATATTATAATATAAGAACATTATATTAATTATATATTATTATAATAAAAAACATTTCTGCATTTTTTAATTGCTGCTTTTATGTGTCACTTGGAAAGAGTGATCCCAACTCTGGACTCTTCCTGGGGCACCTGACCACAAAGAGAAAAGTCAGACTTTGGCCCCACACATTCTCTGGCTCCTTTTGCCCCTGCACCCAGAGTCTTAGGGAAAATCTCTTAAACAAAGAGCTCATGTCTAGATTCATGTCTAGGATTTCCCCAGAAGGAATTAAAAGGGTCCATTCTAGGAAAGTTACTTTTTATTTGTCCTCAATGTACAAAATAGTGGGTATAAGTTATAGAACCACTATTTCCTCTATCACAAAGGAAATGCTTAAAACACAAAAGCTTCTTAAGTACACATTGCCAAATACTTAAAACATGAAATGGTAGCCCATCTTTCCTAATATAATCTGTATCTTCTGGAATATGGGAAAGATTCCCAGCATACTTCTGAGACTTCTAAATAAATATTTCACATTTGCCTTGAGTTTGTACTGTCTGAGAAGCAACTCAAGGTCCAGATCTCCTGCCCAGACAAACATCTGATGCTTATCTTCCTAGTGGTGGCAATTTTCTCTCTAGTAAAAAGGTGTATATAGTTTAGGGGTGGGAAATCTGCACCTCCAGGCCACATGTGGCCCTCTAGGTCCTCAAATGCAGTCCTTTGATTGAATCCAAACTTCACAGGATGAATCCTCTTAATAAAAGGATTTGTTCTATAAAACTTGGATTCAGTTAAAAAGCTGCACCCAAGGACCTAGAAGGCTACATGTGGCCTCGAGCCTGCAGGTTCCCCATCCCTGGAGTTGTAAGGAGCATCTCCCGCTAGACAACTAGGACTTGAACCTCCCAGTAGCCTTGGACTTCTTGAACTTGTGAGTTGGTTATCAAAGGTGGAAGGGTCCAGCTCTCAGGTTCACCATTCGTTCCCCTGTAAAGAGGGAATGATACATCAATCAGAAGAATCTCCCAAGGACCTGAGATCTAGTCTTAGGCTCACCTAGGCAAGTACCTATTCTTATTTCCAAGTGGGTAGCTGCCATGACTTCTGCTGGGGATCAGGGAGGAGAAGGATCCCTTTCCGTCATTCCCACTTAGAAGTCTGAGGGAGAGTTTAAGTCTCGAGTCACGAGTTTCAAAGGGGAAGAGTGAGAGCAATTGTTTCTCATTTTAAAACCTATTAAGTAGGCAACTCTTCCTGCTTGGTCACCAATTGTTTTCAACACAACACATCTCCAAGTGATGAGACCTGTATGTACAAATATATTTACAGCAGACTTTTTTGTGGTGGTAAAGAACTGGAAACTAAGTGAGTGCCCATTAATTGGGGAACGGCTGAACAAATTATGGTGTATGGATTTAATAGAATACTCTTGTTCTATAAGAAATGATGAAGGAAATAGGTTCATCAAGACTGGGGAAGACTTGTATAAATTGACAGAGAGTGAAGTGAGCAGAAGCAGGAGCATGATTTATACAACCACATAGTAAAGATAAGCAACTTTGAGAGGCTTAAGAACTCTCAGCAATGCAATGTCCAACAATAATTCCAGAAGACTCGCAATGAAATATGCTTCCTACCTCCTCACAGAGTGGTGATAGACTTATATTGAAACATATATCTTTGAGACATGACCAATTCAGGGATTTGATTTGCTTGATTATGTAAATTTGTCACAAAGGCTTTTTTTGTTGTTGTTCAACCATTCCCCAGTGAATGAGCACTCAGTTTCCAGTTCTTTGCCATCACAGAAAGGCCTGCAATAAATACATTTATACACACAGGTCCTTTCTTGGGTCCAGAAGCTTTTGTTTGGTTCTATCACTTGGGGCTGTGTTGTGTTGAAAATAACTTTCAGAGGCTTAAGAACTCTCATCAATGATCAACCATAATTCCAGAAGACTCACAACGAAATATGCTTCCTACCTCCTCATAGAGTGGTGATAGACTCGGGTACAGATTGAGACATATATCTTTTGACACATGGCCAATTTTTCTTTTTCAACTGGGGTATGGGGGAGGGAAAGAAGAGTTTTTATTTGCATCTAAGTGTTAAAGGGAAAGCCCTAGTGCCAACAGTATCCCTACAAAGCTCTGGAGACCTAGAGGCTGCATAAATCCCCAAAGACCCTTAGCCAAAGGTGGGGAACATTTAGCCTTGAGGCCACATGTGGCCCTCTAGGTTCTCAGGTGTGTCCCTTTTACTAAATCCAAACTTCACAGAACAAATCCCCTTAATAAAAAGGTTTTGTTCCATAAAACTTAGACTCAGTCAAAAGGCCACATCCAAGGAAGTAGAAGGCTACATGTGGCCTCCAGGGCACAGGTTCCCCACCCCTGCCCTAAGCCTTCAAAAAGTACTTCAAGTTTATGTATGGAGAGATCCTAATGGGCTGGAGTACTTGGGAAGAGATTTTGTAGGATTTAAACTTGACCTTCAATTTAATTTAACAAGCATTTGTTAAGCATGTACTGTGTACAAAGTCATGGGCTGGGTGCTGAACATATAAAAACAGTCAGGGCAATTGGTTTGAATGCAACAAGTGCTTTACTGATGGTATGAAGATTGGCCAGGTATCAACACCACATACATATGTAGCCAACAAAATGGCGAAGCAAAGTTGGTCTATGGCCATTTTAGTAGTTAACTAGTTAAGCTCCCTTTGTTGAATATATCCTGATATTCAACCACCTGACTAGCACATTCTCAGCATGGGTGCCTCTGAATTCAACAAATAGGTGCACAGAACACTGTTGGGGGAGAGTGAAATCAAGGGAGACTTTGTGGAGGAGATGGCAATGGAGTTGAGCCTAAAAGAGCAATAATCCCAGAAGGGATATACTAGGATGGTAATTAGGTAGCTATATTGTACAGTTTTCTGCCTCAGTTCTCTCAGTTGTAAAAAGTAGCTTGTTAAAAAAAGAACCTCACTTGTAAAAAAATAACACCTACCTTGTAGGGATGTTTTGAGAATAAAATGAGAATATTTTTAAAGCCACATAAAAGTGCAGTTATGTTATTATTATCATTAATAGAGAAAAGGGGACAGATATAAGACATGATGTAGAGGTAGTAGCATTGGTAATAGATTAGATGTGTAGATTGAAAGAAAGGAAAGAGTTGTCCGGAAGGGAAGATACCATTTTCAATTTGAACCTGAGTCACTGGGAGGATAGGAATTAGAAAGCTAGGAGGTAGAATGTAAAGGGAATATAGTGAATTCTGCTATAGACATACTGAAAATAAGATACCTATGGGACATCCAGGTGGATTTATCCTATTGGCACTTGAAGGTGTTATGACTAGAGTTCTAGAATTCTAGAGAGAGAGTAGGGCTAGTTACATAGATATGGTAGTATGATGACAATCTAATTCAATAAACATTAATTAAGTACCTACTATGCACTAGGCACCATGTTAAGCAGTAAGGATACCAAAAGAGTCAAAGGACAATTCCTGCCCTCAAGCAGCTTACGATCTAATGGCATATAGAGAAGATACATGAATTTGAGGGACCTGCTGAGATCTCCAATACAGTATGTATCAGAGGGCCAAGGACTGTATGTTCTTTAGGGAACATCTAGGATAAGAAGACAGATGATGGATTTTAACAGAGAATTGGAGGCATTTCTTTCTTGCTGGTTGGGGGCAGTTTCAGATGACTTTATAGCATACACAGAGATCTCCAGCATTATTTCATTTTGTCTGTATAAAAATCTTCTGATATAGGCAAGGATCTTCAATAGTAATCAAAAGTAATCAATTTAAGAATTGAACATGAATCTCACCCAGAGGGCAAAGTGGAGAAGTGTGGTGTGAGCAGGCTTCAACACATTACTAGCTGCCAACAAGCAGCTAAAAGGTACAATAGATAGTTGTGGTTCATTCATTTCAGCTGTGTTCAACTCTCTGTGACCCCATTTGGAATTTTCTTGGTTTGCCATTTCCTTCTCCAGTTCATTTTACAGATGAGGAAATTGAGGCAAGCAGGGTTAGGTGACTTGCCCAGGGTCACACAGCCAGTAAGTGCCTGAGGCCAGATTTGAATTTAGGAAGATGAGTCTACTTGACTCTAAGCCATCCACTGTACCACCTAGTTACCCTGATTAAAGTAATTACCTATAGCTAATAAGTGACAGGGGCTGGACAACCCAGATCTCCGGACTCCAAGTCCAGTACTCATTCCACTCCACCATATTGCCTCTTCTTGGAGGTTCTGTCAATTTAACCAGATGTATTTTTAAAGTAATCATAGTTGAGCATTGGCTTCTTAGCTACTCAAGGTCTGGGGCCTAGAGAACAAAAAAGGGATTTGGTGCTATCAAATCTGTGTTATATGTTCAATGACTGGAGCCTTAACAACCCTTTCTGATCATTCTCTCATGAAAAAAAAATAACCATAATAGCAATGAAAAATAACAATCTTAACTCTTCCAAACATCCCAAACATATCCCATTTACAACCATATTTAAACTTGGCTAACTTTGGAGATATTTCTTTGCCAAGGGATTTGATCTGCACAGACAGAGTACAAAAGGTAGTTTGGAGCAAGTAAGAATTAGTTTAAGGAGCTAGCTGCTTCCCTTTCCTCTCTCTCTCTCTCTCTCTCTCTCTCTCTCTCAGATGGACAACCTAAATGGTCCATTGCTACTCCGGAGACATTAAAACAGAAAGAGGAAAATTTCCAGGACTTGGGTCAATCCTCTTTGGAAGATTTATGAGAGAGAGACAATCCCCCAGGATGAAAAGGAGTAGAGGGGATTCGATCTGTCTTGGGTGATGGAGTACCTGCTGACTGGTAAAATTACCGATCTTTCAAAGCATCAAAGTAATGTATAAAAACTCCACATCTCAGGGGAGCTGAATATGTCTTTTGTAATTAACAAAAGGTAAGGGCTCCCTTGCGAGATGTTTGATTTGGCCCAGAAGTTTCTTCTGTGACATTGCACCAAGTTATACTAGGGCATTACTGTAGTCATCGGAGTGGCAGGAGCCAAGTGTGACTTGTCTGGAAAGGCTTTGGGGACAGCGCAAGTGAGGGAAGAGGGAAGAGATGGTGTGGTGGAGTAGAATGAGGATGAGACTTGAAGTCCAGAGATCTAGGCTCTGGTCCAACCACTTCTACTTATTAGTCACCTTATGGGCAGCTAGGTGGCACAGTGGATCAAATGCCAGGCCTGGAGTCAAGAAGACTCATCTTCTGAATTCAAATCCTGCGTGACCCTGGGAGAGTCACTTAATACCCTTTGCCTCAGTTTTCTCATTTGTAAAATGAGCTAGAGAAGTAAATGGCAAACCACTCCAGTATTTCTGCCCAGAAAACCCCAAATGAGGTGATGAAGAGTTGGACAGGACTGAAACAACTGAATAACAACAAAAATAACTTTAATGTCTCTGAACCCCAGGTTTCTCATCCTTTGGTTCTTCATTTTATTTTAATTCTTTACTCCAATATTCCAGGGAATCCATATTCACTGAATGGGCATTACCTCATTCAAGGTGAGAACCTGAAAAGGCCTTAGCCTGAAAGGGCCCAGGTCTCCCATTGCATCCTGGGCCATCTCCAGTCATCCTGGTGAATATCTGGTCACTGGACCCAGGTGGCTCTGGAGGAGAAAGGGAAGCTGGTGACTTTGCACAGCCCTCTCTCACTCAAAACAAAGTCAACTGCGAGTCATGTCATCATTTTCTTGATGTGATGATCCTCTTGGAAAATGAAGGATGTACACAAGTCACATAGATGTAGATGCTCCCTTCAGATACATGCAGGTGCTTCCCTCTAGCTTTACCTTGAGGAAAGGTAGGCTGAAAATAAACTTCTGTGTTGGTTTCCATTCTGCCCCCCATACTGCTTGCCAAACTGATTTTGTTATAACTTAGATCTGACCATACTAAAAACTCTTCAACGGTTCCCATTTGCCTCTAGGACAAAACACAAAATTCTCAGCCTGGTGTGAAAAGGCCTCCTTAATTCAGCTTCCATTTACCTTTCTAGTTTTAATTTATTTTACTTCCTTTTATGCACTTCCATTTCATCCAAATTGGCCTGCTCAGAAAATAAACCACCTCCAGGAACTCCCTCCTTCCTTTCCCTTGCCTTGTGGAATCCCTAGCTTTCTTCAAAATATAGCTCAGGTACCCAGATACTCAGGTACTCTGCCACCTGAGGCCTTTGCTAATTCTCCTACTTGTCAGTTCTTTTTCCTTCTTTGGTTTATTTATTTGATACATGTGTATATACTCTTATCTCTCTCTTCCTCTCCATTCCCTTTAGATTGTAAGCTCAATGAGGGTAGGGCCTTTCATTTTTAACTTTATATATCTCTATCTCGAAAAATGGATTATCAGGTAAAAGATATTTATCAAGTACTCCTAGTTGTGCCAGTCACCATGCTGAGTACTGGGCTTAAAAATACAAGCAAAAAGAAAGATGGCCCCTGCTGTCAAGTAGCTTACATTCAAATGGGGCAGGGGGAGATAACGCAGAAAAGGGAACTGAAAAGCAGGGTGGGGAGAGAGGGGAGGAGGGGATGGTCTGGAGAGTCAGAAGCCGAGTTAGGAGAGGAATAAAGGATAGCGAGTCTGGGTCCCTACCCAAATTGGAGGCCCTGGGAGAAACTTAAGGGAGAATGGGGCTTATAGTAAGTGTCCAATAAATAATTGTTGAATGATAAATGTTATATTGATTGCACTGTATGCTACTCAATTAATTTGTAATGTCTGTGAGAGTAGGGGCCTTATTTTGTCTTTGATAGACAGTGAAGAAGCTGAGAAATTATCTAGTCCAATTCTTTCATTTTACAAATGAAAAAACTAAAGGCCATAGAGGATAAGTGCTTAATAAATGATGAATCAACAAATGCCTGACTTGCCCAAGGTCATGCAGCTAGTTACTGGCAAAGTTGTGCCTAGAATTCGGTTTTCCCAAATTCTGGTCCATTCTAGTCTACCTTCTATTTTGTTCCTTCAGGACCAGTCAGTTACATGTAGTAGGTCTCCAAAGAGCATTTACTCATTGACTGATTGCTATGGCTTGGTGGAAGGGTACCTCAGAGATGATAGGAAGCAAGTAAAATGAGGCCGACTCCTTTGTGTGGCTCTGAACTTTCCAATTTGTTTTTTCAAATTGAAAGGTTAACCAGGGGATTACAAATTCTACTATTGTACGGCCTGAAGGCTGAATGTTCAAAGCCAGGCCTACTATAGCACCATTGTCCCTGCCCCAAAAGGCAACTTTAAAAGAAGTATGGAAAGTAGGGGCCAGGGCACAGATAGAAATAAACTTTGAAAAAAAAATGACTGTATTTTTTTTTCATTGATTGAAACTCAAGAGTGAACCCCATGGTCCTTAGAGTGAAAGCCTTTAAAATCACCTTAAAAAGGAGGCCCCCAAGTGAAACAACCTCTCATCTGAAGAAACAGTCCTTGGCAGCCGTAACGTTGGTGTATTTGAAACCTTCTCCCACAGGCTTTCTGAAAGGTTACAGAAAATCTTGGCTGTTGTTGTGCGTGTCACTAACCATCAGTGCCCCTGAGAAAAAGCAGCTTTAGATTGCAATCAGAGCAAGGGAGTTCCATTTTTTTTTTCTCTGAAGGCCAAAAACAAGTGAAAAAGGACTTTAAATTCTTTTTTTTTGAAAGTTAAGCAACAGAAAAGAAATGTTTGTCTGGGGTTGTTGAGGATTTCTGTTTTTGGAAGAAAGCATTTTTATTTTTTGTACAATGGAATCTGCTTAGAGTGAAGTTAGGTTTTGATGAACAAAAGTCCATTTATAAGTAAGGCCCCAAATTCTTTCATTGCTAAAGGTTTCAAGCTGCTGTTGTAGTTATAGCAACTCTCTGCTTCGGGTAAACTTAAGGATGATGGTTGGAATAGTCTCATTCTATTTAAAGTTTTATTTTTCTATTCTATTTTAAATGCCAGATGAATTTTTTTCTTCTTCTTCTTGGAGTGACTACCTAAATCAGAGATTTTTAACCTGGGATTTCTGAACTTTAAAGGAAAATTTTCAAAAAATTAATAATTTCAATATAGTTGGCTTCTTTGTAATGCTATGTATTTCATTTCATGCATTTCAAAATATTCTGGGAAGGGCTCCATAGGCTTCATTAGGCTGCATAGAGAGGCCATGACACAAAAATGGTTAAGAACCTTCATTCTACATGAACAAATGAATAGAGAAGGAACTCAAGACTTACATGAGCAAGCAGTAAGCAGGTAATAAGCATTTTCTACAGGCTAAGCACTAAGGATGCAATGAAAAAGAAAAAGCAATTCTGTCCTCAAGGCACTTGCATTCTAATGGGGGAAGATATCATAGAGATAAATAGGCACATACAAGATACTTCTAGAGTAGGTGGAAGGTAATTGTAGAAGAGAGCGCAGTAGCAGCTTGGGGGAAAGCATGGAAGATCCCTGCAAAAAGTGTCCTATGAGCTGAATCTTGAGGGAAGCCAGAGATTCTAAGAGGCAGAAGTGAGGGGTGGGGGTGGCAGAGGGGAGAAGAGAACACTTCAGGTATGAGGGACAAAAAGTGCAAAGACAGAGGTGGTAGATGGTGCATCACGTGTAAGGAACAGCAAATAGTCTGGTATGGCTGGACTGCCAAGCACCAGAAAAACAACCATTTAAAAGCCTCTGAATCTCACAATTGCAGAATGTCAGGGTCAGAAGAGACCTCAGAACCCAGCTGGTGCAAATCACAGTTAAACAAAGACCTCCTCTTCCTCCCCTCCCTCCTTCCCCCCAACCCTGACTATTTGACAAGGACTTACCTAGTCTTTGTTCAAATATCTCTAGTGCTGGGGAAGCCACTATCTCCCAAAATAGCCCATTCAACTTTTAGGTGGTCCTAGTGGGCAGCAGTGGATAGAGCACAGGGCTTGGAATCCGGAAGACTCATGTTCACGAGTTCAAATTTGACTTCAGACACATATTAGCTATATGAGCATGGTCAATTCACTTAACCTTGTTTTTCTCAGTTTCCTTATCTGTAAAATGATCTGGAGAAGGAAATGGCAAGCCACTGCAGCATCTTCGCCAAGAAAACCTCAGACGGGGCCATGAAGATTGACACAACTGAAACGACTTAATAACAACAGAGTTGCAAGGAAGGAGATTTTTTTTTATTATAACAAGCCAAAAACTGACTCCCTGCAGCTTTCACTCTTTGCTTGCTCTTAGTAGCATCTGATGAAGCCCATTAAAAAGCCTGCCTTGAATGGGTTCCATGTACCAAGCACTGCAGTTACAGTGGTTACAAACACAAAAGTGGGACAGACCCTGTGTTTAAAGAGCTTACACTCTTCTTCCAAACAGAGGTCCAACTGCCTCTCCCATAGAAGAGTGTTTTTTAAAAATTTTTCTCCTCTAATATCTCGTTTTAGATCACCTTCATTTCTAAATATGTCCTTTTTCAAAAGAAGTTTTCATTCAAATCACACTCTGGCATATTTGTGACCTTTCCTTCTATCTTTGAGCTCCTTGAGGTATATGCCCAAGTAGCAGGACCTCTGAGTTCAAAGGGCATGCACATTTTTTGTCATTTTCTCAACACAACTCCAAATTACTTTCCGTGACGGTTGGGCCAATGGAGAATTCCACCAACAATGTACTAATATGCCTGATCTGCCACAGCCCCTCTAACCATTATCTGTCCTTTATCATTTTTGACAATTTGCTGGGTAGATGGATAGTCTTTTACAGACTGGCTAAAGTATCTATTATATCCCCATCCCTGAGTCTTCTCTTTTCTGAGCTAAACAAACCCAATTCTTTCAGTCGAACCTCTCCAAGATCTTAAGGTCCCCTTCTACCTCTGGATGCTCTCCAGCTTATCAATTTCCTACCTCAAATATGGTGACCAGAACTGAATGCAATATTCCACATGTGCTCTGGCCAGAGCGAAATGCAGCAAGATCACTACCTTGGTCCCAGACTCCGTGTCTCTCATAATACAGCCTAGGGTAGCATTCAAGTTGTGGCCTGCTCCATCATCTTCTTGATTCATATTGAACTTTTAGTTCACTGAAATCTTCCTCACTCTGCTACAATAACCCCAACTTATTGCTGTTCATCATTCATTTTCGAAGAGGACCGATGGCATTAGGAGGTGATGTCTTAACTTGTAAATGAATTGGATTTAAGTGAGGCACAGCTGTGCAAAGCCATCAGCCTCACTCTACTTTAGAGCCATTGGACTCCAGTGGCAAGACATAGATCAAGACGACTGGTGATGGCCCTGGATTCAGTGGGAGACCATGGTCTTACTTGGATGTGGTCAAAAGGAAGTGTTCACATAATTCCTCTCTCTGTTGTTCTCCCATAAGGCACCTCTATCACAGTTTACAACAACTCCCTCTGCGGAGTTATTTCCCTTTGGGGATCTAATGGTTGTCAACAGTAGGCTTCCAGTTTTGCATTAGTCAGCCAGTCAACACTGCATTTGTTAAGTACCTACTATATTCCAGGCACTGGCCTAAGCACTGGAGATACAAAGAAAGGCAAAAAGACAGCCCCTGTTCTCAACGAACTCACAGTCTAATGGAGTTGGGTGGTTTAACATCAGACAAGTTACTTTCATACTAGCTTCATGAAATGTCTGGTAGATGATAACATTTTTCCCTCTTCTAAACTCACTGTGGTTAAGAACCAAAAATGTATAAAGATTGGTAAAATGAGGAAAGAGGGGAAAAAAGGACCCAGAATGAAATATACCTTCTATCTCTCAACAAAAAGGTGTTATACTACAGGTGTGGAATGTGGCATATGTTGTCACATGAGTTGAATAGGTGGTCCAGTTGCTAAAGTCCTGGATTTATAAAAAGGAAGATTTGAACTCAAATCCTGCCACATGCAAATATAACAGCTGTATGTCCCTGGGCAAGTCATTTGACCTCTCTGTTTCTGCTTCTCATCTGAAAAGTGGGAATAATAACAGCAGGTTTATTGTAAGAGCAAGGAAATGTATATAAAATACTTAGCAAACCTTAAAATGCTATACAAATGACGATTATTATTATCTAATTTAGCAAAAATGTTGGTTTGTTGTGCTAGCTATACTTTTTATTATGATGGAATGTTCTATTGAGGGTGGGAAAGATATTATTGTAAAGTTATAGCAATGTCATTTTATTTTGGAAAAAAATACTAAAAGTTTTATTTTAAAAGAAGGAAAAACCCAAAATAACACTATCCGAAACAGCCCCAATGGAGAAAGAGTATGAATATTTTGCCCTTGAGTTGTTGTGATCCAGAATCCTCTGTTTATGAAATCCAATATAAATAAAGCAACCAAGAGGAGAATTTGTGTGTATGAGTGCCTGTGCATAAGTCACTTCATTCCCCCAAGACTGTGTTATTTTTGTTCTCAGGCTTTTGGTTCACACCAGGGAGAACCTGTGAAAGAGAGAGATAGATATTAAGAGAACTCCTTTAGTTCTGAGTGGCTCTGGGAAGTCTTGACTTAACCCAAATAATGCCTGGAAGGGGTAAGGCACTCTAAAAAAAACACATTCTAAGCAAATTCTCGTGTTTCCAGGTCTAAGGGGACACTGCTGATTCCAACTCCCCTCTCCTAAATAGTGATAAAAAGACATTATTTAACAGAACAATGACCAAATGCCTAACATCTATCCTGATACTGGTCCCAAGAGCTATTCTGTCACCAAATATTTGAAGGATTGTTACATGGAAGGAGGAGTAGTCTTTTTCTGTATTACTACATTTGGGACAAATAGGATCAGTGGGTAGAAATTATAGGAAGGAAGATTTTATTTCAATAAAAGGACATATTTTCCAATAATCAATGTAGTCCAAAAATAAAAAGGGTTGTCTCCTGAAGTTTTCCACCCCTGGGAAGGTTTGAAGATTACTTGTTAGGGATCTGATAGAAAAGATTCAGACATAAGGAAAGGTATGGTCACAATTACTTCACAAGTACCATCTAGTTCTGGGATAGTAATTTATGTCTTTGATTTCTATGTTATTCAAATTGTTAATTAATCCTAGGAGCATATATCATGGATTTCACTGTGTTACATACCTTGATGGCACAAAAGAAGGAAACACATAGACCTAATTGTGCCTCAGTTTCTTCATTTATAAAACAAAGGCCTTGGATTAAGTGCTCTCTCAAGCCCCTTCCAGCTCTACAGACCCTGGGATTTAAGGGACTGGTGTTTGGTGAGACAAATATATTAATGATGATGATGAATCATGTTTATATAACACTTTCTGGTGTGCAAATGCTTTTTTATACACTATCTCATCTGATTCTCACTACAGCCCTCTGAGATAGGTCTTTTCCCTACTTTACAGATGAGGAAATGGGGTCTCAGGTTAAATGACTTAATCAATGTCATACAGCTAGGCAGTATCTGCGGAGGGATTCTAGCATCCTATACCATCAGGACACAGTGAGAAAAACAGTGATATAGAAACACTAGCAAATGAGAATACACATGTTAACAATTAAACAATTAAGTGTTGAATAATTGAAGAGAGAACAGAGTGGGATTGGACTTGGTCAGGGCTTCTTAGAGAATAGATATTTACCTAAGGTGATGGTTGTAGATTGAAGGGGAAGAGAGAATGGAGCATTACAGGGATGTATTTGTGTTTCTGTGTGCAAGCTTGCCTATGCATGCATGCATATATATGTGTGTACACTCTCACATGTGTTTGTTTGAGGGATATTTTTTCAATTCTTCCAAAGGTTTATGTTTTCATCAATGTGTGTAGTTTTCCACACACACAGATCACATCTCTACAGCCCTCTCTCTGTTAGGACACTTTTATGAATGATCGGCCTTAACTCTTCCTACCACCACAACAAAAACAAAAACAAAAACAACCCCCCCAAAAACCCAAATAAAAAACCAACAACATCCCAAACAAATAACTCACAACTATTGTAAAAAAAATTAACAGTTTTGGAGGGTTGAGGAGTTTCTTCATAATGATTCCCCCAACAGACACAATTTGTGGTTGGTTTCCTACTTGAAACCTTTCCAGCTTGGTAGGACCTGGCCAGTGCTTGGGCTTTCTTGGCAAACTTTTGGGAACTAGAGTCATCTCTACACCCTAGTGAAGAATCAAAGGAGGACTTAAATGTTATGGGAGGTGAGAAGGGAACAACATGAATGAAAGTTCAATTATTGGTTAATATTGGGTTTTCCTGCCCACTCTGTCTTCTTTATGCCCATCTGTGTTGAGTTGGGCAAGGAAAA
The DNA here is from genome assembly GCF_011100635.1 of Trichosurus vulpecula. Taxonomy (NCBI): domain Eukaryota; kingdom Metazoa; phylum Chordata; class Mammalia; order Diprotodontia; family Phalangeridae; genus Trichosurus; species Trichosurus vulpecula. The sequence goes on along the minus strand of NC_050573.1, from coordinate 118,954,047 downwards.
CCATAATTCTTTTTGTAGGTATGCTACTCAGCATATTCTTAACACTACCAAGGAAGGCAGACTAGGTGGGGTGGAGACATGAAGAGATGTGGAGAGAGTAGGAGAGTGTGTCTACTGGGTGGCAGGGTGACATTATGAGGACACAGTATCTGGAAACAAGAAAGACTCAAAAGAGAGGGAAGGATACTGAAAGAGGGATGAATAGAAAAAAAGAAATTATCTTCATAATTTTGTCAATTTTATGGAAGCTACAGCCCAGATTTCCTTCATGTTGGTCTCTGCAATAACAAAGGTTATATTGTACAGTATTGTCGTCGTTGGGGCCAGCATCATCTGTCTGCATCTACAAAGAAGAGAAAGGGTAGCTGAAGGCAAGCAGAACATCCCTATGGAGAGAGGCAGCACTTGAATCCATTCTAGGGCTTGGTTGACTCAGACACTGCTGCTCAACATCAGTTACTTTTACCAGACTCAGAAACAAATGATTCTCCCAAACCAGATGAATGTGCTGAAGAAAAAAGAAAAGGAAAGGAAAACAAAACAAACCCAAACCAAACCATCTGCAAGAAGAAGAAGTTCTATCAAGTGCTTCGGTGTCACAGCAGGGCAGGTTGGTTGTAATGGGCTCTAATTGGCACCCCCACAAGCTGTAACATTCTTACCTTCGGCTAAGTGGCACTCAGAGGAGGTGAGAAATTATTTTGTGCCTTTGAAAACATCAAAGAAAATCAAGCAATTAAAAAAGATACCCCAGTAATCATAAGTAAAGGGAAATCATATGAGCAAGAATAGGAAAAAAAATCTTTCAGGGGTAAAGGAAAATAATAAGAAAGTTTCCTTATCTATAGACATAAGAGAAAGAATGATATTGCCTTACATTTGTATAACTCTTTCATAACTTTAAAAAAGCTCTTCCATATTTCTATGCACATTATCTCATTTGAACTACAAAACAACCCTGTGATACTGAGAGGAAAGACATTTTTCTAGCTCTGTGTCCCTGGGCAAGTAAGTCAATCTTTTGCAGCCTCAGTTTCTTCATCTGTAAAATTAAGCTAAGGATCTGTGATGCCTGCCTCATGGGGTTGTTTTGAGTTTCTGATGTAGGTAAAGTGCATCTTAAAGAAGTATATAACCATCAAGCATCATCACCATCATTGTCATTACAATCCCCATCTTACAGATGAGCAACTGAAGAAATTTGTAAATATGTCTCCATATTGCCTTACCATCTGATTTCCAAAAGGTATCTTTTCCCACTGTTCTCAAGAGAATCATCATAATAAAGTCAGTGGTGGATCACGGTTAGTGTTGGCCTTAGAGTAGAAACAATAGTTTGCCATAGACATCATGGGGTTTGAAGAGTGCCATGGATGCATCTTGCTCAGAAATATGGCCCCTAATACCTGTGACAGTGATTAAAATTCTACCACTAGGAATCACCTTTTTAAGATTTTAAACATTTTTCAGCCTTTAAGTCACCTATCAAAATAGGAATATAAGAAATCCTATGAATTAGTGAAGATTTATGGTTTCAAATATCATCTGTATGCTCTAACGTGCATCATGGATTGTTACATGCTCTCTCCAGCTGTGTTACTTTAGGCAAGTCACTTTACTTCCCTCAATTTTAGGATCCCCCTCTGTCAAATGGGGAAGTTGGATCGTTTGATCTCTAAGTTCTCTTCCAGCTAAAAAATCTATGATCCTTCTTCTCTTTGATTCTTTTAAGGCCCCAGCTCCAGCTCTAGGCCAGTCTTGGTCTCGCTGCCCCTGTGATCCATTCTTGCTTTTAGCTGCTTCTGATTCAGGGACCTGGGACCGTGGTGATGCCTTTCTTCTGGGCCTAGAACTGGACCCATGACTTTGGTAGTATAAGAGGACTCTCTGGTGGGACAAGTCCCTCTACCAATAAGGGTCAGCACCTTCTAAGCAACATATAATCCTCTGAGAAGGTTGCCCAGAGCAGAGAGGTGTTAAGTGACTTGCCTAGGTCACACAGCCAGTATATGTCAGAGTCAGGTCTTGAATCCAAGACTTTTGAGCTTCAAGATTAACTCTCTACCAATTACGTCATTCTGCTTCTCTTCAGCAAATTCAAATTCAACACACATTTATTGAATATTTCAGCTTAGTATTTCTCCTTTGTTGGAGATAATCACAAGTTCCCAGGTGTTAGTTAAATGGCAGTACCCAAAGTTTAGTATTAAGCACTTTTCCCCTGTTACAATCAGAAAAGTTCTGTACACTGGTCAAGGGAAAATGCTGGAGACAACAATGGTGTCAGATCATCTCTGGCCTCCCCTCTTTTGGTATGAGAACAGGAGTAAGCTCAGCTGGGAAAAGTTAGAGAGGTATCTCTAGGCTAGATCTGGAAAAAAAAATCACTGTCATTCACAGAGACAAAGTATCTGGCACAAAGTCAGTACTTAATGCTTGTTGATTGAACAAGTGAGTATATGCTTTGTCTTGGCTATGGAGTAGCATAAGATGTGACCCTGGACCCCCATAGAAGCTTATGAACATTCCATACTCACTATAATAAATGAATACATTTAAAAAACATTAAGTACCTACTATATGCTAGACATTATGCTAAATGATGAGAATAAAAATAGAAAAAATAGAGTCCATTCTCTTAGATAGTTTTTATTCTAATAAGGGGACACATATAGGGCGAGTGCTGGCAAAGGGTATTTTGGCCTTGGAAGTCTCAGGGATGTTGAGTGGAATCATAGGCAGTTAATGGACTTTCCAGAATGAATGAAAACATAGGGGAGAAAAACCTCTATACCTAGTGTTCAGCTAACCAATCCTACCAGTCCACTTGGTATTCTTACGGTCTCACTACCTACTCCTTTTGGTTATCACTACATGCAAACTGGTTTGGGAGGAAACAGGGCATAGTGGACCTGGGATATGGAAGGGCAAGAATTCAAATTTGGCCTCTAATTTGACTAGCTGTGTGACCCTGGGATGGTCATTTAAGCTTTCTGAGTCTCAGTTTCCTCATATGTAAAGTGAAGAGGTTGGAATAGATGGTCTCTATTAGCTGTATCCAGCTGTTTTCTGAAGGCAGGAACATACCTGTTTACTAGGCCCCATCCACACCCCTCTTCTACTGCCAGGACAGTTCTTTCTACAATGGCAGATAGGCAGCTGTTCAAAACATTTGGAATCTTGAACAAATACATTAATAAGTCAAGGACCTTTGGTTTCTTAAGAATGAATGGGAACTACTTCCTGCAGAGCAGATCACAACTGGTTTTAACTTTATATAATCTTAGAGAGTTGTCTGAGGTGTAGAGAAATGAAGCCCCTTTCCCAGAGTCAGTGTCTGAGGCAGGATGCGAACCCAGGCCTTCCTGATTCGAAGTCCACAACTCTGCTTTTGACTTGAACAAATATTAGTAGGACTATCTAGAACCCATAGTAAGAATTTGTTGTTGCTATTTGCCCTTGGTTCTTGAAGAGGACCATGACATCATGGAGGTGATGCCATGACATGCAAGAGAATTGGATTTAAATGAGGCAGGGCTGTGCAAAGTCACTAGCCTCACTTTCTCCTCCAGAGCCATCTGAGTCCAGTGACCAGATACTGGATGACTGGATGACAGTTAGGATGACTGGAGATGGCCTCCAGTAGGAATTTAACGAATGCTTATTCCCTTCCTTCCTCCTTCTCTGCAAACCCTCTGCAAATGGGAAGGATATCTTATAAACCTGGGGTCATACCTTCAGTCCTTCTCACTTAACACTTCATTGGTGATTACTTGATGCTGCAGAATTGGAGTACCAGATAATATGATTTCATGATGGTAATGGTAGGTCTGAAAGCGGAGCTGAGAAATTACCAAAGATGAATTTTACTTATTTTCCTCCAGTGGTTGGCCTTGCTGCAAAATATACGTCATTGATTCTTGCATGACTACAATAAATTCCCTTCTCACCTCTTAGAAACGAAAAATTTTCAAAGCTCAGTCCCGGTGCCACCTATGTGAAATCCTTTCTGATTTTACTACCTTAAAAACCTTTTCTTCTTCCTTAAATTACCTTATTTTTAGTTCTTCATAAGCATGCTATGTTGTCCCTTCCCCAAATTTATTGTATTATTATGGATTCTTATTTGCCAGTTCCTCAGTGCAGGATCTGGTTACGTCTGCCTACATTTTTTGTCTCTGTTTCTTCATCTCTAACACAGTGCCTGATAATAGGGATGAAGACTGGCCCTGTGGTGTAGGCAACTCCACCAATGAAGGCTGGACTCCTCTCAGCAAATTAAAATCTTAGAGAGTTGTTTAGAGTGCTAAGAGGGTAAATGACTTGACGGGGGTCACACCTAGCCAGTATGTTTCAGAATTAGGAATTGAACTCAAGCCAAAATGAAGGTCATTTGCACATGTAGACTCTGATTTTGGCCATTATTGTCATGGACTTATAGGTCTTTGTAAAGAAACTCAAATACCACCAAAGATTGCACATGGGAAACAAATACTATTCAGGTAAATGTCCCTTTACAGGAGGAATATGGCTCAAAAAATTGGTTCATAAAAGCAAATTGCAGCATACTGAGCCTTATTCCCCCATTGAGTTGAATTATAAAATTGGAGACATATCTTTTGAAGACTTTTCAATACCTGGAGTGAATAAAACCACACTTATAATTAGACTAAAATATTAGCAGGAAAGTGATACTTTTTCTGATAAAAATCACTCTCAAATTATGTCAGATAAGATGGGTCACAGAGGAAATAGGACCATCTGGGCAGCTGGTAAATACAAGAAGACGATGATGTCATTTTAAATTCAGGACCCTGATCTGGAAAGCCACCCAACTTTTCTTAAATCTCCTTCCCAGGGCTTTGCCATAGAATAATGGTTCATAGATTCAGATTAGTCCTGCCCTTTGTGGAAAGGACTGGCCTTTAGAAATGGACTGGCTGATTGGAGTGGAAAGGAGGAGGAGACAAAGAAGTATTAAAAAGATGTCAGGAAGTGTATGAATGGAGCAGGGATGGTGATGGTGGTAGAGAACATTCTCTGGAGGAGAGATCTAAAAAGATATACATGGAAATATCAAATTAAAATCAAATAATGCCTTACATTAATATAGTATGGAATAGTTTGCATTGTGTTTTCATACGCATTATCTCATTTTGACCTTCACAATCTCCTTGTGAGATAGATAGTGTAAGAGTAATTATTTTTGCTTTATTGTGTGGTCCAAGAGATTACATGTTTTGTCTAGGACCACATAACTGATATATGACAGAACTAGGAACCGAACCTAGGTTTCTAACTCTTTTAGGAAACTAGCCTTTAAACACCGAATGGGTGTTGCTTCAGACAAACTAGGACCTGGGAAAGACCTTAGCTTAAAAAGACCAAGGTCTCCCACTGCATCTGGGGTCATCTCCAGTTGTCTTGATCTGTCTCACCATTGGACTTAGGTGACCTTGGGGGAGAGAGTGAGGCTGATGACTTTGCACAGCTCTGCCTCACTTAAATCCAAATCATTTGCAAGTCAAGACATCACCCTCCTGATGTCATTGGTCCTTTTTGAGAATGAAAGATGACCAACCATAACAACAATCTGGTGCAGTGAATAGAGCATTGGATATGGAATCAAGGAGACCTGAGTTCAAATATGGCCTTAGGCACCAAATTTGACCCTCAGCCTCTCTGTCTCCCTCAGCTTCTTCACCTATAATATGGGAATAAGAACAGCACCTGCCTTCTGAAGTTGTTAGAATAAAATGAGACAGGTATACAAAGCACTTAGCAAACTTTAATGCCTCTGTAATTGCTAGTGATTATTTTTTGCCCACAGCTATCATAGGAAGTCAGAGAATTTAAAAATGGAAAAGACCTTACAGGGCACTTAATACAATAATTTTGTTTTTTCAGATAAGGAAACTGAGTACCCAAATATTTAAATGCCTTTACTAGGGTCACATAGCTAGATATCACAAAAATGAGCATCAAATTCCTGTCTTCTGACTTATATTTGACCTGAAAATGGGCATGATTCTACCCATCCATGTGTCCCAATAACTCTTTCTTTCCAGCCATCACTTCCCATCACTTTTAACTGCTTCTAATACGGCTAAATAAATTAACGACTTGCCCGAGAAGTACTCAGAGCCAGACCTTATAAAACTTTTGTTCATACTATTCCCTACAGCTTAAATGATAGACATTTGTAATCATGGACAAGATTGCAACCCAGTCAGTCGACAAGCATTTTATTAAGTAGTTCTGCATCAGGTATTATGCTAAACTCTGGAGATAAAAAGAAAGGCAGGAAGAAAATAGCCCTTACATTCCAGGAGCTCACACCATACTTCTTGTTGTTTAGTTGTTTTCAGTTTTGTCTGCCTCTTTGTGACCCCATTTGGGGTTTTCTTGGTGAAGATACTAGAGTGGTTGGCTATTTCCTTCTCCAGATCATTTTTCAGGTGAGGAAACTGAGGTAGACCAGGTTAAGTGACTTGATCAGGGTCACGCAGCTAGTAAGTATCTGAGGCCAGATTTAAACTCAGGTTTTCCTGACTCCTGGCCTGATGCTCTATCCACTTCACAGTTTCTGAGAATTTGTATTCCCTTCGGTTCATCTTCACTTGAAGAGAGGAGAGGCAGTGTGGTATATGCTGTATTCAGCAAGCAAGCCTCAGTCAGGCAGACCTGGGTTCAAATCCTGCCAAAGACTGTCTTTATGACCCTGAGGTAGTTATCTGATTTATTTTTGCCACGATCAGCTGTCTAAATCTATGAGCCACAAAAGCAAGTGCTGGCAACTCTCTCAGATTATTACTTCTAGTCGGTCAACAAGCATTTATTAAGTATTTACTGTGTGCACTGCACTAAATAATGGGAATGCAAATAAAGGCTAAAGGATTCCCTGTCCTTAAGGAAATGACAACTTGAAGTACCTCTGTACATTCAAGATATAGAGAGGAGGCCATCAGAGAGGGAAAGGCACAAGCAGTTGGGAGGACTCAGAAAGACTTCCTTTTGGACCAAGTGTTGATCTGAATTTGATAGAAGGATTCCTTAACCAACAGCTCCCTATTCTGATCAAATCACAGGTCAAGTCAAAAGCAACATCAAAACAACCATGACAACCACCATCACTACTCCACAACAAACAAACATAAACAGACCTTTCCGAGGTGCTGTACGTAGCCATGGCAGTTAGCCAGGGCAGGGGTTGACCAGCAAGCCAATAATGACATTTATATAATATCAAATTTGTTTTTTAAGGACATTGAATTATTTATTTATTTTTAAATTTATTTTTTTTATTTTTAGTTTCCAACACTCAATTCCACAAGTTTGTGAGCTCCAAATTTTCTCCCCCTTCTTCTCCTCCCCACCCCCCCGATGGCATGTAATTAGATATAGGTTGTACATATACTTTCACATTAAACTTATTTTCACAATACTCAAGTTGTAAAGAAGAATTATAACCAATGGAATGAACCACAAGAAAGAAGAAATAAAACCAAAAAAGAAAAAAAAAACAGAAAAAAGAGAGAGCAAATAGTTTGCTTCAATCTGCATTCAGACTCCGTAATTCTTTCTCTGGATGTGGATAGCTTTTTCCATCATGAGTCTTTTGGAGCTGTCTTAGAACCTGCCATTTCTGAGAAGAGCCAAGTCTATTAAAGTTGGTTATCTAACGTAAAATTTTTAGCTCATGGCGTGTACAAAAACTGGGGCTGACTGAATTTGGCCCATGGGCAGATATTATTGGCCTCCAATCTAGAGCGTGGAGTCTAGAGTAAGTCTAGTTTAAGTAACGTCTAAGAGGGCAATTGCCTATGTGATATGATTGGAGGGAGATGGAAAGGAGCTGTTTCTCTGTTCCCAAATATTTTGCCAGTGAGATTGACACAGGATTTGACATTCCAGTTTTAGAAATTCAGTAAGAACAGACACCAAACAGCTCCCCCCACCCCATACAGATATCCTTTGGAGAGAGTAACTGTTAAGTTTACCATCTAAGTCTTGAATTTTTTCTGGGGTCTCTTTTCTTTATGGCAGAATAGTTGGGATCAGGTCCCTGAAAGAATGGAAGCTTGGTTATCCATCAATGAAGGATCGCTTATTTTGTTGTATGAAGCATTGCCTGGTCATGGCAGATCTGGCTGGTGTACAGAGCTCTGGGCAGCCAGACATCAGCATAAGAGGAGTGGTTAATGTCTGAAAAGGAAGAAGGCTAAGGAGGGAGGGGAGAAGGGAAGTATGCCAAAGATAAACTTCTCTTACCTCACAAATTTGCCAAGGACCAGCCCTAGAGTCAGCCAAGATTCGTTTTCCTGCTGCTTGCATTGATGTTGTGATCTATTATTTAGCAGGTTTAATATAGACATGCATCTATAGCCACAAATCCTATTCACACAAATGCCTTGTTGTGGCATGGAGATAAACCTGAGTTATATTCCAGGCAATGAGGACAGCAGAATAATCAAATGTACAGTGGGTTAGGGACTACTCTAGATCTCTGGTAATTGCTTGATGGCCCACCTCATGGATGCAAGACACCTTCATATGAGAAGTACTGAACAAAAAGTCCTGAGTGAATATGGACTGATTTACTGCACCTAGAGCAATGCCCTTTTAGGTGACCTTCTTCTACAAACTTAGATATTCACATGTGTTCCCCATTAGTATGTATATTCCTCCAGGGCTTGAACTATCTTTTTTTTTTTGTATCTCCAGCACTTAGTATGGTGCCCTACACATAGTAAGCACTAAATGAATGCTTGTTGACTGAAGACTGAATCAGAAGAGTTAAAAGTTAAATCAGAAATTCAGGCCATAGACAATGGCATCTTTGTTCTTTATTTCACCAACGGCTCCATTGTGAGCGAATGGGAAGGTTTTTGTTGTTCAGTTGTATCCGACTCTTCGTGACCTCAGTTGGAGTTTCCTTGGCAAAGATAAAGGAGGGGTTTGCCGTTTCCTTCTCTAGGTCATTTTACAGATGAGGAAAGAGAGGCAGACAGAGTTAAGTGATTTGCCCAGGGTCACACAGCTAGTGAGTGTCTGAGGACAGATATGAATTCATGAAGGTGAATCTTCTTGATTCCAAGCCCAGTGTTTATCCATTGTGCCAGCTTCCCTAATGATGGGAAGGCAATATATATTTCTTTTTCTTTCTTTTTTTTTGGAGGGGGGAAGGCAGGGCAATTGGGGTTAAGTGACTTGCCCAAGGTCACACATCTAGTAAGTATGTCAAGTATCTGAGGCTGGATCTGAACTCAGGTCCTCCTGACTCCAGGGCTGATGCTCTAGTCAGTTCAGTACCTAGCTGCCTTGTAATAAACATTTCTTAAGCATCTACTATGTGTCAGGCCCTGACGCTAAGCACTTTAGTATTAATAATAACAATAGCTAACATTTATACGGCACTTAGTGTATGCTAACTATCTTATAATTAGGGAGAGAGGTACTATTTTCATCCCATTTTACAGAGAGAAAACTGAGTTGGACAGAGGTTACGCCTAGTCTTGTTAGACTTGTCCAAAGTTATCGCTAGTAAGTGACTGAGGCCAGGGTTGAACTTAGGACTTTCTGACTTCAGGTCCAGTCATCTATCCACTGTGTCACCAGCCACCTAATGACCAAGCCATTTAGAGATAGAAGTCTCTCCTTGCACAATTATGCTCACACCAATTATTTATCATTCTGCATCCTGATGGAGTTTTAATTGCATCTCTTTTTTTTTTTGCTTTATGCTTCTGAGCCAGCCAAAATGGTCTCCCCAATCTCTAAAAATTGTGACTTTGTACTAGTCACTTGGGCCCCAACAGTAGCATAACACCTGGAACCACAGACAACAAAGAGATGTAAAAAGTCTGTTAAGGAACCTTTGACAAACTAGGAGAAAAGAGGATACCCATTCATAGGATTATAGATTTAGAGGTGGAAGGGTGAGTCTAACTGCCTCGTTTAACCATTGAGGAAAATGAGGAGAGGTTAAGTGACTTGCCCAGGGTCACACAATTATTAGTATCTGAGACAAGATTTAAGTTGAGGTCTTTCTTACTCCAAGTCTAGTTCTCTGTCCTCTGCAACACCTCCCATTTAACCAAAGGAAGGAGGAAGGTGGCACATTTCTTCATGAATAGCCGATTTTAGTTAGAACATTGAGAATGTATGTTAAGAAAAACAGTGTGAGGAAGGATAGAAAGTAGGTTAGAAAAAGAACTGGAAGCCTTTGAATACTAGCATAAGGCATATACTCTTTCATTATGCAGTGGGGACCTTTTAGTCTAAAGGTTTTTGAGTAGAGGAGTGATATAACCTGAAGATCATTGACATGGTGGCCTCAAGCATAGATTGTCTAGAGGAGTCAGATGGGGCAGAGAAAAATTATAGGAGGCTATTATAAGGATCCAGGTGAAAGGTGATGAAAATTCAAAGCAGAATGGTAGAAGAAAAGAAGAGATGGGTGTGGGAGATATTACAGAGCAGAAATTATTGTTTAACTTAATCAGATTTAGCCTCGGTGAAGTGTGAACCCTCATGAGATGGAATATAATGTAGTGGTTATGGGGTTTGCTTTAGAACCAGGAAGATCTAGGTTCAAGTCCTACCTGGTCTGTGCACTCTAACACATAATGGGTGTGTGTTTAGGGGCAGGTTACTTAATGACAGGCAACTTGCTTAGGAATAAATTATAATGACAGGTTGATCTATATAGTGATCTGAGTTTCTCCATGGGGAGTAGGAGTCACCAATGTGCATGAAATCACGGGCCCGGACCAAGGAACAAAAATGGATCCTCACAAATAGCCCGTTAATGGTTAAAATCAGTCTTTTACAAGGAAACCATTTTCTGAACATCTTATGTCAAGATTTTTTTTAGAATATCAACTGGAGGGTCCCTCTACACAAATCAGAATCCCTTAGGGTAGAAACTACTTGTTGATTTTAAATCAGGTACTTTTCCAAAGGACATTAGTTTTTTATGGCTTTCAGGTGCCATTGAATGAAGGATGACTACAATCCAAAATGGCACCTGGGGACTCATGGACCTGGGGAAAGAGCTAATGTAGATTCTTCAATGTCCAGTTGACAAAGAGATATTGGGGCTATGGGAGAATCTCATTATGAAATAAAGGCTAGAAAATTTTCTTTGTCTTCATTTTTTTAAAGTCATTTGAGTTTAATTTCTTCCAGGGTCCTTTTCTATACTACAACTTCAATCATTACGGAAAAAAGAAAAACAACCCTTTGTATTTAGATTTATGGTTTGTGAGCCTTGCAGTGGGGCAGTGAAGTGGTAAAGTGACTAGAGTGCTGGACTTGGAGTCAGGAAGACTCATCTTTCTTTTTTTTTTTGGAGGAGGGAAGGCAGGGCAATTGGGGTTAAGTGACTTGCCCAAGGTCACACAGCTAGTAAGTGTGTCAAGTGTCTGAGGTCGGAATTGAACTCAGGACTTCCTGACTCCAGGGCTGGTGCTCTACTCACTGCACCACCTAGCTGCCCCGGACTCATCTTTCTTAGTTCAAATCTGGCCTCAGTCACTTAGGAGCAATGTGACCTTGGGCAAGTCACTTAACTTTTGTTGGTCTCAGTTTCCTCATCTGTAAAATGAGCTGGAAAAGGAAATGGCAAATTACTCCAAATGGGGTCACTAAGAGTTGGTGAGGACTGAAAAATAACTAAACAAAACAAAACCAAACAAAACAAAAGCTTGCAATACACTGGGCTATGGATGTTTTTGGGTGCTAGATTATTATAATCTTTGCACTTCTTCCAGATGAAGTGACTATTAATGTTTGCTTTCCAAATAGTTTTGATTCTGCAAGGGTAATTTTTATTGAATAACAAACAAAGAAACCAAAACCCAATATTCTTCCCCCATTACAGAAAAAAGGCCATTCTAAATGGCATGAAACAGTTGTTATTCAGTCAATGGTGCAAGAATACAGATGTGGTTTAGGTAAAAAAAAAATTCTGGAGACATTTGGATAACATCACAAGGTCCTTAATTGTGCCAGCCCACACATCAGAAACGAAGCCAGGGCAACCTCTCATCTAGCTGTTGGTATCTCGTGTTTATATAGCAATTTTGCAAAGCACTTCACATATGTTATCTCATTGGAACCTTGCAACGATTCCGTGAGGTAGTTCCTATTATTATCCTCATTTTAAGAGGAGGAGACTGACGAGGCCAAGAGAGGTCAAGTGATTTGCCCAAGGTCACGCAGCTCGTGAGCATCGAAAAGACCTCAAAATCTTCCTTCTGGGGCTTTTTACTATGTGTTTAATATCCGTTTTGGATTTCTCTCTTTGGGGGTGGTGGTAGCCTATTTAGAATGTTGAAAAGGTGATTTAATATTCCCTCCTCCCTCTAAAGGAGCTGCATGAACAAATGCACAAAGCAGCATTCATAGGCCAGGTGTTGGGGCGGACTGCTTTCAGTAAGGTTGGCTCCTCTGAGAAATAGTCGAAAACAATGTCAGCACGACAGAAACAATGAACACAATGGTGACCTTCCTCAGGCGCCCACAGACACACCGTGTTCTATTTTCAGGAAGTCCCCCCACCCCCAATCATCCCTTAACCCAACCTAACATTGCCAGAGTTTCCTCTTTTCTTCCTCCTCAGTGTGCTTTCACCTTCTTCGGTTCCTGTGTAGTTTGGCTGAGGATGGTTTTCTGAGGGGCTTCAGAAACGAAAGGAATGTTGCTGTTTCTCCAGACACTGATGTAGTGATGAAATTCCCTTCTTTGTGATACTCTGGCCAATCGGCAGTTTGCAAACCAGCCTGCAATCATGATAACCAAGGCCCAGCTCTTGGGCTGAATAATGGCTCTGTCTTTAAAAGCACTTTGCAAACATCGCCTAATTAATGTCACAGAAAGCCCCAATGAAAATAATGAGCACTGTATTTATACCTCCTGCTTAAGTGCTGTGCTTTGAGAATCCAGGAACAATCAACAGGAAATTTGTAATTCTCTTTCAGAGTGGGAACTGCATACAAGTTTTAATAACTGAATTGGGTGGGTGGGTGGGGGTGCACACCTACCTTTCATGTAAAAGAATAGATTTGTAAATAATTGTCAGGCTTTTAAAATCTAAATTAATAATTTCTCTAAAAATAAAGTATGGTATTAATGAGATAGCCCCCAAATTCTCTAGAAATGGAATGTGGCGAGATAAGGAGGCCCCTTCCTTTTTTCCCCCTACCCACTTCCTTGGTCTCTGCACCCTTTTGTGAGTGTTTTGTAAGACACACTGTTGAAACCAACCCCCTTCAGAAATTTATGTTGACATATTAGAAATGGTCCTTTGCTTAAGAAGTCAGAGAAGGAAACTAGAGACTTAATGAACCCTGGTTAGTTCACTCTATTGTGACACTTGGGGCAAAGTAGGGGATGGGGGGAAGGTAGAGAAACTAAATTTGGCCATTGTTTACTTCTGTCTATTCAAAGCCAGGCCTGTTGCGAAGAGAGGAGCCACTCTGTTCTCTTGTGGAAGTGATGTAATACAGACAGCCCACAAATTATCTAGGAAGAGGTGAAGCTGAGTGTGTCAAGCATTTCCAAAGGGTTGTCTGAAGATTGACCCTTCTGGCGACTGATGATCCTGTGGTATCTTTTGACTGAAATCCTTCATCCCTCATTGCCCTCTATTCCTTGGGTTTCATTTTAGGTTTTGGACCTTCCCTTGTGTGAGCTAAACACAGTCACAACAAAGGCCTATCGCTTTATGCATAACTGGACTGTCTAGTTCTTTATGGATATCTCTTGGCCCAGAAGGAAACAGGGACAGTAACTTTTCTAGTATAAGACTTTCTATCCAATATAAGGATTTGCTGATTTTCTACAAAAGGTTATTATCTCCCCCCCTTGTACCTCTCTTCCAAACTTCTCTATTACTATTGAGGGAACCCCCTTTCTCTTCCCTCTCAATCACCCAATATAGCCAATCATTTGTCAAATCTTGCAGATTCTATTTTCACATCTCCCATACAAACCCTTCTCTCCAGGCATTAGTATGAGCTCTATTACCTTGAATTCTTCTCCACTCCAATCCATCCTCTGTGTGGTTGCCAAAGTGACTTTCCTTAAGTGTAGGTCTGACTACGTTACCCCACTACTCAATAACCCCGTGACTCCATTACCTCCAGGATCAAATATAAACTCATTTAGTCAGTATTGAAAGCCCTTCCCAGCCTGGATCTTTCCTACCTTTGTAGTCTTACACTCTAAGTACTCTACGATCCATCAGTACCAGCTCACTTGTTTAGTCATACAAGACAATCCATTCCCCAAATCCATAACTTTGATTGTTCTCAAGGAGTTTACATACAAACAGGGATAACATGTTTGGGTTTTCTCCCTCCTCACCTCCAACTCTCGACATCCTAGCATCCTTCAAGATTCAGCTCAAATGTTTGTTTCTCTAGGAGAACTTTTCTGGTAATGCCAACTACTACTGCCTTCCCCTCAAAGTTCTTTCTTTTACTCCATATATGTCTTATATCTACCTATTTATTTACACGTTATTTCCCCCATTAGTACCTAAGTTCCTTGAAGGTAGGGTCTGCTTTTGTCTTTCTTTGTCTCTCCAGGTCTTAGCATGGCCCCTGGCTCCTAGGCTTAATCAATGTTCGCTGTTCTACTTCTGCTAACATAATCAACCAATCGAGGATGAATATTTGTTAGCACCTACTATACGCCAGGTATCAAGCTGGAGATAGAAAGCCAAAAACTGAACCCATCCATGCCATCAGGGAGCTTACATTCTATCAAGGAGAATTATACTAACAGGTGGTCATTCATTGTCATTCAGAGATTGCTGGACAATTGCTTCCCTGCCAATGATATAACCATATTCGTTAGGAAGCAGCTGTGTCTTGGGAAAGCTGAATGGAATATGGCATCAGCCATAATATGCAGTTTCTTTCCTGGCAGTCTATCTCTTGTCTACTATGTCTTAGCATCTGTGAAGGGGGAATGCCGATCAAATGGGAAATCAGAAGGTTTCTCTCTCTCTATCTCTCTCTCTCTCTCTCTCTCTCTTTCCCTCTCTCCCCCCTTCTCTTTCTCTTTCTCTCTCAACAAACACACATACTTATGTGTGTGTGCGTGTGTGTGTATATATATATGCATGCCCACATATATGTATAGCTATAGATAGATATATGATATATAGCTAGATATGTTGCTATATGTATATACTTACATGTGTGTATATATGCACACGTACATGTATGTGTGTGTTTGTATACAGGGTGTTCTGAAAGTCTTAGTAAAGTTTAAAATTTTAACAATTTAAAACTGCACTAAGACAGAGTTACCCTGTATTTGGATAAACACACACATATGTACATTCGTATATATGTATGCATGCATGTATTCTGGACTTCTCTATGAATGGCTATCCCAGCCAGGTACTCATAATTCTTCCCTAGTGCAACTGGGGACTTTTTTCCTCTTCCCTCTCAATGTTATTGCCCTAGACATCCCTCTTTCCTCATTCCTTAGTGCACTGCATCAGTCACCTTTTTTTCCCCTTGTCCATGTTCTCATCAGTGGCAGGGGGATGAGATCTTTGGAGGCCATGTGAGCAATGGTAAGATGGGGAGAAAAAGAAAAGAAGAAAGAGAAATTAGGGAAGACATAAGGGAAGCGAAAGAAGGGAAGGGAAAGAAGAAGAGAGAAGGGAGAAAGGAAAGTTAACCGTATCTCCCCTTGCTTCTCCAGAGATGGAGAGAGGATGAGGAAGAAGCAAGGAAGGTTGAAGAAGAGAGGGTCCTCCATGAATTCCTACTTTCTACTTTCCCCCAATCCTCATCCCCTTTGCTTCCCCTCCTTAGTCTCTATCTCTAGTTAATAATTTCTCTTCCAACTCAACCCTCTGAGTATCTCAAATTCACATCCCACTTTTCACTGCCAGTCTCCACCTCTGGCTCTTTTCCCCTCAGCTGCTAGAGCCCTGTCACTGAACCCAGGCTTAAGGTTCAATACCTTAAGCAACTCATAACCTCTCTGGCCCCAATTTCCTCAACTGCATGCTGAGGGTGTTGGATTAGATGATCCCTCAGGTCCATTTCATGTTGAGAATTCTATGATTTTATGAGATCCCTGACAACCATATGGAGCTGAGAGTGTCCCCATTCCCTGTGTTCATCATGGGGAGGTAAATACGGGAGAGAGAAGGGAAGACAGCCAGCTATAAATTTCTGGTATCTGAAGTTGGTACTCTAAATATTTCTCTCGTAGAAATATTGCTCTGAGGGTGGTTAGGTCAGTGCGGTAGCACAGTGGATAGAGTGCTGGAGTCCGGAAGACTCATTTTCCTGAGTTCAAAATCTCAGTCACTTAGATGCTTTGTGACATTGGGCAAGTTACTTAGCCCTGTTGGCCTCAGTTTCCTCAGCTGTAAAATCAGCAAGAAGGAAATGGCAAAACACTTCAGTATCTCTGCCAAAAAAAACCACAAATAGGGTCACAAATAGTTGGACACAATTGAAAATGACTCAACAAGAACAACAATGGTGGCTAGGTTCTGTGATCCAATTGATGTGATTTTATGCTTCAGTTACATTATATAGATCAATCAGGCTTTTGTGAGCTGGCCTCAGACTCCAGATGGTGGAGTACAATGGAAAGGATTCCATATTTGGAATTGGAGTACTTGGGTTTGAATCCAGTTCTACCACAAACTAGAAGTGTGACCTTGGTCATGTCCCTCCAAATCTCTATGTCTTGATTTCTGCCTCTCTAATAAGAGAGTTGAACTAGATATCCTCTAAGTTCCTTTCCAGCTGTAAAGTGTTAGGAGTTGATGCATTCTTGCCAGTCTTCAATGCTTGAATGGTTTTCTATTTTTACTGGCTTCTTGACTGAATTTATCTGAATTCTCTCACCTTGAACTTGAGCATTCCTTCAGAAATGTTTTTTCCCCTTGACTTAAACCAAATTACAGTGTCCCAGAGGTGGAAGGGAGCTCCGAGGTCATTTAGCCCAGCATGTACCTGAGAAGTGATTTTCCAGTCTTGGCTTCTAGCAAGCAAGGGAACACTGCCTCCTCAGGTAGCCCATTCCGATTTTGGAGAGCTCAAAATATTAGGAAGTTTTTCCTTTCTGTCTCAACCACTTCCATTTATTGCTCTTAGTTTTGCTTTCTGGGGACACGCTTGTTTTCCATGGGTAGCTAGGTGGCTCAGTGGATGGAGCATTGGGCCTAGAGTCAGGAAGATAGGATTTTGAGTCCTACTTCAAATGCTTATTAGCTGTGTGACCCTGGCCAAGTTATTTTACCTGTCTGCCTCAGTTTCTTCATTTGTAAAATGGGGATAATAATAGCACCCCACTCCCACCCCCCAGGGTTATTTTGAGGATTAAATGAGATAAATATTTATAAAGCACTTAGCAGCTCTCCATCTGGTATGCAGCCTGTTCCCTTCCTTTCCTTTCCTGGGACAAGACTTTCAAATATTTAAGACAGCTATTGTTACCCCTTAAGTCTTTTCTTTTCCTTCACCCAATCTTTGGATGGCATGATCTCATGATCTCACCATACTGATTGGCCTCTTCTGGATACTTTCCAGTTTATAAATTGTTCTTCCTAAAATATAGCACCCTAAATTGAACACAACACTCCAGACGTGGTGTGAGTAGATCAGAGTATGATGGGACTATCCCTCCCTAATCCTGGAATGTTGTGGCTCTCAATGCTGACCAATATAGCATTGGGACTTCTGGCTTCTAAAACAATTTCTATAGACTCTTAGTCAACCACACATATGGCATTCTTAAATGACTGATCTTGAATAATTGAAAGTTACTCTATAAATGCATTCATGAGATCATTTATCCCAGGTGACATTGCTCTCTTTTCCGAACTGTCTGTTACTTTGCCTGCAAGGCATCGTCTTCATCAAGTAGGATCATAGATTTGGAACTGCAAGGAACCTCAGAGGTCATCTACTGAATACTCTTATTTTACAGATGCAAACCCAGATCCTCTGACTTGAAAGCCAGTGCTCATTCTGCCTCATCATAATACTGCCTCACAAGTGTACTGGATATTTAATAAAATATCATTTCATGATCCCAAACCATGGTGGCCTGAAAGAGTACTTTACCACCAGAGTGACCTAAGCTTTAAGAGAATCTGGCTTAATGTGGTCATGCAACACCCAAGAAGAAAAGAACTCTAAACAATAAGCTGAGGCTGACTATCCTTCAAGTCAACAAGCATTTATTAAGTATTTGCTATGTGCCAGGCACTTTGCTAAGTTTAGAAACACAAATATAAGCAAAAAATGATAGTTCCTGCCCTCAAGAAGCTTACATTTTAATGAGGTAAGACAACACATAAAACAGAACCGGAAAGCAAGGGGGAGGCAGAGAAAGGTTTTCACATAGGAACACAGTGCTGAAATCCAGAGAGAAAAGCCTGGCTGGTGTGGACCTTTCTTCAGAATGGAAGTTCTAGGAATTACTGATCAATGGGAGAAGGAGGCTGTGGCAGTGGAAGGAAAAAGCAGCTGAAGCAAGTTGGTGAATTCTAGAGAATAAAGACGAATAAAGACATCTCCTGAGTCTTCTGCCGTTTTCTTAATGTAAAAAAAGTCAATCAATAGGCATTTATTAAGTACCTGCCATATGTCAGACATTGTCAACTGTATAGCCCTTATAGTTTATAAAGCATTTTCTAGTAAATTCCCTTCCTAAAACCTTATAAACAACCCTGTGAGCCAAGTAGGGAAGATATTTCTATCTCAATTTTTCAGATGGGAAAACAAGTTCAGAGAGGTTTTGCAATTTACTGAGGTCACATTTCTTATGAGCAGCATAGCCATGACTCCAACCCAGATCTTGTGATGTCTAGCTTCTGGTCTTAGGTAGGTTGGGTTTGCATCATTTCTGGGACTGGTGGGATCCCTAGTCCCCATGCCTCCAGAATCTCCTTTCTAGTCTTGTCTCTGAGTGTATTGGTGGTATCTCCTATCCTGGCTTCAGAAACTGTGGAAGGATCTGGATGGTGTAACAACAATGTTGCTAGCAGCTACTGTGGAGGTGAAAGACCAACAACAACAGCACACAGGAGGGCTGCTAGCACAGGTTCCTTGGTCTGCTTTTCTAAGGAAAGCAACTTTAAGGGGTTAACAATCTCACTTTAATTAAACATACATACCTTGTTTGCTTAGTTCAGGGGGAAAAGCCAGCACCCTGAACTTCAGAGGGAATACAAATGGAAATTACAAACAGAGAAAATATAAACAGATTAACAGATAAGCTTTTGTCTACCATAGCAACACATGCATAGTTACCAGAGAGACAGGCAATAACATCTGAGTTTTTAAGGGCGGGGGGCTCCTTAACAATGGCTACCTGGAGTTTCATCTGGTCAAATAGCATGACACTCTTCCACTGAATGAGAGCCCCAAAACAAAGCGCCAATCTCAGATAGTATATACCCTTCTCAGGGCTGTGGGGCTTAGCAACAACTTAGCAAAAGGGTATGGGACCTGGGGCCTGGGGCTTTCTTGTTTCTTAAGCAGGTCATCAAAGACTCTTAATTCAAAGACTTCTGATTGAAACAAAGGCAACACTCCTCAAAGGCACTTGATTACCTCAGTGCTGAGAAGCACTCCAAAACAAAAGACAGAAGGGTCCCACTTTACCTCCCCCATTCAAACAAAGGCAAGACTCATTAAAGGCATTTGATTGCCTTGGTATTCCAAAAGAGAAAACAGTAAAAAGTCCCACCCTGCTTAACATTACAGATTGTTGCAATTCTACCTTTTTTTCTTATTGAGCACCCAGTTTGGATAATATTGGCTCTAACTCCTATGAGGAGCCATCACCTGAGGAGATCTTTACACACACACACATACTTACATACATACATACACACATATGTACGCACATGTATGTATAGATAGATAGACATAGATATCGATAATTTTACAGGGAAACTTTTATCTGCCCCCTTGACTGACAACCAATTGGTCACATGTACTACTGAAAAAATCCAGGTTGTGGTGATTAAAAAAAAGAAAGCTTTTCTTACCCCACAGTTTGCTTAGTTTATGGACAGACATGATCTCATTGAAGGCTTACAGAATCTTTATGTGGTAATTGTTGAGTTTCCTCACTTTAAAAATGAGAAGTGAGAAGATTAAAAGACTTGCCTAGGGTTACAGGTGCTAAGGTGATGATGCTAATGATTCCATGATGAACTACGTGTGACCCTTCTACCTAAAAAAAATAATAGTCTAGTTCAAACCATGGGAGTAAGTTCAATATTGACACAGGGGGAAATGAGAGTCTAGGAGATAGATCCTGCTTCACACTAAACATGAAAAAAATTCCAACTTTTGGAATTGATTATTATGATTACTGATAATAATAATCCAATGGAGTTGTGATCTCATTGGTTTAGATTTTAGTGATGATTTAGATTGAAACCCATTCAGATGAGGGTCTGTTCCATGTCCTTTCAAAAGCTTGTCACAGTGGGCTCACCTATGCTGCTGGGGTCCTGTCACTCAGAGGGTAATAGAATGACTTCAACAAATAACAAATAAGGTGTTACGAAGAACTCACACAATGAAAGCATCAGTTCAGAAGGAGATGGAAGGTTGGACTATAAGTTACAAAGATCTTGTTTTGAATTCTGCCTTGGCTAATTACTTACTGGGTGACCTTAAGCAAATCATTTAAACTTACTTAACGTTTCCTTAATCTGTAAAATGGACGTAGTAATATCACCTATCCTCACAGGTGAAGGCAGTGTGACACTGGAATTTGGTCTAGATTTAAAGTTAGAGGACCAGAGTTCAAATCTTGGATCTTCTACTTACTACCTGGGTGACTGAGTAAGTTACTAAACCTCTCTGGGCCCCAGCTTCCTCATCTATAAAATAACAGGGTTGGACTAAATGACCTCCAAGATCCTTTCTAGCTCTAACTCTATAATCCTAAAGATAATATAGGCAAAGGGTTTTGCAAACTAAATTATAGCATCATATTAACATAAGCTTTTATTATCAAATAAACAATTGAAAAAGAAGATGGGGTGGTCGTGTGTTGAGATGGAGGAACAACCTGTGGACAATCCATATACTCTACTGGTATCCTACAGATGTCAAGAAAAAGCAAAGATACTAACAATGCTAATAATAACAACACTTATATAAAATGCTAGTGCTTACAAATTGCTTCCCTTACACAACAATCTTGTGAGGCACTTAGTGGATATACCATTCAACCCATTTTTCAGATGAAGAAACTAAAACTCAGAGAAGTTAGGTGATTTGCCCAGGATTACCTGGCTAATAAGGGATCAAGAAAGGATTTGGGGCAGCTAGGTGGCACAGTGAGTAGAGCACTGGTCCTGGAGTCAGGAGGACCTGAGTTTAAATTCGGCCTCAGACACTTGACATACTTACTAGCTGTGTGACCTTGGGCAAGTCACTTAACCCCAATTGCCCTGCCTTCCCCCCCTAAAAAGAGACAGGATTTGGACCCCAATTTTCCTGACTTTGAATCCTTACACTGTACTCACTAAACCAACTGCTTCATAGTTTATTAAAAGATTAACAGAAGTGAGAAAGGCCATGACTAATCCTCCATCTTCTCCAGATATTCTCATAGAAAACCTCACAGCTTATGAGCAGAAATCGTTATTGGAAGAGAACACTCAGAGCTAATTTCTGGCCCCATTGGTCTTAGTAGTCTGTTTCACGATCAGGAAGGACCTTTTCTCTCCTTTATACTTTAGAATACGGATTCTTAGTCTGATGCCTGTGAACTTATTCTTGTTTAAAATATTTTTGATAACTGTATTTTGACATAATTAGTTTCCTTTGTAATTCTGTGTATGTTATTTTATTCATTTAAAATTATTCTGAGGAGATGGCCAGAGGCCTCCCCAGTCTGCCAAAAAGGTCCTAGAAACAAAAAAGGTTAATATCACATGCTTTAGATAAAAGTTGGAGAAAGATGAGAATATATTCACCCTTTAAGAAAGAGGAGAATGCATTCATCCTGTCACACTTGGGGACAAAATGAGCTACCAATTGAGTGGGTCAGAGGAAGTTAGACTTGTAGCCACAGACATATGCCCACATCCTACAAAAAAATTCTCATTTATTTATTTTTAACATTCATTTTTGGTTACAGTTTGAGTTTTGAATTCTTTCCTTCCTTCTTACCCTTCCCCCACCCATTGAGGAGGCAAGAAATGTGACATCAATTATGTGCGAAATCATGCAAAACATGTATCCATATTGTTTTTCTAATTTTTACAGATACCAGTGAAAATATATTCTTCTTGTGTAGGGCCAGAGTAGAGGCAGTTAATGATTGTTTGAAGGAGAGGGCCATACAAAGTAACCCTATTGGCTTAGGAATCAGGAAAATGGAATTCTAATGCTGGCTGTATAAATGAAGAAAAATGATAACCACTTTCTGACTTTATTTTCTCTATTTATTTAAGGAATATCTTCTTTCATCCTGGAACATATGTATCAGGAATTTCCCTGCTTTCTCTAGAATGTTTGATTATTAAATTCTAGAATTCGGGATTATAAATTAGGAATTAATTCCTAATTTATTCTCTCACTGGAATGACGGCTCTCTGAGCTTCAGAAGTTTAAAATTGCGGGGACTTGATCAATATCAGTTTCTCCTACTAATTCCTTCCTTTGCTGACAAATGCATCTAATGAATGATTAGTGGTAACCCTTCATGTGCACTGAGGGGAAAAGGAAATCTTTGTACAAAACATATATTGACCAACAGTGATTTACTAAATATTATTCTTTACAGCTGACTGGAGACATGACTCCAATTTGCATCAAGCTTGAGGTGATGGTGTGATAGTTCTGCAGATTGGGGTGTTGTTAAGGCAGTTCCAAAGATTGCTTCCCAGCTTTCCTTTCTTATACAGGCCTAGTTCATTGTCTATAAACATTTATTAAATGCCTGCTACCTGTTAGATACTATGCTAAGTGCTAGGGATACAAATATGTAAAAATCAATCTCTGTCCTCAGAGAGTTCACAATCTAATAGGGGAATATAATACATAAAAGAAAGCTGAAAAAGGAGGGGACCCCCACCAGATATCACCAAGTGCACAGATGTTCATCAAGTGGTAGTCAAGCAAGGCAACTGATAGCAAATGAAGAGTTGAAAATTATGAGCTCTCTATGAAGGTAGGCTGTGGGAGGAGGTTTTTGCTTTGACCTTCAATCAGAGGAGAGGAAATTGAGCATACTGAGGTACTCAGTACTAAACCTGAAGTAACTTCCATGATGATGATTTCTGGTGAGTTTATTTTGGTACTATTTCTGACATGTGTTTGAGATCTTTCCTCCTTTCGGTGGATTCCAAGATGGAGAGAGGTAAAAAAGAAAGCTATTATCTGTGATCTATGCTTTGGGACCTTTGAGCAAAGTAACTGCTTGAGGGGAAAGAGAGTAGGAGATTAGAATGTTTCCTGATTTAGTCCAGGTTAGGAAAAGGTCATTTGGAAGGTCTTATCTATGATAACCTTGGCTTGGGCCCAGATGGATGTTATTCTTTGAGTTATAATTGGGAATGAGGAGTGAAGGTCAACTGATTTTAAGGGTGAAAGCAAAAGAAAACAAGAAATAATACTTACAGAAAACTAACCAAATGAGACTGGAATGAGCCTTCCCAGGGAATTCAGGAGGAGTGACGGGAGGATGGCGTTGGGATATATTCTCAAGTGAGAATCAAAGGCTTTATGGAAGTGTTTATGTTTTTTTACCCTTGGGACTCTGTGAAGGAAATTTATATTCTAAAGGGTAGACGAAATAATCTTTTGATATACAAAGAACCCAAAAAGAGGACAAAAGTCATTAATAATTAATATATCTTTTAATAAATGTATGTATGCACACATACGTATTGTAGTAAGCAATGCTGACTCATTAACATTTCCAAAAGAGATGATGGAATTTGCTCCGTTACAAAATTTTAAGAGGCATAAATCCTCACATATGTTAGAAAAGATCACAGATGGTACCAAAGTGGGAATAGTCACCCAATGATTGGAGAATGGCTAAACAGCTGTGGTACATGAATGTAATGGAATATTTCTATACTATAAGAAATGATGAACATGATGAATACAGAGAAGCAAAGAGAGACTTATATGAACTAATGCAAAGGGAGGTAAGCAGATCCAAGAAAACAATATACAGAAGGACTACAGCCATGTAAATGAAAAGACAACCACCATGAAACAAGTGAAAACAAAGGTTGTGAAATTATAATGACCAAGCTTGGCCCCAGAGAAGACATATGAAATGATATCTTCTTCCATTCCTTTTAGGAAGGGTAGAAAATGGTCTATAGGTGTCACTTATTGAATATATTTTTTAATGTTTTGATTGAATTTGCTGATTTTCTGTTTTCTTCCTCTTTTAAAAAAGTTCATACTATAAGGGACAGCTCTAGAGAAGGACACAGGAGGAAATCTAGGAAATGTAAAAATAAGAGCTATCCATAAAAATCTCCTTAAATAAATATCACAAAACCAAAAGTCAGACTCTATGGAACGAATTTTGGTAGTCACCATTTAATAGTGACTTATTTAATAGGACCTGCAACGATCACTCTCAAGGCACAGCCCAGGAAGTCACTCTCTGACTCAAAGGTCAGATTCCAGGATGATAATGCTTAGGGAATTCAAGCCTTACCCCCTCTTACACACACACACACACACACACACACACACACACACACACACACACAAACAATATTGGTGAGTTATCCTCTTTTCCAGATGGTTGTATAGATGATTGTCTCAGCTACATACTTTTGCAGAAAATCTATCACTGTTTTTGTTGCTATCATCTGTTAAGCTGGAAGATTCCACACATGTGGTCTCTCTTTTCAGGCCACATGCAAGTCCACCTTGGCCAGGAGTTATTTAGATGCTTCTGGGAGGAGAAACTATGCATGTCCTATTCACTCCTCTCACCAGTACAGGTTTACCCTACTGGGGTCTGGGGACACCCACTACATCACACACACACACACACACACACAGCATGCTCTTTCCCCCTCACCCTGGCAGTCTTTCAGCTAGCTTTTAAAGAAGACAAAGAAGAGCAACTTAGCCAATAAAAGCTCATCATACAAGATTTTAACTAGTCTCATCTTGAGCTCACCGTGAACTCTCGGCAGGGCATTACAGTACAACCTCGGTTTATGAGTAACGTAGTTTATGGATGCTTCTCTGGATGAGGAAAAATTTTTCACAAAATTTGTCTCGCCAGATGAACAAAAATTCACAGTATGAACATCATGTTTGGACTTGGACTGTGTATCAGTAATTCAGGTGGGACTTTCTTTTACTGTTCTCTCTTTTAGCACTTATTTAATCAAGTGCCCTTGAAGAGTCTGGCCTTTGTTTCTTTGATTGGATCAGGAGTCTTTGATGACCTCCTTGCCTCAAGGGAAAGCTTAGTTTACATGGGTTTGAGTCCCATGTTTGTAATGCTTTTAGGTCATGTGGGTTTGAGTTGCACATTGTGATGCCCTTTGACCCTGAACAGCATATATAAACCCAGAGGTTGGTGTTTTTTACTTGGGGCTCTCATTCATAAGAAGAATATCAGTGTGGAGACTCTGGGTAGCCATTAAGGAGCCCACCAGCTTTGAAGAAACCCAGTGCTTGGTTTGGGGGCTCTCGGTCACTGGAAGAGTATCATGGGACTCTGGGCAAGCTGTTGTAACTGCCCCCTGCCCCCCCCCAGCTTTGCTAACCCATACCCATTGGTTCTTTGGTAACTATGAATTATGATTTGGTCTGTTTATATTGTGTATGTTTGTAATTTGTTTGTATTTGCTCTGAAGTTCAGGTTGCTGGCTTTTCCTCCTGAACTAAGTGAGTTATGTGTGATTAAAGTGAGATTATTAACTCCTTAAAGTTACTTTCCTTAGTAAAGCAGATCAAAGAATCTGTGCTGGCAGCTCTCGTTGCTGGTCTTGTTGGGTCTTACACCCCAACAGCTGCTGCTAGCCAAATTGTTGTTACAAACAGCTTTCGAAGGGATGGTGCTCAACTAGGACAATGTTTGTTTTTTTTTTTTGCTTTCATATGTCAAACAAAGGAACCTCAAGCTGGTATAGCACCTAAGCGGCCTCATCTGAGCAGGAGGTTGAGAAGTAAGAGGAATCCCTCACCCTCACTTCAGGTGAGATTAGGGAGGTTTATCAGATGTGTGAAAAAGTGCAAAATTTTATTGAAAAACATCACCCAAATAAGGCTGTAGCAATGAGAGCCATGAATATTTTTAATGATAATGCAATGTCACATTTCTGTGACATTCTGAAAAAAAGTCAAAAACAAGTGTCTTTAGACAGATTCCTAGTTAGAAGGGAATGTAAAGAAAAAAAAATCAGTGAGTCAAAATATGAAAGTGGTTCTAAAAAATGAAAAATAAGTGAAGGGAGTAGTGTTAGTCTTCCTTTTAGTGAAAGTAGGGTAAGAGAGAACACTCCTGACATTGAAATCCCTGATGTTCTGATGGAACGAGATTCTCCTTCCAAGCAATAAGTCTTCTTCCTCCTCCTGTCTCTTGTCTCCCCCATGCCAGCCGTGACTCTTCTCAAAGGTAAAGTGCAGGTTAATTTATTTTATTTTCGGTTTATATTGTGTACTGATTATTGCTATTGTATTTCAGGTACATTAGGGACAACAACTTACTTAAAATTATAAATAATTATTTTTATATGAATATTTTTGAGTATGTGGTACCAATCATCAGACTTTACACTATTTCCTATGGAAAAATTCATTTTGCCATAAGAACAAATCACATGACAAACAGAATCTTGGAATGAATTAAATTGGTAAATCGAGGTTCTACTGTATTTGCCATGCTCACACTCCATGGGGAGGCACCCTTCAGACATCTCCAAACAAAGAATGCCCTGAGATCTTATGAGGCTGGATTGAGGGAGCTCACTGCTCCCTCTGATCAAACACCCCCTAATTAATTCAAACATTTATAAAGTCGCTATTATGTTCCAAATACTGCGAATGCAAAGGCAGAGAAGATCTCAGGAAGCTTATAATCTTATGTGGAAGAAAGGCATGCATATGAATACAATGGGTAGTGAGACAAATGCAAAGAAGAAGTTTAGGCTAAGTGTTATAAAAAATTTAAGAAGGTGAGATCATTGGGGGGCGATGAGGAGCTCGTTGAGAACAAGGACTGTCTTTTGCTTTTCTTTGTATCCCTGGCTCTTTGCACAATGCCTGATACATACTAAGCAATTAATCAATGTTTGCTGATTGACTGACTGATGGAACTAAGGTTAGGGGTTGAGAGGGGGGACCTCCACAAAGGAAGTGGCACCTGAAGTACATTGTGAAGGAAGAGAGGGACTTCCAAAAGGCTGATTTAAAGCAAGGAGGAAGGAGAGGGATAGAATAGGAAATTGAGAGACAAGGAGACAGAGAAAGAGAAGGACACACAGAGACAGGGGGAGGGAGGGAGAGAGAAAGACACACAGAGACAGAGAGAAACAGAGAGACAGAGACAAAACAGAGAGAGAGAGAAAGAGAAAGAGAGAGAGAGAAAGAGAGAGAGAGAGAGGGAGAGAGAGAGAGAGAGAGAGAGAGAGAGAGAGAGAGAGAGAGAGAGAGAGAGAGAGAGAGGGAGAGAGAGAGGGAGAGAGAGGGAGATGGAGACAGACAGAGACAGAGAGACAGAGAAGGTGAGAGAGTTTTTGTGTCAAGGAGTGATGTGATCATAGTGATGCTTTATACAGATTATTCCAGCCCATAATGTGAGAGAGAGATTGGAGAAAGGAAAGAGGGAAGGAAGGAAAACCAGTCAGGAGACTCTAGGCAAGAACAGATGTAGACCTGACCAAAAGTGGCTGGAGTGGAGTTTGAAAGGACTGAAGAGAGATTTCAAAAATGTAGTTGGTAGAATTTGGCAACTGATCTTATATGGGGGAGAGTGCAGAGATGAAAAGAAGACATGGAGCTTGCAAGCCTATAAAAGGGAGATAATAGGTCCTGTTCCAACAATTTGTCAGGGTTATTATAAGAACAATGTACTAGATATGTAAATGCTTTTTTAAAAAGATAAAAGTGTTCAACAAATCTAAGACATAATTCTTATTATCAGTTTAAAAAATCCTTTAGGTTATTGTCCAATATTCTTTGAGTGTCTGCTTTCAGACAAAAATGAATGCATCTACAACAATACTTGTCCTTAATGGCATCGCTTACGTATGGGACAACTGGAAGCATCTGCTGAATTGGTCAGCTTGTCTGCTGATTGACAGTGGCATTTGCAAAAGTTCAGAGAAGAATATTGATTTGATCTGCTTACTCTTTGGCTGAATTGGGTTACTCATATACCTCATGCACTTTCCAGTCTTTCCTACTTCCATTCTTTTCTTAGGTTTGGAATCACTCCCAACATATCCCCATCTCTGTAGGTTGAGCTTGTACTCTGAAAGTGCTCTCAAGGACAGCTGTGTCACTGACCTTGTGATACAGAGCCATCACAGCTCAGAGGGTTGATTTACTCAGTGCCCAAGACCTGAAGCAACTTATTTTTTTGTTCAGTTGTTTACCAGCTGTGTCCAACTCTCCGTGACCCAGTTTGGGATTTTCTTGGCAAAGACACTGGCGTGGTTTGCCATTTCCTTCTCCAGCTCATGTGACAGATGAGGAAACTGAGGTAAATGGGTAAGTGACTTGTCCAGAGTCACACAGCTAGTAAGTTTTTGAGGCCATATTTGAACTCCTGAATGAGTCTTCCTGATTCCAAACCCAGTGTTCTATCCTCTGTGCCACCTAGCTGTCCCTATGTGCAGGTAGGTGGTGTACTGGTGTTTCAACAATCTGGCTAGCAGCTTCTGTGGGGGTGTAAGATCCACCCACAGCCAGCACCCAGAAAGCTGCCAACAGCACAGTTTCTTTTGATCTGCTTAACTAAGGAAAGCAAGGTGAAGGGGTTGACAAGCTTACTTTAATTCAGTTCACAAATATCATTCACTTAGTTCAGGGGAAAAGTCCAGCACCCTGAACTTCAGAGCAAAATACAAATGAAGTACAAACATCAACAGACAGACAATACAATTCATAGTTACCAACATCTAGGTTCAGCCCAGGAGCTCAGAACAAGGGCTGGCCCAGAGTCACGCGCACCACAACTGTTGTGGGTAAGAGCTCCAAAAAAGAGATAGCCAATCCCTGGTTTTATATCTTTTTCAGGGTCAGGGGTGAGTCACACATGCGACTCACCCATGTGACCTAGAATCATCACAAAGAGGCGACTTCAACCCACGTGGTCTAAAAGCCTCTGCTGTCCCAGACATGTAAACTAGGCCCTCCCTGGAGTTAGCCCCACCTTGGGCCCCACCTTAGTTGCCAATCCACACCCACATAGGTTTTACACCTAATAGGGGTTCGGGCCTGGGGCTTAGCATTTAGTAAGACTCAATGAAATACACTGAATTACTCAAAGCAAATAAAAGCCAAACTCTTCAAGGGCACTTGTTGAACTAAGTGCTAAGGAGCCCATTTTGCTTACCAACACAACTGGGTGTGGAGTCAGGAAGACCTGAGATCAAATCTGGCCTTATACACTAATTGTGTGACCCTGGGCAAGTCACTTAACCCTATGCGCCTCAGTTTCCTCATTTGTTGAAAGAGCTAGAGAAGGAAATGGCAAATTACTTCAATATCTTTGCCAAGAAAACCTCAAATGGGGTCATGAAGAGTCAGATACAAGTATAACAATTGAACAACAGCTTCAAAATGCATATCTCCTTAGAGTAGGAGGGAGTTTGAAGACTACATTAGAGCTATTATCAAGAATAGATGCCTTCCTACTCCCACAATTCAATTGTGCTACCTCCTGCATTGTGGTTATATCCTGATCCTCTTAGACAGAAGAAATGCCTCACATGGTACATTTTTTGTACCTCTGTCATCACTTTCAGTTTTGTGTTATAGCTATTTAAGTGTGCGTCGAAGCTCCATTTGATTAGCCAACACATTTATTAAGCTTTACATCCCCCCTAGTGGCTTAGCATGGGTGATATGCAAGGAGTAAATAGTTAATAAATGTTTGTTGAATTAGGAGGAATATGTGTCACGGTGGAAGAAGTACTGGATTTAGAGTTGTTGTTTGTCCTTTGTTTTTGAAGAGGACCAATACATCATGGGCTAATGTCTTGACTCCTGGATGAATTAGATTTAAATGAGGCAGAGTTGCACAAAGTCATCAGCCTTATTCTCTTTTCCAGAGACAATAAAGTCTTGTGGTGAGACAAAAGCCAGAACAACTGGTGATGGTCCAGGAAGCAGTGGATAACGTTGGTGTCTTTAGTGTCAGACCAAGCTCTAAGTGATCCATAGCATCTGCTTCAGCCTCCTTCATGGCTATTGCAACAAATTATCCTCAACAGTCCATTTTACGGGGGAAGTCTTCACATACTTGGAGTAGACATCCCCTAACTCACTGATGGGTTTGAGGTCGTTAAAGTTAGAGGACTTATCAAGACCTGTGTGACCTTGGACAAATCACTTCCCCTTTCTAGGTCTCAGTGTCTTCATTTATAAAATAAAAAGCATTGGATTAGATGGCCTGTGTGGTCACTCTTAGCTCTAAATATGTAATCTATGAAACTGGAATCTTTTGAACTAGATAGAGAGGGTACTGGACCCTGGAGCCAAAATTTCACTTTTGATGCACATTAGAGTTTAGATTCCTGTGTGAGCCAGAATTGTGGTGGGAAGTTTGCAGGGTGATAACTCAAATAATGACTTTCTGGCTTATTTCACTACTTCTTCCAAAGTCCTAACCTGTTTCTGATTTATCTTCTGCACCTTGGAATGACTGTGACTCAAGGACTGAGATCACAGAATTATAGAATGTTAGAGGTGGATGTTTCCTTAGGCATCATCTCATCCAGGTGCCTCAGTTTACAGATGAAGGAATTGAAAACCCAGGGGTTGAAATATCTTGCCTAAAGCTACTCAAATGGGCAAAAACATTTTGCAGAAATCTCTTTCTATTTCTTTCAGGATTTTTAATACTCTCAAGGGTAGTCTCTCTCTCTCTCTCCCTTTCTCTCTCTCTCTCTCTCTCTGTCTCTCTCTCTCTCTCTTTCCGTCCCTCCCCAGACCACTAGAGTTCAATTATTGAACTAATCTTTGCGGAGTCCCATGTAAACACCAGCTATTATGTATTTATCTTGCTAAAACTGTCTGGACACAGAGGTACTTTTTGCTTGCTTAAAAAATATACATTTTGACCCAAGAGGCCATCCATCACTTGATTAAAAGCAGTTTCATATTGTTACATTTGCAGACTGGTTTACCCAACATTATTGCTTTAACCATTCCTTTGGAAGTTACTGAAATTTGCATCAGGAGATAAATTCTGTTGCTGCCCATGGGTATATAGATAATTGCAAATGCATGAAATTTTACAAACAAGTCTGGCCAGTTCAGCTGATGATATTCTTATCCAATTGATATCTACTAAATTGATGTGAAGGCTAGAGTTATTTATGTGCAGACCTCATCTCAGGACAATGGTGGAACTGCCGTATTATACAAATAAGAGCCACTATTACTAACTTAATTTCTTTTAGCAGCACCAGGGAGATACTCAGTAGTGTATCCACAAAACATTCATTTATTAATTTAACAAATAATTATTAAGTATGTACTATGTTTAATGGTGATGAAATCACAGGTCCCTATTCTTCCACTGATTAAAGTGCTAGGCTTGGAGTGGTGAATAAGCTTTTTATTCTCAGCTGGAATCTTACATTGCCTTACAAAGAGATATAATCAGCTTGAGGGTTTGGATTAAGTTGTTTTTATCTTTATGCCTAAGCATCTCTTATGATGACAGGCACATAGTCAGTGCTTAATAAGTCATTTTTGAATGGACGAACAGATCTAAGAGTGATGGTAAGAACATTCATTCATTCAATAAAGATTTATTGAGGTCATTTGGTCCAAACTATAACACAACAAGAATGCCCTTTAAAACACACAGGACAAATGATCATCTAGTCTTTGCTTAAAGACCTCCAGTGAGATTGAGCCCATTTCCATTTCACTTTGGAATAGCTCTAATTTTAGAAAGTTTTCTTTACATCAAGACTAAATTTTCCTTTTGAAAATTATATCCATTATTTCTAAATTTGTCCTCTGCAGCCAAGAACAAAACTTAATCCCTTATCTAGAAGGCAATCAGTTAAACATTTGAAAATAGGTATCATGTTCTCCTAAGTCTTCTGTTCTACAGGCTAACACTTCATTTGATCCTCTTGCAGCCTGATTTAAAGGCTTTTACCATCCTAGGCACTCATCTCTATATTCTATCCAATTTTCATTCATTCATTCATTCAACAGACATTTATTAAACACCTATTCTGTTCAAAGGACTTGATGTGAAGACAGAAAGTGAGACAACCCCTGATCCTGATGAGTTTACTTTCTATTGGAATTTAGCTTTTCAATGTCCTTCCTAAAATATGTCTCCAAGTCCTATGTGTCAAGTGTTAGAGCCTCAGGGAGTTACAAAAAATGACTAAGTTGTAGTCCTAGCTCTCAAGACATTTATAATACAATAGGAGAAATAATAAATACAGAGATCTATTGAGTGCAAATTAGTTTCCTTCTATTGCAAGGAAATTTTGCTAATTTCTTTTTCTAAAAATCTCCCTTGTTGTTAGTGCTTTATCCTTCCTCAAATTATATTATATTTATCTGTTTCCATTGTTGTAAATACTCTAGTAGAATGAGGGCAGGGACTGATTCCTTTTTGTCTTTGTATTCCCTAGAACATTGTTGTTCAGTCCTTGAGTTGTGTCCTATTCTTCCTGACCCTGACTGTACTGTCCATGGGGTTATCCTGGCCAGGATACTGGCATGGTTTGCTATTTCCTTCTCCAGTGGATTAAGGTAAAAAGAGGTTAAGTGACTTGTCCAGGGTCATATAGCTAGTAAATGTCTGAGGCTGAATTTGAACTCAGGTCTTCCCAACTCCAGTCCCAGTGCTCTATCCACTGTGCCATCTATCTGCCCCTAGGACATAAAGGGTGCTTAATAGACATTCAGTTTAATTAAGGAGCATAAAAGGGTAGATAGTGGGAGATCACATGTAGGAGAAATGATCACCAGTGTGGGTATCAGAGGACACTAATCAGAATAGGGAAGGGATGGGAATCCATGTCCTATGAAGATGAGTTGAATGAGACTTCATGGAGTAAGTGGCATTTGGATTGGGTTTTGAAGGATGCATAGGATGGCAATAGGCAGAGAGTGAGAAAATGAGGGAAATACTCATTACCAGGTTCAGGGATATCATTGGCAAAGCTATGGAGGCAGGAAAGTAGTCCAATTCAGCTAGTATGTAGGGAAGTTAGAGGGGCATAGTGGGAGAAAAAACTGGAAAGGTAAGTTGGAACTTGCTATGGATTGCTCCTCCTGTGGTAAACAATTGGGATGTGACAGACTCATGGTGTAGTAGGAGTTGGAATAGATAGGAAAGACAGAAAGATTGGGAGTTAGGAGACTTGAGTTCTAATCATGGCTTTGTTCCTAAATGTCTGTGGACCACAGATGAGTCACTGAATTCCTTCAGGGCTCAACTGTCTTTTCTGAAAATGACACCAAGTGATCTCTAAGGAACCCTTTAGATCTAAAATTCCATGATTCTATATTGTTGCTATGAGAAATGCTTTTGTTTCTTTTATTGGGGAAAAATCCCTCTTCCATTTTTGAAAAAAAAAAGAAACTGTGTGACCATAAGCAATGAATGAGAAATTAATTCTATTAGCATTTACAGAAATCTCAATGGCAATATTTCCTGAACAATGGATCCCATTGATGGCCTGAGTGCAGCCATTGTGCTTTCTGCCAGTTAGACAGACACTACTTTATTCTTAGCAGCTGTGCTCCTAATTGGGAAAGGGTCTAGTCCAGAAATGATAAAAGGAAATCACAACCCAGGGCTGAGAATGAGGCCAGAGCCTAGCTCCTGCTTCAATTTCCCAATTCTTTCTTTGGTTGTGAGTTTGGTGTTTTATTTTTTATTCAAGGAATTTGTCCCTGAGAGCGGTTCCCGTGCAATGGCTTGCCCTTTTGGCTTGGGTGTTTTGTATTTTATGTTTGAAGTTGTGCTTATCAGGAACAGAGGTCAAAAGGTTTTAATTGACAGAGATGGTCTTTCATCATAGCAGTTGGTGTCAGGAATCTTTCAGCAGCACTCAGGCCTAAGAACACACTTGCATTTTCACAGAGTCATCATATTAGAGCTGGAAGGGAAATTTAATCCAATTTAACTCAATACAGCTCCATGAACATTTATTAATTACCTACTATGTTCTAGGCACTGGTGATAAAGTAAAAAACAAAATAGTTCCTGCACTCAAGAAGCTTACATTCTTCTGGGGAGAAAACACGCACACAGATAAGTAAATATGGTGTAATGAGTGGAAAAAGCCACATGGAAAACTTTCCTTCCTGATTCTTTCCAACATTATGTACTAATTCAATGCTTGGGTGCTTTGGGGATGACAAAGGATCTGGCTACTTTTGACCATGTGCAACTCATCATTGAAAGACGTGATTTGAGATGAGGAAGCAATCCTCTCATTGATCACAGAGTAGGAAGAGGTGATTACTCAGTAGTGGACCTTTACACATGCCCCATGCAATCCTCAGTTACAACAAACCATCTATCTGTCTGTCTATGTATCCATCTATGTATCTATGTATGTATGTATGTATGTATGTATGTATGTATGTATGTATGTATCTATCCATCCATCCATCCATCTATCTAATCTATCTATAACTATATGTATAGACATTGTTATTGTTGTTATTCTGTTGTTTTCAGTCATGTTCTACTCTTTGTGACCCCATTTGGGGTTTTCTTGGCAAAGATACTGAAGAGGTTTTGCCATTTCCTTCTCCAGCTCATTTTACAGATGAGGAAACTGAGGCAAACAGGGTTAAGTGACTTGCCCAGGGTCACAGAGCTAGTAAGTATCTGAGGCTAGGTTTGAAATCACAAAGATGAGTCTTCTTGACTTCAGGCCCAGCACTTCATAGCTGGTTTACCTATTTATATATCTATACACATGTGTATGTGTATATACATATACACATATCACATATACATATATCCATTCATATGAACGTTCAAGTAGTTGATTTTTGCTGCTTCAAGCATTCCCATGATTTTATTAGTAACCTCATTTTCACTTTTGCATTGGCAACCACACTTGTTCATGGCTATGCCCTTTAAAAAAATGAGAAGCATGATGTCTGTAAGTTTGTGGAGCAGCCATGCACCAAGATACTTCAGGATATCAACCATGAAGCAGACGTTGCTGATGGATTATTTCAAGCTGGTGCATCTTTCACAATATCCAATGCCATCTACCAGCTGTGATGGATAGTGTCGGGGGTGATGTTGAGATCTTGCCAGTCTTGGCATTTTCTGACAGTAGTGACTAAAGTCCCAGCAACCTGTACCTTGGTTTTCTGATGGCAGCTAAGGTACAGTAGTTTACAGCAGTATAGTATACAGTTACAATGCTCTCACACTGCCATTCAACACAGTGGAAGGTAAGATTGAGGTTAAAAATGTTTTAGTTTAAAAAATTTTACTTGCTGTATGGTATTTATGGTGCTGTAGCTTCCATGTGTTATGAGAAATGAATATTATCTGAAATCAGTTTTTTATTGAGGTGTTAGCACTAAAGGTCACAGAATTCCGGGGAATTACTAATGAGAAAAATGTTTTTCATGTTGCCAATTTTATTTTTCATAGTACATTTTATGGGTTATTTCATGGTTACTATGTTAGGAAAAGTGCATGTTATTGGAATTTATGTTTTGTTATAAAGAATCGTATGCAGAAAAGTGTTTTTTCAGCAATCTCTAGTGAATGATTGTAGTTTTTGGTGGTCATGGAAACCTAACTCCCTGTTTTCCATAGGTTAAATGTATCAACTTTCAAGTTTTTGAGTTCTGTGCTGTTTTTTAGGAATGTTATCCCTACCAACGCTGAGGATTGACTGTATACACATACATATAATTTCAAATTAATGGGGGGGAACACTAATAGCTAGGGGAATAGTGGGATATATGTGCACTGAGGATCTAGTCCTAAGAGCATATACAGGGGAAACATGGGGACCCTTGGGAGATATGCTTCCAGAAATCTGCTATGATATGGCTGCACTTCAGTAACGCTCAGCCATTCTTTAGTCTGTTTTCTGTCCACTGCATGGTGATGAGAAAACCTTTTATATTGCTCTTAAGATGATACTGAATATGTATATAAAGGGCATTCACTATTCAAATCCATCCTTTTTATGGGGATGTAGGTGAAGACTGTGGTAAGCTCTTGGGCAAGGAAAGAGAGAACATCAGTTGCCCAGCCTACTTGTGGCTATGGGCATGGTGTCTCTGTTGTTTTCCATTCCCTATTCTTTCCTTCTCTTAGGTAAAGGAGTATCACAGGTGGTTTCAACCTTCTGAGCTTCCAAAGGTTGGAAAAGCAAGGCCCCAGAGGTCCAGGAACTGTAATCTGTACCAGACTTTGCTGTTAGCTAAGCCTGATGAGCTCACACAGTCCTGAAGAATGACCTAGCAATGAACTGACACCAAGATGCTGTGGCCCGAAAGCAAGGCAACAATTTGTTCAGTGACAATGCTGCATTTGGAAGTAAAGTTGGTGAGGCAACTGGGTTATGTTTTTAGCAACCATGCTATGTTTGAGCCCACTTGCTCCAAGGACTAGGAGGAGAGAGTATCACTGTTAAGAGGTGATTGGTTCTTGTTATATTGATCAGTCATCACTTATTAAGCACCTACTATGTACCAGGCACTGTGCTAAGTGCTTTTTAAGCAAATATTCCTTTACAAAGCTAATTGATATTAACTGGTAAAATGATATTGGGGTGCTAATCACTGGGTTAAACAATGATATGGTCAGTCAACAAGTATTTATTAAGTACTTTGGGCCAGCTACTGCATTAAACACTAGGGATAAAATGAAAGAGGAAAACAATGGTCCTTGCCCTCAAGAAGTTTACATTCTCATGTGGGAGGAAACATGCAAATAACTAGGTGTTGTATATCTATATCTACATATATGTATGTATTTGTATACATATACACACACATACAGTGTAAATGGAAAGATACTAATTATAACCAATGATTGATGTTGGAAAGAGTGCACTTGATTGGGAATTGGAATGACTAGCATTAGAAATCACTTCTTAACTCCTTCGGGTTAGCCCTAAAACCTGAGGGGAGATTTAGCTAGCCACCCTTTGAGGACCTGTCATGTTACTCTCAGTGAGCTGGGATGGGGACCTTTAAAGTATAACTAGGCTACACATAAATTTGATACAACTCAAAAAGCATTTGTAAAGTGCCTACTATGTGCTAGATGCTGAGGACAGAAAGAAAATATGAAACATTTCTTTCACTCAAGGAACCTTTATTCTAATGGAGAAAACTGAAGCTCAGAGGGGGAAAAATGTGATTAGTAGAGTCTAGACTTGAACCTAGGTCTTCTGACTCATATCCACTGTTCTTTCCACCATCTAGAATCCTATAGCTAGAAGGGATGTTAGATGTCATCTAATCCAACTTTCTACCCAACGGATTGATGCTGTCTCTGATATCCTTCACAAGTCGAAAATTTACCCTCTTCTTGGACATTGCCAACATCAGGGAAAACTCATTGCTGCCTGAAGCAATCTATTCTATTTTTGAGATCCCTCTAAATTTCAGA
This sequence comes from Trichosurus vulpecula, assembly GCF_011100635.1. NCBI lineage: Eukaryota > Metazoa > Chordata > Mammalia > Diprotodontia > Phalangeridae > Trichosurus > Trichosurus vulpecula. The sequence goes on along the minus strand of NC_050573.1, from coordinate 118,916,214 downwards.
AGGCCCTTTATTATATTGCATCAAAATCAACCTGTGTGTAATGTCCACCCATCAGACCTAGTTCTGACCATTGGGGCCAAGCAAAACAGATTTTTCTTCCATGTGACAATTCTTTAGGTATTTGGCAATTATTTTGTCCCATGAAAGTCTTCTTTCCTCAAAGCTAAAATTCTCTAGCTCATTCAAATGATCCTTAGAGGGCTTATAGTCCCATCCCCTTCCCACCCTGATCAAAAATCTCTGAGTTTTTTCAGTTTTTAATTAATTTTGAAGTAAGGAAAAAATGCAAGAGAAGACTAATTTTTTAATCAAGAAACTCATTCTGAGAGTAAGTGATTTTCTACTTTCCTAAAAAAACCACTCAAAACAACAGCAAAGAACAAATACTTTCCATTAAGAGTAGGATGGCATATGAGCTCCCACTGGGCTTGTGGAAATGGTCCATTGGTTTTTGTTCTGGCAAATTAACAAACAAAAGGGACAATTTCCATGTCATTTGGTATGTCCACTCTCCTGCCATCCGGCATTTTGAGTTAGTTCTTCTCAAAGTCTTTCTTAAGTTCCTGAGTGACTTCCTGACCCAGTGGATAGTTGGGAGACCCCAAGGAAACAACTAGGAAATTTTAAAAAGTTCTTGAAGATATCAGCAGCTCCTCATTTTGTTTTTCCTTAGCTCCTCTTCCCTCTTGAATTCAGCAGTAAACTGTAGATCTAAATGGAAGCTTTTGCTGAAGATGTAAAAAAAGGAGAACCAAATGCTTTTTTATAGTGAGAAAAGATATTAGAGATCATCTAACCTCATCCTTACGCTTTATGCATAGCAAAGCCAGAGAGATGCAATGTGGGTGGTTTAAAGTACATAGCTAGTTAGTGGCAAAGGGAGAGAGAGTCTGCTGCAGGGCCGTGGTGTCAGACTCAATTATAAATAGGGCCCAGAAAGCTGTACATAAGGATCCCTGCAGACCAGATATTGACTTAGAAAATCACACATGTTTATGTATTCCTTTTTTAAAAAATTAATATATTAACACATTAAAATAAGATAGGAGCTACATTTTAAGTTGACTCCAGACATGATTGGGTAAGTTGTGGGCTGCTTATGGCCCTTGGGCCACATGTATTTGACACCTCTGGTGTAGCAGAAGGAGCAATGGATCTGGTAGGGCCTGGGCCTGGATTGTAGGTCTGCTTTGATTCCATTTCCTTCCTCTACCTTTCCACAAGCTGTCCTTCCTGGAATGTTCTCCTTCTTCACATCCACAGATTGAAATCCCTAGCGACATTCTATGTGTACCTCAAATGTCACCTCAAGGCCTTTACTTATCATTGTGCCTCTTTAGTCTCCATCCCCAGAAATTGCTTTGTGTATGTATATGTGTGTGTGTGTGTGTGTGTGTATGCATATACATACATTATTTATTTATGCATGCAAGTGTTATTTTTTCCCATTCCCAGTAGAATGTAAACTTCAGTTCATTGAGGCAGTGGTATACCTAATGTATCTGACACTCAGAAGGTAACACTTTTTAACACCCTTCCCCTTTAGATAACAAAATTACTTTCAGAAATGATCATTTAATGAAAATAATAATGGCCAGGAAAGAAATTTTCTTTAATTGAACCCTATATATGTAATCATGCCAATAAAAAATTTAAAAGTATAAAGTATATAGTATAAAAAAGAAAAAAAATAATAGATAAAAGTTTATAAATACATTAGTTTTTTTAAAGGGACAAGGAAGCCTTATATCTACATATTTGTTTCTAACAGTAATGAATAATACTGCCATTTCTGTTTTTGAACCTTAGTTTCACAAATTTGTCAATGACTTTGTCAAAATTGATGTTCACCTATTCATGTTCCATAGACAAAGGATATAGCCAGATTTGGCAATTTATTTTTGCTCGTAGTTGATAAAAGAATACTTTTCATTTAAATTTGAAGGTTTTTTTCACATAAAGCAACAGATTTATGTGGCTAGGAAAAGTCTTAAACATGAAGAAAAGATTGGCAGAGATTCATAAAAATCTCATTTCAAGAGTGAATTTTAATGAAACTGAAATTCCACAAAAGACACAATTTAAGCAACTACTAAATCATGTCATTGATGTAACATTTTATTTCCTTAACTTGTTCTTTAGCTTTAAAGCAATTAACAATTAAAAGAAACAGAAATGTCAGTTTTAAAGGTAATCAAATTCAGTACAGTATTTCATGTATGAATTAAAATTTGCCCATATGAAACAAAAGTATCACACCTCTCAATTTGCAGTATTTCTTTATTACAAATTTAAAACAAAAATTAATACTCCCAGTGGTCATATAGAATCACAGAATTGAAGTAATTTAATTTTGTTCTTCATCTTTATAATCATTTTGCTATCATTGTTTATCTGGAATCTACTTGTTAAAAGCAGAATGTATAGAACCAAAGGAGTTAGAGACATGAGCTGCACCTAAAATGAGTATCAATGATTCTGAGCTTCCCAAAACTCTCTAAACAAACACATGTACCTGAGTCTGTGTGTATTATGAGTCACTAATGCTAATAATGCAATAGTGGTTTAGAACTTAGATCAACGAAAGGATTTTTTTGGGGGGGTGGAATAATTTATAACTGACAATCTTTACAGTTACTGGAACACGGTGATAATAAAAAGGAAACCAATTTTAAGCTGGTTTTATTATCATTTTAAAATTCTCTACAGACACCATTACCACTTGTACCCATGGTGGTCAGCTCCCGCCTCCCCGCTCTTGTTATGTTAAAGGGACTATGATGATTTTGTTTTCGTATTTGTACCCCTAGCATCTAGCACAGGATCTGGTATATAGTAGGTGCTTAATACATGCATGTGGAATTGAATTGAAATTGTAAAGCAAAGGAGTTGGGTTATATGATCTCTAGGATCCATCCTAGTTCAAAATTTAGATTGAATTCTTTTTAAAAGATAACTTTATGTTTTTGTGCTTTCTTCATTTTTAAATATGTCCTCTTCCCTAGTGAACTATACCTTGTAACAAAGAAGAAGAGAGAGAGAAAACTAATCAATGCTTTGACTAGATCTGACTCTGTCTTTTCCCTATCCATTTCTCTCTCTGTCTCTGTCCATATCTATCTCTCTGTTTCTCTCTGCCTTTCTCTCCCTCCCTCCTTCTTCCCTTCTCTGTCTCTCCCTCTCCTTCTCTCCCTCCTCCCCTCTCTCTTTCTCTGTCTTTCACATACTTATACTTATATATGCAAGTGCATAAATAAATGAATATATACAAATATGTGCATTGCATATGCATACACAAGTATGTATGAATATACTTGCACACAATACATAGTATCACCTCCCTGATGTCATGGTCTTTTTTGAGAATGAAGGACATACAGCAGCAGCAACAACATGGATATACACACGTAAGTGTGTTGTATATATCCACACACACAAATATGCATGTGCATACAAGGACACATACATGTGTGCATGCCTCTGTGCTTATGCATATGTAAACATAGATGTATACGTATGTACTTATTTGTAATAATATACACATGCATGCGTATTGTGCATGTCAATCAATAAACATTTATTAAATACCTACTACGTGCCAGGCACTGTGTTAAGCACTGGGGTTACAAAAAGAGGCAAAAGATAGTCCCTACCCTCAAGAAGCTTACAATCTAATGGGGGCAACAACATGTAAACAAATATATACAAAGTAAGTTATATACTGGATAAATAGGAAATAATTAAAAGAAGGAAGCACTAGAATTAAGAGGGGCTAGGCAAGGATTCCTGTAGATGGTGGGATTTTATAGTTGGTACTTGAAGGAAGCTGGGGGGTCAGTAGTTAGAGCAGAGGATAGAGGGCATTCCTGGCATGGGGGGCAGAGGAAATGCTAGGAGCAGAGAGAATGAGAGTCTTGTTCATGAAACAGCCAGGAGTCCAGTGTCACTGGAAGAAAGAGTACATGTCAGGACGAAGGTGTAAGAAGACTGAAAAGGTAGGAGGGGCTAGTTATGAATGCCTTTGAATGCCAAAAAGAGCATTTTGTATTTGCTCCAGGAAGCAATAGAAAGTTTCTGTTTATGGAGGGGGGAGGGATAAGAACATTTTAGGAAAATCATATTAATGGCTGAATGCAGGATGGATTGGAGTGAGGAGAGACTTGAGGCAGGCAGACCCACCAGCAGCTATTACAATAATCAAGACATGAGGTGGTGAGAGCCTGTACCAAAGTTATGGCTGTATCAGAGAGAGAAGGGGGCATATCTGAGAGATGTTGCAAAGGTTAAATTGGCTTTTCCAACAGCTTGGATATGGGGTGAGAGATTGTGAAGAATCTAGGATGATTCCTAGGTTGTAAGCCTGAAACACTAGAAGAATGGTGTTACCCTCTATATCAATACAGAAGGTAGGAGTGGGGAGGGTTTATATACTTATAAGATTATAAGTTCCCTTTTGAACATATTGAATTTCAGATGTCTACTGAACATCCAGTTCAAGATGTCTGAAAAGTAGTTGGAGATGCAAGATTGGTGGTCAGCAGAGAGTTTGGGGCAGCGGTCATGGAGAATGAGGATTGAGAAAAGGGCAAAGGATTTGGCAATTTGGCAATTGAGATCATTGGTATCATTGGAGACAGCAGTTTCTCTGAAATGATGAGGTCAGAAGACAGATTATAATGGTTAATAAGACAGTGGAGGGGAGAGGATGTGGAGGCATCTATTGTAGATGGACTTCTCAAGGAATTTAGCCATAAAGAAGAAATACGGGATTATGGCAGGGAAGGAAGGATCAAGGGAGGAATATCTGAACAAAAAAAACGTCATTTGACATAATCAATGCAGAACATGGGGGAAAGGGGAAGGGAAGAGAATAAACATTCATATAGTGCCTACTATGTGCCAGGTACTGTACTAAGCACTTTTTTTCTTTTTACAAATTTCTCATTTGATCTTCACAACAAAGTGCTATTATTATATTGGGGTTGTAAAATTTATTTTATTTTTATTTTATGGAATAAAACAAGCATTTCCATAACATAATATAATAAAAAAGATGATTGCACATGAAACTGCAAATCTATTGTGTACAACTTGCTGTTCCTTTTAAATATGTAATAAATTTATCATGCAAATTTCTTTTTTTGTTGATGGGTTGCAAGGTTACCTCAGCCTCTTCAGGTTGCTGGATATACTTTGGGGGTGGTGGAGGTGAGGTACAAGACTCGTCCTAGGTAGGTGTCATTTCCCCTTAGCTCTGGCATAAGAGCTCATGCTTCTGGCTGACCTGATTCCTCTGCCCTCTTCTTTCCATGAAGCCGGGCAAAACCAACATCTATCATTTCTTGTGGGCTTAAGAAGTAGTACGTGTCTGAGGCTGGATTTGAATTTAGGTATTCTTTACTCAGGCTTGGGGTTCTATCCATGGCACCACTTACCTGCCCTAAGCGATTATATCAATAAGCCATTTAACTTTCTTCTGCTGTCTTCTTTAAAAATGTTTCATTAATGCTACTCTTCTTTTCTTTTTCTTTTTTGAATCACTATCCTCACCTTCTCCCCCCCCCAATCCCTTCCTCCAATGAAAGTCCTCCCTCGTAACAGATTACTATAGTCAAGCAAAAATAAATCTGCATTGTATTGGTCATATCTGAAAATATATGTCTCATTCTTCATCTATTGTCCATTACCTCTCCACTAAGAGGTGAAAGGCATCTGATGAACAGAAACTTAAATCTTAGAATGACTGACTGAGAATCTGCGGATGCTTGCTCTTTCTTACTTTTAAAATAGGGTAGATTTTTATCCATCCTTTTGGTGGTCTTTCTTGAAGACAGGGGGATGGATATCATGTCCTCTCTCAGACTCCTGAAGCCCCAGAATTCTTTGCTTTTCTGCTTGTGTATGGAACAGTCACACTTCACTTTCATATAAAGGCAGGAGATGAGCTTTACTACAGTTTCCCAACAAAAAAGGAAATGACTTAGTTCTTAAGCAGATCGCTGTTTTGCTTATTTTCTGATTGCCTGAGGGAGCTCTTATACTTTTCAATATTGAGTGCCTTTCAGATCTGTTTCATCAGTCTCACCAACCCACTGTCAGCCATGACTACAGTGGTTGCTATCCCCACTTATGCCGTGCCTTAGGGTGATTCTGTTGGCCCTAAGTTCCAAATGCTGTGACATTTTGCAATTAGGAGAAGGCTGGTCGGTCAGGCATGTGGCATACATTCAGAAGCCTTAGCAGAGGCCAAGACACATCTCAGGATGGCTTTCTGGCTGTGATGGACCGCTCAGCTGCAGCCCATATCAGTCCAAAGCTCATAGCATGGCATTTGCTGAGCCACCTGCCTGAAAGGACTCTGGTCTCAGGTTTCCTAAGAGCAGTTTCTATTTAGTTAGGAATCTGCAACCTTTTGAATACAGCAACTTAGAGGTCTAAATTACAGGGACAACCTTGTGGTTTTCAATAGACCTATACACTATTGTAAATCCTGGTTGGGGCTGAATATGAGTGTACCTTTGGGACAAAATGGGACGAAAAAACACAAACCTAGGGATTCCCTGTCTTGTAGGCAGCAGGATGAATCTTGAGTTTTCTCTTCCATTGCCAGCCAGCCCTGGAGAAGAGAAAGAAACTTGTTCTCTCTCATAAATAGTAGTCCTCTGCTTCTTCCTGACCTAGTACACACACACACACGCACACACACACACACACACACACACATATCTCTGACCACATATTGTGAAGGGCATTCATATTTCAACTAGGGGGCTTATAGGATGACCTCTAATGTTCTTTAAAAATATTTTATTCTTTTTTTCAAAGAAATAGTTTATTGCCTAAGTTAAAGACCTTTTTGTTTTATTTTTTTAAATCACACTTTGTAATCAAATATTCCTTGAAATTGAACCCAAATTAATTTCAATGATCTGAAGTGTCATTCTGGATAGCAGCATATTTACTAGATTGTGATTTCCTAACCAGATCCTCCTCCTCCACTGCACTTTGGTAGGGTTGACCTGTGGTATAATTCTAGCATTATGTTGGCACAGCCAGTCTCTGAAATATAGATAAAAAGATGATAGCTGGACAAATAGATATTTTTAGGGAAAGATTCACTTTCAAATTTAAATCTTCCCCCCCTCTTAATAGTATTTTATTTTTTCCAATTATATGTAAAGATAGTTTTCAACATTCACTTTTATAAGATTTTTGAGTTCCAATTTTTTTCACATTACTTCCCCTTCTCTCCCCTCAAAATATTTTATTCTTTTGTCACCTTTATTTACAAATATATCCTTCCCCCTTCACAACTTCCTGTCAGGAAAACTTCTCTTGTAACAAAATTCAAAAGAAAAAAAAATGCAGTTCATCAAAACTCACCAACACATTAACTGAGTCTGAAAACATGAAATACTCCACATTTGATATCCCTCCTGTCTGCAAAGAAGAAAGGGGGATTTTTTCTTGGTTATCCTTTTTTAATATTGCTAGGATCCCATCCTTGTTCCTCTTGACTCCAGAGGGCTAAACTAGCCACAGTGATTGGAAATTGCAAGGGAAGGAGATTTCAGCTTGGTATCAGAAAAAAATCATCCTAAATAACCAGAGTTGGCTCAGAGTGGATTGGGCTACCCCTTCCTAGAGATCTTTGAGCAAAGGCTTGGGGATGTTGTAGAAGGGACCTTAGAGACAATCTAATTCAACCTTTACTTGAAGTGTAATCCTTGGCACAACAACTGTAAAAAGTGGCCATTGAGACTTTGCTTGAAGATGTCTAGCAATGGGCGATCCACTCTCTGCCAAGATAGACCATTCCATTTTGTTCAGCCTCTGCCTAGAGATGGCCAGTGATGGGCGGAACTGCTATTAGAAATTTTTCCATCTGGGGAAAATAACGAGGGTTGGGGTGGGGAGGAGCAGCACAAGGAACAGTCTAACAAGAATGGGAGCATTTACTAGTACAGAATGCTGAAAGAGAGGGCAATCTGCTCCCAGAGAGTCCAGTAGGGGTTCAGGGGAAAGGCAGGCTGTGGGAGAGTGGCATCCCAGTGACTGGACTCTGGGACTGGTGATCCCTGAGTTAAGCTGCATGACACAGTTCACAAAAGGACTGTGAGGCATGGGGATGAGGGTTTTCAGTCTACCACAGGGATGTCAAAGAAATCTGTACCCTGTGGCAAAACCTCAGTCACCCTACCTTAGTTATAGTTCTGGTGGTGTGAAACTGAGGCAATCCTCAGTTTTGGAGTAGCTTTAAGTAGTTTTTCTTTATATTTGACCACACAGATATATTCTAAGGTACACAAATTATACATATGTGTGTATTTGTATATACAGTTATGTAAACTATATATATGTTTGTACACACACACACACACACACACACATACATATGTACGTATGAATGTATTTCCTACTTACTCATAAACTCCATTCCATTGCAGCCCTATCTGATCCCCTCTTTAAATGAAAGGGTGTCCCCTGTCCTCAAAGTTTCCTGGAATACATTGTATGTGTTCCCTTGGCCTCAACCCCCTCCATCACTTATTTATTATACTTATCTATGTGTACCTGTAGAAGATACTCCTTAAAGTAAGAATTGTGGGATTCTGTCATTTTCTATCTTTGTAGCCCCAGTATCTTTTACATTGTAGGCATTCAATAAATATGTGTCCAATGACTAGGGTGCATCCTTTATATCTGAAAAGACAAAGTGTACATTCCAGCAAGACCAGAACCGCCATCATCATGAAATCAAATTCTGGCTTTAGGTAAGGGCACCAAAGCAGAGCTGAATATTGAATTGAGAGGTGGTTTTGCACTAAGGAAACTCTGGCAAATCCTATCTCTGTCACATAATGGCCTTTTGATTCTGATGAAGGCACTTAACTTCTTGATACCCTTAGCAACTCTCTAAAGCTATACATTGCAGAGCAAATGTAGATCTGTATTGGCAGACTTCTTCTGATTGGGAGTTATTTATACCTACGAAATCTCAGGTCCTGTCTTCCCCTCTCAAACAAACAAACAAAACAAAACAAAACCCAGAAAACCTAGGAGTACACAGTAAGTGGCTGTCATCCATTATGCCTTTCCCTCATCTCAAGGTTACCTTGCATCTGTTTTTTATATAGCTGCATACGTGCATGTTATCTTCCCTGTAAGAAGGTAAAGTCCTTGAGGAGAGAGAATGTTCTGCTCTTGACATTGTATGCCTAGTGCCCAACACAATGTCTGGCATGAAGTCGGTGCTTGGTAAGTAATAGTTTATCGTTGTCGATTCTCTAGTTAACCCTGTTTTTTAAGCACTTCTAAGTCTGTGCACTACTTTTCTTTTAAAAACAATTTCCTTTTTAATTATTGTGATTTTCATCATTATTATTTTACATACATCCACAATCAGGAGCATTTCCCTATTCAAACAAGAGCAGAAAAAGAGAACTGTATATGAAGCCATGAATCTCTCCTGCATATCTTCAGAAAAATATTTCAAATTCAATTTAAACATTGCCAAGCTTGTCTGTCCTCTTCTAAACTACTTTCTGCTCTCCCGTTTATTTTTAAATGATTCTTTGATTTTTTTTCTTACTTTTTTCCTTTCTTCCATCTCTGTATTAACTGTATCTTGACTCTCCTCAATTCTGATCTTTCCAAAAAATATAAAAGCCCTCCTTTGTAACCAGGAATATATACCATTATGGAGAAAAGAACAATGTCCCTTCTACACTTACAGAAAACTCTAGCAAGCTGCCTATGACCAATTCTCCTGGAATCCCACCAGACATTAACATGGGGCTTCTGCTGGTGTTGACATAGGGCTCATGTTATCTATAGAAAGGATCCTGTGGTTTCCACAGTAATGATCCTCATTATACAAGAATGCTGGGAAGGGACTGAACTATTTCTGAGCCTAACAAAGAATCCTAACTTTGCAAAATAATCATTCCTCTTGTGGGGCACGAGCACCACACTCCTCTAGGAATTTGAAGGAAGGGAAAATTATAAATAGATTTGCCATGAGTCCTTCCTCTGCGGCAGATGACATATTTCTTGGTGCAGTGGCAAATGGTTGCTATTCTACTATGAAACATTCAATCAACAAGCATTTAGTAAGTGCTTACTATGTTCCAGGCATTGTGCTAAGTGCTGGGAATAAAACTACAAGCAAAAAGAAAGATAGTTTCTGTGCTCAAGAAACTTACATTCTAATTTATTTAATGTATTTGTTAACTTTATACTTAGGATATATACATATATTTACATGCACTTGCCTTCTTCCTTAGAATATAAGCTTATTGCACTGAGGATATAAGTACAAAGAATGAAACAATCCCTACCCTTAAGGACCCTATATTTTAATGGGGGTGACTAATATACATAAAAATATTTTGTTAGTCATTTTTCACTTGTGTCTGACACTTTGTGATCCCTTTGGGTTTTTCTTGGAGTGGTTTGCCATTTCTTCTTCAGCTCATTTCACAGACGAGGAAACTGAGGCAAACAGGATGAAGTGACTTGCCCAGGGTCATACAGCTAGTGAGTGTCTGAGGCTGGATTTGAACTCAGGAAGAGGAGTCTTTCTGACTCCAGGACCAGCACTTTATCTACTGTGCCACCTAGCTGCACCACACATTAAAATATATACAGCATAAATATCAAGTTAACATTATGGACCTCTCTGACAGTCCAGAGACCCCTTCTCAAAATAATGTGTTTCTCATCCAAGTTCATAGACACCTCTTCCACCCCCAAAAAACAATCTGTCCATGGACTCCATAGGGGTTTGAAGACATCAGATTAAGAATCTCTGATCGAGACCAATGCCTCATTTTACAAAGAAGGAAACTGAACCCTAGAGACTTGGCCTTTAAATCGTCTAAAACATTTGTGGTACAGATAGGATTTCCCAGGTTTTCTGACTCTCACCTCAGTGTTCTTTCTACTCAACTAAGCTTCCATATGTTCTCCATGGCAGTATTGCAAAAGTGTGAACAAGGATTGCATGAAACTGTCCTTAATATTTTATGGTAGTACAATACAAAAGAAAACAGCTACTGTCAATGAAATCTACAGAGGGCTCAAAGCTTTTCTTCCAGTTAACAGTCTTAAACTCTGATCTAGGGTCAAAGAGGATTGACTTTATTTTCCCAAAAATTGGCTTAGATTTGTGGTGTGGAGTCTAGACTAGGGTAAGGTTAGTATCCCTTGACTTTTGACACAGATACACATGGGGACAACAGGGAGGGGCTCAGAAGAGTTGGAGTCCCAAAGGATTTCGAATTGGAAGGCGACTTAAAAGTTATCTAGTTCAACTTCCTTATTTTACAAATGAAGAAACTGCGCTGCAGAGAGGTTAACTTACAGCCAAATTGGTAGTAGGTAACAAAGCTAGATTTCTGACTCAGAACTTTGGGCTCTCAATCTAACTTTTTTTTTTTCACTAGCATCATGCAAACACATATATTCCTGATTCTGTGACACACAGTCATCAGTACTCAAATCCTTCAGTGTTCTCTTTGCTCAAACCTCAGGCAGTTTACGGTATACCCTAGCACACAAGACTTTCCCTGGGATACACATTAGGGAAACATAAGGAGATATTCAGGAAAAGACACCTAGGAATACTTCATCTTTGTTCCTGCACTTGTCTGATACAAAGAGTATCACCCAGCTCACTGTTGTCTGCTTTCTTGGACAACCAATTCCTTAGGCAGTGGACCATGCCTATCACAGCAGTATGGATGGTGTACTTCTGTGTGCATTGATCTTCCTACAGGAAGCGTCAGAGGGGGAGAAGCTGGTTAAAATAATAGGAGAACAGTGTGACAGATTAGATAAGGAAGAAACAGAAATAATTCAACCCAATAATCTAGTCTTCGATAAACCTGCAAAAGTAAATTACTTAGGAAAGAACTTTCAATTTGAACAATAATTACTGAGAACACTGGAAACCAGTTTGGCAGAAATTGGTTTTAGAACATCTTCTACCATATACCATAAACAATTCAAAAAGAAGACATGACCAGAATAATAAAGGCAACTTTTTCAGGTAGGGGTGGGGAGAGGGTTGAATTCTTTTTTTTAAAATGTACTTTTATTTTTAAATTACATGAAAAAATTTTGTTAACAATCTTTTTTTTAAATTGAGCTTTAAATTATCTTCCTCTTTCCCATGCCTCTTTCTTCCTTGAGAAGGCAAATAATTTGATTTTGATTATATATGTGAAGCTATGCAAAGCATTTAGCAAAAGAAAACACTGACGAAAAAGGAGAAACATAAAGGAAGTTAAAAAAGTATGCTTGAATCTTCAATCATTCATCAGTTCGCTCTTTGAAGGTGGATAGCATTTTTTATCACAGGTCTTTTGGAATTGTCTTGGATCATTGTCTCAGTTAGAGGGGCTAAATTTTTCACGGTTCATCATCATTACAATATTAAGGTTACTGTGTACAGTGTTCTCCAGGTTCTGCTCACTTCACTTAGCATCAGTTCATGTAAATCTTCCCAGGTTTTCCTGAAACCATCCAAGGAATGAGTTCTTAACTAAAAGAAACTGAATACAACTGGGAAAAGAAAGGAAGAGGGCATTGAGAAAGAAAAATTTTGCTTCAAGGATCTAAGTGCTTGATATCCAAGCTATATAAGGAATTAACACAAATATTTAACTAAAATCCATTTTGCAATTGCTAAGAAGTCAAAGGATTTTGAAAAAACAGTTCTAAAAAGAATGGCAAACTGTTAACAAAAATGTGAAAGAAAGATCCAAATCATTAATAATAGGAGAAATGCAAATCTAAACAACTGTGAAGTTTCACCTCACACCTAGGAAATATGGCAAAGGTGACAAAAGATTGGTGTTCAAATCCAGCTTCAGGCACTCATTAGCTCTGTGACCCTGAGCAAGTAATTTAACATCTGTCTGCTTCAGTTTCTTCATGTGTAAAACGGGGATGATAGTAGCACCTACCTCCTAGGTTTGTTATGAGGATCAAATGAAATAATATTTGTAAAGTGCTTGGCACATTATATGTGCTACATAAATATTGTTATTCCTAACAATAACTCATCATTGTTGGTAATAGCAAGAGCTAACATTTGCGTATATTTTTGTTGTTGTTGGCACCGTGGATAGAGAACCAGGCCTAGAGTCAGGAAGACCTGAGTTCAAATCCAAATCAAATACTTACTAGCCCCATGACCCTGAGCAAATTGCTTAAACTGGTTTGCCTCAATTTCCTCATGCATAAAATGAGACAGAGAAGGAAATGGCAAATCACTCTAGTATCTTTGCCAAGAAAACCCCAAATGAGGTCATGAAGAGTCAGAAGCTCCTGAAAGACTGAACAACAGCAACAAAGTAGGCCTACTGTTTAACATTAATTAGTGCCTAATATTACTAACAACAATAATAAGGATAATTCTAAACTGAATGCCATGGAATTATGATCACAAAACCCAGCCTCAAATAAGATACAAGATAAGACATCTTATCCTCTTCTTTGTAGAGGCAAGACACTTTGAGTATAGAACGCTGCATTCAGTATAATGTTGTATTTGGTTAATTTGTTGGATAGTCTTGCTGAACTTTTTTTCTTTATTATAAAGGATGGCTCTCTGAGAGGAAGAGAAGGAAGGATATGTTGGGAAATATAGGTGATATAAGAAGAAATTATTGATAAAATTAAAAAAATAATTGCATATTAAAGAAGAGTCTATTTGGCTCCCTTTGGTACAATTGACAACTGAGTGGTGAAATAGCCTGAAGACATGGAGCAGGAGGGTAAGGAGGAGAATGGGGAAGAATGACCTGGCACTTTGCCCCTGTCTATGGAATCTCCAACACATGGTCCTTTTTAGCATGGTTCATATAAATTTGCTGTGACCTAAGGCAGTAGATGATCAAATGGTTAAACCATGTAATGTAGACTAGGAGGGTCATTTGAAGAGCTGCCCCTACACATTATAACCAGATGTTCATGAGGTCATCCAACTACTCTGACAGTCATTCCCCATTCATTTCCCAGATCTGGTTAGCCATACCCAAACCTTGAAAAAAAATTTTTTTAATGGCTGCTTGCCAGATAGTCAAATTGAAGCAGCTGCCATACACACAGGAGCCTGTTCATTTTCTAATGGAAAAAAATTTCATTTTGTCATAGTCAACAAGTTTAATTAAACCCAGGAAAAGACCACCAACTTTATATCCCTAGGAAACTGTTAAACCAAATAGCCAAAGAGTACAGCTGTGACTGTACCAGATACAACCATACACTTTTAAAATCTATCATCAGTTGCAAGAACACTGCATGATTTAACATTAATGGCTCAACACAAATGTCTGTAATATCTGATAAGAGTTTTGTTTAATTTTGTCTTCAGCTATTCAGCTGTATTCAGTGTGTCTATTGTACTTTGGACTTTTCTTTTTCTGTGCTGACTGGTAGGACCATAGATTTAGGGCTGGAAGGCAATTAGAGTCTATCTAGACCCAGTCCTTTTATTTTACAGATGAGGCAGCTAAAGCCTCAGAACAGTTAATTTACTTGCCCAAGTTCACACAGATTAAGTGTAGAATGGCCAGTTGAACCCAGCTCCTTTGACTCTAAACTCGTTTTGTACTGGTATTTCCATGTCTTTGAATTCTTCCTACTAGTTATTCCTTATAGTTATTGTTAATATCTCTGCAGGCACTATATACTGTGACCTGCTAGAGACTTCACTGGCTTAGAGGAGGTTCCTGCCCTGAAACTCCTGAGAACTCTCACTCTGGGCAATTCCACTGCAATCTCTCAAGGCAGGATAATGCTATAGACCCCTATCCAACAGGAAGGATACTACTCACAGAAGGGTCCTGAAAATGTAAGCCAGTGAATTTTGGAAAACCCTTCTTTCTAGGCAGGGCTCTGTAGACCACAGGCATATGGTAAAAGTATACTTACAAGCAGGGTGGTAACAAGGGTAAACCTCTGGAGCTTTGCTCCAGGGTGCTGACATCTTGGATGGAGGAAGGTTACATTTCCACCCAGAAAGACACATTTCTTCTCTACTGGGATTCCTCTTTTCCTCCCACTCCCACACACCTATCTTTGCCCTGCCTGGAGCCTCATGACCTCCCTCCCCCCCCCACAGCTCAGACCTCCATACTTCTTGTCTCTTGTGTTGGTATTTCTCTCCCAGGTCTGGCTTTCTCCCTTTCCCTCCTCCCTTCTCTTGGTACAACTACACATGAAGTTAAACGTTATGCCATCAGTGCTTCCTTGACCTCTCTCAAAAAACCAACCCAACAAACAACCAACCAAACAAATGTTTTTTTTTTTCCCAGGTGCTTCTGCTTTGACTCCAGGTTATTAAACTTGGATCCTGATGGTTGGATTTATAGAATTCTAAGCTAAAATATATAACTAATAGCTGTAAGTGAATTGTTAATTATATCCTTGGAGGCTTGATAATATCACCTGGCAATGAAAACACAAGACTCAGATCTTTTCCTTGAGCATTTACTGTGAAGGAAATGAAGCATTTAAGAAAAGATCCAGGAGAGTCAATAGGATTTAGTGGACAGAGACCTGGCCTCAAAGCCAGGAAGACCTGGGTTCAACTCTTGCCATCATCATATACTGGTTGTGTGCCCCTGGGCAAGTCACTTAATATCCTAGTTTTCTAGACAACTCTCTAAGGCTATAATTATAGAGAAAATACCATTCTGTACCAGTAAAGGGAGTTTTCTATGCCAGAGAAACAAACCACAGGATCAGTTCCCTAACCCTACAGTGAGAGAGATAGAGGAAGTGTGGCCATAGTACTGGTTTGAGAGTCAAGTGTCCAGGTTTGAGTCCCAACACAAGGCAAGTCACTTCTTTTTTCTGTGCCTTACTTTCATCATCTGTAAAATGGGAGAGTTGAACTGGATGAGCTCTAACATTCTGTGATTCCAGGAGGCTGGAAAATATAACAGAAAGAGCTCTATATTGGATTGTCCTGGGAGTTAGGACACTTGGATATTTGTATCTCTTCAACCATTGATCTCTTGGCCACTCTGGACAAATCATTTCATTTTCTCAGGCTTTACTTTCCTCATTAGCAAAAGGTGATGGTTTTTACAAGATGGTCTTTAGGGTCCCTTCCAGCTCTAAAATTCTATTCAAAGCAACCCCCTCTTTTCATGGGAATCTGAGGCCATTTCACTGTCACTCCCAGCTCCAGGAGCATTCTCTTGCCTGTTGGGTAAAATATGAAAACTCCTCTATGGGTCATTTGAAGCCCTCCACAGTCAGGATCATTGCAAATCACTCTGCTCCCTCTATATCCCAGCCAAACTGGCTTCCTTACTGTGCGCTCTATGCAAAGTCTCACCTCCGGTCCCTGAGCCTTTGCGTAGGCTGTCCCCTGTGCTCAGAATGCCCTTCCTTCTCACCTCTGCCTCATAGAATTCCCAGTTTCCTACAAAGTTCGGCTCATGCCACCTCCTATGGGAAGCCTATCTCCATTCCACATGTGGTTATTGCCCTTCTCCCAACAATTGTTTGGTATAAGATGGGGATGAGAAACTGGACCTACAATTGTATTGGCATGAAGAACTCTCAGATGAGGAAACTCCCTCTATCAATGAAGATTCTCTGCAATTTGGAGTCTTATAGAGTTGGCAGGAGCAACGTGGCATATATTTTGTATTTTTTTACAGGTTGTCTCTTTGCCCACCCCCAAAAGAATGTAAGAACTCTGAGCGACCACATCACACCTATCAGATTGGCTAACATGACAAAACAGGAAAATGATAAACGTTGGAGGAGTGGGAAAACTGAGACACTAATGCATTGCTGGTGGAGCTGTGAACTGATTCAACCATTCTGGGGAACAATTTGGAATTATGCCCAAAGGGCTATAAAACCATGCACACTCTTTGACCCAGCAATGCCACTACTAGGTCTATAGCCCAAAGAGATTTTTTTTCAAAAAATGTAAAAAGGACCTACTTATATAAAAATATTTATAGCAGCTCTTTTGTGTGGTGGCAAAAATTGGAAATTGAGGGGATGCCTATTCATTGGGAAATAGCTGAACAAGTTGTGGCATACGAGTGTAATGGAATACTATTGTGCTATAAGAAATGATGAGCAGGATGGTTTCAGAAAAACTTGAAAAGACTTACACAAACTGATGCAAAGTGAAGTGAACAGAACGAGGAGAACATTCTATATAGTAATAGCAACGTCATATGATGATCAACTATGAATGATTTCACTATTCTCAGCAATACAATGATCCATGACAATTCCAAAGGACTCATGGTGGAAAATACTATTCACAACCAGAGAAAGAACTAATGGAGTCTGAATGCAGATTGAAGCAAGCTATTTTCACTTTATTTTTTCATTGTTCTTTTTTCTTTTGGTATGTTTCTTCTTTCACAACATGACTAATATGGAAATATGTTTTACATGATTGCACATGTGTAACCCTTTGTCAAATTGCTTACTGTCTTAGGGAGGGGGGAGGTGAGGGAAGGAGGGAGGAAGAAAATTAGGAACTTAAAATTTTAAAAATCTTAAAATTTATTTTTACATGTAATTGAAAAAAATAGTATTAACAAAGTAAGGAATTTGAGGGCAGAGACTATTTTCTTTTTTGTCTTTGGATTTTCCAGGCATAGTGCCCAGAACTTAGTAGGTACTTTAGTAAATGTCTGTTGTTATTTCTTCACTGAACTAAGCCCAAGACCATCCCCCTTCCTTTTGTCTTCTTCCAAGCATTGAAGAAGAATAAAACGGTGACCAGATTTCGGATGTGCCTAGATGACATTGTCCCACTAATCTCTAAATACCCACAAGTTAGATGTTTATGAAAGTGCTTAGCACAGTACCTGGAACATAGTAGGCACTTCATAAATATTTATTGAATGATTGCTTAAAAGCATAGTTCCTCTCTGGGGGCAGGCTAAGACCAAGCCAACTCCTCCCTTTGGGGTCTTTCCATAAGTGTTCTTTTTACTTCCTTCACCTGTGGCACTTGGCTATACTCTTTACAACAGATTCCAATCTTAATACCTACCCTGCCGCCAAAGCTGTGGGGGAAGGTCAAAGGAAGACTCCAAACAAAAGTTCCCTGAAAAGCAGGTGAAGGCAGCTACAAGTCCTGCAGCCTGTTTCCTGTCTCAGTATTTGTCCTGGGATTGTCAAAGCGGAAAATTAGCCAGGAATATCCTCCATGACATGATCCCTATAAGCCGGATGTTTTTCATGAGTCTCGAATCCAAGCACTGCAAGGTTAAGGGCTTGTTCTACCCCATTTATCTGTTCCCAGTGTCTGTCTCCAGAATGGAGGCAACCCGACCTGTATAGTCAACATTCCCAGAGATGGAACATGAAAGGGACTGGGGATATCATGCACTGGGAAGAAAAAGATAGTTTCTGATAGGGATGCTTATGGGACTTAGGGGAGGTTCATTAGCAATTCCAACCTCCTCTGCAAGGAATCCTTTAATTTCCCTGAAATCATAGTACCACAGACAACTAAAGCTGATCACAACCCTATTTGAAATTTTCAAGTAGTTGGAGACTATTATTAGGTGGAGGACTTACTAGTCCCCCCCATTTTTTTGGGAAGACAGTTGGGGTTAACTGACTTGCTCAGAGTCACACAGCTAGTAAGTATCTGAGATTGGATTTGAACTCAGGTTGTCCTGACTTCAGGACCAATACTCTATTCACAGCACCATCTAGCTACCCCTAGTTCACCTTTTTTAAATAAGATTCTACACCCTTCCTCCCATGTATCCCTCCAACCTCTCTTTCCTTCTTGGGGCCCATTTATGTTGGATTTACCCTGGCTCTTCAGGGACTTCCACTGTGACAACTCCTTGAATCTGTCATCCTGAGGGGCAGGGCCATGCTAAATACAAATAAGCATTTATTGAGCACCCATCACAGGTCCAATATATGCTATCATGTATACCCACATGCACATATATGTTCATGTGTGTGGATACACAAGGGACTTTTACATACAACACAGTGTAACACATCTATTATATAATACATGCAGGTATAACATTTGTGTTATATGTAACATATATAATGTTTTCCCAAACCATCAAGACTTATCTGCCCTTTGTCTTCTACTCTTAGAAGACAGAGTTTGTTAAATGAATGATTCTCAAATTTAATAAAAACCATTCTCAAGGTGTTAATGTTAGAATTTAATGTAGCATTGTGGAATGATCTGGAATCAGATGAACTCCCATTTCGACCCTGTGTGGCCTTGAACAAGACACAACCTCCAACTTCAGTTTTCTCAACTTTAAAATGAAGGGGTTGGACTCGATGATGGCTTCCAGGTCTAGACCTATCTCTAGACCCTATGTATTTATGTATTATCCTCTGGAGAGTGTGGAGAGCGACTCTAGGTGAAATTTACCTTAACTCAGGTGAATCTCCCCTAGTAGAGTTTGGGGCAACAGGACAAGCAAAGAGGTGAGGCATTCTGAGATGGGGTCTTTGAGTGGTTTCCTTCAAAGCACTCACCATGAGGCTAGCCCTGTCTCAGTGCCTGAAGGCCTGTGCTCAATACTACTTGCTAATACCACCCTGCATCCTCATCATCTTCTTTTCACTCCTCTGTCAGGGCCAGTGGCATGTATCGCTGGTAGCATAGACAATATCAATCAATCAGCAAACATTTATTAAGCATCTCCTATACGCCAGGCACCACGCTAAGGGATAGACATGGCATGGTTGAGCATTGGGTTTGGAATCAGAAAATCTGAGTTCAAATCCCATCTCCTTTTACCAGCTCTGTGACCATATAAATCATGTCAGATCTCTGGGACTTTTACTTCATCTGTTCATTTAGATAAGGGAATTGGACTAAATGATGTCTGAGGTCCCTTCTGCCTCTTAAGCCTACAATTCTATGGCTTACTGGAGATAACTGGGCATGTCGATAGTGACTATGATTATGTTTATAGTGACTAGATGATGTCTACGGTGACTATGGCAAATGAATTTGGATCTCATTCAATACTGAAGGCCTAAGTGTGGGCCAGGAGAGGTGAGAAGTGAGAGAGTTAAGGGTCCTTGATTCCAGTCATGGATTTCATAAAGTTTTAATCACTCTTCCACTTCTAGGCAGATGTAAACCCTTTATTCTCTTCTGCCTCTGTGATTTTTTTTTCCTTCAATGCCTTAATCCCCTCTTCCTTGCCTTTTAAGCCTTAAGAAATTTCAAAATGGTGGATCAAGTGGAGTAAGAGTGAAAGGAGGCTTATCAGGAGTGAAAAGAGGTGAAGAGGTTAGGAATTGAATTCATTTATTTTTTCCCCCTTAACTCAAACTTCTGCTATCTTTTAGTAATAATAATAATGGTTCACTTTTGAAATTATTAACTTTAAGGTTTGTAAAATACTTTACATAGGAAACCTCATTAGGTCCCACAACCATTGGATTGGTGGTATTAGGATCCCCATTTTTCAGATCAGGCAAGTAAGGCTCACAGAGGCCAAGTGACTTGCCCAGGGTTCACATAGCTAGTAGGTAGCTAATCTCTGTCTAAGATATGAACCTAGATTTCCTGACTCCAAGTTCAGCATCTGTTACATTGTAAACTCCTTGCAAGCAGGATTTTCTTTATTCATTGTATTTGTGTCCCCAGTGCCTAGCACAAGATATAGTACACAGTAGGTGCTTAAAAGTGTTTATTGAGCAATCAGGTGATTGTTCAACTATATTACACCACAAAAATAGGAGCTTAAAAACAGTCCTCTCCATTTTTTTTGGCCATGTTAATGGCCGAATTGGATGAGATTTCTTATGTAATGATTCCAAAAGATTGTATAGTTTGACCCCAGTATGGCCCATTTAATAGGTGTGTATTGATATGACTTTAATGTGATAAGCTCCCCTTGACATATGTTGTAACGTAGAATCATTGGATTTCAGAGCTGAAACATCTGAGAACTTCTAGTCCAACTCTTTCACAATTTTCATATAAGGAAACTGAGATCCAGAGGTCAAGTGACTTGTCTAAGGCCACACAGCTAAATGTCTGTTAAAGGGATCAGAACCAAAGTCTCTTGATACATAGTTGATTACTTCTTCTATGACTATGGGACTTGCCATTTGGGAGCAGGGATAATTAACAGATTAATAAGTAAGGAGTGATGTCATCTAAAACGGAGGTCTGAGTTTCTTCCTGTGTGGGCCAGGGGGTTCATTTTATGATCTAGATCTGAAAATTCCCTAATCTTTGAAGCAAATGGTCACATGTGTTCTCTTTGCCCCAATTTCTATCCCAAGCAAGGACCTTGAACAGTGTATGCAGTAGGATTCAAGAGACCCCTGGAAAGATTCCCTTCTGCTACCTACACCGACAGTTTGATCCTAAAGGCTGTAGGCATGTAGACACTTTTTAATTCTAATGATCTTTAGGCAACTGTGTAGTAGAGTGGATAGAATATGGGACCAAGAGTTAGGAAGGCCTGAGTTCAAATTACATTTGAGATACTCACTAGCTATGTGACCCTGGATAGGTCACTTGAATTCTCTCTTTCTCTGTTTCCTCACCTGTGAAATGGGGATAATAATAACACCTGCCATACAGGATTGTTGTGGGAATTGAGATAATATAAAGCATTATAGAGTACTGGCTATGATTCTTGAAAGATGTATACCTTAAATTCTGAAGGAAAAATAATGGGGGGAATGAAAGGGTTGTAATGATTAATGGAGAATGTTTATAATTTCAAGGCTTAGGGGTTAAAATAAACCACTTACTGAGTGAAATTAAATAATCTTCCTTCAAATTTTAAATAAAAAAGAAGGAGGGAGACTCAGGTACTGTTGCACAGGGAATGGGATTTCTGTACCGGTTCATTGGCTAATGGCTACTAACGTCCACTCTTGTGATTGTTAGAACTGAACGGGCTGACTTAACTGTACTGTGAGTTTATTTTGGGGAAAACCCCAGCAGGGGGTTGGAGAGGTTTTGGGATGGCAAGTCTTCAGTCTGTTATATAGTGTTTTAAGTTCCTTGTTTTTGTGATAAAGTGGGCTGACTGGCAGTGGGAGCTGAACATTTGGTTATGGGATATGATTTTCTGGTGTCTGAATAAATGTTATACTTCTTTTACCTTCTTTATGGAGAGTTTCTCATACTGCTTAGCTAGTGTAAGATGCCACTGAGTCAAGATAAAAATTTATTTTTTTGAGTTTTTCAGGATTTAAAAGCAATAACAACTAATAGGAAACCAGGAACTTGGGATCAAAATAAGGTATAACAGAAAATTAGCTTAAATATTGGGGATCTTGAGCATCAGGATGTGGTGTGAAGAATACTGAGTCTTTCACTGTGGTCAAGATGACTTGGGTTTGAATCCCAGCTTTGCTGCCTTACCTCCTTACCTGTAGGACTTACCTCTCTGGCCTTTGATTCCCTAGACTGTAAAATGGATTGGATCAGAGATATTAAATCCCTGGCTAATGGGGCACTGCAATACCCCCCAAAGTTTTTGAATTGGATTGAAATGTAATGGGGAAATATTTAACACAATAAATAAAACTACAATAGAACATAGAAAATGTTAATACATAGTTTTCTAAGTCAATATGCAGCCCTCAGGGATCCTTATGTGCCAGTTAGTGACCTTCCATTCTTTTCTATTTGAGTTTGACACCACTCCACTGGATGACCTTTGAGGACTCCTAAAACTTTAAATCTAAAAAACATAGTCCTTGTTCTGTCACATAGCTAGTGATTTGACCTCTCTAGGCCCCCATTTCAGTCTCTGTAAAGTGAAAGAATGGGAAGGGATTAACTATTGAGGAAGAGATTCACATTTTCCCACCTGGTCCCAACTCTGCCTTCTTTGGATGACCATTTGGTTGGTTGGTTGGTTGGTTTTTGTCTTTCTTTCTTGAAGAGGACCAAAATGACATCACTGTGCTAGAGTCAAGTTTCAATGTGTCTGACTGTGACTGATCAGACCAATATGAACTCGAAATGCTGTACCACAGGTTGGGCACAAATAGTCTGTGTGAACAGTTGGGGTGGATATCCTAAATTTGCGCATCCTTCATTCTCTCTGAGCTGTTTCATGTCTGCTTTGCTCATAGAGCACAGCACCTTCTCTGATGTGGGCATGCCATGCTGAGTGGTCCTGTGCCAGTGTCTCCCATGTCACACAATCAATTCCAAAGAACTTTGACCATTTGGTAGGGATATTTTAGAGGAATAGACTACACCAGAGATAGTGTGAAATACTAGAACTTGGAGTCAGGAAGACCTTGGTTCAGAGTCCACCTTGGAACTGGCCATGTGACTGTAGACAAGACATGCAACCTCTTGGTGCCTCAGTTTCTCTATGTGTAAATAAAAAAGGTTGGATTTGATGGCTTCTAAGGTCCCTTCTTCTTCCAAATTAATGATCTTATAACTAGATGACTATTGAGGTCACTTTCATCTCTGAAATTCTGTGTTCCTTTTATCCCTCCTGAGTTCTTATGTATTATCTCCCCCAGCTACCCTCAAGTTGCAGTCTCAGCATTTGGTTTGGCCTTACTCCTTGCTACCACTGCACCCAATTCCAACTATCTATATTGACCAAGGTGTGGAGCCATATGGACCTTAACCTGGGTAAACCTATGAGTGTATTGCAGATTTCATAGGTCAGATTCCCCAAGATACTTAGGCAAGCAAAATAGCAAAAACACATAAAAGATTACACATAAAATACCTAGATAGAGTAGCAGACAGTATAGGTTGTGAAACATGTATGTATATGTGATAGATGAATGTACATATACATATTTGGACATGGCCAAAGTGGGAATTTGTTTTTCTTGACCATAATTGTAATGATGATTTTGTTTTTCTTGCTTTCTCAATGGCAGTGGGGAGGGAGTGGAGGTAGAAGGGTGGATTTTGTTTCAGAATAAAATAAAATTCAATTAAAAATAACAGCCAGTATTTATGTAGTATTCAAATGTTTCTAGAATGCTTTGTACACGTTAATCCATTTGGTCCTCACGGTCATCCTTGGATGACTTGTGTCTTCTCTATTTTGTAGATGAGGAAACTGAGCAAGCAGAAATTAAGTAATTTGCTCAGAGTCACCCAGTTTTGAAGCTGGATTTGAAATTGAATTGGTCTTGATGAAAAACAAGAGTATTTACATGCTTTTCCTGTTCTAGTGTTGGGTTGCCTTCACTTCAGAGACTAGTGGGAGATTCAGTCCTTTTCAGAACCTTCTTCCTATCTTTGCCTTGACATGTGGGTCTCCAGAATATTTTACCCTCTGGCTCTACAGTTACCCTGGCCTTTTCAGGCCCTGTCCTGGACTCTGGTTTCCTGAAGAGGAAGGAATTTTCCTCCAAAGATTCTTCTCCTGGGCTTCTGGCCCTCCTGCATTGACCTCTTTGGCTTTGTGTACTCAAATCTAAACTTACCTGTGGCATACTGAGATGGTCAGATGTGGGATCATAGAATGTCAAGGGGACTTTAAAGGTTATCTAGTCTACTAACCTCCCCCCACCCCCCAATAGATAAAAGAGACCAGGAGAAGAGGCATGGTTTACCCATGGTTACACAGGACCAGAAGCTTCATTCATCTCAGTCTTGTCTGCTTTAGGGGTTTCAAGGGGGTGGGGGTGGATAAGATATAGGATGTGCTATTCTGTGTCTCCTAATTTCTTCCTCCTTTGGATTGTCTACTTAATTAAAATTATTTTAAAAAAAGATTGATGAGGTTTGTCTCTATTTTCCAACCTTCATAAAGCAAGCCCCCATTAACTTCTAATTAGAATTTGTTTAGGTGCTTTCTATAGGAATAAATAATAGCTCACTTTTATATTGTGCTTTAGAGTTTGCAAAGCATGTTACAGATACCATCTCATTTGTACTTGTGAGTTTGATTTTTATTTAGTTCAGGTATAGGACTTTACATGTATCACAAAAAGCCCTATGAAGTAGGTGCTATTAGTATCTCCATTTGAAAAATGAGGAAACTGAGGGCCAGAGAGTTTGAATTGCTCTGGTTAAAACTTGCCCTAGGTATAAAGCTAATAAGTGTTTGGGGGAAGATTTGAACCTAGGCCCTCTTCATTCTCAGCCCAGCACTCTCTCTCCACTAAGCCTTGCTGCCTTCCCTGTTATTTTCTGCCCCAGGCCTGGAATGTTCTTCTTTGCCTCCTCCTTGAGTCAGCTTAAATCATACCCTTGGCAGTATGTCTTTCCTGGTTCCTCTAGGGGGAATGCCAGAGTACTCCCCCCTGAAGTGGTCTCTCCATATATCCTTTCTCTATCTTGCTACTCATATGTTTTCTTCCCCATCAGGTTGTGAGATCCTTAAAGGCAAGGATTGTTTTTTGCCTTCCTATCCCCAGTTTAGTACCCATGACTGGTACATGGTAAGAGGTTAATAAAATACCTGTTCATTGACTAATTGGTGGATGTTGAGTCAACATGTCTTAGTATACACATCTTAAAAAATATCCAGCATTGGATTGCAAGCTCTTCAAGGTCAAAGACTGTCTTTTTCCTCTTTTAGTATCCCTAGCACTAAGCACAGTACCTTGCATATAATAGGTGCTTAACAAATGTTTGTTGATTTATAAACTATTTCAGTTATTATCTTCAATATCATTTAATTCTCCCACTTGTGAATGGCTTTAGGTAGAGAGTATTGAAGTAATTATGCATTGTAGCACTTATATGTTAAAGCAGAAGTAGGGAGCAAACTATGGGCTCAGTACATTTGAGAAAAAGATGGAACTGATGTCTGTGAGAGAAGAAACCTAAATAATCTTCTCATTACCAAACATTAGAATGTTAACTTACACACCACTCCTATTTACATGAATTCCTATTCCTTCCTTCCTTCTTTCCTTCCTTCCATTCCAGATTGAGGGAGATGATAATTCCATGGTACTCTGCTATAGCCAGAGCACATCTCAAGTAAAATATTATGTTCTAGGCAGGTGCCATATTCTAGGAAGGCTATTGAGAAACTGGAGTGCTTTCAGAGGCGGAAATCCAGGTTGGTAAGAAACCTTTGGAGACCATGCCTTTTAAGGATCAGTTGAAGGAATTAGGAATTTTTAAACAGTAGAAGAAAAGACCTAAGAGGGATATCCCTATTCCTAAGTATTTGATGGGCTTGGGAAAGAGAGATCTATCTTACTTTGGTTAACTCCAGAGGACAGAAACAAGATTAATGCGTAGCAGTTGGACAGCCAGAATTACCCTCTGAGTTTCCACAGGTGCAGAAAAATGGATTTAGTCTTAACATAGGGGAAAAACTAATAAGTAGGGTAATGGGCTTCTTTAGGAGGTGATAGGTTTTCTTTCACTAGAGATCTTCATTTGAATAAATCAAAATTGATTTATTGAGGATGTTGTTGAGATAATTCCTTCTGGTCATATGTTGGATTACCTGCCTCTGAGCCACCTTTCAGTTATGTTACAAAGATGCAAAGACCATCCTTGTCCTCAAGAGGTTTACAGTCTAGTTCTTAAGTGGGTACCCCCCTTCCCATGCTTACACAAACACACAGAGGATCATAGGATTTTGAGCTAGAAAATAATTTAAGAATCTACATTCCGAATGAATGAGAGAGAGGACAACTGCTCTGGGAAGTCAGAGGAGGATGGGATTTTTGTGAGCTGAAGTGGTTGGAAACCATCCCTGGTTAACTGATAGGCCAAAACCTGAACCAGCAGTTAAAAGACTGGAACACAGGGACTCTTTCTTCCTTATGACTCTCTCCAGCTCTGTCTCTCCTCTTGTTCTGTGCTCCATTCAATTTGCTCTAATTTGCTTTATAAGCTCTCCCTCTCTTTCTGTCCCTAAAGCTTTTCTCTTTCCTGTAGCCTTGAGAGGTTTTCCAATGCTGCTGGATCCCTGTGTATTTTCCAATGAAGTTTTGTTTCCTGAAGGAGTTGACTTCAATGACATTGGTGATGGGACATAAGAGCCACATGGGACACAAAAGTTTGAGATCAACCATTCTAGACCAAATAAATATTTTGAGGTCTTTATGTAGTAGGTTGAGAAGCAATGCAGACAAGATCCAAGTCAGTACTGTACAACCAGGTGAACTTAAAAGACAGATTTGGGATGGCTTTACTAGGAAGCCACAGGTGGAAGTTGGCTGCTTTCCTACATCTGCCTCTTCAGCTATGCTCCTATAGCATAGAGAGTAGAGGAAACTTCTGCTGGGATTTGAAAGGGATCAGTTTAATCCCTCTCTCCTGCTCCATATCCAGACATGCCATGGAAAGCTATGCTTCTCAATAGAAGAGGTATGCTTAACAACTCTCATTTATTGGTTGTCGCTTCTATACCCTGGATGCTCTGAGGAAAAAAATTCTACCTTTGGCTTTAATCTAGAGTTTCCTCCAAAAGGAAGAAGGAGAATTAAAAAAGGTATGTAATGTACAAATATGAATTATTTATGGAACAGATCCTTTGTTCCCACTTAGAAAATGGAACCCCAAGTACAAAGGAATCACAGCATACATTACAGAATGATCAGAATAGAATTCAGTAACTTATTACTAGTCCCACAATCACTAGGTTCAAGCCTCATCCTTACACAAAACATTTTATATGTCACTTGGTCATAGTCCCATGAAATGCTAAGAGAGATCTTTCCAGTGGTCTCTGTCTCTCCAATGCCAACTCTTCGCTTGGTACAAGCTGATACTGCTTCTGTTGCAACCACAATGGCTGTTTTGCTTTAATACTCATAACCCTTCTAAGACCTATGAATGTTTGCAAGGTCAACATTAAAGGAAGGGAACATCCAGGAGACCCAAAGAGCATCTAAAGACCCTAGTACAAGCCCACCTGGTGGAGTCTGCCTTCCATGAGGGGAGGCATAGCCATTATGTTGGGAGTGACGATGCCATCCTTCTGCAACTCTCAAATCACAACTTGTCACACAGAAAGCTGTGGCCCAAAGACTTTTCTTTTATCATATGTAGTACACTGCCCCCTTTTTTCTATCATTGGCAGCAGGGGTGGGGTGGGGTGGCCTGGATGATGGCCAAAGGATCATTCAAGGTCTATCATATCATCTTTTTTCCTTTTCTTTTTATTCTGAACTCAAGAAATAAAATAAGCTTTCCATAACAAAGTAGAACAGAAAAAAGAGGATTGTACCTGAAACTACTGATCTATTATTTACAACTTGCTGTTCCTTTTAGATATTCAACAAAGTTTTTATGTAACTTTCTTTTTTTACTCTCAGTTCCCCCTCCCCTCACCCTAGAGATGACTACCACTAGACATAAATATGTGTGTATACATACATATGCATATATATGTATGTATATTTCAGTTCTTTCTCTGGGTGCAGATAGCATCTTTCTTCACAGGAACTTTGTAGTTAATTTGGGTATTTATACTTATCAGAATGATTTGGTCGCCGAAAGTTGTTCTTAAAGCAATATTGCTGTTTCTAGCCTATCATTCTAAAACACCGAAAGTGCTTTCAGTGCTGGGCTACCACATGAATCAGATTAGAGATTTCAGGCAGTTTTTCATCCTCAACGGCCCAAGCAAGGAATCGTTTGTCCTTAGTATCTCAAGGAATTTCCTAGAGTGTTCTGGGTTTATGCTACTTTGGATAATAAGCTCTATAGGCTTATTTGGCTACAAAATATTCCTACATACATGTCCTAGAGTCTGGCTGACATTTAGTAGTGATGACTTAATCTAATACTCTGGCTAGACATCTCCTATTGAGGCTGACCACATTACTTGAGATTTATAGCTCCCTATAATTGTAAATTGCTACAGCACCAAGCAGTTCTCACCCAGCCCTAGCTATTTAGGGCATATTGCTTTGAGGGCTGCTTGCTGAAAAGTACACGAGGAATGACTGCTTAGCCAAGTTGTCTGGGATCAGTGTAGGTTTCTGAGGTTGTTTTCATAGTTGAAAGCTAAGAGTTTCATTTACATTGGCTTCTATTTCCATAGACTCAAAGAGCTCAGAGGGAACCTGGAAGTTCCACCCCTTCCCTCCCTCGAGGGTAGCCTGGAAAGATCCAATCTGGCCTTTTCTTGAAAAACAATTCTTCGTTAGAAAGTAGAGAAAAAGAGACCAGAAAGCAGCCTGTTAGATAGGTTTAAAATTTGGCAAGGAGGGTTGGGAGGGGTGTCAGCTTCCTGCAAAGCTCTCACTGGCCCTGGGCACTAGATCCAATATCACCCAGTCCCCTTCGATTTCTTTGTTACGACTATGCCAAACCAAGGTCCAGTGTAAATATCTGCCTACAGTCAAATACCAAGGTCCTAGCGGAAAGAGATATCTGTCTTACTCATTTATATAGCCCCATTCAATAGCTAGAATGCAACCTCCTTCCTGAGGTTTTTCAATGATATTTGTCCTCCTCTTCCCCTACCCCCAGTCATTAGCACTCTTCCACCCAAAACCCAGATTACTTTATTTGCATTGTGTGTGTCTTACATTCTGACAGGTAGCTTGGTATAGCAGATTGAGCATTGATTTTGGAGTGAGGAAGACCTAGATTCAAGTTTGCCTCTGAGATATATATATATATATGTACATACATACACACACACACATATATATATGTGTATATATATGTATATATATACACATATATATGTATGTATATGTATGTATTGACTATGTGACCCTGAGTAATCCACTTAACTTCTCACTGCCCCAGGCAACTCTCTAAGACCATAAGTTGCAGGTGCCAATTTTCATTGACAAAGAACTTCTTACACTAATAATATCACAAACCTTGTCCAAAAAGAATTTTTAAAATTACTTATATGTATATAGTTTGTTTCTCCCAGGTAGAATGTAAACTCTGTGAGTGGAGGGACTATTTCATTTTTGTCTTATGTCCCCTGGCACATAATAGGTACTTCATAAGTCTTATTGAGTTGAATAAATGAATGAAAAAAACATTTATTGAGCACTTATGTGCCAAGCACTCTTTTAGGCTGGGGACATAAAAAGAAGAGTGAACGTCTCTTCCCTTAACAAACTTACATTCTAAGAAGGAGATGATACATATAGGGGAGTGGTACCAAGGGAAGATTATTTAGTTTTGGAAAAGCAAGAAAAGAAGCATTTATTAATTGCCTACCATGTGGCAGGTCGGCAGCTAGGTGTTACAGTGGATAGAATGCCAGGCCTGGAGTCAAGAAGACTCCTCTTCCTGAGTTCAATTTTTTTTTGGAGAGGGGAAAGTAGGGCAATTGGGATTAAGTGAGTTGCCCAAGGTCACACAGCTAGTAAGTATGTCAAATGTCTGAGGGTGGATTTGAACTCAGGTCCTCCTGACTCCAGGGCTGGTGTTCTACTCACTGCACCACCTAGCTGCCCCTGTAAAATGAGGGGTATAGATTCTTAGATCATCTCTAAAGTCTCTTCTACATCTAAAATAATTTGGACTTATGGATTTTGTCTTTGGCACTTGTATCTGTTCACTTTCTGAAAGCCTTGCCTCTCCCCTCATCCCTTTTCTGGATCTTCTTGTTCTCCTGACTCCCAGTAACCTCATAGTATATAACAAAATAGGCACAGGGCAAACCTCAAACACACGAATCCTTGGCCATTTTGCCACCTTGTGCAATGTTTTGCTGCTACTTCTCAAGGAAATTATACGGAAGGTTTCTCTTCTGCAATCTGTGATTTTGGCTCCAAGGCTTTCCCCCCTTGCTCTTTCTGGACACCCCTACCCTACTGAGGCTCATCAGTAGAACATGCACATAATCAACCATTTTGAGTGCAAAATCTGTAGAAGATATAGGGGAGGTATGAGGCATATGTGGGTGGCTAATTACAGTTGCAATCTCATTACTCACTTTAATTTATCACAAGTGAATACAATAATCAGACTCTTAAAAGGCTGTTCCTCTCTGCCTGCTTTCTGCCGCCCGGTAAACTCTTGCAGCCCTGGTGTCAGAACTATTCTGTCCTTGCACTCTAGTCAGTGAACAAGCATTTACTAAGTAGCTACTATGTGCCAGGTACTGTGCTAAGCCTTGTGGATGCAAAGAAATGCAAAAAACTGGTCTGTGTTCTCAAGATGCTTACAGTCTTCCATCTCCATGTTAAGCCACTGCTATTTCTCTTAGGCCCATTAGTCAGTGAGCAATGCAGATCATACGCAGTCTGTGCAGTGTTTACTCTTTTGCTTCCAGGTCAAAACTGATTTTCTTGAATCCAAAAGAATTCATAGTCAGTGGCCACTAGGCTCTTTCTTTCCAGTTTCAATTCTTTAGGTCGCTTTGCCTGAACATGCTCTTCTGAGTTCCTGGCAGACTTGATCTGGGTGAATCTTTCCTTCCTTCCTTCCCTCCCTCCTTTCTTCCTTCCTTTCCACTTTTATATTCTATATGTATTGAGTGCCTATTATGTGCCCAGACTGTGTTTAGGACCTTGGGATACAATGGAAAAAAAACAACCCTAAACCCAGTCTTTTCACTTAAAGACTTTACCTTTTATTGGTTGAAGCAATATGTATGTGTGCACAGAAAATTACTTAAAAAAAGATATACAAAGTAATTTCTGGGGTGAGGGCACTAACAGGCTGAGTGGATCAAGATAGCTTCTTTTACTTGGGGACACTTGGGCTGAGCTTTGAAGGAAGTGAGGTGGAGTGTATTAAAAAGTACAGATGTAAGAAACAGAAGAAGGATCACAGGGCCCTTTCCTACTTCTCCTCATGCCTTTCCATCAAACCATCTCTTCAGGTTTTATGAACTCTGTTGTTCTATAAGATAACTTCCTTTTGGATCTATCCCTCCAGAGCCTCTATGAAAAGGCAGATCACTGAACACTGTAGGCAGACCACGAAAACCCACAAGGTGCACGATTCGTATCACTAGTAACATTACTCTATTAAAATTTCACGTCTTAATCTTGTAACTTGTTTGTCATAAAGCTTAATTATTATATGAAAATTTATGGGAGTCAGATTTTGTCCTATGCTGCTCTTCAGCTTTTCAAGGCTTCTTCTTGTGGTGCTTTCCTCCAAGTAGCTTTTGAAACTCTAAGCCTATCCCCAACTAAAACTTGCCTGTTAGGTTTGATCTCTTCAGATGCCCCTGAGAAATCTGAGGAGATAATATATTTTAAGGTATAATTGATGTGGAATAATTTAATATTTTATACTTCCCCAAACATTGGACTGAGTATAAGATTGCTGATGATTCATAACTGAAGAGGGAAACTGAGCCCTTTAAGATTCCTAGCAATAACCTAGGGACCTTGTCTTCTTGCCTCTCTCTGTGCCTTCCAGGTGCGCTTATAGCCAGTTATCATCATCGTCATCATCATCAGTACTATCACCACTATTACTACCACTATCACTATGACCACCACCATTACTACTATTATTACTGCTACTGCCACCACTACTATCACTGTTACTACAACTACTACTACCACTGTTACTACCACCACCATTACAACTATTACTAATACTATCACCATCACCAGCATCAGCACCACCACTACTACTATTACTACCACCACCACCACCACCACCACCACCACCGTTACTACTACTCCTTACTAGGCCTGCAATTTCATTGACTTAGGGAATTTCCAGTGAGGAAAAACCCTCTATAAATACAGATTGACTGCTGTCCTAAAGTGCAATGTCTTATTTAGTTGTCCTGCCGTTGAAAGGTTAAATGCTTTGTTCTGAGTCATTTCCTCATTTCTGCCTCATAGAATCACTTTCTTCCTTCAAGATTCAGCTCACCTTACACACAGCTTTAACTGATCTCCCAACTGCTAGCACCCTCCTTTCTTAAAAGCTTGTATTTATCCTCTATATATGGATGCATACTCATACATACACATATGTATTTATAAAAGGTGTTCCCAAAGACTTAGGGCAGTTTAAAGACATTTAAGCTATCTATCTACCTATTTATCTATCCACTCTCCAATAGAATTAAGTCCATGGATTGTTTCACTTTTTATATTTTTGTAGCCTAAGTTTCTAGTGCCTGGCACATAGTAGTTACTTAATAAGAGCTGACTGATTAATAGATAAATGAACTACGAAACGTGTCAGTGTCATGGCTATTGTAAGAACACCTTTTCCTGGGGATATCAAGCACTCTTCTCCCAATTCCTCATGTAAATCTAGGTACAGATGGCCAGTTTCCAGCTTACAGTAGAGAAAACTGGGTTCTTGGATCCATGAGCACCATGGCTGTGTGTGTGTGTGTGTGTGCATATCCCAACTACACTTTGGTCTTACTCAGGAGTGAAAGGTTAAGGATTATAATGTTAGTACTAAAGATGCCTCCACAAAACAACTTCAAATTAAGGAAATTGATTAGACCTTTATTTAAGTTGGTTGTGGTATTTATGCCTTTCCCCATCTCATCATGCTGTGCATAATCACATAAGGAAGGGCACTGCAGGAAACTAGGGCTTCTTTGAAAAAAAATAAAGCTCAATTGCAACATATGCCATAATTTTTATGATTTTGATTCCATGTAGTAATAGTTTTTGTTTACTTTTATCAACTGGTATTAAGCTTCTCTACAAAGGCAACAAACGTTCATGCCAAAAACTAAGGAAAGAAACGAATGCTTATTTAGTACCAGGCACTGTTCTCAGTGCTTTGCAAATATTATCTCATTTTGATCCTCACAACAGCCCTGAGAGGTAGGTGCTGTTCTTATCTAGGTTTCACATTTGAAGAAATTGAGGCAAACAGAAGTTAAGTAACTTGCCCAGGGTCACAGAATTAATGTCTGGGGCTGGATTCAAACTCAGGTCTTCTTTACTTCAGCCCTAGAGTTCTAACCACTCCACCACCTTGCTGCCTCTAAGTACTCTAAGGATTGTAAAATGAACACATAAGAAAGATAGTTCTTTGACCTTGGACAAAGTGCCCTGGAATAAAGACAAGAAGAAGATTTCAATTCAATCAATTCAATTAAACCATTTTTTATCTAGTGACTACTATGAACAAGACAGTATACTTGACCCTGAAGAATATATGTTTAGACACACACACACACACATACTCACACACTCACACACAACTATTATGCAAGGGAGATTGTGATATATGTAAAGGAGAAATCCAGGCAAAATATTATTAGAAAATGAGAATGTAAAGAGGCAGAGATCGCTTTCATATGGGGGGAGGTAAATAACAGACAAGGTTTTGTGGAAAAAAAACTGTAAATATCTTGAAGAACAGATAATATAATACATCTCTTCTATAATGACTCATAGATGGGAACCTACTAAGACAAAATATTCCTGCATTCCAGAACAGCTAGGTGTATCAGTAAGGCAAGATTCACAATATCGATGGTGACCATGAATATGCCTGTATAGTTCGGAATCGTAGAATATAAGAGCCTCTCTGTATAGAAGGCAGAAGAAGTAAAACCTTTATTCAGACACCAGAAGATCAAATCCCTAAACCAATAACTCCAATTCGACATAGCAGCAATTGTATCTCAAAACCAGTAAGTCCACTTTACCATAATAGCAAAGAAATTAAAACACAATATCATGGCAGGGAGCCAAGCCATCCCACAACCTTCCCCTCTACTGGGGCCTTCCAACACACTCACTCAAAAATCCTAGCTGTCTGCTTGCCTGCAAGTTCTGAGGGCTTGCACTTCTTTCTCTCTCAGCCCTTCTAGTTCTCTCTCTCTCTTGTAGTTCCCTATTCTGAGCTTAATGGCTACCCTCAGGGTATATATACCCTTTTTAGGGCCTGGGGCTTCACCCCTAGTGAGCAAAAGGGTGTAGACCCTACAAACAAGCCTCTCCTAATCAAGCTTCCCTTAACTAGCTCCACCAGAGGCCTATTAAATGGGGTGGGGGGGGGGTGGGGGGGGAAGAGGGTGGGGGGAATAGGTCTTTAATCACATTAACACCATACTAGGTGGTGCAGTGGATAGAGTGCTGGGCCTGAAAGACTTATCTTCCAGAATTCAAATCCGGCTGCAGACATTTAATGGCTATGTGCAATTGGGGAAGTCATTTAACCCTGTTTGCTTCAGTTTCCTCATCTATAAAATGAGCTGTTTTTTTTTTTTTGCCATTTTTGAAATGGCAAACCACTCTAGTATCTTTGCCAAGAAAACCCAAAAAAGGGCCACAAAGAGTCAGACACAGCTGAAATGACTGAACAACAACAAAAGAGAGTAAGGGTCTTTTTTGAAACAAGAGAAAGATGTGGTATTGGGGAGAGGCTAGGGGAGATTGTAAGATTTAAAGTTTAACAGGAAATCAGAGATCATATAATCAATCAATCAAAAAGCATTTATTAAGTGCCTACTGTATGCCAGGCACCGTGTTGGGTACTAGAGGTATGAACAAAGAGAGAAACAATCCCTACCCTCAAGGAGCTTTTACCCTATTAGGAGAAGACTACAAATATACACACGGGAATGTATAAAATACATAGAAAGTAAATACAAGTAATTTCTGAGGGATTGGGAAAAGCTCATAGTATCGTGGATTTCAAGCTTGAAAGGAACTTTGAGGCCATCTAGTCCAACAACATCTTATTTTAGAAATGAGAAATCTGAGGCCAAGAGAGGAGAAGTCATTTGCCTAGGATGCCCTTTGGTCAGTGACACAGCTGGCAGTTGAGTTGGGTCCCCTGACCCTTGATACATGTGCCTTCCATTCCACAAGGCTGAGTTAACTATTGTCTCTGCTTTCACAACTTCCCTCTTCTATGGGCCACTCATCAGTCACAGTGACTAGAGTAGAAGTCATTTGTTTCATCACTAATGGCTGTGGTACCCTTAGCCACATTCTTATCAGCTGCAGTTTGTGGACCTTAACAAGTATGTTCTTGTAGTGAGAGAGCAATGTGGTATAGTAGAAAGTGAGCTGGGTTTAGACTCAGAGGACACGGGTTCTAATCCCATTCTGCTACTTAATACCTGTATGACCTTTGATGAGTCATTTAACTTCAGTGAGGCTCAGTTCCTAATGTGTAACATTAGGAAATTGTACCAAATGATTTCTAAAGTCTTATTTAGCTCTAAATCAATGGTCCTATGTGTATGATTATGACTTTGGTGCCTTCATACTTGAATTCTTTGATCACTTGCAAGTCTGAGAGAAATTGTATAAAGGGCTTATAAGATCACAGATTTAAGGCTGGAAGGAACCTTAGTG
Organism: Trichosurus vulpecula; assembly: GCF_011100635.1. Taxonomy (NCBI): domain Eukaryota; kingdom Metazoa; phylum Chordata; class Mammalia; order Diprotodontia; family Phalangeridae; genus Trichosurus; species Trichosurus vulpecula. The sequence continues at coordinate 118,880,052 of NC_050573.1, read as the reverse complement.
ATCATTTATTCCATGCCCCACCCCATTTTTTGGTAACAGATGATGCTCAGAGAAAATGTCTTGTCCACAGATGCATAGATAGTGTTAGTCATAGCTGGGATTTGAACTCAGGGTCTCTATGTCCAAATCCAGGACTCTTTTCATTGTATGCCATATTCCTTAAAAAAAAGAAGCTAGACCATCATAGCTAAAATTTAGAGTTTCCTGGTCAAAGAAAATATACTACAAGGAGTCAGAAAGAAAGAATTCAAGGATGGAAGCATCAAAGTCGTAATCACACATGATTTGGCAGCCAACACTATAAAAGAGTGGAGGGCTTGGGATCCAATATTCCAGAAGTGCAAACATACAGCTTTACAACCAATAATATCTAACCTAACAAAAACTAAGTATAATCCTATGTGGGAAAAATGGACCTTTAATGAAAAGGAGACCGTCAAACACTTGATGAAAATATCATAGTGGCATAGAAACTTGTAAGTGCAAACATAGGAGTCAAGGGAAACATAAAAAGGTAAATTATGAGTAAGTGGTCATCATAGACTAAACAAATGTTAACTATTTACATTCTAATATGGAGGGATCAGGGGCAGCTAGGTGGCATAATGGATAGAGTGCCAGGTCTGGAGTCAGGAAGACCTGAGTTCCAATCTGGCCTCAGATACACAAACTGTGTGACCCTGGGCAAGTCACTCAACCCTGTCTCAGTTTCCTCATCTGCAAGATAAGCTAGAGAAGGAAAATGGCAAAACACTTCAATATCTTTGCCAAAAGAAGCCCAAATGGGGTCAAAAGAATCAGATATGACTGAAATGACTGAACAGCAACATTGGAGAGATCATACATGTGTCCCCTCTGAAACTTATTATCATCAGGGGTCAGAGAGTATGTTTAATTAGACAGAGGGCCTGGATACAGTTCTGTTATGTCTTGATTATCTTTAAAAAAGAATGGAGGGGGCAGCTAGGTGGTGCAGTGAGTAGAGCACCGGCCCTGGAGTCAGGAGGACCTGAGTTCAAATCTGACATCAGACACTTGACACACTTAATAGCTGTATGACCTTGGGCAAGTCACTTAAGCCCAATTGCCCTGCCTTCCCCCTCTAAAAAAAAGAGAAAAAAAAGAATGGAAAGGGAGGGATAAAGAGAGAGGAAGGTTAGGGAAAGTTATTTCAAACAATCAAAATGGGAAAGTATGAGTCTATTCACAAAGGAAGGAAGGCATAAGGTAAGGCATAAGTGTAGGTAACACTTGAATCTTACTCTCATCTGAATTGGTCGAAGAAGGGAAGTATTCAAACACATAGTTATAGATATATTTCATTAGATAGGAGGAAAAGGAGAGAAGGGAAATGATGGAATGAAGATTAAGAGAGGAATCAATCCCAAGCAAAACAGTCTAAAAATGCACAAACGTTTATAGCAGGTCTTCTTTTTGTGGAGGCAGCTAATGGAAAACTGAGAGGTGGCCATCAATTGGAGAATGGCTGAAGAAGTTACAAACAAGTCACAGAATGCAATTATTCTGTAAGAAATAATGATGGGGATAGTTTCAGAGAAATCTGGGAAGACGTGTGAACTGATGCAGAGTGAAGTGAGCAGAACCAGGAAAATGATAAATTATACAGTGACAACAAAATTATAAACAACATTGAAAGACTTAAGAACTCTCATCAGTGTAATGAATAATCATGATTACAGAGCATTGGTGGTAAAAATGTCACCCAACTCATAATATAGAGGTGAAGAACTCATAGTGCAGTTTGAGGCTATTTTTTTCCCCAGACATAGCCAACATTGAAATTTGTTTTGCTTGACAATGTGTATTTGTAACAGTAGTTTTGTTTTTTCTTTCTTAGTTGAGGGTGGGGGATGGGAGGAAAGAAGGTAGAATTTTGCTGATCAAAAAAATAAAAATAAAAAAAAACCAGTTGGAAAGATGACCAAGCCTTGAAAAGCTCTTCCAGGTAAGAAGACATGATTTGTTGTCGTTTTTATCTTTTACCTTATTACCATTTTCAGGACATAGTCACATGAGTCAAACATTTCCTCAACAGAATCCTGGGTCTGAGGCCCATGGTAACAATTGATTTTTGCCTAACTTATTGGATTGATGCTGAAGTTGCTGAGCATTTATTAATGTAGTGGTATTGGTGGCACAGGCATGACCAAAAGGAGATGCCTTGCAGAGATACTAGATCATGTAGTGTCTATGTCTGGATTCTTAACTCAAAAGCAAAGCAAGAAGGTTCTGGTTTCATGCAAAGAGTGAAAGAGGATCCTGAATTTGCACAACACTGATGTGATAGGTTTGAAGTACCATCTTTTGAGAATTTTTAGGGTAGAATGACTTTTATGTATTAGAATTGCATTTTATTAATCTTTGTGAAAAATCTTCCTCCCTAATAAGTGAAAGAAGCCACTATAAAATGATCACTTTTTGCCAATTATCTCAAAGTATATTAAGCATGTGTCCAGATGGGTATGGATAATCGAGATGCATTTAGAAGGCAAACAGAACTGCATTTGTTTAGAGGATGAACCATGGACCATTGGTTGACATCTAGCAAAGGGATCTAGAAAGCAATGGCAGGGTTTTTCTTAAAGCAGTAGTTATTTTGTTTTAGTTTGAAAAAACAAAAACAGATACATTTCAGGATATAACCATCTAGAGCAGGAGTTCAGGTTGGGTATAGATTTCAGGAAGTCTACAAACCTGAAAGGAAAACAATACACTTTTTTCAGTAACTTTATAACTATAATTTTGTACTTCCTTCCATCATGAATGTAAGCAATAAATATTATTCTGAGAACAGGTCTGTAGGCTTCAGCAGACTGTCAAATGGGTCCATGATAAGCATAAAATTAAGCATCCCTGATTTAGTACATAAAAACTAAAGAGAAACATTCTACTAAAGGTAACTATATCACTAGCAACAACAATAAAAATGTACAGTCATAACTAGGATTGGAACTTTACCCAGCGTGCCTAAATTTATAGGAGGCTGAGAGTATTTAATACTCTTTTAGCAGTGTAGATGCAATTGAATTTGTCACCTAATTAGTAATAATTAGTTAAAATACGAAGTACCTGATGACATGCTTCCTTAGCTGGTGTTCTCTCATGAACTGGAGCAGCTTCTCTGTGCCACAGGATTCTCTATTTCTGTATAGCTCCATCTCCCCTTCATACATTGACTGAATTTGTCAGAAAAAGTTTATTTGAAGGTGTATTTCATGTTGTTTGTCCTTTGAAGCTTGCCCCAGACATAATCAATGCCAGTTGGATCCTTGAGAATGCTGCAAGGTCCAGTTCAATTTAAATAATTTCTATAAACATTTAGGAAATACCTACCGTGTTGCTATGCTAGGTTCTGGGGGAAGTAGGAAGTTTAGATGACTTATGATATATCTCAGACATAGGATGCTTCTGCGAATACATCAAATCCATCAAGTTGGTAATATGGATATTCTTTCTGGATATTCTTTCTCCTTTTTGACGTGAAACCAGAGCCTTGCTTCTCTGCTTTTGAGTATTTACCTTTCATTCAATCCAGTAGAAGAATATGACATATACACAAATAGATTTTATATAAAATAATTCTTAAGAAATACATTGGAGAGATGAAAACCAGGTGCTTGCTTTTGTGAGATCCGTGGGGGGAAATGATATAAATTATTGGAGGTGGGGAAGGTGGAACTTGGTTTAGATTTCATGGAGTTGGGAGCTTTCGAATTAGCGTTTTGAAGGCTTGAAATTCAGCAGAGAAGTGGTTATAAATTACTTTACATACATTCTCTCATTTGCATCTCACTATCTTGTGATGAACAAACTAACAAACGGATAAAAAACCATTTATTAAGCACTTAACTATATGCAAAGCACTGAGCTAAGCGCAAATAGAAAAAAACAGATTGTTCCTGCTTTCAAAGAGTTCAGATTTTAATGGGGGGTGACAACTTATATAGGAGGGTTCAGCTGCAAAATAGATGGACAGGTCCAGTGGCCAGGCCTAGGCCTTGGTAACAGTAATGCTACTTGTAGCTGCTGTGGAGGTGTAAAACCAATAACACCAGCACACAGGAAGGCTGCTAGCACAAGTTCTTTGACCTGCTTTTCTAAAGGAAAGCAACTTTAAAGGAGTCAACAATCTTACTTTAATTAAACATATACATACATAATATATATATATATATATATATATATTTCACTCATTCACTTAGTTCAGGGGAAAAGTCAGCACCCTGAACTTCAGAGAAAATACATACGGAAATTACAAGCAGAGAAAATACCATAAAGACCAACAGACTGGGCTTCTAACTGTCTGACCATAAGCAATTCATATGTAGTTACCAGAGAGAGAAGCACCAACATCTGAGTTTTCAAAGCCGGGAGCTCCTTAATGGCTACCCAGAGTCTCATCTGGCCAAATCACAAGAATACTCTTCCGATGATTGAGCCCCAAAGCAAAACCTCACCTCATAGTATACAAATACTTTTCAGAGCCAGAGGCATCACAACCCTTGTGACCCACTGCCTAATTAGAAATTAGCAAAAGGTGTGAGCCTTCCTACAAAACAAGCCTCCCTTATTGGGCTCCATGTGAGGCCTATTAATGGGTGGGGAAGATCTTCAACTCCCATTAACCTTACAGCCTTGGGTACAGTGTCAAAGCGTGTGGTATTATATCCTCTTTAGCATCATTTCCACTGATAATGTAGCAGTTTCTAATGTTGAGCCATTTGATGATGCCAAGGACTTTGGCATTTGAGCAAAGTGCAAGTACTAGCATACCTCTTTTATAGATGAAGTAACTAACTCACTTGAATGACCTATGATTTTGTGTGGAAGCTCCCTCTGCCCAAGTAGATCGTGGCTTCTTGTTTATTGATAGTCTGACTCAGGGAATTTCAATGACTTGCACACATTTTCTTAGGTAGTGAGTGTCACAGGCACTGGATTTGACTTCAGATTTTCCTGACTTCACATCTAGCATTTTATGCTGTACACCAATGGTGTCAAACTCAAATAGAATCAGGACCACCAGACTGCACATAAGGATCCCTGCAGGCTACATATCGTCTTAGAGAACCAGATATTTACAATATCTGTGCTCTATTGTATTTTTATTTATTTTGTTAAAGACTTCCCCGTGACATTTTAATCTGGTTCAGAAGCACTTTGGGGTGCTATGGGCTGCTGTTGGATGCCTCTGATTGCTCTGTGAAAGAAACATTTAGCTCATTTGTGAGAGGTGCTAGGACTTCCTAACTCTAATGCTGATGTGCGTGCAGGTGCGAGCACACACATTTTGTGGGTGGGTGTGTGGGTGTGTGTGTGAGAGAGAGAGAGAGAGAGAGAGAGAGAGAGAGAGAGAGAGAGATTTTGTGAAATAACTTACCCAAAGCCAAATACTTAGTAAATGACAGAACTGGGCTTTATACCACTGAACCATTTCAATACTTGAACTTTGTGGGATCCAAGTTAGGAAGAAAATCAATCAAGATGATGTATAAGAAATACTGCATGTCCTCTTTGTACTTTCATCTGAAAGAGACAGTGAGGCTAATGGCTTTGCAATTCTTCCAATTCACACGCTAGTCAAGACATTACCCTTGTGATGTCATTGGTCTTCTTTGAAAACAAAGGACCAGGGGCAGCTAGGTGGTGCAGTGGATAGAGCATCCACCTGGAGTCAGGAGAACCTGAGTTCAAATCCGGCCTCAGATACTTATTAGCTGTGTGACCCTGGGCAAGGCACTTAACCCAAGATTGCTTCCAAAAAAGATGACGACAACAACAATAACCAGATTCCTTCGAACTCTAAATCTATGAATTTGTGATGTCAGTACAGTATCATGGCTTGGTAAAGAGCTCTAGTCTTCACTATGCCACCCACCCACACAATTAAGGCACATACAACCTGTAGATAGTGCATGTGGTATGTATATCAAGAAAAAACAAATCCTACAGAAGGGGAGAGGGAGAGAAAGTCTGTAGAAAGACTAAGTCATTCAATCAATAAATGCTTATGGAGCACCTACTGTGTGCCAGATACTATGCTAAATACCCTGCTGTTTTGGATAGGTGTGTCCCTTTAAGAAGAAGAAAGGACATGGCAAATGTACATGGTGTCTTGCTTGAAGAGGACACTGCCTTGGAGTCTGCACTGTGCACAGCCAGCTGTCATCTGGCCAATTGCCATTAACTCCCCTACCTGATCTTACTTCTCTGATTTACCAACTCTAGCTCATCCTTGCATCTTCTTGCTCACCCTAGTCTTGTTTCTACTTGCCTCCGCTAGCATATTGGCCTGGCACTGGCTTCCTGGACTCTGCTTCTGCTGATCCCTTTTGGGTCCTGTGACCCTACGGTTCTGTTTCTCCTAATTAAACTGTAGTTTGGAACATCTGATCATCCTTTCTTGTCCATGCTCCTGATGTTATAACACCTTCCTCTGGCCTCCTATATCAACCAGCTATTCCTGGATTGCCAGGCACAGCACCTGGTGATTAACCGTTACCTGGCTGCCACCCATTGAGAGAATGCAAAAAGGGCAGGTTTTTTAAATGGCTCCTTTTGTAAATGGAAAAGGAACTATGAGAACATTCTAAAATCCTTTGGAAAGAAAAAAGACTGAGAGACGGTACGGTCAGGATCTGTGAAATTCTGAAAGTTACCACAGATGCACTTACTAATTGGCTGGATACACAAAATAAAGGACATCCACGGAATCACAGACTCTCAGGGAACTCAGAGGGTGTCCATTTCAACTTGTACCCAAAGATTGATTAACTTCATTATCATCCCCAACAAATAGTCATTTAGCCTCTTCACCTTGAGTCATGGGAACTCATAATCTTCCAAATTACTTTTGGATACCTCTAATCATTAGGAAGTTTTCCCTTACATTGAGTTGAAACTTTCCTCTTTGCAACTTCCACCCAGGGCTCTTTGTCCTGCTAAGAAGAAGTTTGAACTTTCTTCCGCATGAGAGTCTATCAAATACTTGGAGAAAGTTACCATATTCTTAGATCTTCTTTTCTCCAGGCAAAATATCCCTGGTTCTTTCAACCGTTCCCTTTCTGGCATTAATTCTATCCCCCCTCCACCCCTACCTCTGCCTTGTCGATGACCTGGGAAAGACGTTAGCCTAAAAAGGCTAAGGTCTCCCACTGTATCTGGAACATATGTCTTGCCACTGGACTCAGATGACCCTGGAGGGCAGAGTGAGGCTGATGACTTTGCACAGCCCTGACTCACTTAAATCCAGTTCACTTAAAAGTCAAGACACCACCCTTCTTATGTTATTGGTTTTATTCAAGATTGAAGGACAAACAACAACAATGTGGCACCCACCCTTGAACCCAATGCTTTGCAAATATGCGTTATACAAGTCTGCTTTTCTAGTTGTTTTTATGATTATTATAGGGTGAACAAAAAAGAACTCTTTATGTTTTAGACCTTCTTGATTTTTTTCATAGAAGGCCATCGATAAATGCAATATACTGAATGACAGGTAAGGTTTCTCTGATGATTTAGGGTTTAGGGTACTTTGGGATCTTGAGTTTGAGTACCTTTTTTTCCGATTTCTTAAGACTCAAGTGTTAGGTCACTGTTTATTTCCTAATTGCACTCTCCTTTAGAGAATAGAGAATTTAGAGAATTTTCATGATTATAGCTATCCTGTCTATACAGATGGCTACCAAATCCTTGTCCCCAGTCCTGGTCTGTCACCTGAACCCCATTCTTACATCTCTGCCTACAGAATGTTTCCACTTGGTTATCCTTCCCTCTACTGTGAACTCAACATGACTAAAATCAAAGTAATTCTCTGCCTCCCTCAAATCAACTCCCTTTCTTGTTTCACTGTTGTTTCACTATTTCTTTCAATGTCACCACCATGTTTTTTGCCATTTAGGCTTGAACCCATGGCATCGCCTTTGACTCTTCCATCTATTTTAATTCTTTCTAATTGTCCTTCCAAACATTTCTTGTATTTTTCTCTCCCTTCCCATCTCACTGTCACTGCCTTAGTTTACCAGGGGTGGGGAACCTGTGGCCTCAAGGCCACTTCCTTTCGGATTTGTTCTGTGAAGTTTGGATTCAGTCAAAGGGCCACACTTGAGACCCTAGAAGGCCCTATGTGGCCTTGAGGCTGCAGGTTCCCCACCCTTGGTTTGGACCCTTATCATATCATACTTGGACCATTGAAATTACCTCCCAGCTAGTTTCTACCTTGTAATCGACTCTGCCTGATAATGTTAGATTAATCTTTGTGAAATGTTTTTATTATTTCATTCCTCTGCTCAAAAGTTTTCAGTAGCTCTACATAGCATATAAGATACTCTGACTTTCTCAGCCTGACATTCATGGCCCTCTACAGTTTATCATCAATGATCCTTTCAACCCCATTACCCACTACTTCTCTACACATATCACCTACTCACGCCTGATTGATCCTTTGCTGCTCACCAATCATTCTATACTGATTCACACTTTATATGTAATTCATATTCTGCTCTTCATAGAATACAAGCCCTCCCTCCTTCCATTTCCATTTATTTGCTTCCTACCCATCCTTCAAGAGTCAAGATACAGTCCTACCTTCTCCTTGAGACCTTCTTTATCATTTCATCTTTTGTTGGTACCAGGAGTTCCAGTTGATACCATCAAGTCCAAGGGGAAGTCTTATGTTGGCATGGAGCAAAACACTGCATCATCACTGAATAGTTTGTATTGTTGACTCTGCCTGTGTTATTCACAACCTGGCTGGCTTTCCTCAGTTTCCGGTTCCAGAAATGGCTTTGCCTATGGCTGATCGAGTCCTCTGTAACCTGACTTTCCTTTGATCTCAGAGACTTGTGTCCAGTGCCCGCAGATCAGGACAAAACATTGATTTCTGAAGTCCTACAGAACTTCTTTCCACAAAGTTCACAAATTTCAGTTTTTTCTCATATTTTACCCCACCCTGCTTTCCAGCTTCTTTTTATGTATTGTCTTTCTCCATTAGATTGTAAGCTCCCTGAGGACAGAAACTATCTTTCTTTTTCTTTATTGTATCCTTAGTGCTTATCACAGTGCCTAACACAGAGTAGATGCTTCCAAAGTTTACTGAATTAAATGCCATCTCTTTCAGTTATTAAAATTCCTTGAACTCTTATAAATTATGATTATAAAGAATTCGGACTCCATTTCATACAGGTAATAGACTAGAACGGATCTCTTTTTGGAGTTAAATTTCATTTATTAAATATCATTAAACATTTTTTTATCCTCCAATCTCTACACCCTCTTACCACCACTGGGGAAGAAAAAAAAAACAACAAGGAAAAGCCTTGTAACAAACAAGCATAGCCAAGCAAAACAAATTAAAATGTCAGCTATGTCCAAGTTCCTCATCTCTTGGTCAGAAGGTGAGCAATGTTTTTCATCAGTGGTCTTCTGGAATCATGCTTGAGTGTTGAGTTGATCAGAGTTGGATCTGAGCTGATCAGATCTGAAGTCTTTTGAAATTGTCTTTTCAAGGTTGATAGCAGAGTATAAATTTTTCTCCTGGCTTTAGTCACTTCACTCTATATTAATTCATATAAATGGTTTCTCTGAAACTGTCTCTTCATTTTTATAAAATTGTAGTTCCAAAGTCAGTACAGACCCTGCTTACGCTACCCGAGGAAGTGATCTCACTTCTTCATTGTCCTACAGGTGGGTTATCTTTTCCCCTTAACAACCAAAACTGTTTGAAAGAACAGAATATGTCTTATATTTCTCTTACATCCCTCCCTGCAGCATCTCCAGAGTGCTGGGTGAATGGAAGCTGTTCAATAGATACTTGATGAATAAGGGCATAAATTCATTCTCATTCTGTATATTTTGGTTGTAAATGTAAGACGTGTAGGGGATAGGACAACTTATTTTACTGGAAAGATTGCTAGTCTTAGTCAAGAAGTCCAGGTTCAAATTCTGCCCTGACAGCTGGAGGTGTGTGTTCTTGGGTAAATCACTTCACCCCTGAACCTCATCTGTAAAATGGGCACAATAATACCTGAACCTGAATACATCCTCTGAATTGTTGATGTGATCCCTGAAACAATTGATTAATCAATATGCATTTGTTAAGCACTAAATATGGGGCAGTTAGGTAGTGGGTAGAGCACTGGGTCTGGAGTCAAGAAGGTCCGAGTTCAAATTCAGGCTTAAGCACAATGACCCTGGGCAAGTCACTTAACCCTGTTTGCCTCAGTTTCCTCATCTGTAAAATGAGCTGGAGAAGGAAATGGCAAAACACTGCAGTATCTTTGCCAAGAAAACCCCAAAATGGGGTCACAAAGAGTCAGACACGACTGAAAGAACTTAAAAACAATGAACTTATACTATCTCTAAGCTCTAGCAGACTGAAGGAACAAAGACTATGAAAGTGGGTTTAAGTTGGGGTCCTTAATGTTTTTGGTAGAATGAGTTTGCCCAAGCCTTGAGCTCATTGGAGAGTGGGGGCATAGGGATAGTGTTATAGGAACGAGGAAGAGGGCTGTAGTTCAGGGGTTGAGGTGAAGGGACCAGAATCTAACTTTAAAAAGATCACCGCATGAAATGCAACTTCTTCCCTTCTTTCAATGGTGGGAGTCCATGGGTGTGAAATAGTGTCTACACAAACTGTCAGACAGAGTTGGCAAGTTGGTTTGGTTGGATTTTACTGAAATCCCTCTTCCAAGTTTTTTGCTGTAGGAATGGCTAAATGGGAAGGGATGTATTTGGAAATGAAGAAATGTAAAAACTATAGATAGTAACACCATTTCAAAAAATGTGATCTTGTAGAGAGTAGCCACGGTCTTCTACCAAAATGCGCCTTGGTGATCCTTGAACTGGATGCTCTGATGTTCTGACTCTCACATTCAGTACCTAACCAAATACAATAAGTAGAATTTGGAAGCAGTGACTGGATGCACCACTTTCCCCCGGATATTTGCCAATTTGTTGCTCCCTTCTTCCTGTCATTAGCAGCCTCCTTTTCCCCATCATTGCCCTTTGAAAGGTATTTTGCCCTGGCTGGTCTCTCTGAAGAGTGACTGAGTGGACTCTGAGCTTCTCTCAGAAGTTTCCTTGCATCCACTGGCTTCCCTCTGCAGCAATGGGCTCAATGTCCCCTAGAGCAGCGGGGATGATTTACAGTGAAGGTTCTTTCAATATCAATACATCCACAGGGAGAAGAACAGCTCTAAGGGCATGTTCTCCTCTGGATGCCGGAGTCCAGTTCCCATTAGCAGTAATGAGAGTTACGTGAGCGCACGTTCTCTTTGTTCTGGGCAGTAGCCGTATTTGGAGAATCTTTTCGCATCTGTCATCATCAGCATCATGGTCTCTCTCAATCATTCCCTTTCCCTCTAAATTGCTTTCCAAATATGAAAACAAAAATATCCATTGTACTGTCAGGCATGGATCAAAATGTCTTCTTCAATAACAGGCATTTGGCCTCCTGAAATGGAGGATCAGAGATAACCGTTTGGAAACAGACAGCTGGCATTCAGAGGAAAGATAGAGTAGCTCTGGAGACATAGCCTTCCTAATATGACTAATTATTGAGTCATCCATGATGAAGATTTTAAGTTTTTTAAAGACAGGGGATATGTCTCTCACTGCACTTAGCACAGCTCTCAACATAGACAATGAATGTTCTTGAATGTATAAATGAATGCCAAGGATAGAATGAGAAGGTGAAAGTCACACTATTAGTAGAGATTAAATTCTTTATACTCGGAAGCCAATTCTATGTATATTTCCCTATAGAGATTTTTTTAAAAAAATATCTTTATAAGTAGAAGATAGGGGACCTATGGGCTTTATGGGACTGCCAGCTTCATGTAAGTTGATGGTGTTGTTTGTTGATCCTTTCTTTCTGAAGAGGACCAATGACATCATGATCTGATGGATGATATCTTGACTTTTGGGTGAATTGGATTGAAGTAAGGCAAAGCTATATAAAGTCATCTGCCTCACTATCTCCTCTAGAGTCATCAAAGTCTAGTGTCAGGACAAAATCAAGAGGACTGGCAATGCCCTGGGATGCAGTAGATGACCCTGGCATCTTCTACGTCTGACCAAGCTCTAAGCACTCCACAGTGCCTGCTTCAGCTACCTTCATGGCTGTTGGAACAAATTCTTCTCATCCACCCATTCCACCGGGAGAAATCTTCATATGTTTGGGGTAGACATTCCCCTAACTCACTGATGGTTTTGAGGCCTGTTGGTCATCCTCAACCTGGATTAGCTTATCTGCCTAGAAGGTATTAAGGGAATATCACCACTGCATGTGCTATAGCTTCTTGGAGCCACAGGTGAAAGTCTAATGTGGTATCCAAGAAATCTTATGCATTTCTTATGCTTCATTAAGAGAAGTGATGAATCTAGAAATAAGGAATGAATATTTTCTCTTCATTCTGTCTTAGTCAGATGACGTGTAGAATTGTGTTCAGATTATATATGGAGTATTATGGGTAGCTCATTTTAGCTCAGTCAATTACGAGCAAGTATTCATTAAGTGCCCATTAAGTTCTAGACTCGATACTAGGTTCTAGGAATACAGTGACATAAACAAAATAGTTCCTGACCTCAAGTAGCTCATAGGACCTTGATGAGTTTGAGAATGTCCAGAGAAGAGCCAACAGAATGGTGAAGGGCCACTCATTCATGCCAAATGGAGATGGGTTGAGAGAACTGAGATTGTTAAGAATGGGGAGAGAAAACTTGGGGGGAATGTAACAGCTGGTTTTAAGTGTTTGAAGAGCTATGATATTGAAGAAAGATTAATTTTTTTGCTAGGCCCTAAAGGACAGAACAAGGAGCAATGGGTGGAAATTGCAAAAAGCCAAATTTAGACTTGTTATATGAAAAGTGTCATAGTAATTAGAGCCTGCAAAAGTTCATGGACTTCCTTGAGAAATGCCAGGTGCCCTTTCACGTGAGGTCTTCATACCAAGGCTGGTTGAACACATGTTGGGTATGTTATAGAGGGAACTCATTTTCAGTCATACTTTGGACTAGAGAGGACTGATGCAATAATTATGATCTTTGTATTGTTTTATGTTATTGTTTGTTATCATATTATAATGATAACTCCAACATGTAGTAACTTAAGCTAAGTGGTCCTAATGTCCATATGGGCAAAACAGTCATGCTTTTCCACTGTTAACTCTGTGGGAGGTGCATAAGGCTTCCAGTCTTTGATGGGATGAACTGTTTACTTGCTATAGGGACCTTGAGTCATTTTCCTTCTGCTGTGTTAATTAACGTTAGACCCTCACAGTACTCTGAGCTTCACTCAAGGCTGGTATTGATAAAGGACCCTGAGAACTTTTCCGCCACATCTGGGTCTGATTAGAAATGCACCCTCCTACATATGGCACCCATTACCTGTTCTCAACAAAGCCTGTTTTTAGGGTATGTAATCTTATTACCTGAACCTTAACTTTGCGCATGTTCCCTCCCCAATGTGTCTCCCTCATTCTCCATCTTGGGTGAGTATCTTGCATATGGGGACAAATCTTTGTTTATATTGCCATAGTGTATGTATGTGCTTTGTTTTCCTGCTCATAACTGGATTTTCTAGAAATCCTGAACCTAAGTATTTGCTTTAACTAGAGACTTTAGAGATCAAATAAAGCAAATGAAGTACCTTCCAACTCTGAAATACAGTGCTAATGCAACATGCAGGTTATCCATCACTTCTGGCTACATGGACATCCCACTTTCTCTTCTTCTCTAAATGATATTTATTAATCTTGTATATGCATGCAATTAGTAAATGGGAATAAAGAATCATAGAATCATAGTCTGACAGCTAGAAGAGGACCTAGAGATCATCTTAGCCAATCTTTTAATTTCATAGAAAATAAAATTGGGAACCAAAATATAAGTGGCTTACCCGAGGTCACATAGCCTAGCAAGTAGTAAATACAGGATTACATTGAGTGGCATTTTAAAATACAGTTTAATTGGATTAATACCATACTGTTAACCCAAGCTCTCAATCATCTGGCAGTTTTATACTTCACCAGTGCAATCACCATTGATATTCACAATGCCACTGCTGAAACTCTAAAGGATTCAGTATATTCAGAATCATCAAAAATTGGAGATTATAAATCCTCATCCTACTTTATATACAAGGATGCCAGATGCCACATATAACCTCAATGCATGAAATGCTCAGAGGAATTGAAAACAGATATGCTATGATCATTCCCTTGGAGGGTGGGCAGCTTAGAAGACAGTGGCTACAGTGCTGGGCCTGAGTTCAAATCTGGCCTCAGACACTCACTGTCTTTATGACCCTGGGCAAGTCACTTAACTTTGTTTGCCTCAGTTTCCTCATCTGGAAAATAAGCAGGAGAAGGAAATGGCAAACCACTCCAGTATCTTGGCCTAAGAAACCCCAAATGGGGTCATGAAGGATAGGACATGACTGAAAACAACTGAACATTTACAAACTTAATACACAGAACCCACTGAGATAATGGGTGTGAAAGTCAGTCAACAAGCATTTGTTAAGCACTTACTATTTGTGAGGCACTGTACTAAGTATAGAGGATATAAAATAATAATAATAACTAATAATAATAGCTAATTCTGCCTTTCAAGGCATTCTTCTCCTCATTGGCTTTTTGGAGCTCTTTTGCCATTTGAGTTAGTCTATTTTGTAAGGTGTTGTTTTCTTCAGTGTATTTTTCAGTATTTTTTTGGGTCTCCTTTAGCAAGTCATTGACTTGTTTTTCATGGTTTTCTCGCATCCTTCTTATTTCTCTTCCCAATTTTTCCTCTACTTCTCTAATTTGCTTTTCCAAATCCTTTTTGAGTTCTTCTATGGTCTGGGGCCAGTTCATGTTTTTCTTGGAGGCTTTGGTTGTAGGCTCTATGACTTTGCTGTCTTCTTTAGGCTGTATGTTTTGGTCTTCTTTGTCACCAAAGAAAGAATCCAAAGTCTGAGACTGAATCTGGGCGCGTTTTCGCGTCCTGGCCATATTCCCAACCAACTAACTTGACCCTTGAGTTTTTCAGTGGGGTATGACTGCTTGTAGATTACAGAGTTCTATGTTCTACGTTTGGGGGGGAGGTGCCAGCTCTGTCAGAGCCGCACTCCTCCTTCCCCAAGGACCCCCAGTCCAGACTGGGCTCAGATCTTCGGCAGGCTGTGCACCCCTGCTGTGATCCGCCACTTAATTCCCCCCACCAGGTGGGCCTGGAGCCGGAAGTAACAACAGCTGTAGCTGCCCCACCTCCGCTGCCCCCGGGGCTGGAAGCCGAACCGCGAACTCCTTCCACTCCCGCAGCTTTTCCCACTAACCTTCTCCGCAGTCTTTGGTGTTTGTGGGTCGAGGGGTCTGGTAACTGCTCACGTATTCAGGGCGCTAGGGCCCCCTCCGCCCGGCTTCTGGACTGGATCGTCCACGCCGCTCAGGCTGGGCTCTGCTCCACTCCGTTCCCAGCTCCCAGCTCCCAGCTCCCAGCTCCGTGTGGAATAGAGCTCACCCAGAGACCATCCGGGCTGTCCTGGGCTGGAGCCCTGCTTCCCTGTGCTGTTCTGTGGGTTCTGCCGTTCTAGAATTGGTTCAGAGCCATTTTTATAGGTTTTTGGAGGGACTCGGGTACGGAGCTCACTCTAGTCCGTGCTTACCAGCCGCCATCTTGGCTCCGCCCCCAACTAATAATAATAGCTAATATTTACATAGCACCTACTATGTGTCAAGTACTATGCTAAGTGTTTTATAAGAATTATCTCATTTGATCCTCACAATAACCCTATTTATATCCCCATTTTGTAGATGAGGACACTGAAGCAAATGGAAGCTAAGTGATCTGCCCAGGGTCATACAGCTAGTGAGCATCTGAGGTCAGATTTGAACTTAGGTCTTCTTGACTCCAGGCCCTCTATCCACTGAGAAAATGCTTTGAAAATAAGAGGAACTCTGGAAAGGATAGTTGGTACCAAAAACACAAAATACTAGAACCAGAAGGACTTGAAAAGTCATCTCTTACTATCCCCTCATTTTACTGATAGGAAATAGGTCTAAGGAGGCATCGAAACACAATGGTCAACCAGCCTCTGTGTGAAGACCTCCAAAGTGAGAGAGCCCTTTCACTTCTGCGGGTGCCCATCTGGACAGCTCTAACTATTAGGACATTTTCCTGACTTCCAGCCTAAATTTATGTTTTTGCAGCTTCCACCCACTGTTCCTGGTTGAGTTCTCTCAGGCCAAAAGAACTTATCTAATCCCTCTTCCACATGAAAGTCCTATAGGTACTTGAAGACAACTATCATGCTCCCCCAGAGGCCTTTCTTCTCCATAATAAACATTAGCTATTTCCCTCAATCATCCGTCATACAGCATCCACTCAAGAGAGTTGACCATTCTTGTTGCCCTCATTTGGACACTCACCAGCTTATCAATATCCTTTGTAAAGCTGATCTGGAATTTTTTTCCTCTCCATGTATGTTGTGTTCTTTTTACTAGTGTCCTGGCCCACCCTTCGAAAGGATGACCATAGTAAGTCTGTTTTTTTTCTTTCTCTGTGTATTTCATGCATTGAGGTTATAGTTGGCATCTGGCACCTTTGATGGTCATCCACAGTATATGTATTAATCTGTGATGAGACTATAATTCAGATTCAATCATAAACTACCTAGCTGAGTGAGTGTTCTGATAATCCTTCCCATGCCCTTGGAGTATACCTGAAAAAGTCTTAGAGATAACAGCAAGGATCTAGAGAACAGAAAGGTTCATTTTTCTAGCTACAGCACAATACATTTCACATTAAGATATTTTGTGTAGTGGAAAGAATGCTGGATTTGGGGTCAGAGCACCTGAGTTGGAAGTTCAGTTCTGCTCTTTCCTGTTGTGTAACCTTGGGCAATCATTTCACTTCTCAGAGATGCATCTACCACGAACATCTCTAAAATGGGAGGGTTAGTGACCTGTATAGTCTCTTGTACCTCTAAATCCTATGATCCTTGAAAATGCTATGGCTATCAGAGCAAAGTTATCGGGGTTATACAGGGTGTCCCAAAAGTCTTAATGTTGTTTTAAGCTATTAAAGCTCTTAAAACAATACTAAGACTTTTGGGACACCCTGTATTTATCAGAGACACAAAACTAAAACATACATTGACTATTTTGGGGGAAATGTCAGTTCAAAAACAATATGGGGCCTTTCTCAATCATAAAGGACTCCATAGAATCCATTCATACAAAGAAAAGAAATTGAATTGTATGTTTTCCGAAATCCCAGTGTTCTGACCCAAGGCCTTCCAACATATGAAACTGCTGCTGCTGCAGTGGCCTTGGGCACTTCACCGAAAGAGAATATTATTCAGTTTCCAGCCCCCATAGGACTGGTGGGGGGGGAAGAGAAAGAGAGAGAGAGAGAGAGAGAGAGAGAGAGAGAGGGAGAGAGAGAAAGAGAGAGAGAGAGAGGGAGAGAGAGACGGAGAGAGAGGGAAAGAGAGGGAGAGAGAGACAGAGAGACAGACAGAGACAGACAGAGGCAGACAGAGAGAGACAGAGAGAGAGAGAGAAAAGAAGAAGAAGATGAAGAAGAGGATGATGAAGAAGAAGAATATGAAGAAGAAAAAGAAGAAGAACAAGAAGAAGAGAAAATAAGAGGAGGAGGAAAAAGAGGAGAAAGAGGGGGAGAAGAAAGAGGATGAAGAGAAGGAGAAGGAAGAGAAGGTAGAGAGAGAAGAGGAAAAAGAAGAGGAGGAAAGGGAGAGAGCACAAATAGTTGTAGACTTGTAATATGAGGGCCACTACTGCTTCCAAGAGGAAGTCCATACTTGTTTCCCATTTTATACTTTCTTTTCACTCCTGGTCTATCACGAAATTCTCCTCTTGTACTCCCTAGGTGAAGTCTATAACAATGGCAGGGTGACTGGAGTTTTGCTCCAGGATGCCAAAATTTAGAAGGTGCTGCTAGCTAGCACTTGTAGTCTTTCAACAGCGTAGAAATAACTGAGATTATCACTTATTTAGGAAGAATGATCAGTTAAGAATGGAAGTTATCAGAAC
This sequence comes from Trichosurus vulpecula, assembly GCF_011100635.1. Classification (NCBI taxonomy): domain Eukaryota; kingdom Metazoa; phylum Chordata; class Mammalia; order Diprotodontia; family Phalangeridae; genus Trichosurus; species Trichosurus vulpecula. The sequence continues at coordinate 118,861,996 of NC_050573.1, read as the reverse complement.
CCCCCCCCCCACCCCATCCCATGCCCAGGTGAGTTCTTCCTAAGCTGGCTGTGGGTCTCATCTTCTATCTTCCCCAGAGCATTTGAGGATATATTTCATGCCCTTTGCTGCAGGTACGTTTTGTACTACTTTCTCTGGGAACAAAAATCTGTTGGGTTTGGGCTGGCTTCAAATTCAGTACATCCTATTCTGCAAATCTCACATTTAGGCCATAAAAATGTATTATTCCTATGTAATCATGGGATATCACCACAGGAGACAAGATATCAGCTGCCTTCTTCATGGTTTGTTGCTTCTCTAGTTCTTTCTGGAAAGCAGGGGTCAAATTGCACTTTCAACCCCTTTTGAAGCCAGGTGTGTTTTGGGTGCATATATGTCCTCAGGTCAAGATCAGCTGGGACTGGAGCAGCCTGATCTGTTTTATGAAAATCTTTCTCCATTCTAATTTCATTTCCATGAGTTCTTCCTTTCTGAAGAAAGGAAATAATCATTTATGTGCTAAGCATTGATCTCAGCACTTTTATAAATAATAACTTATTTTGTCCTTAACAGGGAGCTATACACTATTATGTTTCTAGACGAGAAAGCTGAAGCAAAGAAAAATTAAGTGAGTTGGTCAGGGTCACACAGCTATTTAGTGTCTGAGATGATTTCAACTCAGTCTTTCTGACTCCAGGCACAGCACTCTATCCCTTATGTTGCCTAGCTTTCCCTGTTGTCATTAGCCTTTTTATCTGGCTTTAGCTCTCCCTCCAGGTAGCACCTGAGGAGAATCCAGGTGGTACCATGGTGTCCTGAAGAGGGCTGACTTTTGATTTAGAAGACCTGGGTTGAAATGTGAACTCTGACACCATCTAGCTATGTGAACAGGGGCAAATCCCTCCTTCCTCATCTATAAAATGGAGATGACACTGTGTAGGTACTACTGTTTCAACAATCTGGCTAGCAGCTGCTGTGGGGGGTGTAAAATCAACAACAACCAGCTCACAGAACGCTGCAAAAACCCAGGCTCTTTGGATCTGCTTTACTAAGGAAAGCAACATTAAGGGGTTAACAAACTTACTTTAATTCAGCATACAAATACCTTTCACTTAGTTCAGGGGAAAAAGCCAGCACCCTGAACTTCAGAGCAAATACAAACAAATTACAAACATCAACAGACAGGCCAAATACAATTCATAGTTACCAACATCTAAGTTCAGCCCGGGAGCTCATAACAAGGGCCAGCCCAGAGTCACACACGCCACCACAGCTGTGGGTCAGAGCTCCGTAAAAGAGAAAGCTGACTCCTGGTTTTATATCTTTTTCAGGGTCAGGGGTGAGTCACCCACATGACCTAAAATCATCAAAGATGCGACTTAAACCCATGTGGTCTAAAAGCCTCTGATGTCACAAATATGTCACTCAAACCCATATAAACTAGGCTTTCCCTTGAGGCAAGGAGGTCATCAAGGACTCTTAATTTAACCAAGAAAATAAAGGCCAAACTCTTCAAGGGCCCGTTTTGATTGCCCACACAACTACCTCCTTCATAGGGCTGTCAGGAAGGAAGCTCAATGTATTTGTTATTCCATCTATGTGACTGCTTTTTCCACTGATGCCAGTTATACCCCACATGCATGTCAGTGAACGAGTCTGTCAACAAGAATTTATTAATCACTTATTCAGTACTAGGCATTTTTCTAAACTCTGGGCATTCAGTAAAAAGCAAAAAGATACCCCCAAAAGATACCCAAGTTCACCACAGTGGTCTACTTCACATGCTGAGCACATTTCTTGCCCCCTGCTAAGTGCTGCAGTGGATGGAGCACTGAACCTGGAATCAGCAAGACCTGACTTCAAATGTGGCCTCAGATACTTATTAGCTGTTTGACCTTGTTCAAGTCACTTAACCTCTGTTTGCCACAATTTCCTCAACTATGAAATGGGTGTAATAATAGCCCCTACCTTATAGAGCTGTTGGGAAGATCACATGAAATATTGTTTGTAAAAAGAAAAAAAAGTGCTTAGCATCATTCCTGCACACAGTTGGTGCTATATAAATGCTCATTCCCTTCTCCTTTCTTCCTTAAAATTGTAAGGATACTTGTGAGACACATGGACCATCCAACAGTTAGCTCTGATTCTTACCCCATGACTGACCCATCTTCTTTTTCAATCCTACATTTCTTTTATAATATCCTTTACTTTGGTCCTTTCTTGTAGTTCCTTATTAGTTATGTTTTTATAGACTGCTCATAACACTGCATGCCATTCCACAGCCCTCAGTGTTATACTAAATTTTAATCTCTCAGAGACTAATATTATGTGACTCATGGTCATACAACTACATCAGTACAATATTGGTATTAAAAAAAATGGGCCTTTGTTTCAGGAAGAGAGGGTCATTAAAAAAATCTCAGAAATTTTCCATAGGCCATTCAGCCCAATCCCCTCATCCTTTTGAATTCTGGGCTCAACTCATTATCTCTCTGCAATCGGATATCTGAGGAATATATAATAATGCATGAGCTCTCTAGGTGGTCCATCTAACTGTGTGGTACAATTTGGACAACAAGCATTCTATCTATACTCCCATGGATTTTCCTGCGTGGATAGTTAGGTAAAATTCTTTTGGGTGTTTATGGAGGTTGTCCAAGAGGTTGTGTAGTATTCTAGGCCTTTATGCATCCACCGCAGTGTCATCTGTAAACAACAGCATATGGAGAACCTCAACAGATATCTACAGAGAATCTCTCTTCAACTTGAACTTTGCACTGCATTTTTGTCCACGGCTATGGCAAACATGTTTGACAAGCATACGCTTTCCAGATTTATGCTAGTAATCAAGGGTGAGATGAAAAAGATAATTTCTATTGTTACATCTTTTGAAGACTTGCATAATTTTGATGTATGCATGGGAGATGACTTATTAGAAGAGGGACTTCAAGAGGCCTTTTGCTCCACTGCTGAAGGCCTTTTCTTTTTCTTCTTTTTCCACACATACTCAAGGATCATTAATTATGGTAAGACTGTTAATTCTTTGCATTTTTTTTCAGCCAATACTGTGACGGTAAAAATGGGATTTTCTGTGGTGTATTGTTGGTAAATGGCCTGGTTGTTACCTAATAATATCCTTCTATACTTATTAAGTGGGTCCTCTATATGTGTATATATTATTCTCATAAAAATTTTATATGGATGAAATAGGCATATAGGTATGTAGTTATGGATATTCTTTTTGGCTACCTTTTCTGATTATTAATGAGATCTAAAACTACCCACCCCACCCCCCGCCATGCTTTTGATTCCTTTCCCTTTCTCAGATAAGAATCAGTCCTTTAAAGCAGTCAAAATTGTATCCTCTCCAAAATGGATTTCTTTTGTGTGGGATTCAAATGTTTGGCCCTATTCTTGTTCTTGTGAGTTCCACTCCTACCTTCTCTATATGCACATATGGTACTATGAGTCCAAGGGCAGTGATGTCAAAAAGAGTATGTTATAAAAATCTTTTTCGTCTTTGGTCCATTTGTTGTCTTTATTCCAGCTTCATCCTTAAATGCCCCTGGGATGACTGCTTAGTTAGGTCTCTTGCCAAGCTTTCTTTAAACTTGTCTTGCCCTCCACAGCTTCTCTCTGTTTTATGAGGCGATACTGCTCATAATCTTGTCCCATCCTTCTTCATGAGATTTTACAAAGGAGTTTGTCTTCAAAACAATATTGCTCTTGGCTGCCATATCTCTCTCTTTGTGAAGTAAATCAAATGCTTGCTGACTAAGATTTTTTTTACACTCTTTTGGTCTCCCGTTATAACACTTGATTTACTTTATCAAACCCTACTTGGTCATTGCTGGGCCCTGATTGGCTCAGAATGAACATAAATAGCAATTGTTTCCCTTTTGGACAGAAACCTTGAGGGTCTTCCCTTCCCAGATCAATTTTTTGGGGGGGATTAGGTAAAGAAGCCATTAATTGTTGAATGGGCATTGCCTCAGCCAAACTAAGATCTGTTAAAGACCTTAGCTTGAAAAAGCCAAGGTTCCCCACTGTGTCCTGGGCCATCTCCAGCCATCCTGATCTGTATTTGGCCATTGGACCCACGTGGCTCCTGAGGAGAAAGTGAGGCTGGTGACTTTGCACAGCCCTCCTTCACTTAAATCCAATTCACTTGCATGTCATGTCGTCACCTCCTTGGTGTTATGATCCTCTTCAAGAATGAAGGACAAACAAGAGCAGTGAAACTCCTATATGAAATTATTTTAGTTGGTGTCTTTCATTTCTTCCATCCATATTCCATTTTCCATTATCAATAACTTGTTTAAAGAGGTTAAGTTGGAATTCTTTTTAATTGTATGCCATTTACTTTCTTCCCTATTTTCATTCTTTTCCCCCCCTCACATAGAAATACTAGCAGAAAAAAGAATAACAACGAAAGAAAAGAAAATCTCAAATCATAGCAATTTTTTTGAGACTACTCAGGGGTCCTGCTACATAGATAATTGAATCAAGTATGTTATTGTTCATCCTTTGTTCTCAAAGAGGACCAACAACATCAGGAGGGTGATGTCATGACTTGCAAGTGAGTTGGATTTAAATGAGGCAGAGCTGTGCAAAGTCATAAGCCTGACTCTCTCCTCTACAGTCTCCTGAGTCCAATGGAAAGACATAGGTCAGGATGACTGGTGATGGCCCTGAATGCAGTAAGCTAAGGTCTTTCCCAGGTCTCAGTTTGTCTGAGGCAATGCCCATTCAACAATTAAAGGCTAGGTAAGAATTGAGGCAAAAGATTGCCTAGTTTGCCTTCACAAAAGAATCAATTTGGGAGAGGAAGACTCTAGTAACAAGATATTTCCTGCTTGTTAAAACTTAATCAATTTCAATTTTTGCAATGTTATTGATTCTTGTAATGTTCAATACTTTCCATTTTTTTCTTGAAGAAGGTACTTATGATATGTAGTAATATTTTTGTGTGGTCTAAAATTTTTTGACCTCTTTCATACCTTATTTCTGATCTATATTTATGATTTTTTTTCACATCCTTCACCTATTCCTACTTTTTTCATTGAAGTCACTGAGTAATAATCAATAATTAAGTAGTATATAATGATATACAGTGATTTAAGTTCAAGGGTTTATCGAGTTCTTAATAAAATTTTTCTGCCTTCATTTTCAGTAAGAGGTTGATAAAAAAGTGCAATCATTTTCATGGCGATTTTTTGGGCATGTGTACAATTACTCATCATGAACATTGCAATATGAAATGACAAAATATCACATAAAATATTTCTTGTTGTCTTAGGCCCATGATAAAACCTCCTTCTCTGTCTATCTAAGGAGGACCTGTGAGCCATCCTTTGATTTAGCTCCAGCGTCCTTATGAGGTTTCAGTTAGAGCAAGAATACGAAGAATGATAGCATTAAATCTGCAAATTAACATTGGCAGTATTGACATGTTTAATTATATTGAAAGGTCCCTCTATAACTATACTTTGAGAATTTTTTCTTTTAATATAAATGAATGTTGTACTTTGTCAAAAGCATTTTCTGCATTTATTGTGATAATCACATGATTTTGAATATTTTTATTTTAATATAATGAATTATGTTGATTTTCTCTTAATTTTGAACTATCTTTTCATGCCTGCTACAAATATAATTTATTAATTGTGAATTTTTTGGGGATAAATTGCTATAGCCTTTTTGCCAGTAATTGACTTAAGATGTTTTTATTGGTGTATGTTAATTATATTGATTTATTGTTCTCTTTCTGTGCTTTATCCTTCCCTGATTTAGGAAGGTATTAGAATTATATTTGTCCCATAAAATGAACTTATTAGAGTGTTTGCTTTTTCAATTTTTTGTGAATAATTTGCATGGTAAAGTTGTCTATTTTTTTAAGTTTGATAGAATTTTCCTGTAAATCCATCAGAACCATGAGTTTTTTCTTTGGTAGTTCTCTTAAAACTAGCGCTGTTTCCTTTTCTCATAAAGGATTATTTAAGATTTTTGAGCTGGTGTTCTTTTAGGTTTAGTATTTTATGTTTTTGAAGGTAATCCTCTATTTTGTATTCTCAGTCTTGATGGCGCCATAAGTTCTAATAATTCTTTTCATTCTAGTTTTGTTGTGACTTCTCTATGTTCATTTTAATTTGTTAATGTGATTATTTTCTGCCCTCTTTTATTTAATCAAGTTGGATACAGTTATTCCTTCCATACCGAAGGGGCCAGGAATACAGATCCCCCACAATTTGGAAAATTCACATACATTTTTTTGGCCCTCCCTTCGTACTGGAGAAGGAATCTAATTTTTTTCTTTTATGGGGTGTTTATAGTAACTTATTGTAAAATTTGGGTTTATATTATATTATACTATACATTTATGCATTTCTGAATTTCTAAACTTTTTCTGTCTCATCTGCTGGCAGTTCCAGCAACAGCCCCCCCCCCCCCACCAAATTCCCATTTAATTTGTTATGCCAGCCTATGATATATCAAAACTGTGATGGGGAAAGTTGTGATGTAGAAGGGATAACTGTAAAAGTTTATAATTTTTTTTTGGTTTTCTCAAAGAACCAGATGTTAATTTTGTTTATCATTTCTATAGTGTTTTAGTACTCCTTTTCCTTTTAGCTTTAGTACCTTCTTCATTGATTTATCTTATCTGTGTGCTCTAGGTTTTAAAACTAACTTTTTTCCCTTTGAAATCTTTTTTTTTCTGGTTTTAGCATTTCTGACTTTCTGACTCACTTTCTGACTCCTTCCCCTTTGATAGGGGTTATACCACTAGGGCTACTATACACTAGGGGTGTATGGGGCATTTGGGAAGGACTAGCACCTCTGGTATGAGGGCTTGCTGAGCCTTTTTCAGGGCTGCTCACCTACCTATGGTGTTTATGAAGTACTCAACTCTCACCTATGTGCACAGTGGCCATACCCCAGTAAAACAATCTTGGCATACAGGTTAAGAAAGGTTGAGGACTCAAATGGGCCTCAAATGCATTGGTAAGTTAGGGGGATATCTACTCCAAGTATGTGAAGATTTCTCCTGGTGGAATGGGTGGACAAGAATAGTTTGTTCCAACCACCATGAAGGTAGCTGAAGCAGGCACTGTGGAATGTTTCAAGTTTGGTTAGATATTAAAGATGCCAAGGTCATCTACTGCATCCTGGGCCATCACTAGTCATCTTGGCTTTTGTCCTGCCACTGGATTTTGATGACTCTGGAAGTATGAGGCTGACAACTTTGTGCAGCTCTGCCTCTCTTAAATCCAATACATGTGCAAGTCAAGACATCACACACGAAATCATTGGTCCTCTTCGAAAACGAAGGGCAAACAATAATAATAATAATAATAATAATAATAATAATGATAATAATAATAATAATAACAACAGCAGCAGCAACAACCACTAGGATAAACGACAACATTGTCTCTGCCTCTTTCCATATTCAGAATTTGATTTTTTCGCCAGACTGGGTCTATGCCCCAGATAGTCTCTGGGATTTCTCTTCCCTTTCCTTTAGGCCTAGTATAGCTGCACATACTGGCTACCTGTCCTAATTCTCTTCCTGCTTCTGATTTTTTCCTTCTGGCTTTTATTTTTTGCTTCTCTGGTTTGAGATTTTCTAACCTAGAGCTTGCCCCAGGAAAAAAAAAAGTAACTCATATCCCTCCACTTTTCCACCTTCAGAGTGGCTGGGTAGAGTCAATGTCCTCTGCTTGTTGCAACAGAATAAAGCAGCGTCATACTCAAATAGAAACAGATCCCTGTGGGCAGCATATTAACTTAGAAAACTACAAATGAACATTATCAATGACTTATTTTGTTAAATGTTTACCAATTGCATTTTATTCTGGTTTGGCCCCTCTTGGGAGTGTTGCAAGTATCTGACATTTCTGGGTGGAGGATAGAGTACATTGATGACCAGGAAGAATCAGAACCAGAAAGAGAACTGGGGCAGGAAGGAAATCCCTGTGTGGGTCCTAAAGCATAAGCCTGTGGGTTGGTTTGTATGCCCTGCCTGAATGAAGGGGCTTGTGGGGAAGAGATGTAGAGTGCTTAGGGATTAGAATACCACAGTGTTAATTCCGAAAGTCCTTACTTTGTTGGCCTTCCTCCCCTCTGGCCTGTGTGTTCAGCTACAATAGCTACAACTCTAATGCATGATTATTCATTTGGGTAGATTTTGGGAGATAGTGGAAACTAGAGAAAATGTCTGTTCTGCCATCTTGTTGATCACATGCCTGAAACTTCAGCTAATAATTTGTTGTATTGATAATTTCATCTTTCAAAAGATGGAAGAACCAACAAGGGAAAATTCTATTATAGATTTGACTCTCATTAATAGGGAGGAACTGGTTGATTCAGTGGAAAAGATGGAGACCTAGGAGGAAGTGACTACTCCCTCTTACAGTTTGTGATAGAGGAGAGGAAATCTGGGCATAGTATGCCATGTACCCCAGTTTTGGGGAAAGCAGATTTCAAAGGGTTCAGGGGAAGATTAGATAGAATCCCATGGAGTAAAATGCTTCAGAGCAATTTACCCTAAGCAGAATGGGAAATACTCAAGAATGAAACTATGAAGACAGAAAGGGAAACATTTCTAATGAGAAAAGAAATGGGATTTGTCTGAAGTGATTAATGTAGATGCACCAACAACTCACCAGTCAACTTAGATTTTAAAAAGAAATATACAGCAGATGGAAGGAAGGCCAGGTAATAGAGAATAAATATGAATGTGGCACAATCCTTTAGAAATAATATTAGAAATGACAAAGTCAATGATAATGTTTCGAGGTTGGCAAGGGAAGCTGAGGACAACAAAAAGGTTGTTGTTTTAACTCTATTGGGAGGAAAAAAGGAAAGTAAAAAGAGACAGAGTCTTTGCTTGGGGTGAAGAGGACAGTGATAACTGATAGTAGTGTCTTCTCACCGGGTTGCTCAATCAATTCTTATATCGCTTATTTTTTCTGTGCCAAAGAGAATGATCTTTCCATTGGAAATGACAGAACAAAAATGACTTGCATGGAGTTTAGCACAGTGCCTGGCGCATGATAAATGCTTGTGGATGATGATGATGGTATCCAAGATAAGTAAGGATATGGTGAGAGAATATCAAACTCTGGATGAATTGAAGTCATCTGGCCCAGATGAATTACATCCTCAGTACTGAAAGAATTGGTGGATGTGATAGATGAGCCACTGTAAGTAATATTTGAAAGGTCATAGAAAGTGGAAGTGGTACTACAGGATTGGAAAAGGTGAATTGTTATCTTGGTTTTCCAGAAAGGGAAGAGAACACAGTCTACAAACTATGGACCAGTGAAATTGACTTTGATTCTTGGGAAATTTTAAAAACAGATTTTTAAAGAGATGGTTGGCAAACATCTAAGAAGAGTGGTGAGGATTACAAAGAGTCAGTATAATTTCACCAAGATCTGATTATGCTGGCTTAATCTCATTTGGTTTTTAGACACTTATTAAGCTAGTGGAAAGGGTGAATGGTGAAGATATATCTTGCTCCGATTTGAACAAAACTTAAACTCTCATATGATTCTTGTTGAGACGATGAAGAGATATGGATTAGATGGTAATACCATTAAATGGATTCAGAGATGGTGGATGACTGGATTCAAAGAGTAACTGTTAACAATTTGATGTCAAGATGGCAGGAGGTTTTCAGTGGAATACCTCAGGGATCTCTGCTAGGCCCTCTGTTGTTTAACACTTTTTATCCATGGCTTGGATAAAAGCATAGATAGCAAGGTAAGAGAGCTGATATGTTGGATGACAGAGTCAGGATCCAAAAAAATCTTGATAGTCTGGAACATTGGGCTGAATCTAAGGAGATAAAATTCAATTAGGGATAAATGAAAAGTCGTACACTTAGGCATAAAAAAATCAATATTACAAATGCAAGGAAGAAGAGGCATCATTAGATAGTAGCTGCTATGAAAAAGATTTGGAGGCTCTAGTGTAATGAAAGATCAGTATGAGTAAGCAGTGAATTAATCAATCAAAACAGCTAAAGAAAATCTTGGGCCATACGTGGAGGTATAGCTCCTAAGAATAGGGAGGTGATGGTCCCACTAGCTCGTGTCAGACCTCATCTAATGTATTATACGCAGTTCTGGATGCTGTAGTCTAAGAAGGGAAAGGTTACACTGTAGAGCATTGAGAGGAGGGTGACTATTATGGCAAAATGTCCTGAGTCCATGTTGTATGAGGATCAGTTGAAGGAACTGTGCATATTTAGTCATGAGAGGAGGAGGCTAAGGGAGAACATGAGAGTTGTCCATGCATTTTAAGAGTTTTCATGTGGAGGAAAAATTAGATTTATTTTGTTTGGACCAAGAGGACAGGTGAAAGTTTCAAAGAAGAAACTTTAACCTGTCAAGAAAAATTTCCTAACAACAATGTTCCATCCAGATGTGGAATGGACTGCCTCAAGAGATGATGGGTTTCTCTTCCTTGAAGGTCATTAAGTAGATAGAGACTGGATGACTATTTGTCAGACATGCTGTAGTAGAGGCTGGACTAGGTGGCTAGTGAGTTCCCTTCCAACTCTTAAATTCTGCAATTCTATGAAATACTGCTCACTTCCCTTTTCAGAGCATTGACAAAGAGATCTGAGATTTAACATATATCTACAGATTAAAAGTTGTATAATCAGTTGCTGGTTTCCCTTCATCAACATCACTGTTGAGGGATAAATATAATAGTTTAATCTGGTACCTAAATAAACTTCATTTTTTTCTTGTAGAGGCAATCAGGGTTAAGTGACTTGCTCAGGGTCACACAGCTAGTAAATGTCAAGTGTCTGAGGCTGGATTTGAACTTAGGTCCTCTTGACTCCTGGTCCAGTGCTCTGTCCACTGTACCACCTAGCTGCCCCTCCTGGATAGACTTCAAAGATAATTCAGAAAATTGTTCCAAGACCATTAGGTACCATTGATCTATGCAAATATTTAATTTATATGCACAGGGTAATTTGAAACACTGAAAGGAGTCCTGGAAAAGTTGACCTTGGGGATAAACCTTGAGTAATACCTAGAAATCTTTTTATTGAGTATTTAACTATTAATAATAGTGGCCTGTGAAGACTTCAAACACTAAGAAGTCATCTGTTGTGGGGCACTTTAGTGGTGCATTGGATAGAGTACTGAGCCTGAAGTCAGGAAGATCAGAGTTCAAAATCCAGCATTACGTATTTACTAGTTGTGTGATCCTTGACAAGTCACTTAACCTGTTTGCCTCAGTTTCCTCAATTAAAGTGGGGATAATAACAGCATCTATCTCACTGGGCTATCATGAGGATCCAATGAGATAATATTTGTAAAGTGCTTAGCACATTTCCGGATGCCTATGTATAAATATTTATTCTCTTCCTTGTCTTCTTTTAAATTTTATCAGTGTTATTCAGTTCAACAATTACTTGAGTGCTAATATCCCTGAGTTCCCATCCAGCCTCAGACATTTACTAGCAGTATGACCTTGGGCAAGTCACTTAACTATGTTTGCCTCAGTTTCCTCATCTTTAAAATGAGGGGGAAAAGGAAGTGACAAACCACTCCGTTATCTCTGTGAAGAAAACCGCAAATGGGGTCATGAAGAATGGAACATGACTGAGAAGCAACTGAACAACAACAGCAACGCCAGCAACAATGTGGTGGGTACATTCTCCCACAAGTGCCCACACCATCAGAGTACGGTGCTTTGAGCCCTCCACTTGGGCCCCTACTGCCATGTAAGATTAACTAAAGTGTAATGTGTAACTTGAAAGATTTCTTTGCTCCCCTTTTTAAGACCAGGAGGGCTCTTGTCTATCACATTCACAGCCTATGTTTTACTTTTGTCCATACTTGGGGGCCTTCAAAGGTGGATGTATGACAAAGAATCATAAAGGTGTATGGCATGATGGGAAGAATGTGGACCTTACTGAATGGGTCAGAGGATCTGGGTTCAAATTCCAGCTCTGACACTATGACCTATGACACTATACTGACCTCTATGACTTTGACCAAGTTACCTCTCCTATATGGCCTCAGTTTCACCCTCTATAAAATTAGAGGGTTGGACTGTTTGACCTCTAAGGTCCCTTTCCAGCTCTAAATCTATGAACTAATAATATAGAATCTCAGAGTTGTAAGGGAGCTCAAAATCAGTCTGCTCCAACCTATGACTAAACAGGGATCCCCAGATGGCCTCTCTGACAATCATTGTTCAGTCTGGGCTGGAAAATCTCTAGAGTGAAAGCCCACCTGCTCCTGTTTGACTTGGAGATAGCTTTAATTGTTAGAAAGTCTTTCCCAATAACATACCTCCATCTGCCTCTACAACTTCTACTCATAGTTCCTAGGTCTGCCCTCTGTAACTAAGCAAAAAAAAGCCCAAGATTGCCTTAGGTTTGTCATACTAAAGACTCATAGTGAGTCTGCAGTTCATTAGGACGCCCAGATCTTTTTTACATGATTTTTTAGTCATGTTCCTTCCTTACATATGTGCAGTTGATTTGAAGATCTATATCTTTATTTTATAAACCATATTTTTATTTATTTTTCCCAGTTTCCCTAGATTTCCCAATTTATCCCTTCCCTCCCAGAGAACCATTATTTAAAACAAAGAATAAAAAAGAGAATGGAAACAATTCAACAAAAGCAACCCATCAAAAAAGTTTGATATCAAATGCAGTGCTGTGTACCCATAGTGCTCCACTTCTTCAAAGAAAGAAAGTAGTAAGATATATCCATAGTCTTTCTCCTCTTGCAAAATTTGAGGGAGAGACGTATTATGCATTTTATATTGTGGAAGATGTTCTAACCATTAGACTCTCCAGTGCAAAGACAAGATGATATATATGTGGCTACTGAAATGACAGATAATTGCAGATCTCACTCAGTAATTGCCCTTAGAATCTTAGTCAGTGCTTTTTCCATTTGTATCTTTAAAAAGAAAAGATATTTTCCATTCTGCACCTCATAGGATATGGGTATCAGTTTACTAAGTCACCAGAAGCAGGAAACTGACTCAAAACCTTTCAACTTTATTGCTTATTCATCTGTTTAGCAAGGCTGGGGCATAATGACTTATCTACCAGGCTTCTTTTGAAGCTGCTGATAGGATTTTTCATTCCTGCCCTTCATCTTTTCTCCTCCCCTCTCCTCTCCTCTCCTCTCCTCTCCTCTCCTCTCCTCTCCTCTCCTCTCCTCTCCTCTCCTCTCCTCTCCTCTCCTCTCCTCTCCTCTCCTCTCCCCTTTTCTCTTCTCTCATTTTTTTTAACAGGAAGGTATTTATATCTCTCTTTAAAACTGAAAAGAAAATTGGTAAAAGCTCTAGTGTACCTGCTGGCTAGTTTTCATCATTACTGGAAATGGAAACCATTAGTTATATATATATATATATATATATATATATATATATATATATATATATATATATATATATATATATATATATATATATGTATGTATGTATATATTCATCTGAAGACTCCATTGCCAGCTACAAAATGGGCAGCATCTTTCCTGATGATTAAGTCTAGGGTATTGGGAGAGGCACATTCCCACTGCCCAAATGGAGCTGTTGGATAGCTTCACTTACATATTACAAAACCTCAGAGGGGTCGCCTTGAATTATCAAAAGTTTCTCATTTTCTCGACTCTGGGGAGAGCATATTTGACTTGAGGAGTTAGAAAGGAGGACTTCATTCAATCAAAAAACATTTGTTGAGCACTCTTTGAGTGCACCGTGTCCTGCTGGGTGAAGCTGTTAGGGCTCTAAGCAGCCCAGGGCAGCAAAACGGTGCCTGGGTCAAGTGATGCAAAGCTCTTGCTCAGACTGACATTCTAAGTGTCAAGGAGATTGATTACAGTGATTAATTTCAATCTGCCATGTACACCAGTGTGACCTTGACTGAGTCATGCCTCCTCTATAAGGAACTTAGTCTAGGTGCCTGTAAGTTCCCTTCAGTTCTAAATTCACAATCCTATGATTCTGGCTGAATGGGAGCCCTTTCCTTTGTGCCACACCTCCTATCCATACATGGTGGGTGTGGGAGTTCACTGGATGTGGGGATTCTTTCTCTCTTAGATGTATGTGAACCATTGGCATGAGTGGGGAAGGACACTGACTGTGGTGAGTGGTGATGCCATTGCTGCCATCACCTTTGCTCTTTGACCCAAGATTCAGACCCTTTGTCATCCCTTCTCCGGGGCTGGACTTCATCAACTGTGTTAGAAGCAGCATCTATTTTACGGAGACTGAGTTAGTTTCTCTTTAAAGGGATGAAAAGTCTGTCTTACATAGGACCTAGTGGATCCAGGGATTAGGGCTTGAACTACTGGTATGACTCCTTGGCTGACTGAGGTATAAAAAAACTAGACTGAAGAGATGGGACTCCTCAGGACTGGTGAAATTCTTGCCAGATGAGTCAACATATCTCTCTGATTGGACTCTTGTTTCTGAGAGAGATACAGAAGTAGTAGGGGGAGACATTCATTGAATCACCCTCCTCAATCCCTTTCTTGGTTATGTAAATTTCTCTTTGTTAATATTTTGTCTTTCCTCATTTCAATCCTGAAACTGAATCACTGGATTGGTCTGGGTTAGACCTAGCCCAGAATACCCTTCATCAGTGTGAAAAGGAAGAAATAGGCTTCTAGGGTCCTGCACATACATGAACATCAAAGGATAGAGAGTGGTGCTGATAGATTGAAGAAGGATGCTAGACCTCCCTCTAACACCTGAAGTCCTTGAATCTTTGGTGATGCCACTGTTCTGGGACCTCAGGGGTCTCAATAACCCCTCCATACCATGTGGCCATGCTGGTACATGGAGTTTCCTTGTTTCTTGGCTCTGTGCCATGGTCTCTTCCATTTCTTTTGTACCAGGGTAGGTTTGTGATAAAGTCACTGTGATTAGAAAATGTACCAGGACCCCAGTTTAAAACCCAATTCACAGCTTCTCCTGGGCAAAAATGATTGCTTCTAATTCTCCCCTGGGTTTTGGGAAACAAATGATCTTTGGCTATGAGAAAGAGAAGCTCAATTTCTCTCCTGTGCCCACATTCTTCCCTTTGTCCAAATTTTTAATCAGGCAAAGGGGAGAGTCAGCTGTTCACCCTTTGGCATCTATTCTTTGGTTATGAAACCATTGGCATGTGTTCTTTTTTAAAGTGTGATAAGAGATAATAGCCAGAAAGTGGAATCGAGCCTGGCCATTTGTTTAAGAAGGTTCATCAGGATATCTGGTGGATGGTTCTGTTTGGGATCCATCCCCCCTTTAGGGTAGCACAGGATTTGGAGTCAGAAGACCTGGGTTTGAATCTGGATAGTGTTTAGGATTTAGGGTCATTTTGGGGTGCTAAACCCATCTCAGACACTAGCTGTATGACCCTAGGCAAGTTACTCAACCTCTCTTGGCCTCAGTTCCTTGAATATAAAATGAGAGGGTTGGACTGGATTAAGTAATCAAATATTTATTAAGCTTCTGTTATGTTCTCGGCACTGTGCTAGGCTCTGAGGATGCAAAGAAATAATTTCTTGTTAGAAACTAACATTTTAATGGAGAATGTGGGAGAGACCAAGTGTATATATATATATATATATATATATATATATATATATAAGTATGTACAGAATAAATATAAAGAGAATAAACATGAAGTAGATAACTACAAGGTAGTTAGGGAGGAAGAACATTGACTTTTGCAGGGTGGTGGAAAAGAACAAAGGAAGGTTTCGTGTAGAAGGTGGTGCTTGATCCTACAAGGTAGAGGCAAGGAAGGAATATATTTCACTCATGGAAAAAAGCCAGTGCAAATGTCCAGGGCCAGGAGATGGTATATCGTGGGTGAAGAACATAACACAGAGAGGTACAGTCTGGCTGTATCACTGAGTGAGGGAAGGAAATGACAGAGAATGAGGCTGGAAAGATAGACTGGGGCAGGGGCTTTACAAGCTGAACCTTGGAGTTTACATTTTATTCTAGAGGCAACAGAGAACCACAAGAGTTGATTGAGTAAAGGGAGTAATATAGTCAGATCTGTGCTTAAGGAATGCTGGTTTGGCAGCAGTGTGTAGGCAGGGAGACAAATTAGGAGGCCATTGCAATAATCTGGCTGAGAGGTGATGAAGGCTTGAACTAAGGTTCTAGAAGGCCTCTAAAGTAGGTAGCTAGGTGGCACAGTATCTACAGTGACAGGCCTAGTGTCCAAAAGATCTGAATTCAAATACAGCCTCAGATACCTCCTAGCTGTGTGACCCTGGACAAGTCTTTTAACTTCTGCTGTAAAATGGGGATCATGATGCTGTCTGCCTCCAAGGGTTGTTCTGAGGATCAAATGAGATAATATTTGAAAAGTGCTTTGTAAGTGCAATATAAATGCTAGCTATTAAGTACTAGCTCTAATATTTCTTCCCGCTCCGAATCTATGATCCAGTTATTTATACTTGTCTGACCTTAAGCAAGTCACTTGTCATTTCTGGGCCTAGTTTCCTCAAAAATGAGGGAGCTGGAGTAGATGACTCTTCTAGCTCAAAATGATCCCTTTTGATATTATAAGTCGAGAGCTGACAAATCCTTGAAAATCTGAGCTCAGCTCTTACCTTCTCCCTTCATAATACCTTTCATGATTCTGTGAATCTCTGAAAGAGATATGTCCCTAGTCTTTATGAGAAACAACTGTGATGTAGTGGGGGGAAAAGTACTTACCCTAGAGTCAGATGTGAGTTCCAATTTGCACCCCCCACCCCCCGCATGCATATTTTCTGTTCGTGTGACTTTAGGCAAATCATGTAACACCAGCCAGTCTCAATTCAACACTTTTTATCAGCACCCCTAGTGCTGGACATTGTGCTTGGCACTCAAAGACAAAACTGAAGTCATCCTTGCTCTCGAGGAGCTTACATTTCTCATCTGTAAAATGGACATAACTTCTCCCCTGCCACTATCATAGGGTTACTGTGGGGATGAAATGAGATATCTGATGTAATTACGCTCTATAAAGGTTAGCTATTGTTAACATGTGCCTCACTTTTCATTCGTTACATCAGATTCCTAGAAAGTCACAGAATCTGAGAATTAGAAGGATCCTTAAGGGTCTTCTAGACTCCACTACAATAACCCTGAGAGGCCGTCATCCAACCTTGTCTGGAATGCCTATGTGTCCACCTCTATTGTAAACATTTTGAAGGCAGGGATTATGTGTTTAGGAAAGTCCTTGACACATAGTATGTGCTTAATAAATGTTTATCGGGGCACCTAGGTGGCACAGTAAATAGAATGCCAGCCCCGGAATCAGGAGGACCCAAGTTCAAATGCAGCCTTAGACACTGGACACTTACTAGCTGTGTGACCTTGGGCAAGTCACTTAATCCCAATTGCCTTGCCTTCCCCCCTCCAAAAATGTTTATTGACTGATTACTCATTTTTGTATCCATTAATGCCTGGCACAGTGCCTTTCATGTAATAGAATTCAATAAATATTTCTTGATTTTCTTTTTTAGGATTGGACCTGTGATTTTATTAGTGCAGAAAGTGATCCTGGTGGGATTCCCTACCAAGTACAGCTGACACGTTCTCTGTAATCTATTGTTTTAGAGAAACATCTGGAGGTCCTGAGAATTTAAGTGACTTACTAAGGTCTCACAAATGGAATGTCAGAGACAGGACTTAAACGCAGGCCTTCCTGATCTTGAAGTCAGTTCTCTATCAGTTAATCAACATTGCATCTCATTCGTTAGTTCAATAACAACCCAACAATGACAGTAATTGACATCTATGTGGTGCTTTTCACAATAACCATGTGAGATCGGTATAAAACCAAGGGGTTGGATTGGATGACCTCGGATGTCCCCTCTGGCGTCAGATCTGTGATTTTATTGGTTAAATATGTGATTTTTGCTCCTAGTCCAGAGAAGACATTCATTCTTGGCCTCAGTAGAACGCCAGCTGCGGAGCTGCTGAGAGAGCAATGCCAAGATGCATATGAGGGATGAATGACAGTCCTCAGATGATTTTCATCGACACCATCCAAGTTGAACATATGACATTAGGTCCCTTGAAAGGAATCATGGCAGAGAGAGCAAATGCCATACAAATTCATTTTGGAAGAACATTAAGAAAGATTCTAGATGGTGTCCAATAACCCTTGCACTCATAAAGTACAGCACAGACTCATGGGGATTATATTTTAGATTAGATTATGTTCTAACAGTGTATTTGTGGCTATGCTAAATGGAGATTTTGGCAGAATTGGGGTCCAAAGGACTTATAATCTCAATTGTGTAAATGAAGAAAATAAAGTCATAGAATCTCAGACTTGGAAGGGAACTTAGATTCTGTCTAATTCAGAGGATCAACTTGGAGTATATGAATTTTTAAATATATGTATGCATGTATATTGATAACTATTTCAATATCATTGGTTTCCTTTGTAATCTTATATATTTTATTTTAGGCATTTAAAAATGTTATTCTGAGAAGGGGTCCACAGGCTTTACCACATTTCCAAAGGGATCTGGGACACACACACACACACACAAAGGTTAAGAACTACTGATCTAGTCCAACCTGTACCTGAATAAGAATGACCTCTACAACATACCGGGCCAACGGACATCTAACCTCTTATAGATCACCACGAGTGAAGAGGGACCTACTACTTTCCCTGGCATCCATTTGCACTTTGTTGTTATTGTTCAGTTGTTTCAGTCATGCCCAACTCTTCCTGGCTCTTTCTAGGGTTTTCTTGGCAAAGATACTGGAGCGGTTTGCCATTTTCCTTTCCAGCTCATTTTACAGATGAAGAAACTGAGGCAAACAGTGTTAAGTGAGTTGCCCAGGGTCACATCGCTAGTAAGTGTCTGAGGCCAGATTTGAATTCAGAAGATGATCTTCCTGTTTTCAGGCTGGGCTCTCTATCTACTGTGCCATTTAGTTGCACTTCGGAACAGCTCTGTTTTTCAAGTTTTTTCCTCAACATAAATCCCAAATCTGTCTTTCAGCAGACTCCACTCATTAGTCCTTGTTCTGGCCTTGAGGGTCAAGCAGATCTAGCTTATCCCCTTCTCCATATGACATCCTTTCACATACTTTAAGATTGCTATCATGATAGAAGACAGGTTCTTAGGATCCCTTGAAAAGATGAATTGTAAGGGAGAGGAAAGTGTAATGACTTTGAATTGAGAAGATCTAGGTCAAATTCCACACCTGCCACTTACTAGCTCTTTGACATTTGACAGACTATTTTACCTCTATGGGCCTCAGTTTCCTAATCTCTAGAATGCAGTTCAATAAGATGTCTTCTAAGATTCCTCCCAGCTTTAATAATTTTAATACTATCAAGCAGTTTGCTGTTTTCTCTTCACAATCTCTTCCAATGCCCTTTTAATTCATCTAATTACCACTTGGTTTTTCAACACCTGAGACTCTCCACTGCTATCCCTGCACCCTGGAGAAAGAAAGGAAGACCTCCATTATGTTGGGGGCATTCCCTGTGGTGAATTTATGGGAAGATGTGGATAAGAACTGATTAAGGTGAAGCATGGATGGGCTGAGTTTTACATTCTTTTGGAGAGAATATACAAATCAAATCAATTGCAAATCTAGCTAAGCTTTTGAGTATTTAATCTCTGTTTTAACAAGAAGTAAGGCTCAGGGTCAAGTGGTAGAAGTAGAACAGTGCAAAGGACAGTGAATTTGAAGGAAGAGCATATGGGCTCAGTTTTGTTTCTGACACTTTCCACCTGTTTGACTTTGGGCAAGTCATTTAAACCTAGAGTCAATTGGATATCAAAGTTCCTGAACTACCTACCTCATAGGGTCATAGTGAAGGTCATAAAAGATAAAATTGTATGAATGTAATTTATACTACTACCACTACCACCACCGCTACTACTCCTACTATACTACTACCGTTGCTGCTGCTGCTGCTGCTACGACTACTATTACCACCACCACCACCACCACCACTATTACCATACTATTACTACTACTACTATGATTACTACTGACTACTACTACTATTACCATTACTATTACTGTATTACCACTACTACCCTACCACAACTTCCCTACTACCACTACTACTACACTACCACTATACTACCACTATTAGTACTGCTGCTGCATCTCTCTAAGCATCAGTTACACTTTACTTTTGATGGAGGTAAGTACTGCCTTCTTACAGATGGACGAACTATCCTGCTGATGATATACTCCCTGTGGAGTTCTTGTTTTTCATTTTGCAACTTCTGAATTTCCCCATCATTTTTACCAAACCCAGCTTGATGTTTGCGAGTGATCTGGCACAGATGAGTAAATGCACTGCTGTACACCAAATCTCTGAAAACCACCAACTCCTTTTTTGTTCCACCGTTGCTAACCATGTGTTGGCTCAGTTTTCCCTCCAAGTTAGCAACAAACTGGTTCCACTCATAGAAGCACTCTAAACTATTGACATCAAGTCTTCTGGTAATCATCTTGCCTTGGGCCTGCTGCTTTTGTTGAATGTGGATACTTAGCTTGGAGAGGATAAATCTATGATGAATTACAAGCTTGCCCTCTTTTGGTACATTGATGATGAGGGTCTTCAAGTCTTCACAAAATTTTTCTTTGACCTCATCAAGAATTGTCATGGTGGGAGCATGCACACTGATGATGGTGGTGTGGCACTTTCCTGCAAGTGGTAAAGAGATTTTGTCATTCACTCCTTTCGAGATATATGCAAGCTTGTTGACTTGGTTGTATTTGTTTGCAAAATCAATGCCAACTTCATGGTACTCCCCATCACCTCAGTCACTCCAGAAAACTCTGTATCGAGCTCCAACTTCAATAAGCTGGCCTTCATTTGCCAGCCTTGTTTCACTCAGGGCTGCTATTTGGATATGATGCTTGCTGAGTTCTTTTGCAGTAAGAGCTGTTCATCTTTCAAGTCTACTGGATTTCATATTGTCCACAAGTATGGGTACATTCCATTTACCAATGGTGAGTAGAATCATCTTAACGAAAGTTTCTACCACAGGGTAGGATCCCTGCCTGCCACAGTAAGCAGGCCAGGGTTAGTTTAGGTAAAGCAGACAATTTTTAGGGCACCTTTTCTAGTTGTTTCCTTACACCAGGAGATGATCAGTGTGGTTCTTACAAAAAGCTGCTCAGATACTCAGGAGGCTGCTGAATCCCACTGTTGCTTCAGTTCAGTGAGAACACAACTGTGATCTGGGCCACCGTGTGGAAGGTTGTCTGCTCCCAGTGTATCCACACCTACTGCTTTGCTACTTGCCTGTCACCACAGGAGTTTGAGAGGGGTAAAAATGGAACAATGGTATGGGTGATATCTTTTGAGTTGTGCATAAATTGTGTTTAATTGAGGCAGAGTTGCACAAAGTCCTTAGCTTCATTTTTCTTCCAAAGCCCAGTGGCAGGACAAAAGTCAAGACTACTGGTGATGGCCCTGGATGTAGTGGATGACCTTGGCATTTTCAATATCTAACCAAGCTCTAAGTGATCCATATTGCCTGCTTCTGTCACTTTCATGGCCCATTGGAACAATTTTTTTCTCATCCCCCCATTCCATTGGGGGAAGCCTTCACATGCTTGGGGTAGATGTCCCCCTAATTCACTGACAGGCTTGAGGTCTGTTGGTTACCCTCAACCTGGTTTAGACCAGGTGCCAAGATGGTTTTACGGGGGTGTGTCCTCTGTGTGTGCTACAGCTTCTTGGAGACACAGGTGAGAGTTGGTAGTTGGTAGGTGGACACTAAAGGTGGAAAGCAGCCCTGATAAAGGGCTCAGCAGCCTGCACACCAAAGGTGTTAGTCTTCCTTTAATACCCTGCATACCCTACTACTACTACTACTACTACTACTACTACTGCTGCTGCTACTACTACTGCTACTGCCACTGTTGCTGCTGCTGCTGCTACTACCACTACTACTACTACACAGGTGTGATCACTTTATTCCTTTGCTCAGAAATCTTTAGCTGGCCCTTCAATGCCTATATGATAAACTCCCTTAAGTGGGAATCAAGACTGCTCATGATCTGACTTCCTCAGACCTTTCTTGCCCTATTTCAAGCTTTCTTATGCTTTACCCGAGTTGGACTGTTAGCCATTACCTAGTCTCATCCCAGCCTTTTCCATCTCCATGTATTTATACCATACTTCATGTATGTAACATACTTACTCTAAATTTCAGGACTACTGCAGTGCATCCCTTTCTTCAAGATTCAGGTCAGGTACACCCTTCCTCATAAAAATTCTCTGATATCTCTTCAGCTAAAAGTGATCTCTCATTGCCTGATACTGGATAGAACCACAGAACCACTGAAATAGAATGAATCTCAGAGACAAACCATCCCCTCCAAAATACTGTCAGCAGGAGGTCATCCAATGTAAGAGAGCCCATTTCACTTTTGAATAGTGCCAATTGTTAGCAAGTTATTCCTCACACTAAAGCCTAAATAACTGGCCTCCTACTCACTTCTCTCTATTGTTTTCACCGTGCCTTCTGTAGCTAAGCAGAACAAGTTTAATCTTGGTTTAAATACTTGAAGAAAGGTATCATGCCCGTCCCACCCCCCAGGTTATCTGTTCTCCTGGCTAACCATCCCCGGCTCCTTTAAGTGATCCTAATCCTAATCCTAATAAGAATGTCTGTTGTTCAATCATTTTTCAGATGTGTCTTGACTCTCCATGACCCCATTTGGGTTTTTCTTAGCAAAGATACTGGAGTGGTTTGCCATTTCCTTCTCTAGATCATTTTACAGATGAGGAAACTGAGACAAACAAGGTTAAGTGACTTGCCCAGGGTCACACAGCTAGTGAGTGTCTGAGACCAGATTTGAAAATAGAAAGATGAGTCTTCCTGACTTGAGGTCCAGTGCTCTATCCACTGTGCCACCTGGCTACCTGATGACATTCTCTATACACTTGTTTATCTCTATACACTTGTTTCAGTGGAAAGAGTGTTGGATCTAGAACCATGAAGACCTGAGTTCAAATTTAGCTTTACACATTTATGTGCGATGTGACCCTGGTCAAGTGACTTAACCTTTGTCTACCTCAGTTTCCCCAACTGTGTAATGGATATAATAATAGCATCTACCTCCCTGCATTGTTGTGAAGATCCAGTGAGATAATATTTATAAAGTGCTTTGCAAACCTCAAAGAAATATATAAATGCTAGTTATTATTGCTTCCCTCTTTTTAGAAAATATATTTATGTTAAGGTCACTTAGGATAGTGTGTCATTTGGGGGACCCTCCCACAAAGGGTTGTCTTGAGCAAATGTATCTCAAGTTCAAGGTACTTTATTAGGTAGTCTTCATCCGGAATCATAGTTCATAAATCATCACCTACAGCAAGAGGACATGTTAGCCACAACAGAAGATTCACGACTCATGGAACACGTATGGAAGGAATTCTTATGGTAGGCAACATTTATGAAGAGACAAGCATCAGGATCCCATGTGGCCAGGATATGCAAATATATCGGGACACATGTGTCATCAAGGTAACTTGCATCTCCAGAATTTCTGGGCTGTTGATATTTTCTGGTGATGTCAACGTGCTGTTCTTAGCTACTGGCTGCTGGGTGTCATGTCTCTGTTCTCTGTTGGGCTCTCTATGAGGCACTGTGCCATCTCTTTTTTGTTTCATTCTGCCCTTATACTCTGGTCTTAAACTCAGGACCATCTGCTGAGCTCTTTTCTCTGCTATGCCTAGAAAGCCTCTCCCTGACAAAAGCAGGCAAATAGGTCTTCAGTTTGTAATGGAGACTCTAAGAGCAGGCAACAAAGGTTAATGATACATCTAGTCCAAAACTGTGGTCATCTGGGAATGGAGTACAAATTTAAGTTAGGCAAATAATCCAGTTAAATTAAGCAAGAGCAAAATCTAGGAAAAATAAGGGAAAATTATCGCCCTCTTTCCTCCTGGCTCTCATTTCTGGCTTTATTATGTATATCTTCCAGCAAAAAAGCCCTTTGCATTTAAAATATATTCTGGTCACTACAAAGCTTTTTTCCTTTTCTTAACACTAGTATTTTCAACTGCTGCAACAATATTAATAATAGACATTTATATAGTACATTAAAATTTACCAAGTATTTGACATGCACCATCTTATTTGAGGTGTCGTGCAAATAATGCCATGTCACTCTTTTGAGTATAACAATAACAACAGCAATAACAGTAACTACATACATAGTATTTACTATGTGCCAGCCACCGTGCTAAGCACTTTACAAATATTATGTCATTCGATCCTCACAACACCCTGGTAAGATAGGTGCCATTCTTAGCCTCATTTTGGAGTTGAGGAAACCAAGGCAACTGAGATTAAGTGATTTGCTCAAGATCACACAACGAGTAAGTTTCTGAGTCTGAATTTAAACTCAGGTCTTCCTGACCCTAGTCCCAGCACTCTATTCACTTAGCTACTTCTAAGACCTATTTTCAAATTCAAACTACTGTAATTACTAACTATGTAACCTTGGGCAAGTCATTTTCAATGGCTCTGTGATCTTATCAATGTGGATGTTTCCTCCTTTGGTAAAGATTGCAACAAATATTCAACTTCTAACACAGGGTAATTGTTGTCCATGCCCTCCCATAGAACCTTTACGAGAGTTCTGCATAATGCATAGGAAACCATCTCCTGGTTCTTTTTAAATTCACAGGTACTGATGCATCACTCAAACTCTGCATCCATTATCTTTCATCATGTATCTGAGCATTCTGTCTTGATACATGACTGACTCATGTCCTTTTCTTTTTGTACATATTCTTGATGATATCTTTTATACTACATCTGCAAAGGTCAGAATTGAAAACTTTCTACAACCTACTCACACCTACCATGGGTTTCTTCTTTGCCCTTTAGATATCTCACAACGTTGCTTCTTTGGAGAGCATGGTGTTCCAAGATTCAAAAACCATATGATATTCCTCAGAGCACCTTGTGTTCAGAATAAATGTGTGTGTGTGTGTGTGTGTGTGTGTGTGTGTGTGTGTGTTTGCTAGTGAAGCACTTGGAATTACATAAAACACTGCAAAGCTCCCCAAATTTAATTCTTGCCACTGTCTCCTATTTAACTCTGGGTCCAATTCATTTTTCACCTTCATGTTGTGCCTGTCTCAGGTAGATGCATTTTTGATGGACACGGCAGACTAGACTTCTACTGCATGTCATACTTTACTGCTTTGTTGTACTTGTGATCTCAATCAATGTGTACTGTATTTATCAGTATACATTCTAACCCATCCACATTTTTTCATCTTACACTATCTATCCCTTTCCTCCCATATAAAGTATCCATGGCATATAAGGATCATGTTTTTTATTGGTACAGATAGTTTGGGCCTTTTTCATTTCTCAAACCTAAGCCCTATTTTCTACCATATTTTTCATTCCCCTCCCTTGCTTCCATCTTCTCATTATATCACAGATTATCAAATTATATGATAATTTAGATTAATAATTCTTCAGCTACCACATATCTGGAAGGTGTCTCAGAAGCTATTTATTCTAATCCATGCAAGGATCCCCTCCAGTCTTTGCCTGAAGAGCCTTAGTGAGTGGAGGCCCACTACAACCTAAAGCCATTCAATCCACTTCCAGATTGCTCTAATTGTTAGAAAGTTTTCTTGTCTCGGAGCCTAAATTGACTTCTTTGTAACATCTGCCCATTGTTCCTAGTTCTGCTATCTGTAACCAAGCAGATAAAGTCTAACTCCCTAATGTCAGCCCTTCAAATACTTAAATTCTTAAAAATACTTAAAAACAGCTTCTTTCCAAGTCCTCCATAGATTGCCTCTACCTCTTTCTTCATTTGATGGAACAAATTTGGGCTGAAAGTACCATTGTAGTGCATTTATTTTGCCTATGCTCACTTTGAAAGGCAGTGTGGTATAGGTGATGGAGAGCTAGCTTCGGGGTCAGAAAGACCTGGATTCATATCCTACCTCTGACATGTACTATCTATATAAGTCTGTCTATGTAAGTCAACCTCCCAGGGACTTCTTGTAGACGATCAGTTGCAGAGTAGGTACTGGTAAGCATTGATAAGATAGGGTTTTATCAATAGGAATTACCTATACCTATAAAATCATATATTTTACTCTCTCCACCCTGAGCACTGCAATATAAGAAAACCAAGTGGAGTGGCAGAAACACAAACTTTGTACACAATCTTCATGTCACTGAAACATCTTCCTTTGCCTTTATGTCTGCTTAAAGTGAGATCATCAATTGCCTTTTTATAGTAAGTCTCTAGGGTAACACTCCTGGTTAATCAAAATAGTTAATTACCTGTTTGCTAAATTTTTTTCAATGCATGGAGTCCAATATTGATCAAGGGGCGATATGATATGTATGGCTCAGGATCGTCAAAATATGGAAACATTAAGGCTCCTAACCCTGCTTGTCTGAGATCTTTCCTTATTTCTATTGACAAATCTCATTTATGACTCAGACAATTGATTTTTCAGTGGCCACATCACTTATTAAAATGTAATAAAGTAATACTGTGAAGAAGTTGTCAAGACCATCATTTTTTCACACCAAAATGTCCCCTTGCTAAGTCCTTCCAGCATTCTAGGGTGGTGAAAAGATTAAAAGTAGGAATTGAATATCTGGGAACTTGGAATTTAAAGAATGCTAGAATAGTTTGGGGAGATGGAAGAGGTTGGTCTCCCCAGCTCTTAGTTCTCCAACCACTGAGGTTTTCAGAATCTGGTCTGCCTCTGAGTGCTATCTGGACTTGGCTCTCTGCATGCTAGTTCCCAATTGACTATCCTAGATCTAAGTCCTATCCAGCTTTGATGCAGCCAATTCCCCTCTGCAGAGAGAAGCAAGGATCCCAACTTTTGCTCTATGGCTCCTGCACTGACTGTCATGGCTTTTTCAGTCTTTGCTTTCCCTGTTCCAGAGTCTGACAGTCTTTGTTCCCCAATGTCGGTTGCTATCAAAAGGATGAGAATTCAAGTGTATATTAAAGAACACATTATTGCCTGAGCCTGTTGAATCTAAGGAAAATAAAAATGTGGTTTGTTTTGTTAAAATAAAGAATTTAAGTATAGCTAGAAGGACCAAACTATGTCAGTTGACGCACTACATTTTGTTTATCTATAAGACAAATGAACCAGAGATAGACGAAAATGTTGATTTCAAAACAAAATAATATATATGCAAATATGTATGCATGCACACATGTATTTTTTGTACAAGTTGATACACTTTGTTCTTCTCATGCTAATTTTTCTGCAACTGGCTGCTCCAGTTTCACCAAGGAGGTGAGCACTTACTTTCCCTCTTGGCAGTCATATCCCAGTGGATAGTGCAGGAAAATGGTTCAAATCTCACCCCAGGCACTTATCAGGTATTTGATCCTGGACAAATCACTTAATTTCTTTCTGCCTCAGTTTCCTCACCTAAAAAATGGAGGGGGAAAAAGTGTTTACCTCTCACGATTGTTGTAAGTATCAAATGAGATAATATTAGTAAAGTGTTTAGCACAGTTTCTGTCAGGTTGCAGGTACTTAAAAAATTCTTCTTTCTTCCCTCACATGAAGAGAAGGGAAGTCCAACCCTAATTTTAAGGTCAAATATGAGAGAACAATTTATGATATAGTCCATGCACATACTGGCTTCATCAGGATTCTCTCTTCTTGCCTCCAGTTTGAGCCCCAGTGTTCATATTTGGTCATTTCTTCCCTTTCTCTACTATTGCTTGAACCCTAGCAAGTGTGTATTCTCCAAGTCCTCATCCTGATGAAAGAAGAAAAGATAACATGGTGATTACCAGGAATGGTGATAACCAGGTGATTACCACACTGTCCTTTCCTCTATGGCCAAATTGCTATCACTCTGCACTCTGGAACAGAATACAGTCCAGAAGAGATAAAGCAAGTTTCTGCGGTCACTTGGGAAGAAGCACAATTTACACAGACTAAATCATAAACTTCTTGGTGGAAGATCATTCCTCATCATTGCGTTGCCAATGTTCAGCACAGTGTTCTACGCATCCTAGGCAGATCATGACTGTTTTTTGAATGAATGAATGAATGATTGAACAATGATTGGCAGTTTACAAGCACTTTGCTTACAACCCCTATGAGCTTGGTAGCCTTAATCGCATTTTACAGTTGAGAACACTGAGAACTCAGAAAAATTAGAGAATTGCCTCAGGTCATGCAGTTTTGGCTCCAAACCTATGTGTTTTGATTTAAAGTCCAATATTCTTTTTAAGTACACCAGAATTCAGGAATATAAGTGTAATGGGTGGACTAAGACCATTTCTAGGGGGGCTCTACCTGTAGCCAAGCTACATGGTACGTCTTCATGAGCTTGCTTTTGGAAACGCACGATGAATTGTAATGTAGGGGCCCGGTCCCAAATTCAGAACACACACAGATATGCTTTGACTGTTTTCCCGTCCGGTTGTTGCATGAGGAAGAAAAGATTATTAATTGGCTGCTGAGTTGGAACTCATTGGACCTTCCTACCCAGGCTTGTATGTAGTCTTGAATGCATGATGCTTTTGTTTCTTCTATTGTGTTTCATTCTATCCAGCTCTTAAGTAAACAGCTGTAAGAGATGAATGGAGTAGGCTATGACCTTGGGAGCATCAAAAGATCAGAGAAGTCACAAGAGATCTCAAAACTGAGTTTCCTCAAAGCTGAGACTGTTTAGGGTCCAGCTCTGGGGAGCAATCTGCTTGATCCAATCCAGAAGTAAATCCACATGGCTACTAAGTCATTGTGCTCTGTGAACAAGGGAGAGACTCAGTCGTTAGCTATATCATACCTGGAAGTGAGCTTGCTAGGAAAAATGTTTATTGTGACTGCTTTCAAATTGAGTCCAATCTCTCTTGTGATTGAGGTGGTAGAGGAGAATGTGTCCAAGGAGGTTTGGGGGAGAGGGAGAAGATGTTTGTATTTTTTTCTATTCTTGATAGATCTTCCCTGTCAATACCTCTTTGTAAAAGCTATTGATTTTAATTGCTTGTTGATGCTATAAAAGTGATATTAACTGGTTAAATGATATGGGGGAGATATTGATATTGGTATTGATGATATAGGGGATATCAATGTTACTTGGTGATGGATATTGGGAGAGTACATTGGAATGGGGGCTCACAGCTATAGAATTAAAAGAAAAATTCCACGACTTGTTGGGTATATCTCTAGAACCCTAAGGAAAACAGAACAGTAGCCAGGTTTTGAGGACTTTATTTGCCAGAGAAGTCAGTGTTGAGAGAATGAGTCCAGACAGCATACATGTGCTACACTTGACTGAAAGCTCCTTGGAGGTGGGGCCTCCAGGCTTTACATTTCACCCAGAGACTAGTACAATTCTCTGCATGTATCAGACCTCTCATAAATTTTTTTGAATTGGGAAAGAGTGGGAGGGAGTTCAGTTATCCTCTAGGTCAGAGGTTGGCAAACTATATCCCTCTACCTGTGTTTATACAGCTTGTGAGCTAAGCATGGTTTTTACATTTTAAATAAGGTTTTATTGTATTTAAAAATGTAAAAGCCGTTCTTAGCTGAGAATGTAGAAAAAACAGGGACAGTTGGATTTGGCCCTTAGCTTATAGATTGCCAGACATCTGATGTAATCCAGTGCTGCATGGTACAGTGAATACCATACATGGTACAACTCAGAACACTGAGCTTTGAGTTCAGAAGACATGGGTTCAAATCTGGCCTCAGACACTCACTAACTGAATGACCCTGAACATGTTGCTTAATGTCTCTATGCCTTAATTTCCTCATTCACAAAATGAGAGGACCTCGATATCTTCTTAAGTTCCTTCTAACTCTATGATCTTATGATCCATGGCCAAATCTAATCATTGATCGTATCATTTCACCTCCTTTTATTTCTTCTTCCAAAGTTTTTATTTAGTTCAAATTTTCTCCTTCAAGCTAAAGAGGACATTGGATGTGATTCCAGCAGGCTTCAGTACTTTTCCCAGACTCCCCTTGGAGCTAGTTGCCAGGCCAAGAACAGAATCCTGGAGCCTAGATGCCTATTCCCTTCCTTGTGCTTTCCCATTCCCCCTCTCTTCCTGGCCAAATTCTAGGCCCTGGCATAAAGAGTCCAACACACTAATGGGACAGTCACTGGAACCCATTCAAATGCCGAGGAATTAGTGAGAAAGCCAAGACATGAAGTCAATTTAAAGCATCTTGAACAAGAAAATGTTTTGCTAATTAATTTGAATTAAACTCTATCACCTTGGTTGTCCACTTATATTTTCTGAAGTTTTGAGGATGATGCATCTCCCTTTATAAAGAGCAAGATTACAGTAGGTTTGTTCTGCTCTGCCCTTGACTTTGCTATGATGCCAGGGAATGCTGGGAGGCTCACGTGTTGCCTGGGCCTACTCAGATATGGATTTGAACATTCCCACACTCAGAGATACTTGATGTGGTTTTCTAGGATGAGTCCCAAATAAAATGCCTCTGTATTAAGTGCCATGAACCACCCTTTTGTGGCTACATTATGGCTACCATCCATGTCCTTTCTTTCCTTCAACTCCTACTTTCTCTTGTTCTTACTTCCAATGCTTCCCCAACTGGTATTAACCCAAATGTTTTCTTATTAATAATTCCTTATCCTTATTTTGTGCTCTATCACTTTCAAGGTGTACAGATTATATATTTCATGTGATTTCCACTATCATCAGGGGTATATTGGAGCTAGGCAGCTAGGTGGCACAGTGCATAGAGTGCTGGGCCAGCAGTCAGGAAGACTCATCTTCCTGAGTTCAAATATGGCCTCAGATACTTCCTAGTTGTGTGACCCTGGGCAAGTCATTAATCTTGTTGGCCTCAGTTTCTTCATCTATCAAATGAGCTAGAGAAGGAAATGACAAACCCCTCCATTATCTTTGTCAAGAAAACCCCGAAGGCGGTCACAGAGCCAGAAATGACAGAACAACAGCAATTCTGGAACCCGCCTGGACTGGGAAGTAAGAACCAATTATTAATTTTCAATGTGAATATTTATATCTTCGAAATTGGCAAAACTACAGACCAGGGCTTGATTTATTGTTTTGTTAATTGTTTAGGTTTAATAAAGTGACAGAGGAAAAGTTAATAATATAGATTAAATTTACAAGTGTATTCTAGGTACATCCTCCCCTCCCCACCCCCGACCTGGTTGTTGAATATTTACCGGGACATCACTCATTACCAAATTTTAAAGTAGATTTTTATCCCATTTCAAGGATGAGAAAAACTGAAGTTTTTATTAGTTAAAGTATTTGCTGAGGTCATGCAGCTAGCTAGCAGCAGAAGTTGGGAATGTCCCCAGGTCTTTTGACTCCCCATCCAGGGCCTATTTTGCTGAGATCATGGAATTAGAGTTGGAGGAGATCGTAGAATTTTTCTCTTCCAACCTGCTCATTTTAGAGATTAGAAAACAGTCTCAGAGAAGTGAAACTACTTGTATAGGCTCATACAGAATATCTCGGGAGAGAGTATTCTGGTTGCAAGATTATGGGTCATTTAGGTTGTACAATATACTGTTACTTACATTTTTTCATTTTTCATCTCACAAATAGAGATGTAGGAACAGATGTCAACATATATGAATATATGATTTCATTAGCACAAGGAACTCCCAGTGTGGGAAATCCTTCTACCACATGACCTTAAAACTACCTGACATTTTTCTATTTGTTTCCAAGTCACTTTGTGGAACTGGTTTATTTTTGTCTCTCTTTTTTACAGTGTCAGAGTTGGGATTAGAACCTCCAACATCTGGTGTGGCAGAGCCTCCTGTCATACCCACTATGAGCTTTTCCATACAGTCCCGCCTACATTCTTTGCAAATGGTCTGTGATTAGAGTTTCTTGAAGTATACAGAAGTTTATTGCCTGGCTCAGGGTCACACAATTAGTAAGGGCCAGAGAAGTGGTATCTGAATACAGAACTTAATTCCAGGCCTGCCATTATCCACTAGACCAGGCTGTCTCTGCATGAAAATATAATCACATTTTGAATACAATTGAATAAATTGAATAAAATTTCATTAGATTTTATGGTCCCTGAGACCTGCTTCAAATAGTGTATTCAGGGATAAGGAATAGGATGAAATAGGGGAAGAACATGATGAAAGGAGAGATTTCTAAAGACCCACTTCCTGAAAGTTCCCTTTCTTAGTTATTCTGGCAAAGCCTTCTACCAAAATTTCATAATTGGCACACCCAAGAGAAGCCTTTCAATTTATCTTGTGTAGTAATGAAAATCTCCACTTTATATTGCTGGAGTGAACACATCTCGCGCATGTTAGCCAAACATTTCTGCATCTCGGGGTTCCCTTTCCAAAGACTGAAGTGGGGGAAAATATTTACTAGTCATTTAAGGATAAAAAACAAGTGAATGTCTAATTTTATCAGCATGATGTATACATCCCTTGGAGGTGTCTGAGAATCCAGGGGAAGCCTGCTTTATGTTGCAACACGTACTCTCACGGCAGAGAAAAATTACTTAGACCACATTCTGTTAGTTCTCCTATCAGTCTTGAATCACCCTCCACACTTCTTCATGGTGCTGTGGTCAAATCACCCCTAGGCTGATTGGGCACAGTGGGGATATCACTTTCTTCCATGGATGCTCAGGACAGTTTCAGATAGCCTTCCCAAGGAGCTGAGTGGGAAAGAAAGAGTTCACCTCAAAGAACATTAACTTGGCACATAAGTAGCACAAAGGATAGAGTGCCAGGCCTGAAGTCAGGAAGACTCATCTTCCTGAATTCAAATTTAGCTTCAGACTCTTACTAGCTGTGTGACCCTGGGCAAGTCACTTCACCCTGTGTGCCTCAGTTTTCTCATCTGTAAAATGAGCTGGAGAAGGAAATGGCCAATCGCTCCAGTTTCTTTACCAAGAAAACCCCAAATGGGGTCATGAAGAGTGGGACATGACTGAAATGATTGAACAACAGGCAACAAAACACCTGAACCCCCAGTTCTGCTCCCTTCTCAGATCCAGTAATGGGATTTAGACTTGGAAGAGAGCTTAAGGTTCACTGAGATCATCCCTCTCATTCTGCATATGAGGAAACTGAGGCAGTGGGGTACAGTGGAAAGAATTCTAGAGCCAAAGGGCTCAGATTCAAACCCTACTTCTGATGCTTATTATGCAGGCCACTAGGTGGCGCCATAGAGCACAGAGTGCAGGACCTGGAGCCAGGGAGACCTGAATTTAAATTCAGCTTCAGGAGCTCTCTGATGTCCACACTCTACCCTCTTCAGTAGTGATCTTGCAGGAAGATGAGTTACTGTAGACAGTGGTGAATTAATAAATATTTGTCCATTGGCTATGACAAGGTAAAAATTAATAAAACCAGCCTTGGACAGTTGCTGTGTAACAATGGGCAAGATACTTAACCTGTTTGCCTCAGTTTCCTAATATGCGAAATGGTGGTAAAAATTGCACCTGCCTCCTTAGTTATCGTGAGGATGAGTTGAAAAAATATCTGTAAAGTGCTTTGCAAACCTTAACATCTTAGCTTTTGTCATCTCCCTGTGTGACCTTGGAAAAGTCAATTTCCCAATCCAGACCCAGGGTGATGTATTGTATTAATAATATGTTATATTCCTGACTCTGAAACTAGCTAATAACACCTCTCTAGATCTCAGTTTCCACATATGTAAGATGATGAGGATTGAACAGATTGAACTAATGCTCCCTTCCAGCTCAAAATCTTAAGATTTCAAAGGGTTATAGAAAGTCCTCATAACTAAAAGTATTTTCCTCATTTTCTTGGCATCATATCTGAAATCTCCATATTTAGCTTTATTTCTTAAGCTTCATCTTAAAAAAAGGGGAACTTTAATTGGTCAAAAGCAGAAGTAGTGGACATGTGGACAGCCTGAATGCTGATCTATTATTAAAAAGAAGCAGAGGAAGGCCTCCAGTAAAGTGGGTATATCTGATGTGGATGATTTGTAAGAAAAAAGTATAAGTAAGAACTGTGTGAGATGAAAAGATGTAGATGGGCTGCTATCTGTACCAATGGAGGGAATAACCAATGTAAAAGCAGGTAAAGATCAGTCAAAGCCTCAAAAAAAATGCAGCACCTTGGAGAGTGGTTTTTCTAATTAGCCTTGTATCACTTAGACAAAGTAGTGTGATTTAAGGGAGAGAGCATCATACATTCACAGAATTTTGGAATTGGAAGTCACATCAGGTGCCACCTAGATCATCCTGAATAAAAATCACCTTTCCAACATCCCCAAGTGTTTATCCAGTATTTACTTGCAGACTTTTAGTGAGGGCACCTCATCCAATTCTGGGATAGCTATATTTTGAAGGAAGTTCCCCCCCACCAACTTTGTCAAAACCTAAATCTGTAGCTCCCTCTTTTATGTTATGGACATCTTTTCACTGGCTACTCTGCACTTGAATCCTCAGATCAGAAATTAGACCCTGGAGAGCTTAACAAATCAATCAATAAACATTTATTAAGCACCTACTGCGTGCCAGGTACTGTGCTAAACCTGGGGATACAAAAAGAGGCAAAAGGTAGTTCCTACTCTCAAGGAGCTTACAGTCTCATGGATTGTAGCTTAGTAAACTCAGCCCAGCCTCTTGCAACCTAGGGACCTGCTGTCCAGATTGGTGAATGCCTCGCATGGACCACTCTTTCTAAGCAACCCTAGCCAGGCTTCACTGTCTGGAGCAGCTGCCATGGGTGCTTCCCCTCACTTCCAGTTTCTAGGTCTAAAGAAATAATAAAACCAATACTACCACTGCACAGAGTTTGACACATTATAAATACTTAAAATGTTTTAAATTACTTAATTCCACCCATTGTTCCTAACTTTCTGAAACAAAGCAAGTCTAATTTTCCCCCAACATGAATCATAGATTTAGTGCTAGAAGGGCCCCTAAAGGTCATCTACTTCAATCTTTTCATTTTCCAGAGGAGGTTAGTTCTTACAGACATGACATCCCTTCCATCAAGTCTTCTCTTCTCTGG
Organism: Trichosurus vulpecula; assembly: GCF_011100635.1. Classification (NCBI taxonomy): domain Eukaryota; kingdom Metazoa; phylum Chordata; class Mammalia; order Diprotodontia; family Phalangeridae; genus Trichosurus; species Trichosurus vulpecula. Next base: position 118,827,017 of record NC_050573.1, on the reverse strand, counting down.
GCTAAACAGTCAGTCCTTCATGTCATGATCTCAAGGCCTCTTACCAACTTGGCTGCCCTTTTCTGGAAGTTATTTAGTTTATCAATATGTTACTTCCTAAAAGTGGCACTCACACCTGAATTCTATATTCCATGTGGGGTATTCCCAAGGGTAGAGTGCAGTAGACTCATCACCTGCCTGGTTGTAGAGTACTAGATTTATAGCAGAACTCTGGCTTTCTGGCTCAGAAGACTTGGGTTTGAACCCTGAGCCTATAGAAGTGAATTTGTCTGAGATAGGACAGGTAGTAAATAGAAGAATCAGAATTTGAACCCAGGTCCTCTGACTCCAAGTATGATGTTCTTTGTCTCTGTGTGAATTCAGACAAAAATCCTAGCTCTGCCCTTTGACAGCTGTGTGACATCAGCTGAGTCACTGAATCTCTCTTATCCTCAATTTCCACATATCTAATGTGAGGAAAATGGTATTTTATTACCTCCATCACAGGATTGCTTTGAGGAGCAAATGAAATAATGTTCATAAAATTATTTGTAAACTGTGAAGCAGAATATAAATAAAACCTAGTATAGAAATATGCATGGTTATTAAGAATGCAGAGAAAAAGAAGAACTCAAAATGCATTCCCGTTTAAAGAGCTTTTTGCTACCATTTGCATATCAGACTCATCTTTTGGGAGAGACAAGTGTCACAAAGCACATTTATCAGATGTCCTCTAGTCCCATTTCATGCACTGGAAATACCCAAATGCTTCTGCTCATTGACTTTCTCTCCCATATAACGGTTTAGTGGAAGACGATTACTCCTCAAGTTCAAAGCTGGCTTAGCAATGTTCAAGCAATTCATCACTTCAGTGGGGGGAAACCTATCCAATTGGCTTTTCAGTGTTGGGGAGAAAAAAAACCCAGCTGGTTCACTACATTTGGGCTGCACACACAGTCAAAGTATATCTAACACAGCATGGGACATTTGCAGGTACTTGCTTTATAACAATCATTTACCATTGAGCCAACTTCATGGTTCCAATTTGCTTTCAAGCTAACTGTGGGGTTCAAGTGAAATGGTCACATCATCATTAAGGACAACAGGGAATCTATTGAAAAATCTGAGTCTGGTTTCTAATTCAAATATGGTACGTACTTTTTATTGATTTTTTTTGGGGGGAAGGGTAGGAAATTGCTATTAAAAGGTATAAAATGCAATTGTTGACTATCTCTCTCTTGCTGGCCCCCTACCAGTGTCTCAAGGAGAAGAACTGAATTTTCATTTTCCCTGGAACAATTTTAGTTGATGGATTCCTTGGGGCTGGAATAATAAGCCTCCTTATCTGCCATAGCTTGACTCATAACTAGATCACATAATTGCCTCTCTCTGTTGCAAGCCTCAGTTCATCAAGCCTCATCAATGGGGCCATGGAGCTGTTCTACTCCCCATTAGAAGCCAATTCTATCTTGCCAAAGAGAAGGCTTCCCTAATAAGCAGTCTCAATGCTCCTAAACCAAAACAGTCATCAAGGAGACTGCTGAGAATAGCTGGCCCTCTGTGCTGAATTGTTGAGGCATCTCTGGGTGGATGATCACATTTAAAGTGTATTAGAACTTCCCATCTGTGAACTGTGATTGTTTTTACAACTGTTCCTAGCACAGAAGAGAGGCTTTGGTCTTGGGCCTTGAGTTAAATTTATATGGAGGATTTGATCCATTGGTGAGAAAAATTTAGCAAGTGGGAGAGACTCTAACTTTCCTATAATAGTTATGATTACACTTATCTACATATACATGTCATATGTGTGTCATTGACAAAGAATGCTCCTTATTGTCTGTAGCAGGGAAGAATAATTAGCAAATTCAGGAATCAGGGCTCTGTTTACATTTTGTTTGTGAGGGATAACTATTTGTTAATTTAAGTAATTTCCTATATGTAATGGAGATTGAATTCAAATAATTTCCATTTCAGCTGGGTATGAATACTTTGGCTCCATGTGGAAGGATACAGATACTTCCACCATTTGTTAAAGATTGAATGCAGGACCAGGGGCTTCTGGTTGGTTTCTTGGTCCCCATGATGGTTTGGCTATGCCAAAGAGGACTAGTGAGTAGGTGAGCAAGGAAAAGTCACCCAATTTGTGGACCCCAAGGAGCAGAGATGTCTTCTGGTCTCTTTTGAGGTAGCCTCTTTATTTAGATGCAGTCAATCCCAGCTCTCTCTAGGATTACTAGGGTGGCTAGGATTTCTCTCTTTCCTCCTCAACAGCAGCTACAGCAGTTGCATGCATATGACACTAAGAATATTTATTTATCTGGTGTAATATCAATTAAGCTGGGGCTTTTTTTAGTGTTTTAGAATGATAAATTAAATGCCTTTGATTGAACCTTACTAGGTGCAAAGCCCCAGCCCCAAACCCCTATCTAGTATGTGCTAAGCCTATGTGGCCGTGAAGGGTCCTAAGAGAAGTTGCTAAGACTAGAGCCAATAGTATACACCTAAGTTCTGGTCACTCAGATGACGTTTGACGATGTCCAAAGACTGTATAACAAGAGAGAACAGAGCTATTTGCTTGGGGTTCTCGCTCACTTATGATGTATGATGTGTGACTGGAAGAGACTCTGGGCAGCTGTGAAGAGACCCCCAGCTTGTAAACCTGGATGTTGGGACTTTGTCAAACCCTGGTAACTATGCATTTGAGATTTAAATCAGACAAGGTCTGTCTGTTGATTTTTGTAATTTGTTTGTATTTGCTGTGAAGTTCAGGGTGCTGGCTTCCCCCGAACTAAGTGAATGGTATTTGTATGTTGGATTGAAATAAGATTTTTAGCCCCCTAATGTTACTTTCCTTAGTAAAGAAGATCAAAGAACCTGTGCTGGCAGTGTTCTTGTTGTTGGGCTTGTGTTGGTCTTTCACCCCCACAGCAGCTGCTAGCTGAATTGTTGCAACATCTGGGTAAGCCTGAGTCCCTCATTGACTTGGCTGTCTGTCCCTAAGCTCAGGTGACCAAACAGAAATTCTGAGAAATGGATATTCCCAGGCCTGGCAGGTACCTCATGGGTTCATTTGGGTTTCTTGGTGCAGACTGGCAGTGTGTGATGCTTCTTCCAACTACGTTTTTCTTAAAGAAGAAGATAAGCCATGCCCTGACTGGTTAGAATAGTTGGACCTTGGCTTGCTGTTCAGACAGTGCAGACTGAGTCAGAAGTGAGATTCATTGAGTAGTTCCTCATGTCCCCCTGGTGTCTTTCAAGGGATGGTATCATAAGAATGATAGGTTACTATTTCATTTTTAAAGAATTTGTCAATGTGCAATGAATAATCTTTTGTTTTAAGCATTTCTTTTGTGGTGGAAGAAATAGAAAGCTTTTCTATACATGATATCTACTTTGTACAGAGTGCCTTTCTAGAAAGGATACATTTCAACCTTTCTGGGGCATATTCTAGGCATAAGAATTACCTAAGTTTCATTTAAGAGATTTTCCCTGGAATTCTGAGAGTGGGAGGGCAGGTGGGGAGCAATAATGAGCTAGAGAGAGGAGGAAAATCTGAAACTCCCTCCACCCTGCCACGTCTCCGTCTCCTTAGCACTGAACCCAGTTCGTGTGAATCCGGAGCTGAGGACCTTTCTCACTCTCCACCTCAATCCCTAAGACTTCAGTTTGCATATGCATTGTCCATTAGGTGTGAATATCTCAAAGAACCTGGGTCCCTGACGTGAAATATGGAAATGAGAGGATAAAATGTAAATATTTTATTAATTTATTTAATAACGGTATGATGTAACATGGCATGGTATAACGCAATACATGACAATATGAATGGCATAATCGAAAACAATATACTATAGCATAACATAATGACATAATACAAATAATACAACAAACATAATATATGATATAATACAATATGATATATTCCATTCTACACTTAGATGATATGTAGTCAATGATGGCTTGAATGAAGGCAGCAGGACAAATATTGTTTGGTTTTATTGTTTAATCATTTTAAGTCGTGTCTGCTTCTTCATGACTCCTTTTGGGGTTTTCTTGGCAAAGATACTGGAGTGGTTTGCTATTTCCTTCTTTAATTCATTTTACAGATAAAGAAACTGAGGCAAACAGAGTTAAGTGACTTGTCCAGGATCACATAGCTATTAAGTATTGGAGGCCAGATTGAAACTCAGGTCTTCCTGACTCTAGGCCTGCCATTCTATCCACTCCACCCCATTTGTGCCCCATTGTTTGGTGCATAAAGGCATCACTGATAGAACATTTGATTAAGAATCTTGAATCCTAGGTTCTAGTTAATAATAATAATATAATAACTAACATTTATATAGAACTTACTATATGCCAGGCACTCTGCTAAGTCCTTTACATATATTATTTCATTTGATCCTCATGACAACCCTGGGAAGAAGGTGCTATTATCCCTATTTTACAAATATCAAAATTGATGACAATGGAGGCTAAGCGACTTGCTTAGAGTCACATAACTAATATGTGTCCGAGGTTGGATTTGAGCTCAGAGCTTCCTGATTCCAGGCCCAGGAACTCTGTTCACTAGTGGCGCCACCTAGTTTTACTATAGACTAATTATATATATCCTTAGATAAATCTGTCTTTTGTAAATAAGAAGGCTAGACAGGATGATCTTCGAGGTAATTTCTAAATCCAATCATCAAAGGAATCAATTCATCTGGAGATCTGAGGTCTTTTAGAACTAGAAAAAAAATCACATTTGGTTCAGTAGGGTAAAACCTTTCCTTAAAAGCTCTTTTCCAATAAGGTTTCCCTGGCCCTAAAATCATTTAATACTCCTTGAATGTTATGACATCAGAAATGACCTTTTCCAATGACCTGCTGTTCATAAACATCAGAGGAGCATAAAAGAGGGAGCTGTATGCTCCTCAAAGGGGCTCACCACTGATGTAGGAGACCCAGCATAGAATCCAAGTGAGATTCCTAATGAATGGTGAACTTCTTTTTTTCATTTTTTATTATTTAATATTTTTATTTTTCAGCATTGATTTCCATAAGATTTTGAGTTACAAATTTTCTCCACATTTCTACCCTCCCCCTACTCCAAGATGGCATATATTCTGATTGCCCCATTCCCCAGTAAGGCCTCCCTTCTGTCACTGCAGTCCCCCCCATCCCCTTTCCCCTTGCTTTCTTGTAGGGCAAGATAGATTTCTATGCCCCATTGCTTGTATATCTTATTTCTCAGTTGCATGCAAAAACAACTTTTTTTTTGAGCATCTGCTTTTAAAATTTTGAGTTCCAAATTCTCTCCCCTCTTCCCTTCCCACCTACTCTCCCTCCCTGAGAAGGCAAGCAATTCAACATAAGCCACACATGTATCATGATGTAAAACACTTCCACAATAATTATGTTGTGAAAGACTAACTGTATTTCCCTCCATCCTATCCTGTCCCCCTTTATTCACTTTTCTCCCTTGACCCTGTACCTTTTCAAAAGTGATTGCTTTTGATTACTTCCTCCCCCTATCTGCCCTCCCTTCTATCATACCCTTTTTTTATTTCCTTCCCCTCCTTTCCTGTGGGGAAAGATACCCAATTGAGTGTGTATGTTATTCCCTCCTCAAGTCAAACCCCATGAGAGTAAGATTCACTCATTCCCCCTCACCTGCCCCCTCCTCCCTTCCAACAGAACTGCTTTTTCTTGCCACTTTTATGTGAGATAATTTACCCCGTTTTACTCTCCCTTTCTCCCTCTCTCAATATATTCCTCTCTCATCCTTTAATTTTATTTTACTTTTTAGATATCATCCCTTCATATTCAACTCACCCTGTGCCCTCTGTCTATATATATATATGTATAATCCCTTCAACTACCCTAACGCTGGGAGGGGTCTCATGAATTACACACATCATCTTTCCATGTAGGAATGTAAACAAAACAGTTCAACTTTAGTAAGTCCCCTATGATTTCTCTTTCTTGTTTACCTTTTCATGCTTCTCTAGATTCTTGTATTTGAAAGTCAAATTTTCTATTCAGCTCTGGTCTTTTCATTGGGAAAGCTTGAAAGTGCTCTATTTTATTGAAAATCTATATTTTGCTTTGGAGCATTATACTCAGTTTTGCTGGGTAGGTGATTCTTGGTTTTAATCCTAGCTCCGTTGACCTCTGGAATATCATATTCTAAGCCCTTCGATCCCTTAATGTAGAAGCTGCTAGATCTTGTGTTATCCTAATTGTGTTTCCATGATATTTAAATTGTTTCTTTCTAGCTGCTTGCAGTATTTTCTCCTTGACCTGGGAACTCTGGAATTTGGCTACAATATTCCTCGGAGTTTTCTTTTAGGAATCTCTTTCAGGAGGTGATCAGTGGATTATTTCAATTTGTATTTTACCCTCTGGCTCTAGAATATCAGGGCAGTTTTCCTTGATAATTTCTTGAAAGATGATGTCTAGGCTCTTTTTCTGATCATGGCTTTCAGGTAGTCCAACAATTTTTAAATTATCTGTCCTGGGTCTATTTTCCAGGTCAGTGGTTTTTCCAATGAGATATTTCACATTGTCTTCCATTTTTTGTTCCTTTGGTTCTGTTTTATAACATCTTCATTTCTCATCAAGTCACTAGCTTCCACTTGCTCCAATCTAATTTTAAGATAGTATTTTCTTCAGCGGTCTTTTGGACCTCCTTTTCTATTTGGCTAATTCTGCCTTTCAAGGCATTCTTCTCTTCATTGACTTTTTGGAGGTCTTTTGCCATTTGGGTTAGTCTAGTTTTTTAAGGTGTTATTTTCTTTGGTGTTTTTCTGGGTCTCCTTCAGCAAGTCATTGACTTGTTTTTCATGGTTTTCTTGCATCACTCTCATTTCTCTTCCCAATTTTTTCTCTACTTCTCTTACATGCTTTTCCAAATCCTTTTTGAGCTCTTCCATGGCCTGAGACCAATTCATATTTTTTTCTTAGAGGCTTTTGATGTAGCCTCTTTGACTTTGTTGACTTCTTCTGGGTGTATGTTTTGATCTTCTTTGTCAACAAAAAGATTCAATAGTCTTCATCCTTTTTCGCTGCCTGTTCATGTTCCCAGCCAACAACTTGACCCTCGAGCTTTTTGTCAGGGTATGACTGTTTGTAGAGTAGAGAGTACTTTGTCCCAAGCTTTAGGGGCTGTGCTGCTGTTTTCAGAGCTACTTCTACACAGCAAACTCTGCCACACCAGTGCTCCTCCTCCCCCAAGAACCGCCCACCAGGATACCAACTCAGATCCAGGCAGGGCAAAGCAAGCCCTGCACTCTGGCTCAGATCCCCAGCTTAATTCCTCCCACCAGGTGGGCCTGGGGCTGGAAGTAACAGCAGCTGGAGCTCTGGAATCAGCCACAGGAGATTCCTGCTGCTGCTGCCAACTACATGCTACCCCCCCCCCACACTACCTCTGTGCCCCCCGGGGCTGGGGCCAATGGCTTTCACTCAGATCCAGCAGTTTTCCCATTAACCTGTTCTGTTGTCTTTAGTGTTTGTGGGTTGAGAAGTCTGGTAAATGCCACAGCTCAGTGATTCAGGGCCCTACAGCTTGCTCTGCCCAACTCCCTGTCTGGTTGGTCCTGTCACGGCCCACACTGGGCTGTGCTCTGCTCCTAGCACCATGAGATAGACCCTTCCCAGTGACCATCCAGGCTGTCCTGGGCTACAGACCTGCTTCTCTCTGGTATTTTGTGGGTTATGCAGCTCGAGAATTTGTTCATATCCATTTTTACAGGTGTTTTGTGAAATTCTTTAGCTGCTCTTTTTAGTAAATGATATTCTAATTGCACTAAGCTCCAGGACACTGCAGAATCTCCTAAAAAGATCTCTAGTTACCTAAAAGAGTTTAGCCTAACGATTCACATGGGAAAGACCATATGGATGAAGAATATTTAGGTCCCAAATCAGAACATTCAGTTGGATGGTTTGGAAGGACTTTTATTATAGAATTTGTGACAGATTGTTGTTGAAGGACCTTTCATTCATTAATTTGTTGATTCAATGTAATACACATTTATTCAATGTCTACATTATACATTTGTAGTATTTTTATTTCCTTTTGGTAGCAAAGAACATGAAACAAAGTAGATATCCATCATTTGGGGAATGGTGAAAGAAACTGAAATATTACTACATCTTTTAAAAATATTTTATTTTATTTTTTCCAATTACATGTAAAAATGGTTTTATCATTTGCTTTTTTTAAAATTTTGAGTTCCAAGTTCTTTCCCTCCCACTCTCCCTTCCCTCCTTCTTGCAAAGGCAAGAAATCTGATATCAATTATACACGTGCAGTCATGTAAAACATTTCCGTATTAGCCATGTTGTCAAAGAAAACACAGACAAAAAAATAAGAAAATAAAAAAAGGCGTGTTTCAATATGCATTCAGATAATATCAGTTCTTTATCTGGAGGTAGGTAGCATTTTTTCACCATAAGGGCTGCAGAATTGTCTTAGATGATTGTATTGCTGAGAAGAGCTGTCTTTTATAGTTGACCATACAATATTGCTGTTACTCTGTGGAGTGTTCTCCTGGTTCTGATTACTTCACTTTGCATCAATTCATGTAAGCCTTTCCAGGGATTACTGTCAGCATCCTGCTCATCATTTCTTATAGCGTGATTGTGTTCCATATACAACAATTTGTTCAGCTATTCCCCAATTGATGGACATCCCCTCAAATTCCAAATAACATTATGACATCTTAACAAACTACAATATCAGGAATACAAAAAAATAGAAGATTTATACAGACTGATGCAAAATGCTTGAGCACTGGGCTTGGAGTTAAAAAGATCTGAGTTTAAATCCCACCTCAGACATTTTCTGTGAGAGCCTGCAAGTCACTTAACCTCTGGGTTTTAGTTTTCTTACTGTAAAATAAGAGTGGACTTGATGGCCTCTAAGGTCTCTCTCAGCCCTAATCCAGTGAAGCGAGCAGATCCAGGAATATGATTTACACAATTGTAATAATCTAAAGAAAAGGACAGAAATATGCAAAGTGAAAACTGTAATTATAATTGAGCTTGACATTGAAGAAGAGAGGAAGAAATGCTCCTCCTTTTCTTAGGAGAGGTAGAAGGAAGACTCTTCCATTTCTTCTGTATATTATCATTTGGTTGATGCATTGGTGAGTTTTTTTCCCTGCTTTCCCCCTCTTCCTCCATTGCTACAAAGTATGTCATTTTGGGGATGTGAGAGAGGATATGTGTGTGTGTGTGTTTGGAAACTGGGCTGATCCAAAACCAGAAGATATCAGTAAAAATTAAAAAAGAAAAAAAAATCCTCACCCACATGGAGCTTATAGTCTAATAGGGAGAGTAAATACTAAGATTTTTATAATAAATTATATTTCATGATAAGTTAAAACTAAAGGAAAAATAGGGAATTTAAAAACCTAGAACATGGAAGTGTAGTTGAAAGAACAATGGACTCAGAATCACCCGAAAAATGGGTTTAGGTCTTAGGTCTGGCATTTTCTAGCTGTGTGGCTGAGCAAGTCCCTTTCTTGTAAAATATTGAGATTAATTACCCATTTCACATGACTGTTGTGAGTATCAAATGATATAGCATATGTAAAATGGTTTGCAAAACTTAAGGCACAATATCAGTGTGTTATTTTACGCATTTTCATCTTCTTCTATGAGAAAGAGGTTTGTTTAGAGAGGAGTCCTCTAGGACTAGGATGAGCTTTTTGTTGTTGTTCAGTTGTGTCCCATTCTTAGTGACTCCATTTGGGGTTTTCTTGGCAAAGATACTGAGTTGTTTGCCATTTCCTTTTCTAGCTCATTTTATAAATGAGCTAAATGAGAAAACTGAAGCCAACAGGGTTAAATGATTTCCCCAGGGTCACATAGCTAGTAAGTGTCTGAGGTTGGATTTGAACTCAGGTCTTCCTGACTCTAGGCCCAGAGCTCTATCCACTGTTACCACCTAGGTGCCCTAGGCTGAGCTAATAGACTCTTCCTCCTCCCCTCCCCCCCGGCCCCCCCTCCCCTCCCCCCCCAGCCCCACAACCAAGTAATTCAATAACTGCCTGTTGAAGTCATGGAGGAATTGTAGGCAGTGTTGGCAGAGAGTGTCTTCACACTAGGTCTCTGGGGCATAAGGGGAGTAGAAAAGTGTCAAGCCCATTGGGTCATATCAGTCTCTTTTCTTTTTCAACCATGTGGGGGAAAGAGCATTGGCACAAGTTGGAAGACCTGGGTTCAAATCTTACCTTTGACTCTTTTTACCTGTATATTCTTGGACAAGTTATATAATCTCTTTGGACCTCAGTTGACTCAGTTGTATAAAGAGAGGGTGAGACGAGGTGATTTCTGAGGCCCAATCCGGCTCTAAATGATGATGATGATCATCGTTTCTTATAGCATTTATACAGTGCTTTAAGATATGCAAAGGGCTTTTGTACATGGTTTTTTTTCATTTGATCTACCCAACAACCCATTTTACAGATGAGGAAACTAAGTTTGAGGTCGTTGAAGTGACTTGTCCAGGGTCACACAGCTGCGGTCTTCCTGACACCAAGTCTAATGCTCCGTCCGCCAATCCCCATCTATGACCCTGGCAAGCGATGATGTTAAGAATCTTTCTTCTTCAATATTAAATTCAGTACAACCTAATGCCAGCCACCTGGAGGTAAGTTTTCTTACCCTAAAATTGCTTTACCTGGAGATTAACAATTTCCTGTCCTGTGCAGCTGAGAGACACTGCAGGTAGAGCACCGGGCCCTGAGTTCAAATCTGCCCTCAGACTCTTCCTAGCTGTGTGACCCTGGGCATGTCACTTAACCCTGTTTGCCTCAGTTTCCTCATCTGTAAAACGATCTGGACAAGGAAGTGGCAAACAAGTCCAGTATCTTTGCCAAGAAGACTCCAAATGGGGTCACAAAGAGTTGGACATGACTGACAAACAACATTTCTGTCTTGCAGCATAAAGATTCCGGTGGAGGGTGTCATGGCTTGGGCCTGTACTGGTGTTTCTGCTCTCCGACGATCTTCACCAAGCCACCTGACCTAGACCTGGTCTACTTTGGGTACCATATTTTAGGAAACAAACTAGAGCCTTTCTCAAAGAGAGTGACCAGGATGGTGAGGGGACTGGAGATGGTGTTTTATGAAGATTGGGTGAAGGAATGAAGGATGTTTCATCCGGAGCAGAGAAGACTCAGGATGCCATGGTAACTATTTTCAAGTTCTGGAGGGCTGTTATGTTTAAGAGGAGTCAGGCTTGTTATGGTGAGCCCAGAAGACAGAACCAGGCAGTTGCAGAGGAAGATTTCAGCTTAATCTCAGGAATAGCTTCCTCACAATTACAGCTGTCTGAGAGTGGTGTGGGCTGCCTTGGGGGATATTGTGTTCTCTAGCTCTAGAAATCTTCAAGGGATAATTCAATGACTATTTGTCAGGGATATTGTAAAGGGGATTCTTCTCCTCTTATGGATTGAACTAATTGGCCTCTCAGGTCTATTCCAATCCTAAGATCCGGTGACTTAAAAAAAATAAGTTTTTATCGATATGTTTTTATATCATCATAGTATCCCCTAACATCCCTCTTCTGCTCTCTCCCAGACAGCCATCACATATAACAAAAAGTAATTTTTTTAAAGACAAGAGAGAAGAAAAAGAAGAGGAAAAAAATCAACGACTGATCAATACATTGAAAAAATCAGAAAACATGTGCAATGTGCAACACCTGTGAACCTCCTGCCTCCGCAAAGGGGTAAGTTGGGGGAGTTCTCTGAAATCTCTTCTCTTCTCTTTAAAATTTTTCTATATCCACTTTTATTTTTTTTGTGTGTGTGTTTGTGTTTGTTTATTCCATTTACACTGTTTGATTTATTGTGTGTATCGTTTTCTTGGCCCTGCCTCCTTCACTCTGTATAAATCAGTTCATACAGATCTTTCCATGCTTTTCTATATTCATCACACTTATCATTTCACACCACACAGTAATTTGTTTAATCATTCCTCAATAGATGGGCATTGACTATGTTTCCAATTCCAATTCTTTTCTATGACAAAAAGTGCTACTATACATATTGTAGTATGCGTATGTGTGTATACATACGCACGTACATGCATACATATACATATATATATAAATACATACATATTTGCATATGGATTTTCTTTTCAATGGTTTCCTTGGAGTATGAGTCCAATAATGGAATCCGTGGGTGAAAAGATTATGGACATTATAGTCACTTTATTTGCATAATTCCAAACTGCTTTCCAAAATGGTTGAACTAATTCATAGTTCTGCCAACAAAGTATTAGTGTGCCTATCATCCCATAACCTTTCCAACATTCACTATTGGTGTTTGATCTGGTGACTCAGTAGTTCATGATTCGGTGAGTCTAAATCTTTAGTTTCAATAATGGAAAATGGAACAGAAGGCTAAGACAAATGGATAATGACTTAAAACAAACACTTCACATACAAATATACAATAGATTCATAGAGCCAACAAACAATATTTCTCTGCCCTACTTGCCCTCTCTTCAGCAGACAAGTCCTCATTTTTATGGCAGGAATCCTTAACTTTTTCTGTGTTATAGATCCCTTTGACCATCTGGTGAAACCTATGGGCCCGTTCTCACAATAATATGTTTAAATGCCTAAAGTAAAATGGGTATAGGGTTCCAAAGGAAACCAATTGTATTGCAATAGGGCTATCAAAATATTTTAAAAAGTAAGTTCATGGATCTTAGGTTAAGATCCTTTCTTTTATATGTACTATTATTGAAAAAACCCTGGCTGTATCTTGTTATTGGTGTTTTTATGGTTTATCTTGTTGTGCAAGTCTGTGCATTTAAAAGCAGAAGAAACGAAGAGGCCGTGAAAAGTAAGAACAAGACAGAAAGCAGACATGAGACATTGTGATCCTGGGCAAGATTTGCCTGATTTGACTGCATGATAATCTCTTGTACGAAAATATTCTTGCCCTTTCTGCCTGCTTTTGTTTTTGCAACTTTTTACTCCTATCTCTGAAATTCTACCCATTAGAGATTCATTTGGATCAAACATATAACCCCAGGGTAGAATACCTGTTATTCACAGAACATTGTGAATTAGATCAGATAACTTTCTCCCAAATACCTAACTGAAGAACTCTACTCTGAGGAATGGGGCTTTTGTTTGGAGGAAGGGAATGAGTGGTAACTTTAGAGCATGGAACATTGGGAAGAGGAAGAAGGGCAATAAATGGTACAGTACAATAGGAACAAATGTAGACAGGTTTGGAGGCTGCCTTTCTTTCTCTCTGTCTCTGTCTCTGTCTCTGTCTCTCTGTCTCTCTCTCTGCCTTTGTCTCCCTCATTCTCATTCTCTGTCTGCCTGTCTGTCTCTTTCTCTCTCTCTCTGTCTGTGTGTCTCTGTCCCTCTTGGTCTCTGTCTGTCTCTATCTGTCTGTCTCTGTGTTTCTCTAAAGGAAGGTAGGGGCTGTCAAATACAACCTTCATCTATTTTGTATTTTTGATAAAGGCTAGCTCTGTGTCCTGGATAGGGGGAGTATGCTTTTCCTCTTTTTCTTCTCTTCTCTTCTTCTTCCTTCTGCTCCTCTTCTTCCCCCTTGTATTACATGGTCTCATGATCTATGAGTGTGTGTGTGTGTGTGTGTGTGTGTGTGTGTGTGTGTGTGTAGGTCTAGGGAGAAGTGGAAAGAGGTTCAACATAAATACTCCTGAATTTACCTTCATTATTGTTTAACAGGCTTTTGTTGCTCCTACAGAGAATGTTTCCAGGTCCAACCCCCCCCACAAAAGTTGCAAAAACAAAAGCAAAGAACTTTTGGGGTACCTTTAAGTTGAAGACTGCATGTACATGATTTTATGTTCCCTTTTCTTTTTAAGGTTTCATCTTCAATCTTAGTATATGCTGCACATCCCCCACCCCAACAGACTATAAGTTCCATGAGATAAGAGACCATGCTTTTTCTAAATTTTTTATCTCCTAGTACGTGACAAAAGGATTGACACAAAGTAAGTGCTCAACAAATTTTGGTTGAGATCTTGGGTTCAGTGGATAAAATATGATAGCATTTATAAAGTGCTTTGACAACATTAAAGCACCATATAAATGGAAGTTATCATTATCACCATCATAATTATCAACATCATCACTATCATCCTTCTTGTGATTGGATAGGTGGTAAGGCAGTAAAGAAGTGGAGACTACCTCAGTAAAGAAGTGGAGACTACTACAGGAGCAGAACTCTGAATACACTGGCTATGTTGTTTGATTTCACTTAACTTTTCCCCTTGTTCTTAGGAGTTTTCTTGATGTTTTTGAGATTTGTTGGGAAGTGATTATGACATAAAAAAACAAAACAAGACAAAATAGCCTTATTTTGGAATCAATTTGGAACTATGCCCAAAGGACTATAAAACATGGATACCCTTTGACCCAGCAATACCACTTCTAGGGCTGTATCCCAAAGAGATAATACAAATGGGAAAAGGACCCATATGTACAAAACTATATCAATAAAGTCTGTTGGTTTATCTGAAATTCTTGTAGTTTCTTTCCCTGGAATTTGAAGGAAATTCCTTATCTATATAGCCCAGCTTGCCATTATAGGTAAGTGTTACCAAGGTGACTCGGGATGTTGGAAGTAACTATGGAAACCAAGCAGACTTTTAGCCAGAGTTCACAGGAACCCTGACATTGACCTTGGTGCTGAGGATACTGGAAAGAATGAGGATATGGAAAATCCATCTTGGCTGAGCAATGGAAGAGTCAGGGAGGACTGGGATCAGAGTCTCCAGGTGCTCCTTGTCTCTGAGAATCCTGCCCTTCCCTGTTTCTTCCCCAACTCCCCACCCCCAGACTCTTGAGAGTTGCTGTTGTGGAGGATATTGAGCAGAACATTAAAGGGTCCAGTCACAGAGACTTCCAGAAACTTATATGTGTATTGCATGAGCCCTTAACTTCCCCCTTTGCCCAATGAAGAAAGCTCAACTAAAAGCCCCTATCCACAGTTTGACCAATTGGTGGATGATTATTTTCTATTTCCCTTATGCCCAGAGAAGGTGGAAGGGGAGATAATTTGTCCGTTTTTGCCTGCTCATCAAAAGTAGCCAGAGGTTAAACTCTTCCTCTCTAACTGTAATCTTTTAACCCTTATACACTTTTTATCCGCTTGATTAAAATTGGTGGCCATCTCCTTTGATTGACATGATTAATGATTATGTCTAGAGTGGCACTGGGAGAGATGAGGTTTTAACCTTAAGAAGGTGGGAGGCATTGCTATTCTTTAACAGGAGCTGAAGAAGGAAGAGGAGACCTTGGATCTCCACTGGAGAGTGTATCATCATTATCCCCTACACCAGAGGATTGTTAACGTGGGGTTCACAGGCTCCCAAGGTGGGAAGTGTCTTGGATGGGAAAAAGTGATGTCTTTATTTCAATATAACGGAGGTCATTTATATTCCTATATTTTTTATGCATTTAAAAACATTGCCCTGAAGAGTCACCAGATAGCCAAAGGGATCCAAGACACAGAAAAAGGTTAAGAATTCCACTCTGGGCTGAGTAAGAGAAATTCTTGAATCAATACAAACCACGGAAAGAAGAAAAAACCTTTGGAGTAATGCCACTGCTATTATATTTTGATTGGAATTTTATTTTATTTTCCTTTTAAATTTATTTATTTTTAGTTGACAACATTCAGTTCCACAAGTTTTTGAGTTCCAAATTTTCTCTTCCTCCCTTCCCTCCTCCCTCAACACCCAAGATGGCATGAAATCCAATATAGGTTCTACATATACCCTTACACTAAACATATTTTCACAATAGTCCACTTGTAAAGAAGAATTATAAGCAATGGAATGAACCATGAGAAAGAAGAAACAAAACAAAAAAAGAGATAAAGCAAATAGTTTGCTTCAATCTCCATTCAGACCCCTTAATTCTTTCTCTGGGTGTGAATAGTTTTTTTCCATCATGAGTCTTGGAGCTGTCTCAGAACCTTGCACTACTGAGAAGAGCCAAATCTATCAGAGTTAGTCATCACAGATACAATGTGTGTGTAATTGTGTACAATGTTCTCCTGGTTCTGCTCCCCTCACTCAGCACCAGTTCATGTAAGTCTTTCCAGGGTATTCTGAAGTCTGCTCCTCATTCTTATAGCACAATAGTATTCCACTACTTTCACACACCACAATTTGTTCAGCCATTCCTCAACTGATGGGCATTCCCTTGATCTCCAGTTCTTTGCCACCACAAAAAAGAGCTGGTGTAAATAGTTTTGTACATATGGGTCCTTTTCCCACTTGTGTGATCTCTTTGGGATACAAGCCTTAAAGTGGTATTGCTGGGTCAAGGGAAATACACATTTTTATAGCCCTTTGGGCATAGTTCCAAATTGCTCTCCAGAATGGTTGGATCAGTTCACAACTCCACCAACAATGCATTAGTGTTCCAATTTTCCCACATCTTCTCCAGCATTTATAATTTTCCTGTTTTGTCATGCTAGCCAATATGACAAGTGAGATGTGGTACCTAAGAGTTGTTTTGATCTGCATTTCTCTAATCAATAGTGATGTAGAGTATTTTTTCATGTGACTATAGATATTTTTAATTTCTTCCTCTGAAAACTGCCTGTTCATATTCTTTGAACATTTATCAATTGGGGAATGACTTATATTCTTATAAATTTAACTCAGTTCCCTGTATATTTTAGAAATGAGGCCTTTATCAGAGATACTGTTTGTAAAAATTATTTCCCAATTTTCTGCTTCTCCCCCCAATCTTGGTTGCATTGGCTTTGTTTGTACAAAAACTTTTCAATTTAATGTAATCAAAATTATCCATTTTGCATTTTGTAACACTCTCTATCTCTTGTTTGGTTATAAATTCTTCCCTTCTCTATAAATCTGAGAGGTAAACTATTCTTTGCTCCCCAAAATTGATGCCACTGCTATTGACCACCACTGAGGCCATTGGACTTTGGTTTGCTGTGACAGATCAATGAGCTGGAAGGATCTCTAATACCAGACCCTGGTCCCCATTTGCAATTATAGCTCTATGTGTGTAAATGATTATACCTAAGAACATTATTATAATAATTATTATTATTATATACATATACACTTCCCTTTATATGTGTGAGCATATTACAGATGGGATCCATGAACAAGACTCTACTCCAGGCATTTTCTCTAGCTGTCCCTCATGCCTGGAATGTTCTCCCTTCTCAACTCTGCCCACTGATTTCCCTGGCTTCCTTTGCATTCCAACTAAAATCCCATCTTTTATTGGTAGTGCTTCCCAGTGCCTCTTAATTCTAATGCTTTTCCTCTTATTTCATATTTATCCTGTATATAGCTTGCTTTGTATATATTTGTATGTTGGCTCTCCCATTAGATTCTAAACTCCTTGAGAACAGGGATTGTCTTTTGCCTCTTTTTGTATACCCAGTGCTTA
Source organism: Trichosurus vulpecula (assembly GCF_011100635.1). Classification (NCBI taxonomy): domain Eukaryota; kingdom Metazoa; phylum Chordata; class Mammalia; order Diprotodontia; family Phalangeridae; genus Trichosurus; species Trichosurus vulpecula. The sequence goes on along the minus strand of NC_050573.1, from coordinate 118,809,607 downwards.
AGACAGTGCCTGACCCATAGTAAGTACTTAATAAGTGATAATTAATTGATTAAGCCACCCCAAGCTTCTTTTACATATTGTAATTCATTCTCTTCATTCAAGACATTTCAATAAGGATGTGAGCTTCTACTTCTGTCACATATGGAAAGCTCTCCACACATGCATGTATATGTATATAGGTACGTATGCTATACATGGGGGGCTCACATTCATATTCTTTGTTAGATATTCTCTCCATATGGTATGGGTGATATCCTTTGCCTTTGACATATGCTTGCCGAAAAGACTATTTCATGGAGGACTCACACTGGGCAAGTGCTCACACGGTGATCAGAAGAAGCGATACAAGGACACTCTCAAGGTCTCTCTCAAGAACTTTGGAATTGATTGTGTGACATGGGAGACACTGACACAGGACTGCTCAGCATGGTGTACCCACATCAGAGAAGGTGCTATGCTCTATGAGCAAAGCAGAATTGAAACAGCTCAAAGGAAATGCAGGATGCGCAAATTTAAAGCATCCACCCCAAATGTTCACACAGACTATTTGTGCCCGACCTGTGGTAGAGCATTCCAAGCTCTTATTGGTCTGATCAGCCACAGTGGGACACATTGAAATTTCACGCTAGCATAGAGATGTCAGTTTGGTCCTCTTCAAGAGCTAGGGACAACAATCAACCAACCAGCCAATCTCTATATGTATTTCTATCTCTGTCTATGCATCTGCTTTTCTATCTGTGGTTTTGTCTCTGTTTCCATTTCTCTTTGTGTCTGTCTGTTTCTGTCTGTGCACCTGTGACTTTGTATATCTATCTATATGTCTGTCTATGATTTGTCTCTGTTTCTGTTTGTCTCTGTGTTTCTGACTCTGTGTCTGTCTGTTTCTCTATGTCTATCTTGGTCTGATTTTCTATGTTTCCATCTTTCCCTGTATGTTACATCTATTCCAAGGAATTTCAACCAGCATCCAGTATTCACCCCCAACCATTTCTGGCTTCTCTTGGCAAGCCTATGATTGTACATGGGCATTTCTTCAACTCCATTGACTGAGCCTGTACTCAGTCTACTTAGTTCCTCCCTTTGTAAATAAATTCTCCAAGTCTGAATGAATTTTAGACATGGTGTCTGGGTCTCATGGCTGACTTTGCAGTGTGCCAATATGTGATGCACAGAGCTTGCTATGCTGGTCACAGATAAACAGGAGGTCTTGTTTCAGCAGGTGCTGAATGAACCATGACTTTTTGAGTCTGTCTCTTGGCATGAAGTATACTCTGGCAAGCAGTGTCATAGAAACAAGGACCATGTAGGAGCATGCAAGCCCATCCCAGCTTGTCCAGTGTGTTTGCATTCTCTGGCCTGTGCTGGAAGCTGCTTGGTATGGCATCCTTTCAGAGCATTTTCTACTGACCAATGAGGCTTGCCTTCTCCAGATTTTTGGCTGACTTCTCAACTTCTGCAAAAGGAACTGACTGCAGAGTTATCACAGAATGGGCATCTGCTCTCTGTCAGGCAAACCAGCCCTAGTCTCCCCTTGTGAGCCTCTGACCTTTGTGTGGATGACTCTGTTCATCTTATGACTGCTTATGAGCCAATCTGTTGCCTCATTATGACCCCATTAGCCCACGTCAGTCAGAGCATTTATTAAGTGCTTACTGTGTGCCAATCCAGGATAGGTAGGTGGCACAGTGGATAGAGCACTGGGCTTGGAATCAGGAAGACTCCTCTTCATGAGTTCAAATCCAGCCTCAAACACTTACCCTGGGCAAGTCGGTTAACCCTGTTTGCCTCAGTTTCTTCATCTATTAAATGAACTGGAAGAAGGAAATGGCAAACCACTCCAGTATCTTTGCCAAGAAATTCCCAAATGGGAACACAAAGAGCTGGCTACAACTGAAAAATGACTGAACAACAACATGTACCCAGCACTGTGCTGAATGCGGGGGTATAAAGAAAAGCAAAAAACAGCCCTTACCTCAAGAATTCATATTCTAATGGGGAATATAATACACAAACAACCATATAAATATGACATATGGAGGGCATGTATGTGTATACATACATACATATAATATACATATATGTGTGTGTACATATATCTGTGTGTGTGTATGATATATACAGAGTAAATAGGAGGTAATCTCAGAAAGAATGTAATAGTTGGGGGAGGGAAAAGATGGCGTTCTGCAGAAGATGGGATTTGAGCTGAGTCTTGAAGGAAGCTAGAGAAGTCAGGAGGTGGAGATAAAGAGGGAGATCATTCCAGGCACATAGGGACAGCCAGGAAACACAGGGCATTGTAGAGATAGTACAAATCTTCGTACAGAACACACGCACATACACACATATACATATACACATATATATGCATATTGTATGTATATATCCTATCCTAGGATATGTACATATCCTATATATGACACATTTATATAGTTGTTTGTGTGTCATCTTCCCCATTAGAATATGAATTCTTGAGTGCAGGAGCTATGTTTTTTTGCTTTTCTTTGTACCCCAGCTCCTTTTTGGAAAACATTTTTCCAAGAAATCATCCTAACTCCCTAGAAGTATGGCTAATTTATAATTAATGTACTTAATTATCATACCTCATTAATTGGAATCCTATAATTTCTGAAGTGAGGAATGTTTTGAACAAAGTTAAGGCTGTGAGTCAAGAGTCCTGAGTTCTAATGTTACCTCTAGTAACAACAAACTGTATGATTCGTCTTTTCTGGGCCTCAGTTTCCATCTGTAAAATGAAGCTGTTGGACTAGATCAGGGCTTCTTAAACTTTCTTTCCACTTGCAACCTCTTTTTGACTTTCAGCAGAGTTTGTTGGTCTTGCATGGCATGGGGCATCTGCAGTGCAAAGTGCACATGCTCTGTGTTCAGAACCATGGCTGCAGTGAAGTTGTGCTATGCAACACGGGCAAGCGCTGCCAGAAACACCTCGGATTCATTATGCATTTGATTTTGAATTATTTTTTGGTTATCATGCATTCAGAAACCTCTTATGGATGCCAGATTTTTCATGAACCCAAATGAGGTCTCAGCCCACAGTTTAAGAAGCACTGGACTAGATGATTTCTAAGCTCCTTTTCAGTACAGTGTGGTAGAGTGGAAAGAATGCTGAATTTGAAGTCAGGGCACCTGGATTTGAATCCCTGTCTTGCCACCAATGGTCTATGTGACTATTTTCTTCTCTAATGGTCTCAGTTTCCTTATCTGTAAAATGATGACCTTAAGTCATAGGGTCATAGACATACAGCATCTTCCAGTTGTATGTCCACTATCCTATGAAAATGGACATAGATGAGGAATGTGAAAAAACGTGTTGGAAAACATGGTTTAGGATTAAGAGCTGCAAGGGGCCAAAGGCTTATAACTATTCAGAAGCATCCTGCCTGTATGTGATGGATACTTTCTTCAAAAAGAGGTACTGTGCATGATGGGAAAAGTGCAACATTATAAAAATGAAATTGACAATGTCTTAACAGACAGGAACTGATGGGTTGCCACTGTGGGAGTCATTTCTGAATCGGTCATCTGTGTATTCACACCACAGACTGTAAGGATCAAAAGGTAAAACATCAATGCAAAATGAGATGGAGAAGATGAGAAGAAGACACTCAAAGTTATCATAGCACTTCTAACTTTATTCAAAAAAATTATGGATGCTGAAAAATGTGAAATGGACAAAGGAAAAAATGGATGGACTTGAGATATGTCTAGACTTTTATCCATTTCTCATTTTTTTAAATATCAATAACTCGTTTGAGTAGACCAGGCTTGATGTTTTGAAGAATGTCTTCTCATCCTGGACATTAACTCTCAAGGTTCAAGACTGCAGCAGTAGAACTCATTTAGATGGCACTTTATGATTTCAAAGGCAATGGGGACATTCAGATACATTGTTTCACTTGATCCTCACAACAGATATATATATATATATATATACATATATGGTATAGTAGTACAAGTATTAATAAACCCATTTTGCAGCTCAGGAAATTGAGGGCCAGTAAGACTTGCCCTAAATCACACAGCCCGTGAGCCACAGCATGACAATTAGGAGCCAGGCCTTGTGATTTCAGGTCTAGTGTTTTTCTCCACCATATTCTATGGAAAGTATAAGATTATGGGCTGGACAGATTATGACCCCAAGATATAGCCTAGAACATTCATTTCTAAAATATTCTTAAATATTTATTTTAAAATAATTTAAAAATAAAACCTAGGCAGTGAGGTGTTTTATTAGATAAAATACTAGACCTGGAATCAGAAGTACTTGAGTTTAAATCTGGCTTCAAACACTTAATAGATGTGTGACCCTGGGCAAGTCACTTAACCCTATTTGCTTCAGTTTCCTCATTTGTAAAGTGAGCTGGAAAAGGAAATTGCAAACCACTCCACTAGTATCTTTTCCAAGAAAACTCCAAATTGTGTCACGAAGACGTGGATATGTCTGGAAAAAATGACTGAACTGAAACAAAAAGATGAGAATTGTTAAATGCTGGAGGGGTTGTAGGAAAATGGGCATACTAGGACATTGTTGGTAGAGCTGCAAATCAGCATTACCATTTTGGAAAACAATTTGGAATTTTGCAAATAACGTTACTAAAATCTCTATGCCCTTTGACCCAGAGATTCAGCTCCTAGGTTTCTATTCCACAAAAGCCATTGATAAGAAAGCACCCATATATAACAAAATATTTACAGCACCATTTTTGTGACAGCAAAGAATTGGGAAAAAAAGTAAATGTTCATTGATTGAGGAATGGCTAAACAAATTGTGGCAGATGAATGTAATGGAATACTACTGTGCTGTAAAAATGATTAATATGATGAATATAGAGGAGAATGGAAAGATTTTCATGAACTGTTGGAAAGTGAACTGAGTAGAAACAGGAATCCATTATATACAATCACTATAACAATGTAAACGGAAAGAACAGCCACCAACGATCAAAAGTTAATGTTGCAAAATATGTTGCAAAATTATGAAGAATAAGCATGGCTCCAAAGAAAAAAATGTGACAAGAACCCCTACCATATCCCTTTGCAGAGATGAAACATCTACAGATATGCATGTGTTTTCAGATTTTTGGACAGATTTATCTGCACAATTACCCTGTCCCCATCTGCTAGAGAGCCATCCCATACAACAAAGGAAAATAAGAGGCAGCTAGGTGACTCAGTGGATAGAACACTGAGCGAGCCTTGAGTTAAAATGAGCTGAGTTCAAATTTAGCCTCGGCACTTATAAGCTGTGTGACCCTGGGAAAGTCACTTAACCTCTGTCTGGTTCTGCTTACTTGGCTGTAAAAGGAGATAATAATAACACCCACTTCCCAGCATAGTTGTGAGATAATAGTTGTGAAAGTGCTTAGCACAGTCCCTAGAACATGGTGGGTGTTTAATAACATTTTGTTCCCTTCCCCTTCCCTCTTCTCTCTCTCCGTGAAGAGGTAGAGAGACCTGTAACCCGATCCTGTCAGTAGTGGCAGAGGATCACACATGGCAGCCAGCACACACACTGTCTGGGAGCTCTTGAGCTTGGCCCTCGTCCTCTAGCTAATTCTTTTGCTTTATATGTCTCTCCCTGAGCCCAGTTGACAGTGATCTCCTGCGATGGATCGTTTCAGCCTGGGAGGTAACCTTATGAGTTCAGGATGTTAGGAGCATCTGGATCCCTTCACTGGAGCTGACTGGAATTGAGAGGAGGCTTCTATAATCTTCTCAGAGAAGATGATCATCATCTCATTCATCTCCAAAAGGATGATAAGTCCGAGACGAGGGTTGACTGGCCAGAAGACACAGACTCAAAGGAGTTGTTCAGAAGGTACAGCATCAAGGCAAAGGTGAAGCCTTTGTTGAATAACAATTTCATTAAATGTTTTAAAACATAGTAGAATGGGCTAGAAAGTAGGTAACCCCATTGGAGTGGTCTTATAAAGAAGTATTGCTACTCATAATTGGGGATAAGTATTTATTAGAAGGAAGCATGGACAACCTGCTTGTTCCCAAAGAGATGAGATTGGATGACTGGGATTAGTAAACCAGCGCAATGAAAGATAGACGGTATCTAGCATGTCCCTGGCTGGCCAAAGGGAAATTTACTGACTTAATCTTCCCAAAAGTTCCAAAGAGAATTTGGAACATTGGTGTTTTGGTGTGAGCTTTCGTGGGGCTATTTCTTCAAATAAATCTTGGTGCGAATAAATTTATCGAGATGCTCTTCTGAGAAGAGAGAAAAATCTAGAAGGTTACAGAATGCTAATCTCTGCGCCTGCTTGGTTTCACATAAGTGGTGAATTTTTGAAGGGGGAAAGGACACAGCTGGGAAACTGTTATAGGAAAGACAAAACTTGCTAGTTTTCGTGTGTTGCTTAGGTCCAGCCTCTGGTCAACTGAAGGAGGGAAACCCAAAGCTTTATATTTTTCCTTTGTTCACCACACAGCTCCTCCCTCACCCCTCCCATGATGGTTACTGCCCCCCCCCCACCCCAGTGCTAGCCTTGCCTTCTGCCAGTTTCTTTTGGCTGTAAGTTGAAAAGACTAGTGTTGGAGGGGGTTAAGGCAGTTAAGGATTAAAAACCCTTTGTGGCTGCTCAAGAATAATGATAAAAGAACTAATAAATTAAAAACAAATTAATTTCACTGGGTGGTACACTGATGAAATCCATTTAATTATTTTTCTTTTACAATTGGTACTTGAGATATGAGAATTCTTAGCTATAGCTCCCAATAAGCCAAAGAGAATGGGCATGTTGTCTGTCCCATTTTCCATACAGAATTGTCATCTAAGAACTCCTGGAATAATAGAACCACAAAATCTTACAGCTGGAAGGAAACTTGGAGGTCACCTGGTCCACCTTACCTAATGTGGGAAACCCCTTTATAACATCTATCTATGTATTCATCTAGTTTTTGCTTGAAAACTTTAAAGTATGGGGAACTCATTACCTTTCAAGCCAATTAAAGAATCAGGTGGCACTTAAGTTGAATCTTGAAGAGATCTAGGGATCTTAAGAGGCAGTGGTCAGGAGAAACAGTATTCCAGGCTTGGGAGATAGCCTGCACAAAGATCTGTAGGTGAACGATTTAGTGTTGTGTTCAGGAATCAGCCAGGAGGCTAGTTTGATTGGAGGGCAGAGTGTATGAAGGGGAGTAATGTGTAATAAGCCCAGAAAGCTGGATTAGAGCCAGATTGTGAAGGGGTTTATGTGCCAAACAAGAGAGTCTATATTTTACTTTAGAAGCGATAGGGAGCCACTGGATCATCTTGAGCAGGGGAGTGACATGGTTAGACCTGTGCTATAGGAATGTTAATTTGGTAGCTCTGTGGAGGGTGGATTAGAAAAGGGAGAGGCTGAACAGAGGGATATCAATGGGCTGTTGCAATAGCCTAGGTGAGAGCTGAAGAGGGTCAACTAGGGTGGTTGTTATGTGAGTGGTGAGAAGGGGACAGATGAGAGAGATGTTGTGGGCATGATGGATTAGATGTTGAGGGGGTAGAATAAGGGAAGAGTCAAGGGTGAATCTCACTGGAAAAATAGTAATCTCCTTGATAGAAATAGGGAAATAAAGTAGAGGCAAGAGTGGTGCAGTGTATAGAGTATTGGGCCTGAGATAAGAAAGACTCATCCTCCTGAGTTCAAATCCAGCCTCAGACACTTCCTATCTGTGTGACCCTGGGCAAGTCACTTAACCCTGTTTGCCTCAGTTTCCTCATCTGTAAAAAGAGCTGGAGAAGGAACTTGGCAAACCACTCCAGTTTCTCTGCCAAGAAAATCCCAAATGGGGTCATGAAGAGTCAGACATGGCTGAACAACAGCAAAGAATTTAAGACGCAATGAACAGCTTAGAATAAGGTGTATTTGGAAGAAAAATGAGAGGTTTAGAGTCAGGGGACCTGGGGTTTAATGTCTTCTTTATGAAGGTCATACAATGAAAGGATTTAGGGCAGGAAGAGACCTTAAAAAGCACCCGATTCCCCTATGGATTTGCCAGGCAGGTTTGATCTCCCAACTTTCTCAAGGCTTCATTTTACCGATGAGGTAATTGAGGCCCAGAAAGGTTAAATGGTTTGCCCATGATCCCACAGAAGCAGGAATGTGGTCCCTGCTTCTAGATCTAGGGAAGGAAATAAGCATTTCTATAGTGCCTACTATGTGTTGGGCACTGCACTAAGTGCTTTACAAATATCTCATTTGATCTAGGTCTCTTTTCACTCTTCCCGTGCTGTCCTCTTACATGGTTATGAAAGACATTTCATTTTCTGTTCTTGACCAATAGAGGATCTCCTTTCCCTGGCCTCCCTCCTTTTCTTATGAGGAATGAAAAACTTCTTTCTCTTCTCACAGTCCCCCTTCCCCATTATACATAACCTCACATACCCCATTCTTAGGCCCTTAGGAATTCAAGTGTTTCGTATAGGTTCCCTTTATAAACCGCAGCTAAAAACAATAACTAACATTTATGTAGCACCTTCTTTTCATTCATTCATTTATTTATGTTAATTAATTAACTTATATTTAGCTTTAGTTTACAACATTCAATTCCACAAGTTTTTGAGTTCCGAATTTTCTCCCCCTCCCCACCCAAGATGGCATGCGATCCAATCTAGGTTCTACATAAACCTTGCATTGCTGAGAAGAGCCATGTCTATCAAAGTTAGTTATCAGAGATACCGGGTGTTTATATAGCACTCTCAGCCATAGGAGGTAGGTGCTATTATTATCCCCTTTTTATAGCTGAGGAAACTGAGGTTAAGGGACTTGGCCAGGGCCATACAATTAGTAAATATCTGAGGCAGGATTTGAACTCAGGACTTTCTGATTCCAGGTCTGGAGCTTTATCTACTGTACCACCTAGTTATCCCTTTGTTCTCTGTTTCTGGTAAAAGATGTTTGCCCCATCCTACACAATGCAAATAGAAGGGTTTCTATGAAACTCCACACAACACAGAAAAAATGACTGTTCCTTAATTCTCCGTAGCCCACTTATTATCTGTAAAATGAGAGGGCTAGACTGGATCACTTCTAAGGTCTCTTTGAGCTTTAAATCTATGATCCTGAGCCTATGATCTCAGTAGACTGATTATCAACACAGATGCGTCACACAAAGTGCCTCCTACACAATGCTATACAACACAACCAGGTGATAATAATTGCAGGCTCATATGCCCAGTCTATGTAGGGAAACTCCTGAATTCTGTGCCTTGGTTCAGTCCAGTTCTGGCATCCAGGGAAGGTACCACCAAGGCCCTCCCAAGGTGAGCAAGCAGCGTCAAAGACGCTCAGATCAACTTTTAAGACAAATTCACTCGAGTGAGGTTAGGGAAGACTTCAAAACACCAAGAAGCCACTGCTGGAGAGGTGACCATTGGGAGACAGATCAGAGCAGGACAGGGACAGGACAGAACCCAGCAGAAATTGTCCTGGGGTACATTAGCCAGTGGAAAAGGAGAGGAAGGTCATCATCCGGTAACTTTTTATTTTTAACAAATTATCCTTGCTAACTAAGAGCTAGTACAAGCGCTAGCAGGCCTTCTACATTTTGGTACCCTGGGCCAAAGCTTCTGTCCCTCAACCCTAGTTATAGTTCTGGATTTGGCTTTTTTTCCCCAGAAATCACTTTATATGTGCACATGGAGGATGGGTGCCTTTGAAGGTGCAGGAGTTGAGTTAATGTGAATTCACTCAGATGTGACACCAGATGAGCTGACAAATCATGTTACTTAGTAATAGGAGTTAAGCCACTTAGGTCAAAGTTTTACTGGGTGAAAGGCATTTAGCAAACGAATTGGTTACTTAATTACCATCATTACTTGACCTTCCTTGAATTAGATAGCCTTCAACCAGCACTGTCCTTTTCAAAGGCTCCTTTTTAAGCAACTGTAATTTATTGTTCCTAAGCATTAGTTCTATTTTTCCACTCTTGCAAATCTGAAGACTGACTGTCCTACGGCTGAAGACTGCTGGTTAATAACATTCGACTGTAATTTTACTCTTTAGGGACCCCTGCTCTTGGGAATCTTGGTATGGCTATTGCCCAAAGGTCTTCTGTTCAGGCAAATGGATCATCTGATATGGAAACAAAGGAAGAAGGAGAATCAGGGCCCAAACAGGCAGGCTTAGACTATTTAGTCTCTAAGTTTCCTTCAGTCAATTATCAATCAATCAACAAGTATTTATTAAGCACCTACTATGTGCTGGGGATGCAAAGAAAAAACATGTAAAGGTCCTTGTCCTCAAGGTGCTTACGTCCTATCGGAGGAAACACATAGTCATATAATTATAAAAAATAAATGCAAAGTAAATACAAGTGAATTTCAGGGGAATATCATGACACTGTCATCCCATAACCTACCTCTTCATCATTACACAAACGAGGTACTGCTGTTGCTGCCCCCTAATGGTGTAAATGTGGTAATAACATTAGGGAATTGAGAACAGGTCATCTCACTTTAGTGAAATCAGACTCTACTTTCCCATTCCCAGAATTCCAGTGACTATATATCAGGACTTGACAAATTTGCTTTGGATTGGGGAGTCAACCTCCAAGTACATAGGCAAGATCATTTTATTTTTGTTTCCAAGAAAAGAAAAACAAAAGGAGAATAAAATGCTGGGTGTCATCACAGAGTATTGATTCTGAATCTGATGGTCCAAAAGAGAATTTTGAAATTCTCAGACTCAAAGAGGGAGGTGAGCACACATAGCCAGGGTGCTTCCTGAATTATATACATCACTGGAGGAATGCTTGGTGGCCAGGATCCTCTCCCATTCCTCCATCCAGTGATGTGCTGGAAAATATTTAACAATCAGCCCTCTTGGGGAGAAAGTGTTCTTGATAAACCTTTACATTTAGCCTGCATTGTTAACATTTTCTTCATCACTTTCTTAGGTCTGGAAATCAATAAAAAACAAGAAATTAAGCCCTGATTTGTAGTGATGGTCAGTTTCTGAGGTGTAAATGCTCATACTGAAAATTTAACTGGTCAGAACAGGTTAGAGATGTATCCAGCACAATCCCTTTTTCCACTCCTCCACTTCTCCCTCTTTATTCATTGAACAAATATTTATTAAGTGCCTACTGTAGCAAGGGAATGGGCTAGGTTTGAGGTAAAATGACAAAAACCAAAAATAGCTTCTGGCTTCAAGGACTTAATATTCTGGGAGGGGATATTTACATTTATACAGATAGATAATTTGAGACAGAAGAGAGCACTCATAAATAGGGAGATCAGGAAAAGCTTCCCGTAGTAGGTGAGACCTTAGTTGAGTTTAGAAGGAAACACAGGATTCTAAGAGATAAAGGTGAGGAAGGACTGTATTACAGAGATCACCTCTGCAAAGGCATGGGAGTAGGTAATGGAAAGCTGAGTTTAGGGGAAGACAAAGTAGGCCAGTTTGGCTGGTACACAAAATGTTTAAAGGGCAGGGAAGTGAAATCAGTTTGGAAAAGTAGGCTGGAGACAGACTGTGAAGGACCTTAAATGCCAAGCTGAGGAGTTGGTATGTCATTCTAGAGGCAATAGGGACCCGCAAAAGATTTTTTGAGTAGGATACATCCTCCTTTCCCTGGATTCCATGGTTCAGAGATAGCTAAGTCATTGCTAAAGTATGTACCAGGGGCTGAAAATCTTGCTATCTCCCCCACCTTAAGACATCCCAATTGCTGCTTAAAGGGTGTTATCTGATTCTGCAGATGTGTTATATTGAAGGTAAAAATTAAATAATCTAATAAAATATTACACATTTACATAGAAGCACCTTCCTTACAACCAGAGAACTAGTGTTGGGGTCCCTGGGGACTCTGTGTTAAGGTGCTGACACTGGGAGAAGAGAGTGAAACCCTCTGTGTCCTCAAGGAACCTACACCCTATCTGGAAGGGGAACCACATGTAATATATAAGACAATATATGCCAAGTGGATCATAGGACTAGAAATCTGGAGCTCAAAGGGACCTTCAATCCTAATTATATAGTTGAGGGAGATTAAGGGACTTGCCCAAGGTGACATGGGTGGTAGGCATCAGACATTGTGTTTGAACCCAAGCCCTCTAACTTCAGAGCAAGTGATCTTTCCCATCGCACTAATACAGCTGTCCAAAATTACCCTAAAGGCTGTGTGTGTGTGTGTGTGTGTGTGTGTGTGTGTGGTGGGGGAGGAGGAGGGTTAGGGCAGGAGATATAAGCCTCTGGGGAAATGAGGAAAGGCCTCATGTGGCAGGTAGCATTTAGAGCTGGGTTTTGAAGGGAGCTGGGGAGTCTGGTTTTTTTCTTTTTTGACATTTTAAAGTCTAAATTTTTTTTAAAAAGTTCTGACATTAACAAACATCAGCTAAAAGGAATGCTTCTATATATACAGCAGCACATAGAAAGCAGATCGTGTGTGAAATTGTGAATTTTTTTAATGTTCAGCTTGATTTTCTTTATAAATATAAAAAAATTCAACATATAATGTTAAAGTTCTTCTGCTTGTCTGTGATTTCTTTCAGGCTTTTTTCTGTTCTCTCCTGTGCATTAAAAATCTTTCAATGGTCTTTTCTTCTTTCCTCCCTCCCTTATTCCCTCCTTTCCTTCCTTCCCTCCCTTTCTTCCCTCTTCCTTCCTTCTTTTCCTTTTGTATTTTCCTTCTTCCTTCCCTTCTTTTCTTTGCTCCTTCCCTCCCTTCCTCCCTTCCTCCCTCCCTCCCCTCCCTCCCCTCCCTCCTTCCTTTGCTCCTCTCCTCCCTCCTCCCCTCCCTCCTTCCTTCCCTCCTTTCTGTCTTCCTTCCCTTCTCCCCCCCTCCTTCTTTCCCTCCTCCCCTCCCTCCCTCCCTCCTTCCTTCCTTATAGTTGTAGATAGCATAGGGTTACTGGGGCTATATAAAGTCAGGGGAGAGGAGCATGTATCCTACTCCAAAATCTCTGTCAGGTTTAAGTTACTGATTTTCCACCAGCCTAGTTGATGGAATTACAGAATGAAAGGGGCAGAGAACAGAGACACAGTGGTGTTGAGCTCTTCGATGAAGTCTAGCCACATGGGTAAGCAATTCTATCCTTATTTGACACCCCCCTCCCCACTTTTCTCTAATTTAACTTATAACAAAACCTGCCCAGCGAGCTCAGGTATGGCTAATTCCCTGGTTAAGGAATGATAAATGGCAATAGGAATGAAAGCTTGGCTCAGCCTCCAGTCCCGGTGATACTGCAGAAAATTACAACAAATAATATCAGATGTTTCCTCTAAAGTTGCCTGATGTTTGCAGTTTAAGTTGTACCCCTTGGTTGCCCTCACTGAATTTCCTTTAAGGCTTTTTACAGCTTGCCACCCAAGTTTTATCTTTATGGTCAGAAGGCTGTACTAGTCTGAGGAAATTACCTTCCAGGAAATGATAAAGTACAAAAAGTTCCTTTCCTCCAGCTGGTTTCAAGGGGAATTATGATCAGCCTCCTTGGGGAACAAAGATATTGCACTTGCCACCCCATTCAACAGATTCACAAATGTTCACTAAGTGCCTGCCCGTCTGTGCTTGGTTTTGGAACATCGTGCCTACTCTCACAGACCTTGCCTTGCAGTGACTGCAATATTCTGGACTCCCTCAAAGCTGCTTCCGTCTCCACTAGTATCATAAGGACACTCTGGGATAGAGAGGGGTTACCCTGTGCTCAAGCAAACAAGAAAGAAGGAAATCGGCCAACTTAGCACAGGTTAGGCCACAGACAACGAGGCCTGCCCGTACACCTCTAAAGCAGATGGTCCATCAGTCCAATATTTTTCCCATTAAAGCTTATAAATCTATTGACTTCAGTGAAAGAACATACTTAGTTCAGAGAGGTCAAGGTCCAGGCTTCTAAAAAATAGATAATATTTTTATAGTGCTTATTATGTGCCAAGAACTGTGCCAAGCACTTTACAAATATCTCATTTCATTCTCATAACAATCCTCTGAAGTAAGTACTATTATTGTTTCCATTAATTAAAAGGTTGAGTGACTTAGCCAGGGTCACACGATCCGTAAATATCTGAGGCTGTATTTGAACTCAGGTCTTCCTGACTTCAGGGCATCTAGGTGGCTCAATAGATAGAGCACTGACTGGAGTCAAGAGGACTGACCTTCATGAGTTCAAATCTGGCCTCAGACAATTACTAGCTACAGTGCAGAACTCAATGTACTTAGAAGTATAGACCATGAGAGAAGTCAGCTCTACCTGACACTTTCAGCTTTCTCTGATTCTTATGATCAGAGACTCACACAGTGCTGAAGCTAGAAAGGATGTTGAAGAGTATCTAACCCAATAAGTGAATCCTTTGGTTTTCAGATGAGAAAACCAAGCCTCCAAGGAAGGGACCAACAGTTTGAAGGTCACAGAACAAATTACTGGCAGAGGCTGAGCTGGGACACAGGACTTCTAATGCACCACCAAGGGCTCTTTCCATTATGTTTATATTTAATATATGGAAATAATGAATGGACCAGAAAATCTGTGTTAAGCAGAACAGCATTGTAGTTCAATTTTCTGCCAAATCTGGGGGAGAAAAGTCACTTCAGAGAGCTGAATGGACCTGTTTTCTATGCTGACATACCTTTTTCCTGATTCCCTGCCTTTGTAGAGGAAGTCCCCTATATCTGAAAGATACACCATACAATATTGACTTCCACCTCTTGGAATCTCTAGCTTCCTTCAAAAGGATAGCTCAGGGTGACACCTCCAACTTGGCCTTTCCCCATCCACTAGTTGTTCCCCCTCCAAAAAAATACTTTAAACACTTTGCATTGTTTTGTTAGTACTTTCTCATATGAATAAGCATCCTATTCCCCCAGTAGAATGAGAGCTCCTTTGATATAGGGACTGTCTTTGTTCTCTATCTTTGCTTCCCTATCACCTAGCAAAGCACCTAGTTCTCTGGAGTTGCTACTTCACAAATATTTATTGTTAAATGGATTTGAATTTTTAAAATTTCCTTTACTAATTGATTGAGTTCCATCTTAAATGATGAATAGCATGATTGGTTTCTCAAAAGAATGTGTAAATCAGTGACAAAATATTTTTAAAAAATACAACTTTCTCTGTTTTGTTTTTGCTATTCTCTTTTTGCTATGATTGCTAGTGTAACAACAGATACCATTGCTGACTCTGGGTGGGTTGGGGTGCTTATTCACTCCAACTAAGGTAGCTCCTTAGCTCTGTGATCATGCTTAAAGATATGAGTTCAGTAAGAAAGGAGTCTGGTGTCTGTAGAGAGAGATCAGATTATTTTTCTTTTGCTCACTAGCTCTTTATAGTCACACCCTGGAGCTCACGTTTAGAGTCTCCCCAAAAGGGATTAGAAAAGTTCTCAATGTAAAATGTTGATCAGGCATGGGACAGCTATTTAATTCCTCTCCACAAAGAGATGCTAAAAACACAAAAGACTCAAAACCGTGCATTAATGAAAACTTACACATGACACAGCAACCTGTAACCCCTGTTATAATCTCTTAGGAGGTAGGCAATTAAAACATTAAAACATGTAATAAAATTGTTGAATAGGCATTCCATCTTCACAACTCCTTTGAGTTTGTCTTCTGGCCAAGTAAACCTGGTCTTGGGCTCATCATCCCTTTGGAGATGAATGAGATGATGCTCAGTTTCTATGGGAAGATTATAGAAGCCTCCTCTTGATTCCAGTCAGTTCCAGTGAAGGGATCCAGGAGCTCCTGACATCTTGAACTCACAAGGTTACCTCCCAGTCTGGAAAGATCCATCTCAGGAGATTGCTGTCAGCTGTGCTCAGGGAGAGACATATAAAGCAAAAGAATTAGCTAGAGGACCAGGACTTAGGCTCAAAGAGCTCCTAGACAGTGTGTGTGCTGGCTGCCATGTGTGATCCTCTGCCATTGCTGACAGGGTGGGGTGACAGGTCTCTCTACCTCTTCATGGAGAGAGAGAAGACAAGAGAAGACAAGAGAAGAGAGAAGGGAAGAAACTGTTATTAAACGCCCACCATGTGCTGGGGACTGTGATAAGCACTTTCACAAATATTATCTAACAACCATGCTGGGAGGTGGGTGTTATTACTATCTCCATTTTACAGTCAAGTAAACTGAAACAGGCAGAAGTTAAGTGACTTTCCCGGGGTCACACAGTTAAGTTCTGGGGCTAAATTTGAACTCAGCTCATCCTGACTGGAGACTCAGTGCTCTATCCACAGAGCCACCTAGCTGCCTCTGTTTTCCTTAAAAATATTCTTTGTTGTATGGGATGGCTCTCTAGCATATGGGCATACGGTGATTGTGGAGATCAATCTGTCCAAAAAGCTGAAAACATTGCACCATATCTGTGGATGTTTCATCTATGCAAAGGGATAGGGTAGGGGTGCTTTTCATATTCCTTCTTTGGAGCCATGCTTATTCTTCATAATTTTGCAACATTTACTTTTTTTTGCTTTTTATTACTGAAACTTAAATACACAATAATAAAAGAAAAAGAAACATATGATAGATTTAAATATTAAAACAAATACAAAATAAGAAAAGAAAAAAAAATGATGTGCCCAGCAGAATGTAAGAGAGGATTCAAAATATATAGCAATAAATTTCCACTTCAATTGTCTATATAATAAATACTATGTGTTTTATTGAGAGCTGTCCATGCTTTCTTTGCTTACTTGTTAGTTTTCTTTTCTTTTTTGCTGTGCACTTTTTATTTTGTTCTTTTGTCACCCCCTCTTCTTTCCCCTCCCCATCCGATTCTACAATTAAGCATGGATATATTTATATATAGAAATATATATATAGAAATATACATATATACACATACATATACACATACATACTTATATACAGACTTATATACAGACATATATACAGACATACATACATATATAAACATATGCTTTCACTAACAAATTTTACTTCTGATTTTTGTTTTTATGTTTTTGCATACCTGTCATTTCCTATCTCTCCTAACTCCTCTACTTTACTTCTACCTTCCACCTTACCCTCTTATTACTCAACCTACACCCTCTCCTAGGATCTCTCCTTTATCCTCCCATTTCCATAAATCTAAAAACCCTTAATACCCCCCTTTAACCTATTCCCTCACTCTTCCCTCTAAAGATCCCTACCTTATCATCTCAAGGATACTTCCCTTGTCCTCCTATTCCCATTAATCTAAATACCCTCCTGCTTAACCTATTCCCTCACCCTCCACCCTCCCTTTTAGAGATCCCTGCCTTATCCTCTCTCCACTCCCTATCTCCTTAACATTTTTATTTCTTTCTGAATTTGAAAGACTTTTACACTCATATATACATACATATATACATACATATATATTATATATACATATATACATTATGTATATATACAATATATATATATGTGTGTGTGTGTGTATTGTTCCCTCTTGAACCTATTCCCCATGAAAGTAGGTTTCCAGAACTACCAGCCCTCCTCCCCCATCTAATTCACTGGTCTTCCTCTTGTACCTCATTTGTATAAAATAATTATTCCTTTTAGTTGCTCCTAAATGGTTTTACTTTTTAAAGTCATATCATACTCAGATCTACCCCAATCTTTCTTACAGACTAGCCAATTACTAATAAGAATCTTAGACATAAATTTTACATTTTACATATATAAAAGGTAAGCAGTCTGTCCTTATTGAGTCCCTTGAAATTAATCTTTGGTATGTACTTTATTTCTCTTGGCTCTTGTATGTCAAATCTTCTATTAAGTCCAGGCTATTTTTTTAAAACGAAGTCCTGAAAGTCTGAGAGTTCATTAAATGTCCATTTTTTTTTCATTCAGGATTGTATTTAGTTTTGCTGGGTATGATATTTTGGCTGAAACCTCAGTTCTTTTGCCCTGTAATATATAATGTTCTAAGACTTTCAGTGTTTTAGTATCACAACTGCTAGGTCTTCTGTGATTCTAATTGTGGCACCACCATATTTAAATTGTTTTTTTCTTGTTATTCATATTATTTTATCCTTGAGTTGGGGGTTTCGGAATTTAACTACAATATTCCTGTGGTTTTTTCTCATAGGATCGCTTTCAGGTGGTGATTGGTGGATTTTTTTTCTGTTTCTACTTTCCCCTCTTGTTCTAACCGTTGAGGACAATTTTCTTTAATTATTTCTTGTATTATTGGATCAAGAGTCTTTTTTTTTTTTTGGTTATAGCTTTCAGGCAATCTGATTATTCATATGTTTTCTCTCCTTGATCTATTCTCCAGATCAGTTGTTTTTCTAATGAGATGTTTCACATTCTCTTCCATTTTTTCATTCTTTATATTTCGTTTTATTATTTCTTGATCTCTTGTAACTTCGCTGGCTTCTCCTCGCCCAATTCTGATTTTCAAGGAGTAATTTTCTTCCTTAATGTTCTGGATCTCCTTTTCTAATTGTTTCTTGCCCTGAGGCACTATTTCATCTTTTTTTCGTGGGGTGAAAATCTTGAAAGCTTGGAATTTTCTGACCTGCTCTGCCATCTTCCCAGGATCCTCTCTGTGATATTTACTTTTGATCATTTTGCAGCTGTTCTTTCCATCTACATTGTTATAGTGATTGTATAGATTGTATTCCTGTTTCTACTTTGCAACAGTTCATGAAAGTCTTTCCATGCTCCTCTATATATTTTTTCTACATATTTTTACAGCACAGTAGTATTCCATTACATTCTTCTACCACAATTTGTTTAGCCATTCCTCAATCAATGACCATTTACTTTGTTTCCAATCCTTTGATGCCACAAAAGTGCTGCTGTAAAGTTTTTTTGTATGGGGGCTTTCTTATCAAGGACCTTTATGGAGTAGAAACCTAGTAGATGAATCTCTGGGTCAAAGGGTATAGAGATTTTAGTAGCTTCACTTACATTAATTCCAAATTGTTTTATGAAATGGTTATACTGATTTGCGGTTCTACCAACAGGGTACTAATCTGCCTATTTTCCTGCAAGCCCTCTAACAAGGACAATTCTCATTTTTTGTTTCAGTTCAGTTATTTTTTTTCAGTCACGTCCAACTCTTCATGACATCATTTGGGGTCTTCTTGGGAAAGATACTGGTGGAGCGGTTCTTATTAGAGAAATTTGATACAAGTATTTTTTCCCCCTGATTTGATCTCATACCTTCTTATCCTAGGCACATTCATTTTGTTTGTGCAGAAGTCTTTCGGTTTCATGTAATCAAAAGTATCTATTTTATTGTTTGTAATTCAACAAACATTTGTGCCAGCCATAGTGCTAAGCACTGGGGATACCAAAAGAAGCAAAACAGTCTCTGCTCTCAGGGAGCTGACAATCTAATGGATCCCTTCCCTTATTTGTTTAAGAATATATGTTCTACCCACAGACCTGGAGACATTTCTAACTCAACATGTTCAAAACAGAATTCTATCTTTTCCCCCAAATATATTTTCTTCCAAAATTTCCTGTTTCTGCCTAAAACATCATCATTCTTCTCATCTTCCATCTTCACCATCTCATCATTTTCCTTGATTCCTCAACTCTTCCTCATCCCACATCAATTGCCACTTTGTTGTTTCTACCTTCCCAACATCTTCAGTATCTGACCTCTTGTCTCAGCCCCACCTCACTTCAGGACCTCATCGTTTCTTGCCTAACTTACTACAAAAGCCTCCTATTTATTCTCCCTGCTTTGTGTCTCTCTGCATTCCAGTCCTGTCTAAACATATAGAGTTGCAAAAGAAATATTTTCTATAAGCTCAGATCTGACCATTTCTCTGTACTATTAAACAAATTTGGGTGCCTTCCTGTTGCTTTGAGGGTAAACTACTTTGGCTTTTAAAGGCCTTTACAACCTGGCCCTAACCTATTTTCTCAGCACTATAATACATTATTCCTCTTCTCATATTTTATGATCCAGCCCAACTGGCCTTCCCTCCATTCCTTACACATTGCTCTCCGCCTCCTGTCTCTGTATTCATTTGCACCGACCTTCTTTTGTGCCTGGAAAGTACCTTGTGTTTTGCATGGCACCTGGTGCTTCAGTCTCATTCTGAAGGAATCTCATACAATAATCCCGCCCTAGCATAATGCCAGTGTTTGCATGGAGCAGATGTTTTCTTCAGATGGTGCTTTGTTTGTGTGATGCCTTTTATGGGTATTCTGAGCAAAATTAAAACCTGTAGTATCATTAATCATGTGAGTTGTCCCCATCTATAAAAAATGTCAATTAATCACACTTCTTACATTATACACACAAGCGCAGCCAACTCCATGATTATATTGGCTTTGAGGATTTCTAGAGAGAGATTAAACCCAACTAATTGGCCAATCAATAGGCATCAACCACATGCAAGGCATTGCATTGGCCTTGAGAAATATGCCAGATGATGATCCACTGAAGAACTCTGGGAGGCACAATGTTTGGGGGTCCACATTCTAGGAAGGGCATTGACAAACTGTAGCTCGTTTGAATGGTAACAACCAGGATGGTGAGGGGACTAGAGACCAGACACAGGAGGTTCAGTTGGAGGAACTGGGGATGTTTATTTAGGAGAAGAAAAGACCTGGGGTAATATAATAACTATCCTCAAATGTTTGAATGCCTAGGATGAGAAAAAGGGGGATTAGAACTTATCTGGCTTGGCCTCACAGAGATGTATTAGGGGTCATGGGTGGGAGTTGCACAGAGGTAGATTTAATCTCTGTAAGAGGAAAAAAAACACACAAAATTTTAGAGTACTAGTTACCTAAGGTAGAATGTGCCTTCCTGGCACACAGTAAATACAGTAAGCTTATTGACTGGCTGACCTACCTATGAGATCTTTCCTAGGATTCTGTTATATTTCTAAACCACTCTAAAGTGCTTCTGTCACTGTGACACTTTGAAGTAAGTAGTACAAATATTATTATTCCCATTTTCTTGATGGAAAAATGAGTCTCAGAGATGTGAAGTGACTTGACTATGATTACATAATAAGTATTGAAAAGGAAGGAAGGAAGAAAAGCATTTATTAAGCACCTACCATGTTTCAGGTACCACCATGTTACGAAGCACTTTATAAATATTATCTCATTTAACCCTCATTACAATCCTTTAAAGTAGGAGCTATTATTTTTACAGATGAGGAAACTGAGGCAGAGAGAATTTAAGTGGTTTGCCCAGCATCATATAGCTATTAAATTCCTGAGGCTGGATTTGAATTCAGGTTTTCCTGACTCCAGATCCAATGCTCTATTCACTGTTCTAACTTAGCTCCTTCAGAGTTGGTGGTAGTGGTGGTGGTGGTAATACAAAAATTAAGTAGTTTTGGACTAGGGGTGGGGTAGGGGGTGTTGAGAATGAACCTTAAAGGAGGAGAGCAACATGTTCAACTTTGTAATTATGGTTTTTATTTAATCTGAAGTAAAAATTAAATTTTTTTTCATGATTTCTTTTTTTATTTTTATTTATTTACTTAACATATTTAGTTTTCAGCATTGGTTTTCACAAGAGTTTGAATTACAAATTTTCTCCCCATTTCTACCCTCCCCCCACCCACTCCAAGATGGTGTATATTCTGGTTGCCCTGTTCCCCAGTCAGCCCTCCCTTGTGTCACCCCACTCCCCTCCCATCCCCTTTTCCCTTCCTTTTTTGTAGGGCAAGCTAAATTTCTACTCCTCATTGCCTGTGTATCTTATTTTCTAGTTGCATGCAAAAAACTTTTTTTTTTGTTTTTGAACGTCTGCTTTTAAAACCTTTGAGTTCCAGATTCTCCCCCCTCCTCCGTTCCCACCCACGCTCCCCAAGAAGTCAAGCAATTCAACATAGGCCACATGTGTATCATTATGTATAACCCTTCCACAATACCCATGTTGTGAAAGACTAACTATTATTTTGCTCCTTCCCAACCCATCCCCCTTTATTGAATTTTCTCCCTTGACCCTGTCCCCTTTTGAAAGTGTTTGTTTTTGATTACCTCCACCCCCATCTGCCCTCCCCTCCATCATCCCTCCCTTTTTTATCTTCTTCCCTCTTCTTTCCTGTGGGGTAAGATACCCAATTGAGTATGTATGGTATTCCCTCCTCAGGCCAAATCTGATGAGAGCAAGATTCACTCATTCCCCCCTCACCTGCCTTCTCCCCTTCTCCCACAGAATTGCTTCCTCTTGCCACCTTTATGCGAGATAATCCACCCCATTCTCTCTCTCCCTATCTCCCTCTCTCAATATGTTCCTCTCTCATCCCTTAATTTGATTTTATTTCTTTTAGATATCTTCCCTTCATCTTCAACACCCCCTGTGTCCACTCTCTCTCTCTCTCTCTCTCTCTCTCTCTCTCTCTCTCTCTCTCTCTCTATATATATATATATATATATATATACACATAGATACATACATACATATACATTCACTTATATCTATATACATAAACATATATACATATTCCCTTCAGCTACCCTAATACTGAAGTCTCATGAATCATACATGTTATCTTTCCATGTAGGAATGTAAACAAAACAGTTCAACTTTAGTGAGTCCCTTGCAATTTCTTTTTCTTGTTCTTTTTCTTGATTACCTTTTCATGCTTCTCTTGATTCTTGTGTTTGAATGTCAAATTTTCTATTCAGTTCTGGTCTTTTCACTGAGAAACCTTGAAAGTCCTCTATTTTATTAAAAATCCATATTTTGCCTTGGAGCACGATACTCAGTTTTACTGGGTAGGTGATTCTTGGTTTTAATCCTAGCTCCATTGACCTCCGGAATATCGTATTCCAAGCCCTCCGATCTCTTAATGTAGAAGCTGCCAGATCTTGGGTTATTCTGATTGGGTTTCCACAATACTCAAATTGTTTCTTTCTGGCTGCTTAAAGTATTTTCTCCTTGATCTGGGAGCTCTGGAATTTGGTGACAATATTCCTAGTAGATTTCTTTTTGGAATCTATTTGAGGAGGCGATCGATGGATTCTTTCAATTTCTATTTTGCCCTGTGGTCCTAGAATATCAGGGCAGTTCTCCTTGATAATTTCTTGAAAGATGATATCTAGGCTCTTTTTTTGATCATAGCTTTCAGGTAGTCCAATAATTTTTAAGTTATCTCTCCTGGATCTATTTTCCAGGTCAGTGGTTTTTCCAAGGAGATATTTCACATTGTCTTCCATTTTTTCATTCCTTTGGTTCTGTTTTATAATATCTTGATTTCTCATAATGTCACTAGCTTCTACTTGCTCCAATCTAATTTTTAAAGTAGTATTTTCTTCAGTGGTCTTTTGGACCTCCTTTTCCATTTGGCTAATTCTGCCTTTCAAGGCATTCTTCTCCTCATTGGCTTTTTGGAGCTCTTTTGCCATTTGGGTTAGTCCATTTTTTAAGGTGTTGTTTTCTTCAGTGTATTTTTCAGTATTTTTTTGGGTCTCCTTTAGCAAGTCATTGACTTTTTTTTCATGGTTTTCTCGTATCCTTCTCACTTCTCTTCCCAATTTTTCCTCTACTTCTCTAACTTGCTTTTCCAAATCCTTTTTGAGCTCTTCCATGGCCTGGGACCAGTTCATGTTTTTCTTGGAGGCTTTTGTTGTAGGCTCTATGACTTTGTTGACTTCTTTAGGCTGTATGTTTTGGTCTTCTTTGTCACCAAAGAAAGAATCCAAAGTCTGAGACTGCATCTGGGTGTGTTTTCGCTGCTTGGCCATATTCCCAACCAACTAACTTGATCCTTGAGGTTTTTGTGTGGGGTATGACTGCTTGTAGACTAGAGAGTTCTATGTTCCACGTTTGGGGGGGATGTGCCAGCTCTGCCACACTAGCCCTGCTCCTTCCCCAAGAACCCCCAACCTGGACTGGGCTTAGATCTTCAGCAGGCTGTGCACTTCTGCTCTGATCAGCCACTTACTTCCTCCCACCAGGTAGGCCTGGGGCTGGAAGCAACAACAGCTGTAGCTGCCTTACCTCCGCTGCCCCCGGGGCTGGTAGCCGAACCTCGAACTCCTTCCACTCCCGCAGCTTTTCCCACTAACCTTCTCCACTGTCTTTGGTGTTTGTGGGTTGAGAAGTCTGGTAACTACCACAGCTCACTGATTCAGTGTGCTAGGGCCCGCTCCGCCTGGCTCCTGGTCTGGTTGGTCCGAGCCACTCAGGCTGGGCTCTGCTGTGCTCCGCTCCCAGCTCCCAGCTCCGTGTGGGATAGACTTCACCCAGAGACCATCCAGGCTGTCCTGGGCTGGAGCCCTGCTTCCCTCTCCTGTTTTGTGGGTTCTGCCATTCTAGAATTGGTTCAGAGCCATTTTTTATAGGTTTTTGGAGGGATTCGGCAGGGAGGTCATGCTCGTCCCTGCTTTCCAGCCGCCATCTTGGCTCCACCCCCAAAATTAAAATTTCTTGAACACTATTTGAAGGGTGAGGGGTGGGGAGGAGCATTGATTGACAAGGAAGAACTCACTGGACATTTTAAAATTTGATTGCAAATATGTATGAAGTGAAAAATTTGGGCCGGGCATTCCTCAGAAATTATAAAAATCATAGAATATTAGAGTTGGCAGGGGCCTTAAAGATCATAAAGATCACCTTAAAGTAAAGAGGGCTAAGTGCCTTGCCCAGGGTCACACCACTAGGAAGTGTCTGAGGCTGGATTTTGAATTAATGAGAATGAGTCTGCCTGATTCCAAGCCCAGTGATCTATCCACTGCTTCATCTAACTGCTCCATTTTATGGGGTGATGTGGCTAATAAAGCCCATGATCTAGTGGCCAATTTAGTGACAAGCCTTACTCAACTGAGTAGTCTATTTCCATACCCTTTCTTGAAGAGTTTTCAGCTTGTTAGGAACTGGTAGAGCTTATGTACCTTGATGTAGCTGAGAACTCAGAGTTACCACTATGCCATGATAAGGCAACCAAGTAGGCCTTTGGTGAGGGAAGTTCCCATTCACTGTGTCCAACCTGTTTAGGTATTGCTTCACTAAATAACTAGAGTACTGTCGATTATTCAAGTAAAATGGTCCCAGTAATAAGTACCCATTGCACGCAAACAATAACAACTTGGCCGACAAATTATCTCTTACGAAATCTGGGAATATACCCTCAGTAATTTTTACCTTGGGTGCAGCTGGGTGGCACAGTGGAGAGAGTGCCAACCATACTTCTTGGTGAATAGAAGGAGAAGAAATGGAAGCAATGTCAGATTTATATTCTTACACTCAAAAATCACTGCAGATGGTGACTGCAGCCATGAAATTAAAAGATTCCTTAGAAGGAAAGCTATGGCAAATCTGAATCCTAAAAAGCAGAGACATCACCTTGCCAACAAAGGTCTGTATAGTCAGAGCTATGTTTTTTTCCAGTAGCAATGTATGGCTGTGAAAGTTGAACTATAAGGAAAGCTGAGTGCCACTGAATCAAAGCTTTTGAATTACAGTGTTGGAAAAGACCTTTGAGAGTCCCTTGCATAGTATGGAGATCAAATCAGTCAATACGTAAAGAAATTAACTCAGTCTATTCACTGGAAGGTCGAATACTGAAGCTGAAGCTTAAATACTTTGGCCACATAACGAGTAGACGGGACTCATTGGAAAAGACCCTGATGTTGGGAAAGATTGAAGGCAAAAGGAAAAAGGGAGAGCAGAGAATGAGATGCATAGACAGTGTCATGGAAGCAATGAATTTCAGCTTGGATAACTTCAAGAGACAGTGGAGGACAGAAGACACTGGTGTGCTATGGTAGAGTTAGACATGACTGAATTACTGAACAGCAACAATTTTTCCTTAAGGGAATTATTTAGGTGTGATAATGACATCCAAAGAAATAGGTTCCTATGATGATATGATTTCAAAGAGTAACAGAATTTCAAAATTGGAAGAATCTTAGAAACCATCTTGCTTGATCTGTGCCTGAGTCTTTTCAAAAAATCCTCCACAAATGTTTATCTCACCCTTGCCTGAAGATCTCCAGTTGTAGGGGAATATATCTCCTCTTGAGACAGCCTACTTCTCCTTTGGATAGCTCTTTTAGGTTTTATCTTGCTTTGAGCCAAAATCTGCTTGAGAATACCACCTAGTGGAATCAAGTAGGTATAATTCCTACCAACCTGATATTTTGAATATCATTTAATAATTTGGGAACATTTAAGTTTTTATCCAACTATTTTGCATGTTATACACAAAACCACAAAATATATCTTAAGAAATATGATTTTAACATCATGACCTAACCTCTTTATCCTTTGTTCTGGACTTTGCGACATCCTTTTTTGGTGTGTGTGTGTGTGTGTGTGTGTGTGTGTGTGTGTGTGTGTGTGTTTAAATAAGCTTTTATTGACATCTTTTGTTTTTTCTATCACCATAGTTTCCATCAGTATCCATCCCTTTCTCAGAGAGCCATCCCATAGAACAAATAGTATTTTTAAAGACAGAAATAGAAAGGAAAAAACAGCACAATTAATCAATACATTGAAAAGTCTGAAATTATGTGTGCAACACTTGTGGATCTCTTATCTCCACAAAAGGGTGGCTTAGGAGTCTCTCATTATATCTCTTCTTTCGAGTTATATTTGGTAGTCATAATTTTGCAGCATTCACTATTAGTGTGTGTGTGTTCTTTCCATTTACATTATTGTGGTCATTATATATATATGATTTTCTTGGCTCTGCTTAACTTTACTCTTCATCAGTTCATGGAGGACTTTCCATGCTTCTCTGAATCCATCATATTTATCATTTTAAAGAACGCAGTATTATTCTATTACATTCATATGCCACAATTTGTTTATAGCCATACCTCAATGGTCATCTACTCTGTTTCCAATTCTTTGCTATTACAAAAGGTACTGCTATAAATCTTGTGGTGTATATGGAGACTTTCTTCTTATCAATGGAATTCCTTCTTCTAATTAATTCCTATAGGATACTCTACCCTATACTCTGTATCTTTGGGTATGGACATTTCTGCCCTCTGCATCCTGACTTCCCTGATTTATTTCAAGACAGATTAAATCTCAACTTCTGCAGGCAGCTTTTCCTATACCTCTTTTTTTCTCCCTTCACCCTTTGCCATTTACACTGTCTATATTTTGTGTGTACATAGTTATTTGTATGTAATTTATTCCTATTTGATCGCAAGCTCCTTAAGGGCAAAGACTGCATTTCTTCCTTTATATCCCCAATGCTTAGCACAGTGCCCAGCACATGTTCAGTCATTTTTCAATCATGTCTGACTCTTTGTGACTTCGTTTCTTGGCAAAGATATTGGAGTGGTTTGTCATTTCTTTCTCCAGCTTATTTTACAGATGACAAAACTGAGGCAAACTTGTCCAGGGTCACAGTACAGGGAAACAGTAAGTGTCTGAGGCCAGACTTGAACTCAGCAGCAAGATGAGTCTTCCTGACTCTACGTATGGCCCTGTGTTCACTGCTCCATCTAGCTGCTCCACTTAACACATAGAAGGGGATTAATAAATACTTATTGATGGATTGACTAACTTCTTCATCATGCATGCACTCCACTTTCCTACTTCCCTATATATTGATAGAAAAGATTTATAAAACAACTGAAGAAAGTAGTTGTTTGACATTTAAAATATTAGGAATGAGTTATAATGCCATTACAGACTCAAAGAATATTGAAGTTGGAGGGATGTTAGTTCAGGGTGTGCTAGAGTCAGATTAGCCCTGTGATGTAGGTGCTATTATTAGCCCTATTTTACAGATGAGGAAACTGAGACCAATAAAGGAAAAGTGACTTGCTCAGGAGTTAAAGAGCTAGTTAGTATCTAGGGCTGGATTTGAACTCAGGTCTTCCTGACTCTAATTCCAACATTCCCTCCATTCACTGAACCACCTAGTTGCCCCTAATTAACGATAAAGAATAGACACTGTAAGTGGACAATGAGTTGAGGCCAGAATTAAATAAGAGGTTGAATTGAATGGTCTGTGAGAAGTTATGGAACTCCTTTAAGAACTTTGAATTTCTCCAAGAAATGAAGGCCCAAGTACCATTATTCTACTGGTGGTATAGAGTGGCTCAATTAATCAATGAATCCACATTCAATAAACACATGCTATATGGTAAGCACTGTGAGTCAGGTCTCTAGAGATTAAAACCTGAGAGGTAAAACCTCCAGAGGTAAACTTGGTGACTGGGAGAAGACTGAACCAAATAAATAGGAAAGAATATAGAAGAACTGTTGGAAAGGATGCCTTCAAAGAAATGTGATTAAAAAGGACAATGGACTGGTCATGCAAGGAGAGGGAAGAATTACTGGTGGATGGCCCTTGTGTTCCACTGGTTTTCTTGTGAGGTCAAGAAGGAAAGAGACAGAGCTTCCCATCCCCTTCCTCCCACCAAATGACATGAATATGACCCGAGTGGTGAATTTAGCACAATGTCTGGTACGCAGCAGTGCTTAATAAGAGCTTACTGGCTAAGTTATGGGAAGATATGAGATAAGCATCACACAAGATGGGACAGTCCTGGATCTTTTGTGATCTGTACCCTTGGAGGAAATGTTCGTATTAGTGAGATTTCAGATCCCTTTTAATATCCTACATAAAGAAACTTAGTAATATTCCAGATGTGGTCTGACCAGGGCAGGAGACAAAGGGACTATTCTCTCTCTCATTAGGAATATTCTATACACAATTAAATAGCTCAAAGCTAAATTAACTATGTTGGCAACCATAGCATGCTATGAATTTAAAACTGAGCTGACAGTGAACTTTAGCTTCTAAAGTCTTTTTCCCTTTGATCCTTTAAATAAGGTCTACCATGTCTTGGACCTGGGAAAGTATTTTTTTTAACTTAATGCTGATATTTTGCATTTTTCCACATTAAATTTCTTGTTAGTTTTGGCCCATGGTTCTAATCTGCTTTCGAAGTTTAATATAAGTGAACTCAGAAGCCATAAAGAAATTATAGGTAGATGAAATGATTGCTCCCAGGATCTCCCCAAAAAGATGAATAAAGAAGTTCATAGAATCCTTGTTCTAGAACTAGAAAGGTTCTCAGAGGTCATTTAGTCCAGCTCCCTCATTGTACAGATAAGCAAATTGAGAGTCAGGGAGTCTAAAGGACTTGCCCCTGGACTTATAGGCAGTAAATGTCAGCGTGGGATTTGAACCTTCATTCCCTGACTACAGAATCATCACTGTTCTTTCCACTGTACACACACACACACACACACACACACACACACACGTACATGCACACGTGTATCCATGTGTGTTTGTGTTTTCCCTCAAGAAGATAGTCACCACTCAGCATGGGGCAGAGCTGACACGGCTGGGGATTTGAAGGTGAATATAATCTCAGCCAGTCCTCAGGCAGTCTTTCTAAAACCAGCCTGACTCTAGGTCTCAAGTATATCCAGTTGCCAACCAACCTCTGCTTTTGCCCCTCATGCAGAACGCTGAGCATGTCTTCCTTTCTCTCCTTTCTCCCCCGTCCCACCTTTTGCTCAGGGAATGATAATTAAATCAACATTGCTACTGTGAAGGATATGAGACCCTCCAGTCCTATGGTTCCACTCAGAATCCTTGCCTTCAGGATTACAGAGTATGTGAAGGGAAGCTCTTCCCCTGCCACTACCTAGCCATGTTAGCTCCATTGATTTCCAGTATACCCTCTTCTATTTTGTCCTGTGCAACCCTCATTCTATTGTTAACAAGTCACCCTTCACATTGGAGGGTTCCTTTCCTTCTCTGTCTGTATCATCATAACCACAAAACCCTCCCAGAAGAAATTATATCCCTGTCCCCCCTCTCTGAGTGTTTGGGGTACTTTTGCTCAACCTTCTTCTCCTCTGACTTTGGGGCAGGAGAATAAAAAGGCTCGATTCTTGTTCCTTATGGCTACTTCCATACTCTTCTTCAACTACTGTCACTTGATTCACTCCATAAAGATACTTTACCCTTTCTAGATACTTACTGCTGGCTCTTCTCTACCTGTTTCTAAATCATTTCCCCCACCCTCTTTTTTTTCAAGGATTTTAGTACCTGGTGCACAGTCTTTCTCTCCTCCCCAACCCTTAAACTTAAAGTCTTCAATTTACATTTTTCTGCCCCCTCAAGACCTTTGCTTCCCACTCAGTTCATCAACCTCCTCCAAGATGTACTTTACTATACTTATACCATCTCTCTTTGTGATCTCATTAGTGTCCATGGGTTGAAATCTCATGTCTATGTATGGCTTCAAGATCTACATACTCATATCCAGTATTTCTCTTCAATTCTGGTCTTTCATCACAACTGACTATGCCACATCTCCAAATGGTTGTCCTATCTGCACCTCAAATACAAAATGAAACTCATTGTCTTTGCTTCATATCTTCCTCTCTTCTAAACCTCACTATTTCTACCAAGTACATTACTATCCTTTCAATCACCAAGTTTAGAAACCTTGGAGTTATTTCCAACTCTTGATTCACTCTCATCTCTCATACTCAACCAGTTGCCAAGTTTTGTTTATTCAGCCTATACAACATATCTCCTATCTTTTCTCTTCTCTCCCCTTGCACTGCCATGACCCTAGTTCAGGCCTTCATCACCTCTCTAGCAGGCAGCTAGATGGAAGAGTGAATAGAGCACTGGACTCTGAGTTTAAATCCATCCAGTCTCAGACACTTATTAGCTATGTGACCCTGGGAAAGTCACAATTCTGCCTCAGTTTCCTCAATTGTAAGATAGGGATAATGATAGCACTTATCCAAAAGTCAATTTGGTGGAAAGAATGTTCACAGCAGCCACTCTAAGTTTGAACACATTTTTCCTGGGGGACTGAGGTGGTAGAGGGGAGAGTGTGCTCTGAGTAAGGCAAATATGTTTGTATTTCTGTTCTTGCTATATCTTCTCAGTAAATATTTCTTTGCAAAAAGCAAATAGATGCTAATTATTTATTGCCATGCTGTCAGTGGGTTAACTGATATTGAGTATCATTCTCTGGTCAGTGATATCGAGGAGGAATCACCTGGTTACATGATATTGGACAGATACTAACTGACCAGTGGTATTGGGGGGAATAGACTAGACTGGGGCTTGAGTCGATAGCATTGGAAGAACTTTACACTCCTCAGAATATCACTAGAACTCTGAGGGGTGATTTAGCTTTGCTTTGGGGACCTGACCTATCAGTGGAGTTGGAGTTGTGGGAGTGAGTCCAGAGCCTTGTGTTGTTAATGTGATTAAAGATCTTCCCCCCAACCCCCCATTTAATAGACCTCAGGTGGAGCTAGTTAAGGGAAGCTTGATTAGGGGAGGCTTGTTTATAGGCAAGCCCACAACCTTTTGCTGATTAGGTATGAAGCCCTCAGGGCCTAAGAAAGGTATATATGCTCTGAGGGTAGCCATTAAGCTCAGAAAGAACTGAAAGAGCTGAGAGAGAGGACTGAAGAGATGGAGAGATGGAGAGACAGAGAGACGGAGAGATGCAGAGACAGAGACGGAAAGACACAGAGAGAGAGAGAACTACAAGGGCTCTCAGAACTGCAAGCACTCAGAACTTTGGGAGGAGAGGATGCAGGAAAGCAGACAACTAGGGTTTGTGGATGACTGTTTATGGGAAGGCCCCAGCAGAGCAGAAGATTACAGGATGGCTTGGATCCTTGCTGCGATATTGTGTTTTAATTTCCTTGGTGTTATAATGAAATGGGATTTGATCCTCTGGTATCTGAATACATTTTTTTTACTTCTGCCTTCTATATAGAGAGTCTTTTATATTTTGTGAATCCAAACTATACAGGCATATTCATGGTCACCATCAATATCATGAATCTTGCTTTACTGTTACAAGCCTACATATACTTTGTATGTCTTGTATATCTATGAACATGTTGTTCTCTCCAGTGGAATGAAAGCTCTTTGAGAATAGGGACTGTTTTGTTTTTGTTTTTGTTTTGTATCTGCAGGACCTAGCTCAGTGTTGTGCACATGTTAAGCTCTTTTTCAGTCAATTATAAATATTCAAATCACTTCAAGTGAAAAATTATTGATGCCTTCTGTTTTTTATATCATCATAGTTTGCCTAATATCCTTCCCCTCCCTTGCCAGAGAGTTATCCCACATAATAAATGGCATGTTTAAAAGACAAAAAAGGGAAAAAAATCAGTATAACTGGTAAACAAATTAAGAAATTCTGAAAATATGTATAATGAGCATTTTGCTAACTGTATTTACATAGTTTCAAATTGTTTTCCAAAACAGTTACACCAATTCATAGCTCCACCAGCAATGTATTTGTGTGCCTATCATTCCACAGCCTCTCCAACATGGATTGTGGATGCTTTTCATCATCTTTGCCAATTTGCATTGTGTGAGGTGAAATCTCAGTGTTGTTTTGATTTGCATTTCTCTTATTTATGATCTAGAACATTCTTTTATGTAGTTGTGAATATTTTGCAATTCTTTTTTTGTGAACTGGTTATTCATATCTTTTGGCCACTTGCATGATAAGTTCTTAATAAGTGTTTGCAGATGGGATGAATGCATTAAAGGTGATGAATACTGAATAATATTTCAAAATATGAAATTGACCTTTAAAAACAAGCAGACAGGATATGACTGGTAACCGATGCAGCAGACATTTCAGAATCAGCTATCAGTGTGTATTAAGGCCATTGAAGGATTAGAGAAGAGATCAAAGTCATTTCCAAAAAGGAAGAAAGAATAAAGATGAGTAAGATACTGGGTATAATTATGACAGTTCTATCCAAACATGTTTAAACAAAGTTTTTGGTGCAAAATGTTGGCAATGGGCCAAAGTTAAAGACTCAAAGAATAGCAATGTTAACATTGAGGGATGTTGATGTGTGAGCAATGCTTCTCAGATGAATTCAGGGATTGGTGTTCTTCAAATGTTTTTGTTCAACACCTCTATAGGTAAATAGACAAATTTTGTTCACATACCTCCCTAAGATGTGTATATTTACCTATATATAAATGATATAAATACCACTCTCCTGATAATTATGTAAATTATAAAACTTAGAAATAGATATTAACAAAGAGTGATATAAAGATGAAATAGTATTTTATCTTAGAATCAATAACGCATCATTGAAGCTTATTGAGTAGTACAGGAACACCATGTATCAGTAAGACAATAAACACCACATCAACGATAATTGTGAACATGCCTATGTAGTTCTGTATCACTAGGTATGAGAGATTCTCCATAAAGAAGGTAAAAGAAATATATCATTTATTCAGACACCAGAAAATCATATCCCATTACCCAATGTTCGGCTCCCACAGCCAGTCAGCACACTTTATCACAACAGAAAGGAGCTTAAAACACCAAACCACAGCCTGGAAACTCATCATCCCAAAACCTCTCCCATCCCCTGCTGGGGTCTTCCCCAAAACAAACTCACAGTACAGCTAAGTCAGCCTGTTCAGTTCAAACAATCAGGAGGGTAACCCTTAGCTGCCACCAGCAGCCATGCTGTCTTTCTCTCTCTCCCAGCATTTTTTGTGACATAACTTCCTTTTCCTGTCAGGAAGCTCCTCCCAACCTGTAACTTAGGCTTCCTGTGATGTAAGCAGGTCACATGGCCTATTAATGGGTGGGAAAGATCTTCAAATCAAAATTGCTAATACATACAGTCAAATCCATGCTTATAGAAAACCACTTTGGCTGCCATATGGAGACTATTGCAAGAGCCTGCACAAGAGGCAATGAGGACCTGAACTACGGTGGTGACTGCATAAGTAGAGGCAAGGGGACAGCTATAGGAGATGTAAAGGTAGAACCAAGACTGTTTGGCAACTGATTAAATAAAACTAAGAAAATCTGGCAAATGTTTGGATAGGTTTATAGGTGGTTGATAGGTGAGGGAAAGTGAGTAATCAATGGCACCAATGTTTTGAAAACATAGGTGACTGAAGAGATAATGGCACCCTTTACAGTAATAGGGAAATTTGGAAGATGGATGAATATTTTAGGAGAAAGGTAATGAAATGAAGCTTCAATTAATGCCTGTTTATTTTATGTAACTCATTCCATTCCATGGAAAATGAAAAAGCAGAAGGCAGAATTTTTTCTGTTTTTCTATTTCTGTCTGACTCTGTCTCTGTTTTTCTTCTTCTTCTTCTTCTTCTTCTTCTTCTTCTTCTTCTTCTTCTTCTTCTTCTTCTTCTTCTTCTTCTTCTTCTTCTTCTTCTTCTTCTTCTTCTTCTTCTTCTTCTTCTCTCTCTCATAGAGAACTTTTTGTTCTAATTAACTTGACTCTGACCCTAGAATAAAACCAGGGGTATTTTTTCTTTCACAGATTAGCTTCCCTTCTCTCATTCTTAAATTTAAAACATTTAGACTTAAATAAAAATCTCTGTTAATGGTGATATAATTTACTATTAACTACTGCAATATTTACTAATATAGATATATATATAAACAGTCATCAAAATATAAAATGCTACAATGGATCTTGTAGCCAGGATCACTTCTTTCTTTACTTCTATACTCTCTTCCCAGCAAATTTGAAGACGGATCTTGCTGAAGAAAGGAATTGAAATTTAATAAATAATGATAGTTAACATATAAATAGTCCTTTTAAGATTTACAAAGTAATTTACATATATTATCTCATTTGATCCTCACAAAGAGCTGGGAGTTGGGTGTTGTTATTCCAGATGTTTCATAGATAAGGAAACTGAGGCAGACAGAGGTTAAGTAACTTGCCCAGGGACAAACAGCTAGAAAATGTCTAAGGCTGACTTTGAACTTAGTTTTCCTGACTACAAGCCCAGTGCTCTATCCACTGTGCCACATAGCTGCCTCAACTTTCCTTTAAACTCTGGATGAATTCTATGCTCTAGGAATAAAAGTGGAAGGCTAATGCTTGGACTTCACTCTGAGAAATTGCCACACCTACTGAGTTAGACTACTTTTAGCTCTAATCCAAACTTGCCATGCCTTCTCTCTTGTTCTCTAATCTGTATGTTTATCTGTTCATAAGTCCCTCTTAGCTCACTAGCTCTTCTGCCTGATATCTCTAAACTTGAATAGGCCTTATTTTCAAGGCCACTATAACTTTAAAATGAGTTAAACTCTCTTGAATATTTGCAAACAGTCTACCATAGGTTCCCAAAGTTATTTGGCCTAACACCATCTTTAAAAAAAATTACTCAATGCCCTCCTGGAAATCTACTTTCTTTAACCCTTTAATTTTTTTTGAAATTTGCATTATTTCAAAAAAATATATAATTTAAAAGAATGGCATATCTTATTATAAAACAAAACCAAGAGAAGGAAAAAATAGAAGACAATGTGAAATATCTCATTGGAAAAACAACTGACCTGGAAAATAGATCCAGGAGAGATAATTTAAAATTTATTGGACTACTTGAAAGCCATGATCAAAAAGTGATCCTAGACATCATCTTTCAAGAAATTATCAAGAAAAAGTGCTCTGCTTCTAGAACCAGAGGGTAAAATGGAAATTGAAAGAATCCATCAACCAACTCCTGAAAGAGACCCGAAAAGGAAAACTCATAGCCAAATTCCAGAGTTCCCAGGTCAAGGAGGAAATATTGCAAGCAACCAGAAAGAAACAATTCAAGTGTCATGGAAACACAATCACAATAACCCAAAATTTAGCAGCTTCTACATTAAAGGATCACAGGGCTTAGAATATGGCATTCTGGAGGTGAAAGGAGTTAGGATTAAAACCAAGAATCATTTATCCAGCAAAACATTTATTAGCTTTCAGGGGGACAAAATGTACATTCAATGAAATAGAGGACTTTCAAGCACTCTTGGTGAAAAGACCAGAGCTGAATAAAAAGTTTGACTTTCAAATACAAGATCCAAGAGAAGCATGAAAAGGTAAGCAAGAAAGAGAAATCCTAAGGGACATATTAAAGTTGAACTGTTTACATTCCTAAAAAAATGACATCTTAAATTTAATAATTTATTGTAAATTTGTGGGTCTTTTCCTGCATTGAAATTTTGATGATGCAATATTGTCATGTGACTATATAGTATCATATTGTAAACAGGTCATTACAGGCACATATTCCTCCTGATGCATGCTGGATTTCCTGACAATGTACGACATGCTCTCCTGCCAACACTTGCTTGTTAAGACCTGTTAGTTGACTTGACCACAGATAGGTTATAACTTGCTTTTGGTGTTTATTTGGAAAATGTAATAACTATTACTTTAACTCTGTTACATAACATATGAAACATGAACAAATGGTTTTTCAAATTTTTCTTCTCTTTTCTTTTTTCCTTATGCTTCCACTAGCCCCTTATTTTTATTTAATGCCACCCAGTTACACCTGAGGCTACTATTGCCTCCCTGGATTATTCCATCTTCCCTCTTAGGGGGGCAATATCACACACTTTGGGAATCTATGGAACCTATAGATCTTCTATCATCTCAGGAAGATCCTCCAAAGTCTCAAAGATCCTGGGAAAGTTTCCTAAAATTGTTGTATCCTGAAGGTTATGATAGCATCTCAGAATTGGGAGGGACTCTGGCCCTCTAGTCCAATCCATGTCTGCAGAAAAAAATTCCTCTAAAACATACCTGACTGCAAGCTGTTATCTAGTATTTGCTTGAAGACCTCTGGCAGGAGATCTCTGTACCTCTTGAGACAGAGATCAGAGATGAGGGCAAGATGGCAGGGAAGGGGTGGAGCAGGAAAAGTATCCTTAGCAATTCCCAGACTTCTGAATGGGTAAAATGCTCTTTAGTGCAGGAATCAAACATAAATTTGAATTCATATTAAAAAATCATTACGACTACAGAGCTCCAGGTAAAATCTATGGGATATAAGTTAACTTATGCATGTGTAGCTCAAATTCCAATTTTCCCTGGGGATACTACACTTAATATTCATTAAGATACATCCCTCTCTTCTCATTCCCCATGATCCTTATACTTCTTTTCTTCTTTCTCCCCTAAATATCACTCAAATGAACATTTTTATATCCCTACCATAGTCTCCAGTTCATTTGCTACTATCATTGGCATACATTAGCATAGTTTTGGACATATCCAGTCAAAATTCCAAAGATAAACTGTTGTCCAGACAATTCTCTTACTATGTTTGTATATCAGCCTCTCACTTGACCTGTTAATAACCTTAATCTAGTCCCTCCTGGCTTTATATTCTTTGGCCTCCTGGAAGCTATCTCTGTTCCTTTTAAGGTTCAGTGAATTCTACTGAGCTGTCACTTTCAAGACCAATATGTTTGCCCTCAGCTTTCTTGATGGAGAATATTTGGAAAAAAAGATAAGGCTAGAGATTCCTAAATCTACATTATATTCAAATTCGGTAAGCATCTTTTAAAGTGCCTACTGTATACAAAGCATTGTGTTATGTTCTGGGGATAGAAACATAAAAACAAAGCAGTCCCTGGTTTCAAGGAACTTACATTCTAATAAACTAACAAAATTATCTCTAAGTTTTATAGAAAACTTGGGCCATCCTAGAACCTAGAGCACCTGCTACACAAGTTCTGACTTCTGCCTTCTCTTATTCAACTCCAAGTTTAACAATAACATATAACATATTTTTAAACATATTAACATATATAACATAACATTTTTATACCGTACCATACTGTACCATACTATACCGTACCATACCATACCATACCATACCATACCATACCATACCATACCATACCATACCATATAAGAACTAAGAAATATATGAAAGTTTATTGAAAATTACTCAGGCCCTTTGATCCATAAAAATCTCACCTAGAAGGTTTATATTACTATCATTGCTATTCTTATTTTACAGAGTGCTGGAGAAAACAATAATGCCCTGGAAAACTTTCTGAAATGGCAAGAGCTTATTAATATTTTTGCTTTTAACTCAAAGGAATGAAATAATTTCTTGATCTTTCCCACCTTGCTCCTACCGTTCTCTCCAGCCTCTCTGCTTGGATATTTTCCATATCTCCTCCTCAAATGCACTCTAATTTTTTTCCCCTTTGGATCAGTATCCCTTTTTACTGATGCCATCTTCTTGTCATCCAGTCATTGACTGCTCATCTTTTGAATCTCCTCTTTCAAGAATCCCAGAGACCATGGAAACTATTCTTGGCTTCCTCCAGTCAACCAACACAAAAACTTACACCTCTGAGAATTCATCACCCTGTCCTTTTTTATCTGATGGTTGGATTGTTTGTTTGTGAAACAGGAGCCTTGTTACCTCTCCCACTGTATTGTCTGGGGCCAAAGATGCTGGTTAGCACTCAACATTAATAAGAACAATTGAAATAGTTGCTTATACCTTAAGTGTCTGCCTAATTTGCCCTGGAGTCAGAGGGAATTACACTAAGCCTGTGATTGCAGAATCTTAATTACTTGTGCACATACATTGCCTTGGAGTGTTCTATTATTATCTCAACTAAACTACTATGTATTTATTAAGGTCTGGATTCAAATATTTCTTGTCAGCTCAGAAAACCCTCATAAATAGCCTTAAGCCTCATACTGGGATTTTCCCTGTCATACTCAACTGGATAATAGCATCCAATATTTCTGTTTCTTCTATCATTTATAGTGGAGTCACTATTTAGACCTCTGTTTCTTGGAATTTGGATGGTTAGGCTGTGATTATTCTCCAAAATTCATGCCAATTTCTTGGATCAAGAAATACCAATGGGCATAAGGGACATGAAATGCATGAGGTCAAAAGGCAGAAGACTGGAGAATAGAGAGAATATTTTAACGGATAAGGGGCAAGGGATAGATTTATATATGGAGTAGGAGTCTTTCAACAAAGATAAAATATGGCCATGGAATAGGAGGTGAGAGGCTGCTTAAATATAAAAATAAAAAAGTTTACAGGCAAAGGAAGAACACATACACACACACACACAGAATAAATTGGAGATAATCTCAGAGGGAATCAACTAAGATTAAGGACAACTGCGAAAGACTTTTGCCTGAGATTTTAACAGAGACTTGAAGAAAGTCAGTGAAGGCAGGAAGGAGAAAATCCCAGGCATGGAGAACAAAAAATGAAAATGCACAGTCTAGAGATTGAGTGTTTTTTTGTGAAGAAAAGCAAGGAGGTCAATGTCACTGGATCAGAGTACATGAGAAGGATAAAAAGTGTAAAAAGACTGGAAAAGTAGGGAGAGACCAGAAGAGAACCAGGGAGAATAGAAAGTTTTATATTTAATCCTGGAGGTGATAGAGAGCCACTGGAATTTACTGAATAAGGGGATAGAATGGTCAGACCTGTAATTTAGGAAATCAATCTGACAGATGAGTGGAGGACAGACTGAAGTGGATGAAATCTGAGGCGGACCTATCAGTATGCTATTTTAATAGTCTAGATGTAACATGATGTGGACCTGCACCAGGGTGAGTGACAGTATCATAGGAGAGGAGGGGCCATATAAAAGAGATGTTGTGAAGGTAAAAACAAGACTTGACAACAGGTTAGATATAGGTATGAGAGAGAGTGAGCAGTCAGTGATGACACTGAGATTTTGAGCCTGGCTGACTGGGAGGATGGTAATGTTCTTGATACAAATAGGGAAGTTTGGAAGAAAAAAAAAACATTTGGGGGGAAAGATGAGTTCAGTTTTAGGCATGATGAGTTTCAGATATCCACGAAATATTCAGTTTGAGAAGTCTGATAGGCAACTGTAGTTAAGAGTCTGGAGGCTAGGTCTGGGTAAGCAGCTCTGATGATCACCAGCATAGAGATGACAGTTGAATCCATTGGAGTTGATGAGATCACCACATGAAATGGAATAGAAAGAGAAGGGAATGGGGCCCAGTGGCATTGGGGGATACTTGTCATTTGTGGGTGTGACCTAGATAAAGATCTAGCAAAGGAGACTGAGAGGGAATGGTCAGACAGGTAGGAGGAGAACCAGGAGAGAGTATGTGTTGGTAAGCAAAATGGCCTTTGTTTTCTTTGAGTATTTCATTGAGCCTTACTAGGTGAGAAGCCCCAGGCCCAAACCCCAATTAGGTGTAAAACCTTAGTGGGTGTGGATTGGCAACTAAGGTGGGGCCCAAGGTGGGGCTAACTCCAGGGAGGGCCTAGTTTACGTGTCTGGGAGAGCAGAGGCTCTTAGACCACGTGGGTTTAAGTCCGCCTCTTTGTGATGATTGTAGATCATGCAGGTGAGTCGCATGTGTGACTCACCCCTGATGCTGAAAAAGATATAAAAACCAGGGGTTGGCTGTCTGTTCTTTGGAGCTCATTCCCACAGCAGTGGTGGCACGCATGACTCTGGGCCAGCCGTTGTTCTGAGCTCCTGGGCTAAACCTAGATGTTGGTAACTATGAATCTGTATTGGGTCTGTCTGTTGATGTTTGTGCTTTGTTTGTAATTTGCTCTGAAGTTCAGTGTGCTGGTCTCTTCCCCTGAACTAAGTGAATTATATTTGTGTGCTGAATTAAAGTAAGTTTGCCAACCCCTTCACCTTGCTTTCCTTAGCTAAGCAGATCAAAAGAACCTGTGCTGTTGGCAGCTTTCTGGGTACTGGCTGTGGGTGGATCTTACACCCCCACAGAAGCTGCTAACCGGATTGTTGAGACAGAGTATTATCCTGAAATCCTAGAAAGAAAAGAATATCAAAGGCTACTGAGAAGTTAAGAAGGATGGGGATT
This sequence comes from Trichosurus vulpecula, assembly GCF_011100635.1. NCBI lineage: Eukaryota > Metazoa > Chordata > Mammalia > Diprotodontia > Phalangeridae > Trichosurus > Trichosurus vulpecula. The sequence continues at coordinate 118,769,112 of NC_050573.1, read as the reverse complement.
GAGAAAAAGTCATTATAGTTGGCAATTAAGAGTTCACTGGTACCTTTGGAAAGAGTAGATTCAGTTGAATGATGAGGTTGGAAGTCAGAATGTAGAGAGTCAAGAATAAAGTGAGAGGAGAAGAAGTGGAGGCATCAGTTGTAGATAGCCTTCTGAAAGAGTTTGTCTACAAAGAGGAGGAAAGAAAGAGAAGGAATGATAGCTATTGGGGCTAGACAGGTTGAGTGAGAGATTTTTGAGAATGAGTGAGAGACGGTTGTGTTTGTGGGCAGTAGGGAAACAGCCAGTTGATAGGGAGAAGATCAAGATAAGTGAAAATGGGCATACTAAAGGGACAATCAGCTGGAGAAGCCAAGATGAAATAGGATCCCTTGTGCACACAGAGGTTTGCTTTGGCAAGAAGAGGGGCCACCTCTTCACGGGAGAACAAGAGTGAAGGAAGAGATAGTGGCAGAAGGTACTTGCGTGATATGAGACGAGGAGGAGGTAGGAAGAGAGAGTTCTCAGCAAATGGCTTCATTTTTCCCCCATGAAATATGAGGCAAGGTTATTAGTTGAGAATAGGGGGAAGTGATCCATGGGAGGTTTGAGGAAGGATTAAAAAGGTCCAGATAGGTGCTTTTGTGCCTGGGATAGTGAGTTAATTAGGGAGGTATAAAAGGATTGACTTGCCCTAGTGGGGACCCAGTCAGCATGATTCCTTGATTTTCTCCAGCTTTGTTCATGAGCACAAAGGCAGCAGATGGTGGGAATGATCCAAGGCTGAGGCTGCCAATATAAAGAGACTTGTTTGGAAGGAGAGAACCTAACAATTAGGGAGATTAGCAAAAGGCTTTTAAAGGATCTAACACTTGAGCTGAGCCTTGAAGGGAGCTCTGGTAGGTGACTCTTATCTTGTCCTCATAGTCCCAGCCATCTCCAAACCAAGTCACCATATACATACCTTCCACTTGTTCCTAGATCCTAACTCTAACTGATGTTAAGTGTCATGTTTCCTTATTAGAAGGTAAGTTTTCTCCCCCATAGATTGTGAGCTTCTTGAGGGTAGGGACTGTTGCTTTTTCTTTGTATCCTCAGTGCTTAGAAGGATGCCTGGCACATAGTAGGCATTTAACAGGTATTTATTTGTTGATTGAATTTTTAAGTTCTAGGTTTTTAGATTTAGGGGTGGGTGGGACTTTACACATCATGCAGTCCAACCTTTTCATTTTACAATTGAGGAAACTGAAACCCACAGAAGTAAAATGTTGGCCAAAAGACAAAGCTAGAATTTGAACCTAGAACCGATGACTCGGAATTTAATAATTTTTTCCACTGCTTTCCAGTGTTTTCTTAATTGACAGCTTCCTTTCCACGAGCATCAGTAACAGACATATTCTCATACTAAAAGTGAATAGGGACACCATAGGGAACCCTTGCATACAAATGCACCCATACACAATACATATGAGGTAATTTGAGGGGATAGGCACTAACAGCTGGTGCAGTGTGTGTGTGACCATGAAAGGCCCTATGTAGTATTTGAGTTGATCTTTGAAGAAAACTAGGAGTTTTACAGGTGTGGTAGAAAGAGTGAGGCCTATTGGGGGTCTGAAGACAACATGAACAACCCTAGCTTTGCCACTGGCTACCCCTGTGAGCTAGGGCTAAGGACTTCCTCCTTTAGGCCTCAGTTTATTCATTCACAAAATGATAAGGTTGAACCAGATGACTTTGTAAGGTCCCTTATGGCTCAAAGTCTATGATCCTAAACACCTCAGGTACAGGGAAGACATTAACTGAAACTTGCTTCCAATTAGGTATCAAATCCTTTCCCAAAAATAGTATTTAGTACTTGGGAACACTAGCATGCAACTGAGTTAGGGTGGGAGCTACAAGGAGGGGAAAGAGGAAAGAAAAGAGTGATGGGGTATAGAGAATAATATTTTCTGACCATAATTTTAACTACGTATCTTCTGGGCTTCTGGGTTTCCTCCGGGCATACAAAATAATTTGTAAGAGAAAAGAAAATCCTGAACAATTTCTAGGTTGCTGCTAGACATCTTTAAATTGTATTTTATCCTAGGCACAACCATTATGGCTTCTCTCCCAAACTACCTTTTATTTACATTGCATTTATTCTGTATACTTGTGCATGTACATGTTGTTTCCCCTAATAGAATGGAAGCTCTTGGCAGGTAAGGCTAATGTTTCATACTGCGTTTTTTGTTTCCTTAGCACTGAGCAAGGTGTCTGTGACAGAAGGATAAGGGCTAGGAGAATCAGTCAGTCTGTCAGAAAACAAGCATTTATTAAGTTATCACTTTGTGCCAGGCATTGCACTAACCATTGGGAGTACAAGAAAAGGCAAAAAAGGATAAGGACTGGGACTATGATTTCATTGGTTAGAGGAACTCCGGGGTGAGGAGTCTTTCCTGACTAGTGCAGATCACCACCTCCCCTGCAACTGTAACCCTAGAGCATTGCTCCGAACGCCGAGATGTTAAACGATTGGCCCATAGTTGTATAACTGATATGTATTGGGGGGGCAGAGGGGGAGACTTGAACCCGGGTCTTTCTTGTCCCAAGACAGACTAGAGTCTCTCCCTTATGTCATTCTGTCAGTTACATAGTAGATGCTTAATAAATACTTGGTAACCGTTTCCTTGAACTCTGTGGTGTAGTCAAAGATCATTCACTCTCAAGTTAAGAGAACTGGTGTAAGATCTCAGCTCTGAGGTGAGCTGGTGGCGAAACCCTACACATATTTCACTCTTCATTCTGACTCTATAGTTCTTTTTCCGGATGTGGATGGCATTTTCCATCATGAGCTCTTTGGTATTGTTTTAGGTCAGAAGATTTACTTTTTCAAATAAATGATTGTAGAGTATGTCAAGTGCCAAAAAGTAATAAATGTTATTGGGTCATATGATAGATTTTGGTACAATAAGGAACCAACTACTTGAATTGTTTCAGTAAATTGCTTAAATAACTAGCCCATAATGTTCCAATTACTTTTAGTGTTATAAAAACAAGCTTTAAAAATAGCTGACATTTCAAACTGAGAAATGCCTAGGGACCAAGAAAAATCCAGGATATAAACTCACCTCCTATTTAGAGATTCAGACTTTCCTTCCACAGATTTCAGCCTCAATGTTCTCATTTTGGGAGAGAATTTACTTATATAGATACTAGGTATTTATGTGCCAGATACTGAACTTGGGACTAAAGATACAAATTTTTCCCCTTTCAAATAGTATTTTATTTTTTCCAATTACATATAAAGACAATTTTTCACAGTCATTTTATTATAAATTTTTGAGTTCCAAATTTTTCTCCCTCTCTCATCTTCCTCCTACTAAGCAATTTGATAAAGGTTATCTACGTGCAATCATGTAAAACATGTTTCCATATTGTAACAACAATGTTGCTCGCAGCTACTGTGGCTATGTAAGGCCAATAACACCAGTACACAGGAGGGCTGCTAGCACAAGTTCTTTGATTTTCTTTCCTAAGGAAAGCAACTTTAAGGGGTCAACAATCTTACTTCAATTAGACATGCATATATCATTCACTTAGGTCAGGGGGAAAAGTCAGAACTCTGAATTTCAGAGAGAATACAAACAGAAACTAAAAACATACATTATCTAAACAGAGCAAATAAACACGAATGGGCAGACAGGCTTCTAGTCGTCTGTCCAAGCAATACACAAATGTTTACCAGGGAGAGAAGCACCAACATCTGGGTTTTCACAGCCGGGGGGCTGCTTCAACAGCTGCCCAGAGTCTTATCACCAACACTCTTTCAGTGAGTGTGCCCCCAAAGGCAAAACTCTAACCTCTAAGTTTATATATACATCTTCAGAGTGAAAAGGTGTCATAACCATGTGGCTCAAATCCATGTGAACTAGGCTTTCCCTTGACATAAGCAAGTCATTGAAGACTCCTACCTCAATCAAAGATTCCTTGGTGCTGAGAAGCACTCCAAAACAAAAAAAACTACAAAAGTCCGCTTTGCTTGCCATTGCATTTGAAAAGCAAAGCTCAAAGGTACTTGATTACCTCAGAATTCCAAAAGAGAAAACAGTAAAAAGAGTCCTATCCTAATTACCATAACACATATTAGTCATGTTGCATAAGAAGAAACAGAACAAAGGGAAAACCTACAAAAAAGTAAAGTGAAAATCGTATGCTTTCATCTGCAGATTCTGTCAGTTCTTTCTCTGAATGTTGACAGCATTTTCCATCATGAGTCTTTTGGAACTGTCTCAGACCATTGTACTACTTGCACAATTTTACTGTTATTATGTACAACATTCTCCTGGTTCTGCTCACTTCATTTTGCATCAGTTCACACAAGCCTTTCCAAGTCTTTCTTAAATTCACCTGCTCATCATTTCTTATAGGACAATAGTATTCCATTACATTCATATACTACAACTTCTTCAGCCATTCCCCAATTGGTGGCCATCCCCTCAATTTCCAATTCTTTGCCACCACAAAAAGAGCTGCTATAAATATTTTTGTACGTCCTTTTTCCTTTTTTATGATTGAAGATGAAAAGATTTAAAAATGAAAATGACAGAAAAAGTTTTTTGGCCTTCACAAGCTTCCATTCTATTGGGATATAAATATAATAAGTCTTATGATAGAGTTCTCTGTACGTGAGCCTTAAAAAATAATGAACATGGGAGGGGACGATCAGTTTGGTTTGGTTGTTTGGTGGATTGTTTGAAATACGTTTTTCACTCTCTATCTAGCTGTGCTGGTACCAGGCAACCTTGCCCTGATGTATATGTGATTAAACTGACATCTGAATGAAAAATAAAATCTTAAGATGAATTATCTTAATTGTGTCCACATGACATCAACAGAGCAGATGATATAACAAATTCAATCTAGCAGCTCATTTTGTTTTATTGGGAGTGATCTATAAAACACTAAATAAATAGTTTGGCTGATTTTTTCCTCCTATTGAATTGGCCAGTGTTTTGGCTTTGCCTCATTCTAACTTTTGTTAAATATCAGTGAAAAACCCAGATCAAAAGCTACAAAGGGAAAGGTTGGGTTTTCAGAATCAAACAGATGTTCCAAATATCAAAATGTTTGGCCTTGTGTGGTTACATCTGGATGAGTAATTGAATTTTTTTTTTAAATCTGACTTAGCATCATGCTGCAACAACTCTTGATCTAGGAGAAATTTAACGTTAAGGAAACTTAAAGGTCTTAAAAAATACCAACGGACCTATTCTGAATATATTTCTTATACAAACTTGCCTGTCTTGTATTTTAAATATTTACAAAGAATTTCCTATTCAAAATCCTATTCTGATGCCTCATCATGGCCTGGAGATAACTGTGCCTTTTTTTTTCTTCTTCTGAATTTGAACATTATTTTTTTCTTAATAGTATTTTTTTTCCAATTACATGTAAAGAGAGTTTTAAACATTCATTTTTGTAAAATTTTGAGTTCTGAATTTTTCTCCCTCCTTCCCTTCCCCCTCCCAAGACAGCAAGCAATCTGATATTGGCTATACATGTACAGTCATGTTAAACGTATTTCCACATAGTCATGCTGTGAAAGAAATATCAGAACAAAAGGAAAAAAATACAAGAAAGAAAAAACAAAAAACAAAGTGAAAATAGTATGCTTCAATCTGTATTCAGACTCCATAGTTCTTTCTCTGGATGTGGTTAGCTTACATCATGAGTCTTTTGGAATTGTCTTGGATCTTTGCATTTCTGAGAAGAGCTAAATCCATCATAGTTATTCATTCTATAATGTTGCTGTTGCTAGGTACAATGTTCTTCTGGTTCTGCTCACTTCACTCAGCATCAGTTCATGTTAAGTCTTTCCAGGTTTTTCTGAAATCCACCTGCTCATCATTTCTTACAGTACAATGCATTCCATTACATTCATATACCACAACTTGTTCAGCATTCCTCAGTTGATGGGTATTCCCTCACTTTCCAATGCTTTGCCACCACAAAAAGAGCTGGTATAAATACTTTCATACATGCAGACCCTTTTCCTTTTTTATGATTTCTTTGGGATACAGACCTAGTAGTGGTATTTCTGGATCAAACGATATGCACAATAACTGTGGCTTCTTAAAGGCTATGTATGCAGTCTGATAAAAGCTACAGCGTTTTCTCTCTTGTAAAGGCTTTGATTATAATATGAGGAGCAAAACTGACTCATCTTCTGAGGAACCACTGAGCTAAGTGTGGAGACTCTCTTTACCAGAAAGCTGGTCCCTCGTTGATGGATATTGATGAAAAGATAATTCAAAATGTCCCCCAGTCATGCGCCATCAGCTCCTGCTTCTTCAGTGAATGTGGTCATAGAAGAAAAAGGGGCAGAAAATATTAAGAATCACACAGTTACTAGATCTCTAGAAACTTTAACTTTGTTGTTGCTGTTCTAAATGTAATAACTTGTTTAATTACCAAGAAAGAGCCATATTTCAAATTGGAGTTCTTAAATATTTTTGGTCTTATGAGCCCCTTTGGGCAATTTAATAAAGCCTATTGACTGCTTCTTAGAAGAATAGCTTTAAATGCATAAAATGAAACACATAGGATTATGACAAAACCAGTTACCAAAATATTAATTTTTTTTAAAAGTTCGACCACCTTAGGTTAAAATCACCTTATACTAGAGGGACTGAATTGTATAAATCTTGATTTTTTTTTGTTGTAATTGAGTCATTTTAGTCAGGTACTAGAGTGGTTTGCCATTTCCTTCTCCAGTTCCTTTTATAGACAAGGAAATTGAGGCAAGCAGGACTGTGACTTGCCCAGGGTCACACAGCTAGTAAGTGTCTGTAGACAGATTTGAACTCCTGAAGATGAGTCTTTCCGATTTCTAGTGCTCTGTCCACTGTGCCCCATAGCTGCTCCATAAATCTTGATACTCTTGATATAAATGAAAGTAGAAAACAGGAAGAATTTGTAGGTAAATGAAAGAATGGCTCTTAGGTTCTACTGGCAAATAAGGCATTTGTTATGCTTGCTTCCCAAAGCAACAAGAAAAGAACATTGAACCATCTCATATTATGGTACTTATGATAAGTATTTTGAAGAGACTACTATGAAAACAATTACAGATTATGTAGCAACATTTCTTGCAGAGGTTGAAGAAGGAGAGACATTTTACAAAGAACTCAGTAAGACCCTCAAAATTAAATTAGGTAATACTTTGATATTCAGTAAATTAAATTAATATAGGAGAATAGGTTAAATAAGTAGAAATTTGCTGGAAAATAAGAGTAATGAAATGAGAAAGGCCAAAAATTTGTCTACTATTCAGAAATCTCATACTGCTATATCATGAAAACTTTTCTTTGGGAAATAATTGGGAGGCACTGGCAAGTTTATAATATCAAAGAAAATGAAACTGATTATATTTTAATGTATAGTAAATGATTTAGTACGTATTACAGGAATCATTTCTGAATCAGCTTCCTGTGTCTAGTTGATCATTAACTTGTTTGAGCAAAGATCGACGGTAGTGAAAAGCTAGAAGAAAAATCACACAGCCAGATGGCTGAATGGATAGAACAATGGACCTAGAGTCAGGAAGACCCAAGTTCAAATTTGGCCTCAGAGTCTTACTAGCTGTGTGACTTTGAGCAAGTCATTTAAATGATTTTTGCCTGGGAGGCAGCTAGATGGCTTAGTGGATATGAAAGATGGACCTGGGTTCAAATTTGACTTCAGACGCTTACTAGCTGTGTTCCTCTGGGGAAATCACTTAACCTCTGTTTGCCTTAATCCACTGGAGAAGGAAATGGAAACCACTCTAGTATCTTTGCCAAGAAAACCCCATGGACACCATGGTCCCCATGGGGTCACAAAGAGTCTGACATGACTGAACAACAATACAAGAAAAAAGAAAAATGAGGAAAAGATAGAGTGTGACTCATTTTATTTAAAACATTTAAATTCCACATTTAACAAATACCAAATAAAATTAGAATTTCCATGTAAAAAGAATAACAGGAAGAAAAAGATTGACTTGAAATGATGAATCCCTACTACATATAATGTTTTTTCCTTTTAAGTATATATAAATTCAACATGTAATTTTAAAGCTACCCTGCTTCTCTGTGTTTCCTTCTGGCCTTCCTACTGTTCCTTTCTACGTATTTAAAAAGTGCTTCGATGATTCTCTTTTACTTCTTTTAGCTGGGTAAGTCTATCACTAACTTTTTCCCCTATCCTTCTTCTCCTCTATTAGAAAACAGCAGCAGCAGCAGCTGCAGCAGCAGCAGCAGCAACAATACCAAAACTCTTGCAATAAATGTTCACAGTAAAGTGAAATGGATTTCCACATTGGCTGCTTCCAAAAATAGGAATCTCATTCTTCACTTTAAGTCTATTGTTTCTCTGCCTCATGACCTATTTAAGCAAATTATTGGTGATGGAAAAGGGAGGTGGACTGACGACAAGACATAGACATAGACTACAATAATTTCCTGTGACAGTTTAAATCTTGTAAATCAGTTATCTCAATGAGAGTCTAAAGAGACCATAGGCAGGAAACACTTGCTTTTGTGCCAAGCCGAAGCATACGACTGCCAAGGACAACACTGATTTTGAATATAAACTTATTTGTAAAATCTTACATAGAAGGATTATAGAATTTGAAACCAGTTTAAAGAAAACTTGGTAAGAGGCTCAACTTATCCTTAGGGACCTCTGTGCTCCTGCTCTGGGGAGCCAACTTTGGCCTTACAGAAACCATAGACCCAGGCAGGTAGTTACTGAATGTTAGGAAAGTATATGGGTTGTGCCCTCTCAGAAAAGATACCTGGTGCCAGTTAGTCCAATCCACACCCTCATGAGAATTCTCTCTATGCCAGACCCAACATGTGGCCATCCAGCCTCTGCTTAAAGACCTAACCTGAAAAACCTACCCATTCACAACAATATTCTGTTTGAGGAGAGCTCTGATTGTTAGTTTGTTTTCTCCTTATGTTAAGCCCAAATCTGCCTTTGTGGTTTCTAATTCTTGTTTCTAGATCCACTCTCTAGGGCTCAGTAGAACAAATCTCAGCCTTCTCTCTCATAACAGCTTCTTTTGGTAGCTTTAAAACAGCTACTGAGGTTCGTGCAACTTCTGATGAACAGAAATTTCTAGAGCTAGTGCTGGTGCTGGTGTTACTTTTCCCATCCTCCCAATTTATTTTGTGTTGTTTGTTCCTTCCCTTTACATTTTTTGGTAGTCATTGTCAATGTCATTTACTTTGTTCTGTTTACTTTATTATGATTCAGTTCATGTAAGTTTTCCCATGCTTCTCTATAGTCATTATCTTTTAAAGCACAGTAACAATCCATTAAGTTCATGAAACATGATTTATTTATACATTTCCCAATGGATAGGCATTAGCTTTGTTTCTAGTTCTTTGCTATTGCAAAAAGTGCTACTATAAATATTTTAGTGTATATGGGGACTTTCTTTTTATCAATGACCTTGTTAGGGTATAAGTCTAGTAGATTCTCTGGGTCAAAGACTATAGACATTTTAATTTTACTTCATTTGCATAATTCTAAATTGTTTTCCAAATTAGTTGTATTAATTCACAGCTCTACTAACCATGCGATTGGTTTGTCCATCTTTCCACTACTCCTCCAACAAATGTGTTTTGTCATCTTTGCTAATTTGCTGAGTGTGAGAAAAAAATTTAGTTTCTATATTTTCTTGTTCACTCATATCATGCTTATAGTCTCCTAAATTTATTTTTCCCTATTAAATTTCACACTACTATATTCAGGCATATTATTATATTCAGAGCTTTCTAGCCAGTCAAGATATTTTAGGATCCTGATTCTATCATCCTCTGTGTTAGCTATCCTTTCCAGCTTTGTATTATCTGCATGTTTGATAAGCCTCCCATGTATACCTCTGTATTAGTCACTGATAAAAATGTCAAATAGCTCAGGATAAAGGATAAATCCACAGGGCACACTCCATTAGAAACTTCTTTGCAAGGTGACATCGAACAATTAAATGACAACTTTTTGGGTCTGGCCATTCAACCTTTCCTGATACATTTTAAGAACTATTTATTTTATTTTTATTTTATGAATAAAAAAAGGGTTTCTATAACATAGTATAATAAAAAAAGATGATTCAAATCTATTATGTACAAATCTATCATGTACAACTTACCATCCTTTTAAATATAAATACATTTATATATAAATAATATATAATAATAATAATATAAATACATTTAAACATATAATAAAGTTATCTTATAAATTTCTTTTTCCCCCTCCCCCAACTCACTGGCTGCCATTAGACACAAATATGTATAAGTGTGTATATGTATATATATATATATATACATACATACACATACATATATGTAAAATTATTCTATACATATTTCTATTTATCAGTTCTGTTTCTAGATGCAGATAGCTTTTTCTTTCATATGTACTTTATAGTTAACTTGGGTATTTATAATGGTCAAAATAACTTATTTGCTCAAAATTGTTCTTAAAACAATATAGCTGTTACCATATACAAAGTTCTCTTGGTTCTGCTCATTTTGCTCTTTTTCTGCTCATTTTGCAAGGCTATCCATGTTTTTCTAAGATCATTGAGCTGATGCATTTTTAAATAATTATTTTGTATTTGGTAATTTCATAATTCAATTATTTTATTCTGAACTCTGATCTCCTTGACAAAATGGAATGTCTTTTGCCTTTCTTTGTGCTTAGTACAGTGCTGGGCACATAGTTGGTATTTACTAAATGCTTTTTAACTGGCAGAATTTAAGCCACATCAAAAAAAGCATTTTTCAAACACTTATCAGACACTCCAGGAGGTGGGTAGCATGCTTTACCATCAGTCCTCTGGAACTGTGGTTGTACATTGCGTTGAACAGAATTCACATGTTTTTCAATGTTGTTGCTGTTGTTTTTACAATGTATGTTATTGTATACATTCCTTTGGTTCTGCTCACTCCACTCAACATCTGTTCATAGAGCTCTTCCCATAGAGCTCTGAAATTTTCTCTTTTACTACTTCTTATAGTACAATAATATTCCATTTACATTCATATTCCATTATTTATTGAGGAACTGACAGTCCTTTGCCACCACAAAAAGAGCTTTTATAATTTTTTTATACATATGAGCCCATTTCTTCTTGCTTTGATTTCTTTGGGGAGTAAGCTTAGGAGAGATTTCACTGGTTCCAAGGAGTACGCACAATTTAGTGACTTTTAGGTATCTGCTGCATTTTCATATTATACTTCACAGCTTGAAGAAAATCCTCCTTGGCAGGGCAGGGAAAACAGACAAAATAGGATTGATTGATCTTGCCTTCTCTCTACCGTGATGTTTATGTAACAATTTGAGGCTTACAGAGTACTTTTCTCATCTATCTGTGGGATTATCAGGCAAACATTATTTCCTCAGTTTCATAGATTAGGTCTAGAGAGGCAAAGAAATCAGCTCAGAACTCCAGGGGCATTGACATAATTTAGACCTAAGCCTCTCTTGACTACCAGCCCAAACGATCTTTCCATTTTATCATAATGCTTCTTGTATGTCATTCTGAGGTGACACAGTGGATAGGGTGCTGGATTTGGGTTCTGGGTTCAAAATATGCCTCAAACACTATGTGACCTTGGTCAAGTTATGTTAGCTCCCTCAGGCTCAGTTTCATTATCTGTAAAATGGGCAGGATAATAGTACTTACCTCACAAGGTTAACATGAGAACCAAATGAAATAATATCACATGAAAAGCACTTTGTAAACCTTAAAGAGGCAGTTAGATGGCTCAGTGGATATAGCACCCGGCCTGGAGTCAGGAACACGAGTTCAAATCTGACTTCAGATCCTAGCTGTGTCATCCTGGGCAAGTCACTCAATCCGTTTACCTCAGTTCACTCATCTATAAAATGAGCTGGAGAAGGAAATGGCAAAACCACTCCAGTATCTCTGTCAAGAAAACCCTAAATGGGGTCACAGAGTCAGTGTCTGGAAATGACCGAACAACGGGCAATCTTTAGCCTAGCCCTTGACTTTTAACCTGTCTTTCTTTTGCAGGATCTTAGATCATAGAATGGAGTACTAAGAGAAAGAAAAAAAAAGTGACACATGTATTAATGTTAATGATATAATATGATATAATTTGTGAGACTACAGTTTGATTTTACACCTTTAAACACAATATCCTCAAAGGCCACAAGATGGCAACATTACTCCATTAAAGTATATCTCTGTGTCTGTTTCTTGTGACTGTCACTGAAGACAGAAATATTGTAAATAAGGAGGGGCTTGTCCTTGGGGCCTCTTCATCTTTCATTCCTGTTTTTCTTTTTTCTAATTTACACTTCTTATCTTATTTGTCCTGCTGCTCTGGTGACTGCATTGTGGTCTCCTGATATCCCACTGGTGCTCAGTATCTTGTACTGGGACTTCAGACTCAGGCATGGAGCACTGCAGCCTCCCCTCTTCCCTTCCTTAGGGGGGAAGGGGTTCCCCTTCCCTGCCACCATGATGTTTCCCCAAGACTTTTCTTCTCCACTGTAAACACGCTCATTTCCTTTAACATACAAGGTGTCCTTCTATTAAGCTTTAAAATAGGTTAAATTTGCACTGAGACTTTTGGGACACCCTGTATCTATTGAATTATGTGACTTTTGTCTTTGTTTTCCTACAAATTTGCCAAAGGGGGCCCATTTCAACATACTATACCTTCCTTCAGAGATTATCTTCCATTTATACCATACGTGTCTTATATCAACATTTTTTTTCCATTTTGCTTTCCCTATGTAGGCTCCTTGAGGGAAGGGACTGTGTTCTTGCCTTTATTTGTGTCCTCAGCATTTGATTCCATGCCTGACACATATTAGGTACTTAATAAATGCTTGTTTACTGATTGCCCCTCCCACCTCCCCAATGGAATGATAATGCCAGTGGATCTCTCAGGCTATCATTGGTTTTCTTTCATATTCATTATATGATGAGTCTGACTGATTTTAAAACCATATACTTTCTCTGAGGGCATTCTTTATTTCAATTTTTCTCCACACTTCCTAATTTGTTATGCTTTGTAGTCTGTTCACACTAACCATGAGCCTCCTCCGTTGCTCTCAGAGCCATTCTTATCTTGAGGTATTCAGAGGCTATGGCCATATATGACTCACAGCCACACAACATCACTGGTGGAATTTGAATATTTAAAGGATGAACCTCCGTTTCTAGAGAAGAGAGAAGTTTGGAGTCCACTAAAAGAGCTTCATTGTGGTTGTTCCAGTTGCGTCTGATTCTTCCTGATCCCATTTGGAGTTTTCTTGGCAAAGATACTGGTTTTCCATTTCCTTCTCCAGATGATGAAACTGAGGCAAACAGGGTTAAGTGACTTGCCCAGGGTCACTGTGGGTGGTAAGTATCTGAGGCTGGATTTGAATTCAAGAAGATGAGTCTGCCTGACTTCAGGCCCAGCACTCTATCCACTTTGCCACCTCGCTGCCCCTTAAAGGAGCTTCACAACTTCTTAATGGCAATTCAGCCCACTTCCCTCTTCTTTTTTAAGAGGACATAGGGCATGGTGGTAAGTGTTATCAGCTTCCAGGTTTCTCTGTAAATTTTCTCCAGCCTGTCAATGTTGCAATGGTCCAGTCAACACTAGACCATCTTCTCCCTTTTGCTGTGCAATGACTTCCTGCATCATGTTCTGGCACTTATCATAGCTCCTGCCACATAGGAGGAACTTAATGAATGTCTTTTGACTGACAAGTTTAACTTCCTGCTTTGTGTGATATTTTCCCTAAAGCAATGTTGACAATATACAATATCACTATTGGAAACAGTAATATTAAAATCACCCATTTGCTGTAAGAAACCAACAAAACAAACCCAAAGAATATTTGATGATACCTCTGAATTGACCAGTTTATCAACTTCTAAACGCAGTTGCCTATTTTAAAACCAAAGTGAGGGTACTGAACTGGTGTCAGTTGAAAGACTTGGGAATATTTATTCTGGAGACAACTCAGGGAAAATAAGATGACTGTTCTCAAGTACCTGAAGGGTTCTATTGGGATTAGATTTGCCCCCTGGACCCCAGAGGACAAGACTAGGAACAATAGGTGGAAATTTCTGAGAGGCAGATTTAGGCTTAATGATGGGAGACACTTAACAATTAGAGGTGTCCCAAAGGACAATTGACTGCCTCAGTAGGCAGCGGGTCCCCACCAGGAGACATCTTTAACAAAGGCTGATTGACAGTTTGCTAGCCATGTTTTCAGAGGACATTCCTCTTCAAGTATCCAGTAGGTCTTTTCCAACTCCGAGTTTTTGAGTTCCTAGGACTTTAAGCCAGAGTTAACTGAATTTACTGGTTGCCTTGGAGACACATATTCACCATCTGAGTAATTCTTCAACTCTATGGCTACATCACCACTTTAAAACAGCTTCCTGAGTACCCTTGTCATAACGATCAGCCCCAAGAACGCAGTGCCCTTCATTTTTCTTTGAATTCTGACAAACTCCTGTGGTTCTGTGGCCAGGTGTACACACACACACACACACACACACACACACACACACACACACACAAACACGCACACACACTCTACTGCTCTGGGAGAGCCAGAAACAGCACCTGGAACCCTTTTCAAGTCTATAGGAAATACTAAATGAAACAACACATAAAAGTACATAAAACAAAAAGTCCTGCACTAGTTTACTACTTCAAAACCTCAAATATAAATAGTATTTTAAAGTCCAAAATATTCCTCATAGGATTGCAAGGGAGCTCAATTAGGGGGGAAAGCAGGAAATGTAAAATCTAAGACATAACCAATTGTAAGGGGGAAAAGTTGAATGAAATTGTTTCTCCAAAGTGCCCTGCATTCTCTTCCCTCAGTACCTTGGTTCACACTGATCCCCATTCCGGGAATGTTCTCATTCCCTCATCACATGCTGAATTTCTACTCATCCTTTCAAGTTCATCTCAAATACTACTTCTTCCTTGAAGTCTTCTCTGATGCATCTGGACGGTGAAGACTTTCCCTCTGAGACTTCCCAAAGCACTTTGTTTTTATAGCTATATAATCGTACATTCACAGACTCATAGATTTAGAGCTGGAAAGGATCTTGGAGGCCATCCAATCCAATCCCCCCTCTTTTATAGATGAGAAAACTGAGGCCCAAGAAGATTAAGTGAGCTGCCCAAGGTTACACAAGTGGCAAGAGGGGAACAGCTGGATTTGAACTCAAATCCTTTGATTCCTGTTGGTGTCCTTTCCACTGAACTGCACCATGATGTTTTATATTATGATTTTTGTGGTGTTTTGTTTTCTCAATTCATCAAGTATTTGTCAAGAGTCCGATATGTGAAATATACCATGTGAGGTACTGGCATAGAAAGACAAAAATGAAAACTACCCCACTCTGCCCTAAAGAAGTTTGTATTTTATTACATTAATCCATTAGACTCCCAGCTCTGTGAGAGTAAGGATCATGTCTCAGCTAAACTTGGTCTTCATCCACCCCCAGCACCTAGTGCATATTATCTCTGAGGCTCCTTCCAAGCCTGAGATTCTGTTATTCTATATGGAGATAAAGAGTGGGAAATAAGATATTAATAATAATAAAAACAACTATGATGAGAGCAACATTTATATAATACAATAAATTTACAAAGTACTTTCCTCATGACAATACTATGAGGAAGAAGATAGAAGTACCAATATTTAGATAAGGGAACTGAGGTTTAGAGGTGATGGGGTGCTTGGGTGCTTGTGCTTGGACCCTAATTCTAACATTACATTTCTCCTTAGCCTCTGCTTGGGTGCCTGTGCCTAGACACCAATTCCTGGACCCCCACCGCATTTCTCCCTAGCCTCAAAATACTGTCTCAGGCAGTTTCTCTCCAGTTCAAGGGCATGGTGCCTTAGCGAAACACTTATCTCTCCTTCTGATACTGCGGCCAGCTGCACATATAGAATTTATCAGTTTGCACTCCCTGTATACGTGCTGAACTGGCCATGTACTGGGTCATAAAGATATTCACTACTCACTGGCCTATCATGTGCATGCTAGACCCAGACATATGTATACTCCCTTACATTCATCTTGTCTAACAAGACATTTGATGGAAGCAACCTGGATATTTCCAGTTAGCCCTGACTGTTAGTTAACTTAGTGACATTTCACGGTCAAAACCACACCTCCTTGTAGCCCCGACCCCCCTTGGACTATTTTCCAGTGAACTCTGGGTAAGATACTTGCGCAGTAGATACAAAAAGTACATGTTCCTTTAAGAACTGGCAACCCCTTAACCACTCCCTAATCCCACCCCAAACCACCTAATTGACTTGTTTCACCCCAAAATCTCCTATAAAAACTTTTCCTGCATCCCCATAAGGTTGCAGATTCCGTAAGAACTCTTGCCCACTGTAAAGCATAATAAATCTTTGCCACCTTGACTTGAAGAATGCTTGAGATCTTGAATTCATTCCAGTTGGCCCCGACCCTCTCCAGGACTTGGGTCCTTGAGCGGTACTCCCCCTCAATGGTCTGATCTGGGAACTCCAGTCTTGGGGTTCCTGGACCTCGTCTCCCTCAACATTCAACAGAGGGATTAAATTGCTTAACCAGAGTCATCCTGGTTAAATATTTGAACCAGAATTCAATCCTAGGTCTTTGGATTTCAAGAGGCTTAGAAAAAAGACAGAGCTAAAGTTACTGATATATTTGAAATCCTTAAATATGAAAAACTCCTGGATAAGGTAAGCATTTCCCTATTTTCACTTATTATAGCTTGAAAATTAGGCAGGTAGATGGCGTAGTGGATAGACCACTGGGCCTGGAGTCAGGAAACATGAGTTCAAAGCTGTCCTCAGACTAAGGAGCCATGTGACTTTGGGCAAGTTACTTAACCTCTATTTGTCTCAGTTTCCACAACTGCACAATGGAGATCATAAGAGTGACTTCCTGCCAGGATTGTTGTGAGAATCAAATGAAATAGTGGTTGCAATGTGCTTAGAACATAACAGGCAGTATATAAATGAGAGCTATTATTAAAATTTCTAGGACACTGGCTTGAACCCAATTCTAGCCCTTGATGAAAACTTCAAGTCCTTCATTTTCAGTCTTTTTTTAAATTGCTTTTCTAAATTTATTTATTTAACATGTTCAGTTTTCAGCATTGATTTTCACAAGAGTTTGAATTACAAATTTTCTCTCCATTTCTACCCTCCCCCCCACTCCAAGATGACATATATTCTGGTTGCCCTGTTTCCCATTCAGCCCTCCCTTCTGTCACCCCACTCCCCTCCCATCCCCTTTTCCCTTCCTTTCTTGTAGGGCAAGATAAATTTGTATGCCCCATTGCCTGTGTATCTTATTTTCTAGTTGCATGAAAAAACTTTTTTTTTGTTTTTGAACATCTGTTTTTAAAACTTTGAGTTCCAAATTCTCTCCCCTCTTCCCTTCCCACCCACCCTCCCTAAGAAGTCAAGCAATTCAACATAGGCCACATGTGTATCATTATGTATAACCCTTCCACAATACTCATGTTGTGAAAGACTAACTATATTTTGCTCCTTCCCAACCCATCCCCCTTTATTGAATTTTCTCTCTTGACCCTGTCTGCTTTCCAAAGTGTTTGTTTTTGATTACCTCCACCCCCATCTGCCCTCCCCTCCATCATCCCTGCCTTTATTTATCTTCTTCCCTCTTCTTACCCAATTGAGTATGTATGGTATTCCCTCCTCAGGCCAAATTTGATGAGAGCAAGATTCACTCATTCCCCCCCTCACCTGCCCTCTCCCCTCCTCCCACAGAACTGCTTCCTCTTGCCACCTTTATGCGAGATAATCCACCCCCTTCTATCTCTCCCTATCGCCCTCTCTCAATATATTCCTCTCTCATCCCTTAATTTGATTTTATTTCTTCTAGATATCTTCCCTTCATCTTCAACTCACCCTGTGTCTGCTCTCTCTCTCTCTCTCTCTCTCTCTCTCTCTCTCTCTATATATATATATATACATACATATATATTTATACACATAGATATATACACTCATGCACATTCACTTATATATATGTATATATATACATATATATGTATATATATGTATATACATACATACATACATACATATATATGTATATATATACATATAAATGTATATATATATACATACATATATATATATGTATGTATATTCCTTTCAGCTACTATGATATTGAGGTCTCATGAATAATACACATCATCTTTCTATGTAGGAGTGTAAACAAAACAGTTCAATTTTAGTAAGTCCCTTATGATTTCTCTTTCTTGTTTACCTTTTCATGCTTCCCTTGATTCTTGTGTTTGAAAGTCAAATTTTCTATTCAGCTCTGATCTTTTCAGTGAGAAAGCTTGAAAGTCCTCTATTTTATTGAAAATCCATATTTTGCCTTGGAACATGATACTCAGTTTTGCTGGGTAGGTGATTCTAGGTTTTAAGCCTAGCTCCATTGACCTCCGGAATATCGTATTCCAAGCCCTTCGATCTCTTAATAGTAGAAGCTGCCAGATCTTGGATTATTCTGATTGTGTTTCCACAATACTCAAATTGTTTCTTTCTGGCTGCTTGCAGTATTTTCTCCTTGATATGGGAGCTCTGGAATTTGGCAACAATATTCCTAGGAGATTTCTTTTTGGGACCTATTTGAGGAGGTGATCGGTGGATTCTTTCAATTTCTATTTTGCCCTGTGGCTCTAGAATATCAGGGCAGTTCTCCTTGATAATTTCTTGAAAGATGATATCTAGGCTCTTTTTTTGATCATGACTTTCAGGTAGTCCAATAATTTTTAAATTATCTCTCCTGGATCTATTTTCCAGGTCAGTGGTTTTTCCAATGAGATATTTCATATTGTCTTCCATTTTTTTTCATTCCTTTGGTTCTGTTTTATAATATCTTGATTTCTCATAAAGTCACTAGCTTCCACTTGCTCCACTCTAATTTTTAAGGTAGTATTTTCTTCAGTGGTCCATTGGACCTCCTTTTCCATTTGGCTAATTCTGCCTTTCAAGGCATTCTTCTCCTCATTGACTTTTTGGAGCTCTTTTGCCATTTGAGTTAGTCTATTTTTTAAGGTGTTGTTTTCTTCAGTGTATTTTTCAGTATTTTTTTGGGTCTCCTTTAGCAAGTCATTGACTTGTTTTTCATGGTTTTCTCGCATCCTATTCATTTCTCTTTCCAATTTTTCCTCTACTTCTCTAACTTGCTTTTCCAAATCCTTTTTGAGCTCTTCCATAGCCTGGGACCAGTTCATGTTTTTCTTGGAGGCTTTTGTTGTAGGCTCTATGACTTTGTTGTCTTCTTTAGGCTGTATGTTTTGGTCTTCTTTGTCACCAAAGAAAGAATCCAAAGTCTGAGACTGAATCTGGGTGTGCTTTCGCTACCTGGCCATATTCCCAACCAACTAACTTGATCCTTGAGTTTTTCAGTGGGGTATGACTGCTTGTAGACTAAAGAGTTCTATGTTCCATGTTTGGGGGGGATGCGCCAGCTCTGCCACACCAGCACTCCTCCTTCCCCAAGAACCCCCAACCTGGACTGGGCTTAGATCTTCAGCAGGCTGTGCACTCCTGCTCTGATCCACCACTTAATCCCTCCCACCAGGTGGGCCTGGGGCCAGAAGCAACAGCAGCTGTAGCTGCCCCACCTTCACTGCCCCGGGGGTGGTGGCCAAACCTCGAACTCCTTCCACTCCCACAGTTTTTCCCACTAACCTTCTCCACTGTCTTTGGTGTTTGTGGGTTGAGAAGTCTGGTAACTGCCACAGCTCACTGATTCAGGGCACTAGGGCACAGTCCGCCTGGCTCCTGGTCTGGTTGGTCTAAGCCGCTCATGCTGGGCTCTGCTCTGTGCTGCTCCCAGCTCCCAGATCCCAGCTCCCAGCTCCCTGTGGGATAGACCCCACCCAGAGACCATCCAGGCTGTCCAGGGCTGGAGCCCGGCTTCCCTCTGCTGTTTTGTGGGTTCTGCAGTTCTAGAATTGGTTCAGAGCCATTTTTTATAGGTTTTTGGAGGGACTCGGTGGGGAGTTCATGCTAGTCCCTGCATTCCAGCTGACATCTTGCCCCCCCCCACAGCCATTTTCAGTCTTGAAGGTATTCTAAATACTTAATGCCAACGCATCCATATCTATCTATATACACATATAGGCACCAAGTATTCTATATAAGTCTGTGTGTATGTATGTATGTATGTATATATAACACACACACACATCATATGTATAAACCTACTTGTGTATACATATGATGTGTGTATATAGATAGATAATTGTGATAAAGAATTTAGTAAGCACTTATTATATACCAGGCATTGTGCTCAATGCCAGAGATAGAGACAGAATTGAGAAATATAGTCCTTGCCCTCAAAAGGATTTTATTTTAATAGGATGAGACAACACATAAAGGGTGTGTGTGTGTGCATGTGCATGAGAGAGAGAGAAGAGGGAGAGAGAGGACAGAGAAGAGAGAGATAAGAGAGAGACAGAGAGAGACATAAAGAGACAGAGACAGGGACAGAGAGAGAGAGGAGAGGAAGAAGAAAGAGACACACACAGAGAAAGAGAGAGAGAGAGAAAGAGAGAGAGAAAGAGAGAGAGAGAGAGAGAGAGAGAGAGAGACAGAGAGAGAGAGAGAGACAGGGAGAGAGGAGAGAGAAAGAAGAAAGGGACACAGAGAAAGAGAGAGGAGAGAAAGAAGAAAGAGACACACACACAGAGACAGAGAGACAGAGAGAGACAGAGAGACAGAGAGACAGAGAAAGACAGAGAGACAGAGAAAGACAGAGAGACAGAGAGAGAGAGAGCATGAGAGCATGAGAGCATGGAATCATGATATGGATAAGATTAGGAAGTGGTGTGGAGGCCTGGTTCGGGGTAAGACAAAACTAAACTATTAAAGCTTGGCTTCCTGGGCCAAGAGATAGAAGATCTTCTCCATTGCCTAGGTCCCCCTTCATGTCACCTGGCCAGTTTTTATATTTTATGGAGTCTACAGGGAGAGTACTCTAGGCCTGCGGGGTGGCTGAGGATGGAATGTTTTATGGCTAGTATAGCTAGAGGGTTGGGTGAACGAGTGGCAATAGTTTATACTAAGGCTGGAAAGACTTTGGAGATAGGTTGTGAGGGCCTTTACATTGCCAAACAGAGTTTTTATTTTATTCTAGAAGTAATAGGGAAGAAGTGAAACTTCTTGAGCAAAAGACTGACCTAGTTAATCAAGCCTGTGCTTTAGGAATATTGCTTTGGCTGCTATGTGGAAAGTGGATTGAAAAAGGGAGAAGGTAGATGAAGGGAAACCAGTAAGGAAGGTATTGAAATGGTCCAGTAAAGGGCTGATGAGGGCCTGACATAGACAAGTGGCTGTGTGAGTGAGCAGAGGATAATAGATCTGGAGCTGAGAGGCCTCAGAGGCAATCTAGTTCAACCCTCTCATTTTATAGAAAAGGAAACTGAGTCCCAGGAGGGTTAAGTGCATTGTATATATAGACTCACATAATGAAAAAGAAATGAGTCTTCTGACTGCAAAGTCAGAGCTTTCTCCACTGAGAAAAAAAAAATCACTTTATTAGCCCCCTGTGGAACAATGGTGTCATACTGCAAAGAGGATCCCTATGGGGGTGGCAGGGATATATTGACTTAGAAAACTACAAGTTAACATTATCTATATTGAAATGTATTTTCATTTACTTTGTTAAATATTTTCCACTGACACTTTAATCTAGTTAGGACAATACTTGGGAGTTTTAGCAGGTTTGACACCTCTGCTTTGGAGGAGAGAGAAGCTGTAGGCAGAGTGAGACCAATTAGAAGTCTATGGCAATGGTCCAGGCAAGAGGTGATGAGGGCCTGACCTAGTGTGGTGTCTAGGGGATAGAAGGAAGCATGTGGGAGAGATGTTGCGGAGATAGAAATGACAAGCCAATGGATGTAGAGAATGGAGAGAGGGAGGAGTAAAGGACGAAACTGAAGTTGTGACCTTTAGTCATTGGTTGTTCCCTAGACAGTAACAGGGAAATTCAGAAGAAAAATTTTCTAAAAATGGCATTAGATGACCTTCTAGTTCTAAATTTATCATCCTATGGTCCTACCTACTAGTTTGCCATTGGGCTAGCTGCCATGGTTCCTCAGGAGAGGAACTGCTTCCTGGCCCATTTTGTTCCAAGGTCAAGGCTTTTAACCTCCCAGGTCCTCTACTTCCACTCCAGCTTGACTGAATTATGGTCCGTACTTGTGATTAGAGAACTATTCATTGAGCAAACCCCTCAAGAACTTACTTTTTTCAAAATGTTATTGCTATTTTTTGTTTTGCCATCACCTTTATTTTGAAATCTATAACTCCTGCTTTATAACTTCATGTTTGTTATCCCTGTAACAAAGAATAAGAAAGAGAAGAAAATTGGCTTTTCAGCAAAACTAGTTAACATATCATCTGGGTCTGACAGCATAGACAATATTATAAACTCTTCTTTCTCTGCAAAGAAGGGAGGGATATGTATTTTCTTAGGTCTTCTTTCATGTTAAGTTTGGTCATTATAATTATACAGCTCTGAGACTGTTTTTTTGGCCTCTTCTCTGTTCTTCACACCACATTCCTTCTCCCATCTATCTCCCATATCTCAAAGGCACTCTCTCCTTACTTTTGCCTCAGAGTTCCTCTTTTCCTTAAAGAAGGCCCTTAAGCAACCTCTTCTATTAGGAAGCTCTACCTGGTACCATCCCAAATTGTCTTATATTTAAATACTTTGTATATATTTGTCCTTATTCATCTATTTATATATGTACTTACTATGGTCTTCAGCAGAATGTAAGCTCCCTGACAGTAGTTTAGTATTCCTTATATAATCAGGGTCTGGTAGAAAGGAAGCACTTAATAATGCTCATTGATTGGTTGATTGATTCATTTCTCCCCATTTCCATTGCACTGGTCATAATGTATATTTCAATCAATCAAAAATAATTCCCTAAGCAACTACTACATGCCAGGTGCTTTTCCAGGAGTTAAGGACACAGTGATAATTAAAAAAAGGAAATAATCCTTGCTCTCAAGGAATTTCCATTCCAATCTATGAAGTGATATACAGATATATAAATGTACACAGAATAAATGCAAAAAAAGCGTCAAAAACTATGTTGTTAGGGATGGAGGTCATTACCTGTTGTGGGTATCAGGAAAGGTTTCATGTACAAGGATATTTGAATTGAATCTTAAAGAAAGTGAAGTCCTTTCTATCAGTCCTTCTGTGGGAGGTAAGGAAGAAGTACATTCCAGGTATGGGGATGCCTCCCCATGGAAAATGGAAGATGGAGTATTGTATGTGAGAAGGATCATTTAGACGAAATAAGGAAGGAGAAGAGAGTTAATAAAGAAATGAAAGTAACATGTTGGTTGTTGTCCTTTGGTCTCAAAGAGGATCAAAATGACATCATTATGCTAGAGTCAAGTTTTGGTGTGTCTGACTGTGGCTGATCAGACCAATATGAGCTCAGAATGCTCTACCACAGGTTGGGCACAAATAGTCCGTGTGAACATTTGGGGTGGATATTCTAAATTTGCGCATCCTGCATTTTCTTTGAGCTGTTTCAGTTCTGCTTTGTTCATAGAGCACAGCACCTTCTCTGATGTGGGTATGCCATGCTGAGTGGTCCTGTGCCAGTGTCTCCCATGTCACATAATCAATTCCAAAGTTCTTGAGAGAGATTTTGAAAGTGTCCTTGTATTGCTTCTTCTGACCACCATGTGAACGCTTGCCCTGTGTGAGTTCTCCATGAAATAGTATTTTTGGCAATCATACATTTCGCATCTGAACAACATGGCCAGCCCATTGGAGTTATGCTCTCTGAAGCAGAGTTTGAATGCTTGGCAGTTTAGTTCGAGTAAGGACCTCAGTGTCTGGTATCTTATCCTGCCAGGTGATCTTCAGAATCTTCCTAAGACAATTCAAATGGAAACAAGTCAGCTTCCTGGCATGGCGCTGGTATCAGTGTCCAGGTTTCACCGGCATACAACAATGAGGTGAGCACAATGGCTCTGTAGACCTTCAGTTTGGTAATCAGTCTAATACCTCTTCTCTCCCATACTTTCCTTCGGAGCCTCCCAAATACTGAGCTAGCTAGCTCAGCAATGTATGCATCAACCTCATTATCAATGTGTACATCCCTGGAAAGTACACTACCTAGGTGAGTGAACTTATCCACAGCATTCAGAACTTTTCCATTTGCTGTAACCACTGGTTCCATGTATGAATGGTGTGGTGGTGGCTGATGGAGTACCTGTGTTTTCTTGGTGTTAATTGTTAACATGTGATGAGGCTGGAAAGATAGGTTGGGGCAAGGCTTTGAAATGCTTTAAAAGAACAACAGAGGAGTTTTTATTTCATCGTAGAAGCCATCAGGAGCCAGTGGAGTTCATTAAGTAGAAGAGTGACATCATTTAACAAACACTTAAAGGAAAATAACGTGGGCAGCTATATGCCTGTTGGTTTGAAGTGAAGAGAGAGGCAGGCAGAACAATGTAGGGGGTCGTTGCAATAGTCCGGGTGTGAGCTGATGAGGGCCTGAGCTAAAATGGTGGCTATGTGAGTAGGAAAGAGTCATCAAATTCAAGAGCTGTTGTGGAGGAAATAGAAAGGATGGGTAACTTATTGAATTTGTGGAGTGAAAAGTCCAGGATAATTAATGCCAAGGCAGCAAACATGGGAGACTGGAAGAATCATGGTGACTTCCACAGAAATAAAGTTTGGTAGAGGGGTGGGTTTTGGGGAAAGATAATGAATTCTGTTATAAACATATTGAATTTAAGTGATCTAATCTGAAGTCTCCAGTAGACAAGTGGTAATATAGAACTAGAGCCTGAGAGAAAGACTGGAGCTGGATATATAGATCTATTCGTCATCTGCAGTAAGATAATAATTAGTCCCATGGAAAGATAGAAGGGGGCCCAGGACAGAGTTGTAGCATATACTCACAGAGAGGCATGACAGGGTAGAAGATCCAGAAAAGGAAACTGAGAAGGAACAGACAGATATGAGGGAACCGAGAAAGAGAAGTACCACAAAAACTCAAAGAGGAGAGAGTCAACATTGTCAAATGCAGATAAGGAGGTCAAGAAGATTGAAGACTGAGAAAACACAATATTGTTTTCCCAGTTTTGCTTACTTCGCTCTGCAATTGTTCATATGTTTTTCCATGCATTGCTTTATTACCCCTGACATGTTTAAAATAAATATTTTTATTCAGTCACATCCACATACTAACTCCATTGTATATTGTAGCCTTTAGCACCCTCTCGTCTACTGACTTCGCCTCTTATAGTAAGTAGTTTGTTCTTCTTGGACCTTCTTTTCCTGGCATGATATCTGATAGATCCAGGCAGCTGTTGGTATACTCCAAGTGATGCAGGTTCTCTGTTTATCTGCCTGTATTGTGAGGTCAGGTGACTTAGTCTACTGGGGGATTGTAAAAGTTACATTAACTAGCCCCCGTGGTCTAAAAAAAGCTAGTACCTGAAATGGTAGCTTCTAACTGACCACCTGCACTGAGAGTAAGGTGTAGATTCTTTGGACTCTGTGCGATATACCTTGAAATGACATTACACTACCACATAAAGCACTCCTGCTATCTTTGTTAGTTTCTCTGGACACTCAAATCTGAGTTCCAATTTTATTTTACATAGGGAGAGTTTCCACTTAATACCAATGAAGCTTTGTGAATTCTCTCTTCTCAGATTTCTTCTAGCATTTTATTTGGACTTTCAGTTTAATAAACATTAAATTCCTACTATGTGCAAAGCATTGTGCTAGGCATTAGGGATTGATAAGTAACAACAAAAACAAAACAGTATCTGCTTTCAAAGATCTGGAATTTTCCTCTGCACTTATTACATTCCAATTAATATAGTTCTTATTTCTGTAGGTGTCGCCTCTCTTTTTAGATTGCAAACTTGCTGGATTTGAGGAAGGGGTGTCTATCTATTTTTTTCATGTTTCATTCTCATTCCAACAGAATGTAAGCTCCTTGAGGCCAGGAACAGTTAACTGCATTTTAATTTTTGAATCTCTAGCACTTAGCAGTTTTCCTGGAACATAGTAAGTGCTTAATTATATACTTGTTGAATTGAATTAAATTAAAATTTTCTAATCCTAGTACTTAGCACAGTGTTTTGCTGATAGCAGATATACAACAAATATTTATTGAGTTGTGTTGAACTGAATCATTAATAATATCTAATGCTTTTGTAACAATGAATGTTGCATAGACAGTTTTATGTCTTTTTTTACTTCTTTATTATTTTCTTTGCATCTGGATTACATCTCAATGCAACATAAGGAGCAAAAGATGGGTTATATTATTTGTTCTAGAAAACCATGGCTGGGGCCTTGCCTATAAAATAGGAGAGAAACATGGGTTTGGAACCTGGAGAACTGGGTTCAAAGCTTGACTTAAATAGTTACTGTCTGTGAGACATTATTCAAATAATTTAATATTTCTAGCTTTCAGTTTCCACACATGTAAAATGGAGAGATTCTACTGTGAGAAATGAAAATTTCTCTCTTGTATTTATGTTGCAAGAATTCAGCTAGCAGCTGCTGTGGGGGTGAAAGACCAACACAAGCCCAACAACAAGAACATTGCCAGCACAGAATCTTTTGATTTGCTTTACTAAGGAAAGCAATGTTAGGGGGTTAACAATCTTATTTCAATCCAACACACAAATGTCATTCACTTAGTTCAGGGGAAAAAGCCAGCACTCTGAACTTCAGAGCAAGTACAAACACATTACAAACATACATTGTAAACAGATCAAATACAGTTCATAGTTACCAAGAAACCCTCAACATCTGAGTTCGGGAGCCGGGGAGCTCATAACAACGGCTGTCCCAGAGTCACACGCCACTCCTCCTGTGGATCAGAGACCCAAGCAAACAGCTCTGTTCTCTCTTTTTATATACTCTTTAGCCGTAGGTCATCTGAGTGACCAGAACTTAGGCTCCTACTATTGGCTCTGGTCTCAGCAATTCCCCTTAGGACCCTGAGGGCTTCATGGCCCACATAGCCTTAGCACCTAGTAATTGGGGGTTTGGGCCTGGGGCTTTGCACCTACTAAGGCTCAATCAAAGAGACTTCATTAATTTATCATTCTAAAACAGTAAGAAAGTCCTATCTTAGTTACCAATGCAATTTAGTAACTAATTATTGAATTAGGACCAAGGTTTTTCCCCTTTTATACTTCCTTATCCAGAAATCAACCAGTGTGGGAAAACTCTCTTAAAGATTTACCCAGGCCAAGATCTAATCACACAGTAAAAGAAATTCTAAGTTTGGGCTACTGGGTGTATTCTTATTTATTGTGCTTGCTCAGACAGGTTTGAGGAAGATTCTCCCTTTTGTCAAGACAGGTGACAAGGAAATTGATGTCACTTTGATCAAGATTTGGGTGACCCAAGCCATGTACCCCAAGACCCTCATATTAATATAGCCCACCTCTCACTGTGTTAATCAATCAAAGCTGATTGGCACCCCTCAGGAATATCTACTCTTCGAAGAACCTTTGGCCTAAGAGAAACGGCCAAATGATGATCCTTTTATTAATAAACTTGCTGGCCTTATTAATAAAATAATTAAATTACTGAGAAATTGTCTCTTGGGATTTTTTTTAATTACAGTATTATGTTCTTAGGAAGGAGATGTGATAATATGGTAATGAAGATAGTGAACGTTTTGAGTCTATGGCACCAGTTGAAAGAATGAGAGATGTTTAGCCTGTAGAAGGGTTAGTGTGTGGTTGGGGGCAGACATGATAGCTGACTTTGACTGATTATTGTATGGAAGGGATATTAAACATGTTTTGCTTGGTCCCAAAGGGCAGAACTAGAAACTATGTGTGGAAGTTGCTAAGAGGCTTTTTTAGGCCTGATGTAGGAAAATACAGGTTTGAAAACATCACTTAACAATTAAGGCTATCTGAAACCAAAATGATCTGCCTTTAATGGTCATGAGCTTCCCCTCTCACTGCAGGTCAACAAGGAAAGGTTGGCTGATCACGTTTTGGGATGATGTAGAGGGAATCCTTTTTCAGAAAAAGAAGGATATAGATTTATATTGGAGATCCTTATGATTCTGAGATGCTATGATTCTGTGACTTGCAAGGTCCCTTTCCAGCTTTGAAGTTCTCTAGGCGATCCTCTCTCAAGAGTATCTTTATGCTTCCCAGTGTCCCAGTCTGTCCCCTTCATTGTAGCAATGGTGATGTCTCTGGTACTTTGAGCCAAGTTCAGAGGAGCTGAGAACCCCAAACTTTCAGCATCCCAGGCTTTGAGATAACCAGAGTTGTAGTTTATGCCTATGTGTAAGGGCCAACTTTCTTTCAGATGAGGAATAACACATGGGAAAGTGTAATCAATTGCCGTCTTAACCAGAAGACTTTGACTTTCCTGCTTAAATAGAATTAAATCTCACTTAAGTCTGTTCATAAAAAAGGAAAGATATGGAAAACATCTATTTATAAGACGGACCTTTCTTTCTGAATGTATCCTGAGGGAAGGTAATCCATTAGAAACAAAGTCTGAGATGCCAAAAGCAATAAAGAGGCCTGCTTTTTGGGCTAACCAGATTTTAGTTAAAGGGTTCTCTCTGTGGATCTTGCTCATTCATTAATTCTAGGCTTGGATATGATCCAAGTTGTGTGGTTTTCTACACAGCAAGGGGCAAGATCTCAATGATGAAATGCTTTTTTATAGCCCTGAATTTCACTTTTCCTACTCATGTACTTTGAAGAAAGGAAAATTGAGTTTTCAATGCTTTGTTGTTTTCCAAAGCTAAGGCAGAAGCTATAATTGGAGCCAGTTGAAAGCTGAAAGAAATAATCAAGGTGGAGGAGCTTAAGGCACAGGCATAAAGGAGGTGGGACCATAAAGGAGACTGGATACCAACATGGATCATGCTGTTCTTCTGCTGGGCCAATCCTTCTTGCTCATTGTGCTGAAAGCATCCATCCAGGATGAGATTCTTTGAAGCAAAATTGAGCATGCTTCATTTGCAAGATAATTTCCTTTCAACACTTGCTTTAGCTCAACAGCCTCTTCCTGTTTGCAGAAGAAGTAATAAGAAAATGATCCTTCAATGGAAGGAGAAATTACTACCAGCCACACAATATTTAAAATTAAAGCTGGGCCTACATGATGACAAAACAACCAACTGACTGATGTAGATCTGTTGGGGGAGGTGATGGGAGGATCAGTCACCAGGTTGTCAAACTGAATCTATTCTCTCATTAAACAGAAACAACTAGTCTAGGATCCTTGTGTAGATACAATAGACTAATCTCCAAACTCTGTTACAGATAAATGAGAATGTACTTGAATGGATGGCTATACAGGAAATTTGAGTACTGGTGAATATAACATGGGACAATCGGTTTTGAGGGTCCTAGTAAAAGTCTTATATCACACCTTGGAAAGGATCACAATGTAAGGTACTTTTTTTTTAAGGTATTGCCTTTTAACATGGAACAGTTTGGTCCTGAAAGGGGCCTTCCTAAACATTACATTTACATAATAAATGTGATATATACAATAAATTGTAAAGCATTATGTTTATACAATAAAGGAAAACAATTAAATCAATTGGTAAAGTACTTAAGGTATTATTTATAGATAAGCAGTTTAGTGTCTGAAACAAGTAGGAAAAGAACCTTGGTTTAATAAAAATTGCCAAAATCTCAAAATGTAAGAAAGCATAGTTTTCAGATGGGCAATCTGGTGGCAAAAGGAACAGAAAATGAATTGTGACATAAAGATAAAAACTTAAATGGCTTTTTAAGGGATGCAGGACAATTCTCCTTTTCTAAACCAAAAGTTTAATGGATTAAAGAGGCAGAAGAAGACCTTTTATTGAAAAAAAATACTAATTAATATGAGTATAGAGAAACACTGTTGTCAGAGATACAGGCTCTTTGAAGACTATGGAATGATTGAACCTGCAGGGCAATGTGATTTCTGAACTCATTTGCATGTAATTGTTTTAAGAATTAAGGCGGTAAAACTCACAAATGAAAAATCATGTAACTCTTTGGAGACTGTGGGATGATTAAATAAGGATTGTTGATTCAGTTTACCTTCAGAAGTGAAATCAGAATCTTTGAATTTAAAGCTCTGATTTTAAGACTGAAAGCAGGGAAGAATAGGGGGTGAACATTGAAGAATCTGGTAAATAAAGATTGAAGAAACATCATGGAGTCAAAAGAATGGCTCTGTTGGGGCTTTATGAAAAAGAGGCACCTGGAGCAGTTAGTTGACAAAAGGAGTCAATTATAAGATTCCTTATCGTCTAGAAAGAGATTGGAATTCATTGGATGAAAACTGGATTGTCAGCTATCATCATTTAGAATTTGAGAAAGATGAAGCCTCTCAGAAGTGCATGCTGCTCTCTGCTACCACCTCTGATTAGGGGGAATCTATTCCTCCACAAAAGTTCTATCTCTAGTACCCTGATAGAGTTTAAGTGCAAACATATGGTAATAGTTCTTCCCTAGGAATTTAGATGAGACAGAGTAAGGATAGGTTGGAGTGTGAATAATGTCAACATGCTCTGTATGAGAGGTATGAGGTGCTACATTATGGTGGCCACTCTATGTACATGTTGTAACAGGGTCCTAGATTTAGAGCTAGAAAGAACTTTTGTAGATCAACTTAATCACTTCAAAATAAGGAAACTGAGGGTCAGAAGGGTTACCCAAGATCACATAGATAGGAAATAGCAGACTTGAGATCCAAACCTATCCCTCTGATCACAAATCTAGAGCTCTTTCCCCGTACCATGTTGCCTCCAAATAAGGAGGGTCCTGGTTTAATCAATATATCAACAAGCATTTATTAAGCACCTGTTATATGTCAGGCACTGTGCTAGGAGCTGGGACTATGAAGACAAAAATGAAATAGTCCCTGTCTTCAAGGAGCTTAAGTTCTATCAAAGGAAACAAGATATGTACCAGAAGAGATAACCTTAGAGTGGGAGAACCAAGATCATAGGATAATAGAGCTAGAGCTGAAAAGAACATTTGAAGGTCCAACCCTTCATTTTACAGATAAGGAAACAGAAATAGGGAGGTTAAGCAACTTGCCCAAAGTCTCAGAGGTAGTAAATATAAGGCAAAGGATATGGACCCAAATGCTCTGACTACAGAGATTGTGTTCTTTCCACCATTCCATACAGAAGTGGATTTAAAATCAGTATAAGATAATACTGGTGGTGATGAGGCAAGGGGCTGGTAGCTGGTAGGGATCATGAAAGGACTCATATAATAGGTATTTAAACTGAACTTTGAAGGAAGCCAGGGAATCTCATGGGTCAAGATGAGGAAGGCGTGAAATCCAGGCATGGAGGACCACCCATGCAAAGATATGGAGGTAGAAAATGGAAAGCCCCCTCTGGGGAACAGGAAGTAGCTTTGCTGACCCTAAGATTTTGTGAAGAGATTAATGTATAATAACCTGGGAAGATAAGCTGGAGCCAGGTCATGAAGGACTTTAAATGCCAGACAAAGGGTTTTCAATTCATTGCGTGGCAACAGGGATTGCAGAGTTGGCTTTGTCCATAGTTACTGCCATGTGGGTATAAGTGGAAGTGGGATGAGAAAGAATTGTTGGCAATAGATGAGATCATGATCTGATTCCACTGTCTACTTTCCAATCTCAATGTTGTTGATGTTTCTAACTGAGGTCCTGCAGCAGCCCACCGTGTACTAGGATGGCATTGGGAAATCTGTTTTTCCAGGTCCAATCAATTAATCCCTAAATATATATAAAGAACTTAACATGATATTCTGCACCTTATGTTGGTATATGAAGCAGGACTTTAATAAATGCGTGTTGCTTTTGGTATTAAGTACAAAACAATCACCATTTATCCATTGACTCACTGTGTATAAACATATTACTTCTGTGTCTGTTTACTCATCTGTAAGATGAGAGTGTTGATATCTGTTTTCATGCATTATAAATAAGAAAGCCAAAGGGCCATCAAAGGTACATGGCAGGTGTAAGCTTCCAGTATGTTATCAATGGTAATTTATGTGTGATATATGAAGGAAAACAAATCACTGAGAACATGTGGCAAAAGAGAGGGGCCATTCACGTAGCAACAATGAAGGACAATAGATAGTGTTAGCCCAAGTGACGCTTTGACACCATAGGCTCATGCAAGTAGCAAGAAGAAGGCCACCAGCACAACGGACAGATGCACTATGGGGGTTCTGTAGAAAAACGCAACTCAGAATTTCTCTGTATGAAAAAATACGAAAGCAAAATCATTTTCTCTGTGGCTGGGAATGTCCACATAGTTTCAAACCAGTAATGCCTGATTATTTTATACCAGGGCCTTCAGAATCGAAGGCTCATAGGCCTAGAAGGACCTAGACATCATTTATTTAGTCCAGCTCCCTCATTTTTCATATGAGAGTACTGATTCTGGGGGAAACCAAATGATTTGCCCTGGAGTTGGAAGGGATCTCAGAGGCCATCTATTCCAACCTCTTCACTTTACAGATGAGGAAATTAAGGCCCAGGGAAAGTTAAGAGAAATGCCCAAGTTCACATGGATAAGTAAATGCCAGAGACAGCATTTGAATGGAGGTCTCCTGACCCTAGAGTCAGCTCTCTTTACACTGTTCCATTCTGCCTCCTCCTCACTTTCACCTTCTAGTTTTTAGAGAAAGCAATTAGCATAGTTAATAACACCTCAATAGAATTGCACTGCCCCCATTCTGGAGAGGGGAAAAGCCTCTCCTCTGCCCATCCTCCAAGGTGACGAGATGCTCTCCCAACTCCCACGCATCTTTCAGTTCCCTCAGTAATTTTACAATCACCTAACCTAAGAACAAGGGGTCAGAACCCTGGGACTTGAATGTCTGCCAAGCCTCATGGAAGAAAAGTACTTCTATGTTCCAAGGTATGGTTGTCTCTCCATAGATGAAAATAATCCGAGAAAAGGAAAAGAAGATGTCATCTAAGGAGAAAGAATCCTTTCAGTAAGAACCACTACTATGAAATTTAGCTCTGATATAGACCCTGCTGTAAAAAAGAAATGGTCTGTGGTTACTTTGAAAATAGGGGTTTTTAAAAAATTCATATCCAGAAAATGCAATTTATGCTTATGGCTTCAAAGGGCTTCATGAATAGAATTATAGTTTTCAGTTCTGAGAAATATAACAGTTTTATGGAGAGCTTATTTTGAGAAATGCTGTGCTCAAAATGTTGAAAGTCTGCTAAATCTTTGTGTGGGAGCCAAAAACCTATCTCAGCCCCCCAGCCTCTCCTATCGCCAGGCTTTGGTTGTCATATTTCTAGATGACCCAATCTGAGGACTACATCGAAGTCCCTTTGGCTACCTGAGTGCTTTAAGACATAGGTGCTGGGGATTATTAAGTATGGAAGGAATCAGAGATTGATTCAACTCTCATTTCATTAAGAAGGACAATGAGGTCCAGAAAAGGAAATACATTCTCCTAAGCTTACAGAGCACATTAGCAACACAGCCAAGACTAGTATCCCAGGTGTCCAGATTTCTAACTCAGCAAATATCTCTTGTCATTACATCATATTGGCTTCATACAGAGCTTAAGGCCAGGAGAAAAAGTGAAAATTTCTATCATTTAAGTTAGAAGTTGTGAATAGACAAGTAAGACTTCCTAGGAATTATGTGGATAGGTTAGATGAGATGGCCCCTGAAGACCCTTCCAACTTTCAGATTCTCTAATTCTGAAATATAGTGCCCAGGGTTAGGGAAGTTATAGCCTCACTGTTTTCCACCCTACCTACCCCATAGGCTTGTTACGAAACCAAATTAGATAATAGATGTGAAACTGGTATGAGAAGTTAAAAGTGGCATAGGAGAATTAATTTATCAATATAAATTTGATGAGATCTATAGATGATGTCTCTTGCCTGAAGGATAATTCACAAAACGGGGAGAAAAATTGTCATGAAATAAACATTCCAGAATCATTTCAAGGAAAAGAAAATCTAGCCCTGGGGAACTTGCAGGAAATAATCCTGTCCCGTCTATTGGTCATCAATTCCTTTGTTTCAGAATCTGTTACCCCTGGCTAACTGTTGGCAGCAAGCACTGGGTGTTACAGGGTATATGTTGGCAGAGGTTGGCAGATCCTTCATATGTATATAGGATATATACCAGAA
The DNA here is from genome assembly GCF_011100635.1 of Trichosurus vulpecula. Lineage (NCBI taxonomy): Eukaryota > Metazoa > Chordata > Mammalia > Diprotodontia > Phalangeridae > Trichosurus > Trichosurus vulpecula. The sequence goes on along the minus strand of NC_050573.1, from coordinate 118,734,896 downwards.
AGGTGTAATTTATATAGAAACTATGATGTGTAAATTTTCCCTCCTATCTAAATAATGTAAATGGGGAAGGACCAAGCCACCAAATGCTTACTTGAAAAAACATTTTTATTAGTATTTCTAAACGGCAAATACTAAAATATTTTACTAATTGTTATAAAAAAGCTATATTTATGGGATATTCTAAAACATTTGTTCCCTGACCCAACATCTTTAGCAAATGTTTCTGGCATCAACATTCTTCATCTGAACAACAGAAGGAAACTCTTTAAAGCATGTGATTCTATATCATAGATGGTGAATGTAAGAAGAAACACAATTATAATTCTCTAGCCTAAATGTCTCAGACTTAACTGCTTTATAAGACTGTAGCAACTAAATCACATTGCTTAGTCTTCACTTTTTTCCCTTTGCTTAAATGAATGACCCTGTGGAAACGGTGCTAGTGTTGGAGTCAGAGAGCCCAGGTTCAAAATACAGCTGTGATATTTATTACCCGACTGACATGGGGCAAAGCACTTAACATCTAGGTACTTCATTTTTCTCATATGAAAAGTGAAAGAGTTTGGTTAGCTGTCCTCTGGGGTTCCTTTTGGCTTTAGACCTATTAGCCTGTGGGGCTTAAAGTCTCAGAGTGGCCCTGGTAGGAAACAATTATGTATTATTGTTTTAAAGCTATCCTTAAGAATGCTTAAGATATTAAGAGCGATGCCAAGTACGTCTTAAAATAATCAAAATGAAAATTACATGGTAAAGAAGTATTACAATTAAAAAAATAATGGTTCTTCACTTTATAGATGAATGATCTTTATGACAAACATCATAATGGATAATGAAACTGCATTTTTACATTTATGACTTGTAACATTTTGTTTCTCAATATGGTGATCTAAGTGCAGGGAAATGTTCACAGGAAAGACATATTAGTGACCCCCTACAATTGATGTGATGGGCAGAATAGCTGTCAGACTGGGGGATACCAAGATCAAGGAAAGCTATGCCCAGTGAGTTAGGGTTTTTAATATGGTAGAAAGCATTGAATTAAAGGGTCCAGAGAGGAGGGGTAAAGTCAACAAACTCAGAAGAGAGTTTTTGGAAAGAATGAGGTAAGTGAAAAGAAATCAGGTCAAGTTAACTGAGAAAAAACCATGAATGCCAACCAGGTAGTAAAATAGCACATGAGGAAACAATATATTCTTAGGGGGTTGCAAGTCAGGATCAAGAATAATCAGAATCTAAAGTCAGGTCAGTATATTATTATGTTAGTATCAAATCTCCAGGAATGGCAAATGATAGGGTGGGTGGGAAATTTTTTGAAAAAGGTAGATCTGTATTCCCTCCACTGATGTAGATTCTAATCCATCTAAGATTTTGTAGATGGTCTTTGAAGGCTCTCATACCTTGGAAAAAAAAAAGAAAAAGCATTTTTTTTTCCTGTGGCCAACATGGTGTTGAGTCTCTCTGAGTAAAGCTAGGCTTTTCCTCAGTCAAGAGTTTTACCATTCATTGCTGTCCTGTAATCAAAGCCTTCCCATTTTGAGAAGACTTTCCAGTCTCCTGTATACTACAATGAGCTCTGAGAGGTGGACCTGAATGGAGGTGAACTTTAGAACCACAAAATCATGAGAACTCATGGTTGGAAGGGACCTCAGATACCATCTTGTTCACCCCTTACCTGAATTTGTCTGAAGCCAAACAAGTTTCATTATGTACTAGGCAGAGGACTGCCCTCAGTGGACTGGGCATTGAATTCCAGGCCACATGGCTATTCTCTGCATAGCAACTTGATTTCTCAGGGTCTCAGTTCTATGAGAGTTGGTGCCACTGGTCTTCCGCAAACCACACTGACTCTTCCCAAGGGAGCATCTTAGTTCTACTAGAAGCAATTAAAGTCCCAAATAATAGGCTTCAGGAACAGGCTAATTCCTTGTGCTGTCCTGTGGAAACCACTGTGATGAATGGGTTTGGAATGTGTTGGGAAGGCAGGGCATTCTCCATTGAAGGCCCATATGGCGGGATATCCCTGGTATTTATTTTGTGGTGTCCATGCGGGCCAGACTAGCATAACCCACATTCTTGTGTCCACTCTAATTCGACGTTGGGAATCCAAGAGGCAGGAGGGAGAAAGTGATTTGAATTAGAGGTAGCTATAACATAGGTAAAAACATATATGAAGTATACTAAGATAATTAAATAAAGAGAGTGTGGTCCTTGGGTTTCTAAGCAAGTTTCAGGGGAGTTTTGCACACTAGCTAATTATTATTATTTGTCTTCCCTCTCAAATGAGATACTATTTATAAAACAGTATAGTGCCTGGTACATAGTAGGAACTTAAGATATGCTACTTCACTCCTTCCCTCTCCCACATTGGCTCAGAGTAGTTGACCATTGGTGTTCCTTCCAACTCTAGGATTCTTTGACTGTTCTTTTTCAAATCAACAGTGACCTGATGGCCATAAGCAGCCAGAAATCAAAGGGTCTGTCACTAGGCGGATATTTGGCCTCTCAGCATTTACTAGTTTTAGGAGACAGACATCAAGCTCTTACATAAAATGGAAGAATTATGAGTAGTTTAGGGAGTGAGGCATGGTGGAAAGAATAGAAAGCTGTCACAAAAATGTGACAAATATTAATCACATTCACTTCTTATACCATTTTTCATGTGCTTGTAGGACAATAGACCCAGGTAGTCAGTGCATTGAAAGAATCTGGCAGGATTGCCTCTTGACCCATGACTTGATCATAGAATATTTTTATATGATATAATTTTCTAATATTTTTAATGAGGCTGCTCAGGAAAAAAAAAAGAGTTAAGCCAAATGAATTCTTAGCACAAATCCTTTCATGGTGATTATGCTAGTTATGTTAATGAATTAAAAATCTACAACAATGTTTAACATTCTCCTAACCCTCCTTCTCACTGAATACTTGAGGTGAAGAGGTCTTTGAGATTACCTAGTTTGAATCCTTGTTTATAGATGAGGTGGTGGATTTGGGGTTGGAAATCTGAACTCAAGTTTTTCTATGGCAATTCCAGGATGCTTTCCTATTATGTTATGTTCTTTTCCATTCTGTAAAAAAATGTGTGAACAAAATTTGGTTCATGATTACTGGATTCCTCTCAATTGTGTGGTTTTACAAGTTTGGTGATACTGGATCTTTTGTGCTTTTCTACCCAGTGGTTCAAAGTTGGTTTGGTTGAAGAACAGAGGTTTATGTGGGCTGCCTTGGATGTGTGCGTGTATGTGTGTGTGTGTGTATGTAATACTCAATGCATGCACACATATGTAAATGAATATGTGCATATATGTACATGTAAAATATATGTATATTTGTAACTGTATTTATCCATCAATCATTATGGAGAGGTATTTTATCAATTCCATGAATATATTATGCTTCCTTCAACTACCATCTGTCTATTGACCTAGCCTAACTTGCAAGGTTAACTCTTTTTTACTCAGGGAATGACATAACTAATCTTCCCTTGTAGTTTTCACTTTGTTATGACCAATGGTCTAGATGTGTTCTGGTCATGGTTCTTCAGAGAGGGTGAAATAGATATATCATTCAGTCATTTTTCAGTCATGTCCAACTCTCCATGACCCCATTTGGGGTTTACCTGTGAGAGAAATGATTACTAAATAACTATTTGTTAATACTATGGAGACCCAGGATTTTCCCCTTTCTAGATCTTCATTCTCTATTAAGCCAAGCCAGTATCTGAAGGATATTGTTGATGGATGAGATTGCTCAAATTCCCTTCCATCTTGGGTAGGAGTTGTTGCCCCACCCAACCAGAGAACCTTACAAAGAATTTAATCTGAGATGAATTCCAGCCAACTGTGTTTCACTCTGACAGGTTTGGGCAGAGATATAAATTCTTTTGTCTAGATTACCTTAAACAGGATAATATGGGTATAGGTAAGTCCCTTCGACCAAGACTGAGTGACCAGAGTCATGTCCCCTAGTCCTTCATTAGAATACATCTAATCTCTCTTTATAAAATTCATTCTTCTCATTAATTGTTAAACAATCAGAGTCAATTGCCACCCTCAGGAACACCCATTCTTCCAAGGGCATAAAAGCATTGAGTGGGTACCATGAGGGATCTTTGTCATTTGAGAGTGTCACTGACCCCTTTTATTAATTACTGCTAGCATGATTAATAAGATGATTTAATTACCCCAAAATTATGTCTCTTGAACTTTGTATGTCAGAGTTGGCACAGATACTGGAGTGGTTTGCCATTTCTTTCTCTAAGACATATTATATCTCATTGTTGTTATCATCCTTATCTTTAGCATTGACAAGTATTTATTGAGCACCTACCATGTGATAGGAACCTGGTCCATTAAAGGATATTTTCCCCCTCAAGGAGTTTATTAGATAGGTTCACAGAACATATACATAAAAGGATAGGCAATAACATAAGGCAGTAATTCAACTCAATTCAATAAACATTTATTAAGTGCCTATTATGTGTCAGGCATTGTGTTAAGCATTGGGGATACAAAAAGAAGCAAAAGTGAGTCCCTGTCCTTAAGAATCCTACAGTCTAGTAGGGAAAACAATATGCAAAGAAGTAAATGTACATCTTGCTAAATGAGTGGAGCAGGTAGTGACTGAGGGCTAGAATGGTTGAAGATTCACAGAAAAGGTAACGACTATGAATGGGCCACTGAAAGAAGGAATAATGAAGATTCATCAAATTTGTGGAAACATTAATATATTTGGCATATTTGGGTAAACAGTTTAAAACAGGGAATCCATTGTGCAGTAAGGAGGTGGAGGTGGGTGATAATGCTGGAGAGATAGGTGATGGTCAAATTTTAATGAACCTTGAATTTTCTACAAGGAATTTTGACATCCTAAAGTCAATGGGAAATGCTAAATAGGCAAGTGACATGAGAGACCTGTGTTTTGGGAAGATTAATTTAGCATTGATGAGTAGAAAAGGTAGAGACTAGAAACAAGGAGCCTACAAAATTTAGAGTTGGAAGGGTCCTCAGAGATCAGGAAGTCCAATTCCCATTTTATAGATGATGAAGCTATGATCCAGGCACTTTAAGTGACCTACCCCAGGTCATACTACTAGTAAATAGCATTAGTAGTAAGTAGCAACTGATGTATAAACCTGTTTCTATTGATTGAAGATCTAGTGCTCTTCCCACAATATGATCATTGACCATTGCCAAGACCATTGTTAATGTTCAAGAGTGACTGGCTATGAGAAGGGTAGAGAAGGAGGAGTCAAGCATGTTTCTAAGGGTTTGGGACTTAGTGGCTGAGTGGGATGGTGACAGTACCATGAACATTGGTTCATGAACATCACCTTGGGGAAGAAAAATTCTAAGTTCAGTTGTGTATTGAGATTTCTTACTGACTTGCTAAATGATAGATTAGGCCAATCAAATCTTTTCAGTTCTAGACATGCCTTTTCCTTCCTTCAATTAATCTACTCTTCTCCATTCTACCCCTCCCCCATTCCTCAAGAACACCTTATGTCTATAATAAATGATACAATTAGTAGGACCATAAGATCAGAGATTAAGAACTAGAAGAAATCTTAGTGACCATCTTGTCCTGCCCCTTCATTTTACAGGTGAGGAAACTGAGGCTCAGAGAGGTTAAGTGATTTGCTCAGGGCTACACAGTAAGTGTTTGAGACAGGATTTGATTTCGTATCTTCTTGACTTCAAGTCGCTTTGTCCACTGTTTCATCTAGTTGCAAGATCCCTAAATAATTATGGACATTACTAATAAGCTCTGGGCCAAAGGAGTACCAGAATCTCAATTTAGTATTAGGCTTATGGTTGGATCAAGACTTGAGTTATAAGGTTCTTCATGATATATACAGAATCAAAGAGCTTTAGAGCTGGAAGAGACCTTAAGCTACAGCTATTCTAATGCCCTTGCTTTATAGCTGCGGAAGCTGAGTTTCCTTGTCTTTGTACATGAATTTGATATAGCATACATCTGAATGCATTATTAACCTGTGAAAAAGGTAGATTGCATGAGGCTTGGATAAGCAAGAAGTGTCATTTCTGAGAGACAATATCTCTTTGTTCTAAGATAGTCAACTAAAGGTGAAGCTTTTCATTCTAGAATGAGGTAAAAACTGCCAAGCACAAAACTGAAGAGACCCTGGTGTTGCCTTGGAAGAAAATGGGAAAAGTCAACATGAAAGTTAACAGGTAAAGACAGAATTTACTTAATAAATATATAAACTTATTGAGTGCTTCCTACCATTAAGGCTCTATGCTAGACACTGGGGAACGTAAGGACAAATCCAAAGCATTACTTGTTCTTAAAGAATTTACAGTAGATTAAGGGAAAGCACGCAAATAAGAGAATAGAGATTATCGTATGTAGGGTTTCTTCCACCACTGTGAGTTTCCCGGTAAGAATTTTAGACTGAGTAATATGGATCACAGGTGCCAGAACTGGAGATATTTTGGGGGAGGCCAGGGCCTTGTCTAGTGATATTCCCCAATTCAAACCCTCTAGACAGGTGTCAAGTCCCTCTATGTACAGTTGCCAGACCAGCTCATTGTATTTTTTCCTGAATTTCCCCTTTCCCGCTTTCCAGTTGTGGCTTTCTGCCAGCTGCATCCTATCACTGTTGCTGCATTTCATCTTTGCTATATAAATGCTCAGACACCATTAGATAGACATCCACAGACTTAGACTCCCATAGAAATCAACAATATGGAGCAAGTTAATTGATAGTGAGATTGCACCCT